>NC_069657.1:24945606-25570189 GCF_027244095.1 Hemicordylus capensis | reverse complement strand
TATTTAAAACCCTGGAAAGCCAGGCCAAATAGGTAGATTTTAAGGGCTCTCCTGAAGGACAGCAATGATCTCAAATTATGAATTTCTGCTGGGAGTGCATTCCACAGCCCAGGAGCAGCTACAGAGAAGGCCCGCCTCTGCATCACCACCAGACGAACCGGTGGCAACTGGAGATGGACCTCCTCAGAAGATCTTAACGTGCGGTGGGGATCATGTAAAAGAAGGCGCTCTCTTAGATAACTCGGATCTAAGCCACTCAGGGCTTTAAAGGTAATAACCAGCACTTTGTATTTTGCCCAGAAACATATCGGCAGCCAGTGTAGCTGTTTCAAAACAGGCATAATATGGTCTCTCCAGGTTGCCCCAGAGACCAGCCTGGCTGCCGCATTCTGAACTAACTGAAGTTTCCAGACTACGTACAAAGGCACCCCCACATAGAGCGCATTGCAGTAGTTGAGCCGGGAGGTTACCAGCTGATGCACCACTGTTTTGAGGTCATCCTCTCCAAGGAATGGGCACAGCTGTTGAATCAGCCGAAGCTGATAGAAAGCACTCCTGGCCATGGCCTCCACCTGAGATACCAGGGTGAGGCCTGGGTCCAGGAATACTCCCAAGCTGCGCACCTGCTCCTTTTGGGGGAGTGTAACCCCATCCAGCACAGGGAGATCTAACTCACCCCTCAGATTCTGAGCCCCCACAATGAGCACCTCCGTCTTGCTTGGATTCAGCTTCAATTTGTTCTCCCTCATCCAGCCCATTACTGCCTGTAGGCAGGCATTTAGAGAATGAGTGCCATTTCCTCAAGATGAAAAGGAGAAGTAGATGTGGGTGTCATCAGCATACTGATAACACCCAGCAACAAATCTCCTGATGACCTCACCCAGCAGTTTCATGTAGATATTAAAAAGCATTGGTGACAGAATGGAGCCCTGGGGGACTCCATACAGCAGCTCCCATTTTGAGGAGCAACTGTCACCAAGCTCCACCATCTGGAATGTACCTGAGAGAGAGGAGCAGAACCACTGCAAAGCAGTGCCCCCTATCCCCAACTCCCCCAGGCGATCCAGAAATATACCATGGTCAATGGTATCGAACGCTGCAGAGAGATCCAGAAGAACCAGCAGAGTCACACTCCCTCTGTCGATTCCCTGGTAAAGTCATCCATCAGGCCGACCAAGGCTATCTAAACCCCATAGCCAGCCCTAAAGCCAGTTTGAAATGGGTTTAGATAATCAGTTTCCTCCAAGACTGGTCGGCCACCACCCTCTCAATCACCTTGCCCAACAAGGGAGATTGGAGATTGGCCTGTAGCTGTCCATCGCTAAGGGGTCCAGGGAAGGCTTCTTTAAGAGCGGTCTAACCATTGCCTCCTTCAGGCAGGGGGGCACCCTACCCTCCCTCAGCGATGCATTTATGATGTTAACTTGGCCACCTCCAACAATCTCCCTGCTAGATAGAAGCGGCCAATTTGGGCAAGGATCCAGAGAACAGGTGGTAGGCTGCACCGCCCCAAGCAGCTTGTCCACATCCTCAGGAGTCACAGATTGAAACTGATCCAGTCTTTCAGCATCTTCCTATATCGCTGCTGCCTGATGTAGGTGTTTCCCATAGTCTGGAAAACATACCAGTGGGGATTCCAACCGGCAACCTCTGGCTTGATAATCAAGTCATTTATACTGCCCAAAACACATTTTGTGTTTTTTTAATGTGATTTAAATCATATTTATTATTAAATCTTCATGAATTTTTAAAATATCTAAATTAATTTATTTCAGTTAAATAGAGACAAAGCAAATCAAATGGGGGAGACACTTCTCCCCTGAGAATATTGGGTCATAAAGTGCAACTTAAGGCACAAATATGGATTTAACCCAGGGCCCTGATAGGGTTGCTGCCTTCAGTGGTTTAGTGATTAGCATTTCAAAGCCTTGTCAACGCTTTCCTCTCCTGTCCAGATACTGATGAAGTGTGATGGTTTCTGTTTAGTGTGGACTGTGTTAAAACCACTGCTGCATTCTATTGTGCAAATGCATAGTTAATGGCCAGTGTGATTAAATGAACCTTTTTCCCTTTTTCCTTTTTCACCTAACACATTCTGAATTCTGATCAAACTTTGCACCTATTTTGCAGTTAAATGGATATGAATAATAGCAAGTTGGCTCATCATGCATTTTTCTAGCAGTTGCAGTCATGAAGAATTACTGATGGGAGGTGGTTATATTTATTTGGTATTCACGAGTGGGTCAAGACTCAGTAACATTGACCAAAGGCTGAAGTTTAACTTTTATAAACTGTTATAATGTGGGGTGAAGGAGAAACTGAGACATAGGAAGTGAAACAGCTTACTAATTTATTTTGAAGCATCTTCCAGCTTAATTCTTAGACCTATATCCTTATTCCATTTCCTTTGCATTCATCATTAAATACCATGTAAGAATAAGGACAATAAGGTTTTGGTGCATCAATTATTTAAGAACTGATTAAACCCAAAGGCCATGCAGATTCTGTTTGGAAATCATTTTGCTGATCTTTATTCATGTGGATCATGGGGTATTATATTATCTGCTCTGCCTATTCTAGGGAGCACTTTAATAATAATTAATATCAATAAGTTAGTATTAATATTCAGTAGGCTAGAGATCCTGCTTGTGCTTGGATGCAAGGCTGCTTCTGACACAGTGAAAACGTGGGATAAAAATTAAAATGCAAATATTCTTTGATTCATGCAGTAAGTAAACCATTTCCCCCCTACTATAAAGTGTGATGGTTGCTGCTGAAACTGCTCTACAGACTGAGCACTTTAGTTTATATCACTGTTTGTTTAAAGATCATTCCTCTAATCTACTTTTTGCCCCTAAAAGCAACATTCTATAGGAAAAAATAGACACATGGTGACATAGGAAGCTTCCTGGTACTAAGTCCATTGGTCTGTCTATCTCAGTATAGTCTACTCCAGGGCTACACAACGTGGGCTGGATTACAACTCCCATGATCCCCTCCACAATAGTCAGGGATGATGTGAGTTGTAGTCCAACAACAACTGGAAGGCCAAAATTGTACAGTCTTGGTCTATACTGCCTGGTCATGGCTCTCCAGGGTTCTGCATGGGTATTTCCTAGCTCTGCTTGGAGATGCCAGGGATTGAACCTGGGACCTTCAGCATGCAAAGCAGATGCTCTTCCACTGAGCTATGGCCATTCCCTCAACACAGAGCATAGTTCTGTGTTACCTTGAGCAGGACTGGGCAGACTTCTGGAATGCAGGGTCTCCTTTGGTTTCTTTTTATTAGAACCCCCAAGTTCACCCATGAGACTCAAGTGCAAAATAGTGGCAGGGGTAAAACCAAGACCAAAAGGGGTGTGTGTAGAGGCTGGATCTCCTAAGACTTCAGTGGGATCCCGGAACCGGAGCGAGAGAGCACTGGCAGCAGGGACATCACTACCATTGAATGGTGGGGTTGGGGTGAGAGAGGGGGGCCTGTGGTTGGGCGACAGCTTGTTCTTTGCTCTCCCCTCGGGCCACCCTGAAGGAAAAGGCAGAGGCAGGGCCAGGGCCCATCTTTACTTCTTGTCCCAGGGCCCATTCCAACCTTGCTATGCCCCTGACTGGCAGCAAAGCAGCAAGTTACTGGGAGGCCACTCTGGGCCCTACATTGCCAGGTTTTGTGGAACTACACAAGCCACCCAACTTGGCAACCCTGATAAACTTATCATGGGAAGGGCCACCAAAGGCACTTCTTGGACAAGATGCAGGGGTGGAACCACCATTGAGCGGACGGGTTTGAAGAACCCGGGCTGTTGCTAATCAGCAGCCGGGCCTGGTGCCCCAGCCACACCCCCTGCATCTGACATCAGACACAGGGGGCATAGCTTTGCTTGCAAACGGGGCCGTGTGGCCTCGTTTGCAGGCAAAATCCCTGGCCAGCACTGTGTTCACAGCACAGCCAGAGTAGCGCTCCCTAAAAGGCAGGGAGAGTCACTCCTGGCCGGACTGTGAACACTGCATATACAAGCACAGATTTACATCCAAGTTACTAAAGATCAGGGATTCTGGCACCTGACTCTAAAACTGGCCTGCAGAGTTGTACAAAAAGAGCTGGCCAAAAGTAACCAGTCAATACTCCCTATTTCACAGGTGGGCTAGGAATCTGATTGTGAAATCTGAGGCTGAGAGAGAAGCAGTTTTATCAAGGCCAGCCATGACTGAGAATGCCGCTGCCAGTCTGTGTAGTGTAGACAGTACTGAGTTAGGAGGACCACTGGTCTGACTCGATAGAAGTCCGCTTCCTATGTTCCTATTTGCTATTACTAAAATACTGGGAGTGGGTACCCTTGCTGATATATCACAAACCATCCAGAGATCTACCAGTGAATTCCAATTTGTCTTCTGTCTGTCCTTGAACTAGAGCTGTAGCGAATGTGCCTCCCACAATTCTCCTCAGTTACTTTTGATGACAAACATTATCTAGATGGGTGAATTTTATTTGTTTGTTTATTTGTTTGTTTATTTGCATGTATGTCCTGATTTTCCACCAAGATCATATATTATTGTTGTTATTTATTGTATTTTTGATCTGTAAATCTCTATCTTATCAAAAATCTTTATCATATTTTTGATATGTAAATCTCTAGGCAGTGTACAAGTCATGTCCAAATGGACATGATTATGTTTGTCCTCCCAACAACCCTGTGAGGTAGAGTAGGCTGAGAGGCCATTGGTTCGTCTAACTCAGTATTTTCTACTCTGGCAATGGCTCTCCAGAGCTTTAGGTAGAAATTTTCTCAGCCCTACCTGGAGATGTTGGGGTTTGAACCTGAAACCTTCTGCATGCTAAGCAGGTGATCTACCAGTTGGCGAATATTAAATGCTGAGGCTGAATATCAAATGCATTTTTGTGGCATTCAAAAACTTGCTGAATTTCTAACCTTTTCAGTTTCTGCTTCTGCTTAAGTTGACTAAACCAAGAAACCAGAATTCTGTTATATAGCACAGGCCTAATAAGCAAGGGAATTACTGGATCCAGATCAGGGCCAACCCAAGGCTCAGGGTTTCCCCAGGTGAAGCCTGCCTGGGTACCCCCCATCGCCCAGATGCCCTCCTGGCAACAGTAGGCAGGAGGGAAGGTGGGTGATGGGAAGTGTGTGCCTGCTACCGTGTGCCTCGCCGCTGCTACCCGCCGCTTGGTGATGGCGGGCAGGCGAGTGTCCCCCATTGCCCGCCAGTAGTTGTGGGGAGTGGATGGAGGGCTGTGACCCTGGGTCTCACTTGACCCGGGTTGTCGCTGCCCTTGCAGGCATTGTGCCGTAAGTGGGCACTTAGCCAGCATTAATGGGCAGACTGATCTTGGCCCAGAGGAGTCTATCATTGCCTAATAGTCATGATGGCAGTATGAAAGCTCCATGAATATAGGCAATCTACTTCTGAATACCAATTGTTGCGGTTGAGGGCGGTCAACAACACCCCCCCCCCCGCTTTATGGGCTTCCTGGAGTAATTTGGTTCTGCACAGTGCTTCTGGCATTCTTACGACAGCAGAGTGGAGATGCTACAAAATGGTGGTTTGCACAGTAATGAAGGACTGGGAATGATGCAGAATCTTTGGCTCAGTCATCCAACTACAGTTCTTAGGATTCTCTGAGGCATAGCAGTCAATGCAAATCCGAAGTGGTTGAAGTTTCTAGTACTTGACTAGCAAGCCAGAGGTTGCCGGTTCAAATCCCCACTGGTATGTGTCCCAGACTATGGGAAACACCTGTATCGGGCAGCAGCGATATAGGAAGCTGCTTGAAAGGCCTCATATCATACTGCGTGGAAGATGGCAATGGTAAACCCCTCCTGTATTCTACCAAGGACAACCACATGGCTCTGTGGTCGCCAGGAGTCGCTATCGACTCAACAGCACACTTTACTTTTACCCTGCCCTCACAGTAGCTTTATGTAAATAAATAAAAGTAGAACTGTACTGGAATTTCCAGAAAAGTTGGGCTCTTTTTCACCTCCAAAACATTTGTTCATGTGCACTCTGTGCAGTTCTTCAGGATTAGTTCAAACCTAAGGAACATCTCATCGTGAACCATAGCTCTGGGACATGACAAGGGTCGAGAATTTAAATGCTCTTGATGTAGAGCAATTGCTTCTCTCGGGTTTGGGGTGCAGTTACACACTGAAGGTAAAGCAACAAACCTTTCCATGATCTCTCTCATATGCTTTTTGAGGAATCATATCTGAACCTGAGTAGAAACCATGCATTCATTGGAAAGACAAGTGTTCTTTTAAAGAAATTCTAAAGCTAGGTTTTATGTTTCCTTCAAATGAATGCATTCTGTATTTTTTAAAAAAAAAAACCCTGTCATTTTAAATTATATTTTTTTAATTTTTGTAAACAGCCTTGGGATTGTTTTTAATGAAAGGTGGTATATAAATTTAACAAATTTAACAATAAAATAAACAAATTTTACCTTCATAGAATTGCAGTGCTTAGGGGGATTCTTTCACTGGCAGCCATGACAGCTAAAAATGATTTAATTTTAATTCAGTTTTAGTGCAGAGATGTTCTTGGATGAAGTTGACATAAATGGAAGGCAGCATTAACTGGGTGACAAGAGTTCTGGGTAGTTGTCTTATTTCTCTTACTTGACTGACATCCAGACTGAGTTACTCTGCTATTGAAATTAGGTAGTCCTTTAGAGTAACTCCTGAGTACTGCTATTGAGTAACTTAGTCTCGATGTCAACCACTGACCCTTGTTCTGTTAGTAACATCCAAGTAAATGGGTTTAGGACTGAGGTACCAGCCATATTTACATAAAGAGTCGAGCATCTTTGAGCCTTCTCCAGATTGTTTTGGAGCAGCTGATAGTTCTTTGGAAATATTCCAGGAAATTTTGCTCTGGTATGCTCCCTAACCCCCCACCCCCAATATACATACGCCTATCTGCATACTACAATATATGACTTTTTAAAAAAATGTCCTATAGGTAAAATTTTTGCAGGCCTCTTCATTTTGTGTTAAGGCCATATTTTTAGTAGTGAATCTTGAAAAGCAACATGGTTTGTTCATGTCTGAGGGAGTTTCTCATTTGTTCCCATTACCTCATGTTGTCTTCTGACCTAGAATGTTCTGCATTGCTCCTTGTGCTGTTGCTAGGCAGCCTAAGCATCTCCAGTCCCGCGCTTTGATTTCTGACAACTTCAACTTCCCTTGGTCTCATCCCACTAATGCTATTTTGGCACAAATGGCCAGGCTCAAACTATCATACTTCGGACACTTTATGCAAAGACCCAGCTCCCTTGAGAAGTTTATAATGCTGGAGGAAGTTGAAGGAAAGAGAAGAAAAGGACGACCAGCAGCAAGGTGGATGGACTTGATTACGACAGCAATGATTGCACCACTGAGAGACCCTGAAGGCCAAGTTGAAGACGGATCATCCTGGAGAGAACCTATCTATGTGGTCACTAAGAGTCGACACTAACTTGATGGCACTTAATCAAATTTTGGCCCGTGACTTGGTTATTCGCCCTCTTTCAGCTCACATCATTTACTTTGTCCCTGCTATTAGTCTAGTGTTAATGGCACCTTAAAGATGAACACATTTATTGTAACATAAGCTTTCTTTCTTCTTAGCCTATCTCATGTTAACCCTTCAGTTGCTAAGAGTTGAGTGTTTTGGTGACATTTTGAATGCCATGACAGAGAATTTGGCAAGGGGGTGGGGGAGAAGGAAAAAGGGGAAGCAAATGTGTGTGGTTGAACGGGTCTTCCGTATGAAGGTCAGTCAGTCAAAATGTATTGCCTTCTATTGATCAGCAAAATATACAAAAGAAAATAAAAACCTTAAGTACAACAGATATTGCTCAGGGTGTACAAATGTCAAGTGTATTCTGGTGAGTACAGATGGCTGTAGAAATGAATTTAGCTACTTTTTCGGTTGTTTGCTGAGCTTGATCGGATAAAAGCAAAGAAATTAAAAACTCATCAGATCTGTCAGGGAAAACTTCTGTATGGTATGGAGGATCTCCTTGTATGTCAGCTGTTTTAATCCATGGTTCCGTGGGAGGTGTGTTCGTAGCTGCCATTTTTCTGTTGTAAGGTTTGCATATCTACCATAAGAGAAATAAATTGGAATGCCATCAAACCAATATCAACGGGGGGCCTAAATATGTTTAATGTAGGCTGGATTGTGCCCTCGGTTTACAAGGGCCTAACGAATTTATTGTGATGAAACACCAACCACCTTCCAACCTGTCTTCCTTTTTGTTCTGCAAATAAATTTATTCGGGGTTTTAAAAAAATAAATAAATAAATCAAAACCAGTGATGTTTACTGCTGTGCACGTTAGGTTCAGAATGTATTGCACTGATTTGGCTTGAATAATAAAGATATCAGCCTGTATTCTTGGAGTGTGCTGCATTAATCAGACTTGCTGGAATGATCACATGGTATTCTATCGCCTTTCTCTGCGAGCTGCTGCTTGTCAGCAGCTGGTTGAGCTGCGGGCTGCAGGCCAGTATCTGCAGACCCTTTTCTCCCCAGAATCTTTCCAACGTACTGCTCTTAGTTGTGCCTGTGGCTGGACCAACTAAATGCTTCTCCTGCATCTTACAAAGGTTATTTTGCAGCATTTGAGGCCTCTGTCTTGTTCCCTAGGCCATGTATGCATTTGAAGAATTCAGGTAGGCTCTGTGTTTCATACATCCGCATGCCTGGTCTCTCTCTCTCTCTTTTTTTGTTCTTGCAAGAATTTTGCTGTGTAATTTCAGACTGATTTTACAGTTGTCCAAGGCTTCTGAGACTACAAAGGGCTCTCTTGTCGTCTTGGAGGAAATTTGCTAATTTTAGGAGGTGGGTGTGTCAGGGATGAGCTGCAGGTAAACAATAGCTAACTGCATGAGGAAGTGTATAGATGAGTAATAGCTTCTTATGTCTTCCTGGAATGTTTAGTGTTGTCGCAGCCTGAAGCTGCAAGTACAGTCTAGAGTTGTAAATATAAAACATGCTGTTCTGTCAGGAAGATGAAAAGTCTTCTTTTCTATTTTGGGTGCATGACAGATGCTTCTCCTCTGTAAAGAATACAGATTATGATAGTTAAGAGGCAAAATATTGATGCTCGGATCATATATGGGATTAGACTGAGGTGGCTGTGGCACAGTATACATGTCTGCTGTTTGTGGTTTCATAGCTGCAGGGTTTCATCAAAACCACCTAGTAAAAATCGAAAGCTCTAGATACTGGTGCAGGCATTTTTATTTTTGGCAACGTTTGAAAGTGCTGTGTTGGTGGCTGGGTAGGAAGGCCATCTTTTTATTAAACAGTTTGCTCTAAATTCTTTTGAGAGATCGTTGGGCTTTTATAACTCTCTTCCTCTGTTGCCTTGAAGATATACAGAAAATATACAGAAAATACAGTGAAGGAAAATTGGAGCCTCAATCCTATTCTTACCTGGACTGAACAGTACTATCACTCTACATTGTATTATATTTTCTTCAGGGTCTTTCACTTTTTAAAGGGCTCATTCACACATACCTTCCCACCGGTGAAGCTAACTTGTAAAAATCATAAACATAGTAGGACCACCTCTGACTCCTCTTCGTCATGTAATATCTGCATTCTATATTACTTTAGTAATGTTGTTTTGTTTGTTTGTTTGTTTATTTATTTATTCGATTTCTATACCGCCCTTCCAAAAATGGCTCAGGGCAGTTTACACAGAGAAATAATAAATAAATAAGATGGATCCTTGTCCCCAAAGGGCTCACAATATAAAAGAAACATAAGATAGACACCAGCAACAGTCACTGGAGGTCCTGTGCTGGGGGTGGATAGGGCCAGTTACTCTCCCCCTGCTAAATAAAGAGAATCACCATGTTAAAAGGTGCCACTTTGCCAAGTTAGCAAGGGTTAACATGTAAAAAGCTAGTTTATCTTCATGAAAGATGGGGATAATTTATCTGAATACGAAAGGAGGAAGCATACAGGCTCTTAATCCTTTCCCCCCCATTAAACATACTTTAGTGTCAGACACAGTATCTGTAGCACCTCTGTGTTTCTTTGGCTGAGATGTCTAACAAGTATACTACTAACAGCGATTTATTCTTGTGAAGGAAGTGGGCAGTTTCTGGACAACACTGGGTGAAAAATAAAAATAACTTGGAATTTTTGTAAAACAGGAGGATATCATCTCGGTAGGAGAGATATTTTGCCAGAAGCTAGTGCAGGGCTGTGCTGTAACTGCAGTTGTAGCATTGTCAAGAGGATGCTTGCGAGCCTTGAAGTGGCCAATTACTGTCACTAAGTTAAACTGCAAATACAGATGAGGCAAGCAGCCTACCATCCTTTTGCATAGCCATTCTGCGCAGATGGAGACCAAGTGATGCACAAGTGATTTTCTTAATGATATTCTGATCAGGTTGTCACTAAAAATAAAATGCATTTGACATGCAGACTTGCAAAGGGCAAGGCCCGGACTGTGTTCAATCAGCCCTTGTTCATCTCAAGACACCTCAGTCAAGGAAAGCATTTACTTAGCTGTCCTGGTGTTTTGGATGCTTCTGGATTCCTTGCATATCTGTCATTCCTTTGTTAGGGAAGTTTATTTTGGAAAACAGTAGCTGCTACCTGTTACCATACTGGGCATATGTAGCTGCTGCTAAAGTGTTCCCAAAAATGGGGAAGAAGAAAGAAGCAAGGAGGTGATACCTTATTACTGAACCACCTTACGTTGGCTCTGTCACAGTATGGAAGTTTTAAAGCTACACAGAAGTCCTTCTGAGATGGAATGGGAAGGTTGCAATTACTCTGCCAAAGAAAGCACAGAAGGTTACAAAGATAAATGTTCTTATTCATTCCAGACAAAATGGAGCCTAACCTCAAAAGCAAGAAAGAAACAGGGAGCAGCAGCAACAACAACATTCTACTTTAACAACCTATTGATGAAATTGGGAACCTCCACGTTATTAGTCTTTTATAGTTGAGCTGTAAAGCTTAAAACTCCGTAGCTGGATTCTAACAGTCCTGTTTATACTGAGGGTCAGAAGCAAAACAGACCATAAAAACCTCCCAACTGACCTAGGCTGCATTCTTCACAAGTTAAACTTGATTTGTTCTATAAAGCACAGAGCAGGTAGACTATGCTAAGAGGTTGTAACTACATTTATCACCTTGTTGCTTGGTAAACTGCTTTGTGAATGTTTTTGTTTATTTCTTGATTTACATGTATATCCCACTCTTCCTCCGAGTAGCCCAGAGCAGTGCATGGGATTATGCAACCTGGTGAGGTAGGTTAGCCTGAGAGATAGGTGACTGACCCAGAGTGGCCATGTGAGTTTCATGGTTGTGTGAGGAGCTTGAAGTCGCCCAGCTCCTAGTACAAAGTTCTAACCACTAACCACACTGGCTTGTTTAGAAGTGGCATTTAAATATTTATTTATTTATTTATTTATTTATTTATTTATTTATTTTTGCATTTTTATACCGCCTTTCGTTAAAAGATAGCCCCAAGGCGGTTTACAAAAGTTAAAAACATACAATAAAAACACAATAAAAACATCATGCTAAAAGTATAAAAACATATAAAAACAGGCATAAAACAATACAACAAATAAAAACACCCAGAAGTAGCAGTAAAAACGATTATGTAAAAGCCTGGGTAAAAAGCCAAATCTTTACAAGCTTTCTAAAAGCCGTGATGGAGTCCGAGGAACGAATGGCCACTGGGAGAGCATTCCAGAGTCTGGGGGCAGCAACAGATAATAATATCAAAATAATTAAATCTTTTAATTATGTATTATTAAATATTATATTTATTATATTTAAATATCAAATCTGTATTTAAATATTATTATTTAAATACACATTTGATATTATTTAAATATAATATTAATATTTTTAATAATATATAATTAAAAGAGTTAATTATTTTGGTGGTATGATCGCCTTTATTCTAACAACTTCAGGGACATCCAATCTGGATAAATAAGACTACCTGTTCTGAAGACCAGGTGAAGACCCTTCTGTTCACTCAGGCTTTTAAAAATTGATTTAAAAAAACAATAAGTTTTTACTTTGTTTCCATTTTGGTGTGTTGTGATTTGATGTGTATTATGTGTTTTTATTGGATGTTTTAATGCGTTGTGAGCCACCCACAGAACAACTTGTTATGGGTCAGCTACCAAAGCTTATTATTATATTGCTGAGTACTTATTATTACAAAGCACGGGCAGCACGGGATACACAGAATTTAGATCAGTAGGGCATATAGAAAACAAGCCTTATTGATAAGTTCTGCTTAGGCAAGAACTAGAATACAGATTTGCAATTAAGAGGCAAATGCAGATGGGCAGTGCGCTTAACAGGGAGAGAGGCATTTGCTGGACAAACTGGGTGGAGGAACACCCCACCTCCCCATTTCCCCCTGCAACCCCTTTTCTTAGCTGGTTTTATTCTACGGGGAGACTCGTTTCTCATGGGTTCTCCCAGCATGGTTTCAGCTAATTGTGGTTGGGTGAGATATACCTGGTTTTCATTATCACGGGGGTGCATTTCACCCATTCATGGTTCCTGTGCACACATTTCAGACTTCTGGTGGCATTTCCAGTGGCATTTCCAGTTTCTGATGGCAGTGGAGCCATGTTGAGGTTTTCTCTCTAATTTTGGTGGAATTCAGAGGATTTTGAGGTTTTGTGGGCCATTGCTGGAGAGTCCAAGGCACTGTGCTGTACTCCTATTTCTGTATTTTGGGGGGTGATTTGGGGTGATTTTTAGCATTTTTCTTTGCACTGAGGAATCTAACCCCAATATTCCCGTAGGCACAAGATTTCCATTATAGAAGTTGCCGCTTTCATGATAGTAGCTGGGAGCGTAACCCCTGTGAAAAATGAGGGCCTCCTCTATTTTCACTCAGCTAGGCTGGAGTGGAAAGACAGGAAAGAGTTAACAGACAGGAAAGGATTAATCATCACCCCTCCCCTCCATTCTTCCCTTGGTTTATCCCCCTTACATTTCCTTTAGCTAGCAAAGGTGTGTTTGCCAAGGTAATGTGTAGTTGCTCCTTTAGATAGGTGTGCTTTTGCCATAGCAGAAAATCCAAATGTGTGAATTCAGCTGAGGATCTGGGGTGTTTGAATGTCTCCATGGTGCTGCTAAATCCATTCCCTTTGAAATACCCCAATTCTAGTCAGTCTCTATGGCCTAACCAGTCCTCTTTTGGACTGTATACAGTGTCTAAGGGATCAGTTCCCGGAAGTACTAGGTTCAACTTTGGTTATGGACTGGCTGCATTTATAAGGTAGGAATAAATTAACAGAACAATTGTGAGGATCAGAAGCTACAGAATAAAATGCTACTTAAGCAATTAGATAATAAAAGCCTGGGCTAGCTGTTGCATGTGTGTATGTTTATAGCTACTTTTCTGACAGGTTATAAGGCTCTTCTGATTCCCAGAGTGTAAAGATGCTTAGCCATAGCATCTTGGCTAACTTCCAGATGTGGTCATTATGTTCCACCTACCCTGCAGCTTGAATATGATGCAGACTCTTCATTTTCTGGCCCATATTGTTGCACTGTATCATTGTGCATTCTTAAACGGCAAGTGGATTTCTTCCTGAAAGATATCTCATTTCAGTGCCGGATGTAACAGCCTCTGATGTGCTGTTTATGAAGCACCTGTGTGAACTATTTAAATAGTTCACACTATAATACTCATTTATAGTTTTTATGTTTGTATTTTATAGTTTTTAAATTGGATTTGTTTTATATTTTTAGCTTAATATTTTAATTGTCATTTTTATTGTATGTTTTTAACATTTGTAAACCGCCTTGGGGATGTTTTTAATGAAAGGCGGTATAGAAATTCAACAATAATAAATAAAGGAAGGAAGGAAGAAGTTTTGGCTTTTTCTTTTTCTTTCCTTAAAAAAAGAAAAAGAAATATGTAATAAATGTAGCCGTTGTGAGTAATTTGGAGGGAACTTTTAAAATAATAAATATTCAAGCCTGTTATTGTGTTAACCCTCTGAAAGAAATTTTCCCATTTCTTTTGTTATGGTGCCATCCACTTCCCATTGGATGATAGCAATGCTCTCATTCTATGTAATAGACCAAGACTGCATCCATCTGTGAACATATAATAGTTTTATAGATTCTGTGGGCCACTTTGGTCAATAATTTAATGTAGTACCCATTCTGAGTTGACTTCTCCTGTGGATACTGGTATTTGTAGGAACATAGGTAAAGGTCTTATTCTGCGTCAGATCATTGGTCCATTTAGCTCCGTATTGCTGGTGATAACGGGGACTATTTTCTAACAACATCTGGGGATCCATGTTTGAGAGCCTCTGAGCTAGGGGAGGAGCCATAGATCCACGACAGACCACTTGCTTTGTACACAGAAGGTCCTGTCCCTGGCATCTCCATTGGAAAGGTAGCACAGTGCACAAAACTGCTTTGCTCGGTTAGGTTCAAATCAGACTGTATCCGAAGTAGACTGGGCATGTTTGGTTTTGGCACCCCTTGAGTCACGACTGATTCGGTTCGAATTAGAATCGATTTGGGCCCAGTTCGAGGGTGATGGTGGATGTTATAATTTAGTTTAGAAATGATCCATTTACTGCCACCAAGGGCTGTGGTGGCCTTGGGGGTCCTTCGGTGGCTGTGGGGTGTGTCTCTCTCTGGTAGCTCCCCCCTGCTTCTCCCCATTTCAGGACTATTTTGGCTCTGTTTGCATTCTGCTGCCATTTTTTGTGGAGGGGGGGCTGCTGTGCAGGCAAACAGGACCAAAATGGCTTGGCCCAGCATGGGGAGACTCGGGGGGGGGGGGAGTGTGGTGGGAGGAGGAAAAGCCACTGGAGACCCCTGCATCGCCGCTGCAGCCCCTCCCTCCGAGGCCACCACATCCCTTGGTGGCAGTAAGTTAATCATTTAAAAACTAAATTATAATGTCCCCCTCTTCGGACTGAGCCTGAACTGGCCTGGGAAGTTCAGTTCGACCTTAGACTGGACCAGGTTGGTCCAAGGTCGAGCCCTCAAACTGAACCGATTTGAGTGCGAACTGGCTAAATTTTGGGCCGGTTCACACAGCCCTACAGCCCAAGACCCTGGAGAATGACTGCAGACAAATATAAAAACACTTTAATCCCACCTTTCCATGTTTTGTGCCCATTTGCAATGTTAAAACAAATCTGTCCTACAGTAATTTAAAATTGTACAAGTACAGGGTCAGCAGTGATAAACATAAGCTGCTGCAAACTAAATGCCTGGGAATAGAAGGACAACCTAAAAACATTAGGAGAGCTCTGTTAGATTAGATCAAAGCCTCACCTAGTCCAGCATCCTGCTTCCTACAGTGCCCAGCCAGACGCATTGTTTTCACCCGGTATGTGGATGTTAATAGAGTGGTTGCAGAGAGCATGAAACTACTCAGAAGCAAGAAGTCCTTCTTGTGAGTAAAATTCCATGCTTCCGAGTGAGAGTTAAATCTGTGTCGTGGACAAGCTCAGAATCTGTACGCAATATATCAGTGAAAAGGGCAAAGGAGACAAAGTTCTAATCAACAGATTTATTTTAATGTTGGTTTGAAACTTGATTTTAAAAACGTCATTATCCTTTTATCACCAGGGTTCTCAAAACTGTGTCTCCAGATGTTGGACTACAAGGGTGTGCATTTGTTTTTATTTATATCCCTTTATTTCATTTTAGAATTCAAATGTCTGCTTAAGGAAAATGTGCTTTACAACTACCACATGTGCCAGCAGTGGCGAGAATTCCAATGCAAAAAAAATCCTGGTATGCAACGTAACTATATTAGGTTACAGCAGCTAGGGGAGAGGGGGCCGTGTTCATCCCTCTCTCTGGCGGCCCCCCCAGAGTGAGGGATATAATGAAGAAAAGGAGGAGTGGAGCTGGAGGGCCCTCAGGAGTTGGGGGCCCGTGTTCTTTGAACGCTTTCACTCAATTATAGCTACGCCCCTGACAGCAACCCAACATGGTTATGGGTGAAAAGATGTGACACTAGAAGACGGTAGTGCACTGAAGCTCCTGCTGCTGACACAGGTGATGGCAAAGCAGCTGTTAAGTACGTGAGGGGGTGGGGGGAGAGCCAGTGTGGTGTAGTGGTTAGAGTGCTGGACTAGGACCAGGGAGACCCAAGTTCAAATCTCCATTCATCTATGAAACTAGCTGGGTAACTCTGGGCCAGTCACTTCTCTCTCAGCCTAACCTACTTCACAGGGTTGTTGTGAAAGAGAAACTCAAGAATGTAGTACACCCCTCTGTGCTCCTTGGAGGAAGAGTGGGATATAAATGTAATAATAATAATAATAATAATAATAATGATGAATGAAGAGGAACAAGTCACCATCCTCCAGATAGGTCCCCAAATGGATTGTTCTGGGCTGAAATGGACCCAGGAATGAACCAAACAGGAGTTCTGAAAACGAACAGAGCTCCCGAGATGAATAGTTTCCATGCATCTCCTAATACAGAGGAAAGAGCAATCATTTCTGTTTCAGTTTAGCCAATAATTGTAGAATTCCCTGCTAAATGCCCTGACTTTATTTGACTTCAGAGGGTGCAGCAGATCTTTCTTGACTAACAGAAAAACTGACCTTCCCATCTTGGCAACACTGAACATTTAAGATGGAGTCTGCACATGTTCAGATGCCATTTTCTTCCTGCCGTTGCCCAAAGGCTGCTGGGAACAGGGAACTTCCTGTTCCCAGCAAGATGCAGCCGTGCAAATAGAATGTCCACCTGCTGAATACAAACAGCACCGCTCTGGGGCCATGGTGGAGGAGCAAGAGAGAGGCAGGTAAGACCCTCCTTCCTCTTTTTAAAGTGCCCAATCTCCCCCTACAAACAAACAAACAAACTGATAGGCTGGGACAGTGCCAAAATGCTTTGAACACATCCCTAGTTGTGATTGTTTCTGCTCTTCTTTCTTCACTCTTTTTGAGTTTGGTCTTCTGCAGTTATCATTATTTGACAGATTTCTCTACTGTCTATCAGATGCATAAGGATTTCCTTCTTTAGCCTTCCAAAGAACTTTAATACTTCTTTTGGAAATGGGAATCTTCTCTGTGCTTTGAGTTTAGAATGTTTCCACTGGAACGATTCAAAATATCGGCATCATTTAGTGAGAGCAATGGTGCTTTTATCTGATGAATGCTGTGCATACCACTGTGTACTATTTGTGTGTCATCTGTGAAGGTTATCTGTCTGTTCTGCTTTCTTCTTTCCCTTGCCAAAGATTTCCCCTCTATTAGCTGCTCATCTGGTTGGCTCTGTTAACAGATGTGTCCAAATCCACATGTGGTGTTGCTCCATCTGAAAGAATAATTAGAGGGATGTTTAGTGGTGTTCAAAGACCATGAGAAGGAACAATCCTTCTGAATGGCAAAAACAATTCATTGTATACAGTGCCACTGCTTTAGGCTCAGGGCTTCTCACGTGCCTTGTGCTATTTCTTCTGAATGAGATAAAGCAACGAAATTACCTGTGCTGCCAGCATTCCTGATGATAAATCTATTACTTGGCTTCATAGGATAGATGAATTGGTTTTATGATACAACGGGGAAATGGCTTGACTACCAAGCCAGAGGTTGCTGGTTCAAATCCCCACTGGTATGTTTCCCAGACTATGGGAAACACCTGAATCAGTCAGCAGCGACACAGGAAGATGCTGAAAGGCATCATCTCATACTGCACGAGAGATGGCAATGCTAAACTACTCTTGTGTTCTACCAAAGACAACCACAGGGCTCTGTGGTTGCCAGGAGTCGACACTGATTCGACAGCACACTTTACCTTTACTTTTACACTTCTAAAAGCTAGTATTTTCCTTTCAGCTACTTATCTGTTGAAGAGTAATCACTTATAACGATAACATCTTTAGTGAATGGTTGGCAACTCTTTTTAACTTAAAACTTTTTAACCTTTCAATCTGCAAAAAAACAAAAACAAAAACCCACATCAAAATGATCAATAAATGTTGAGCTATCATACGTGTTTCAATGATAGGTTTAACCATTAAAGGAGACCAGGTAGCCACTTCCATTAGCAATAAAAGGACTTACTTCTTAAGGGTCTATTTCCACTTTGATTATGTTTATTATGTCCTGAAGCAAAGCAACAATTTTGATGTTCCTTACCTCATGCCAGACTTTTTGTTATGAGTAAGTTGCTTTCTTGAGCTAGTGGGATGCCATGGATTGCTTTATGCTTTCAAGCCAAGCCATTTCCTGCAAATGAAGATTGACCCCACCACCCAGTTCTCTGCACAAGTCTGATTCTTTGTAAGACCGGGCGTTCTCTGTAGTTGCTGCTGGCCTATGGAACGCACTCCCGGCGGATATCCACGGTTCAGGCTTGCTGTTGGCCTTTAAGAGAACCCTAAAGACTTACTTGTTTGGCCTGGCCTTCCAAGGTTTTAAAATTGTTTTTAAGTATTTTAATTGGTTTTAAATTGGGTTAAAATTGTCTTTGTATTGTTTTAAGTAGTGTGTTTTAAATATTTGTTTTTGTTTTTTTAAACTAGTTGTACACCACCCAGAGTCTCTGGATGTGGCGGTTTAGAAATGTAAATAATAATAATGATAATAATAGCAGATATAATATAAGTGGAAAATCAGACATCACCAAGACCTGGCAATGGCTTAAGAATGGCAACTTGAAGAAAGAAACAGAGGGTTTAATACTGGCTGCACAAGAACAGGCACTAAGAACAAATGCAATAAGAGCAAAAGTAGAAAAGTCAACAACAAACAGCAAGTGCCGCCTTTGTAAAGAAGCAGATGAAACCGTGGACCACCTAATCAGCTGTTGTAAAAAGATCGCACAGACTGACTACAAACAAAGGCATGACAAGGTAGCAGGGATGATACACTGGAACATCTGCAAAAAATACAAGCTACCTGTAGCCAAAAATTGGTGGGAACCATAAAATTGAAAAAGTTGAAGAAAATGAAGATGTAAAAATATTATGGGACTTCCGACTACAAACAGGCAAACATCTGCCACACAATACAACAGATAAAACTGTAGTCGAGAAGAAAGAAAAACAAGTTAAAATAATCGACATAGCAATACCAGGGGATAGCAGACTAGAAGAAAAAGAAAAAGACCAAAATAATCCCAGTAATATCTGGCGCCCTAGGTGCAATTCCAAAACATCTTAGAGTGCACCTCAACACCATAGGGGCCTCAGAAATCACCATCAGCCAACTACAAAAAGCAACTTTACTGGGAACAGCCTACATTTTGCAGCGATACCTATAACAACAATAACATTGCTAACAAAATTCTGGCAGCCCAGGTCCTTGGGAAGGACTCGATGTCTGGATACAACAAACCAGTCAATAACACCTGTTTGACTGTGCAAACAAGAAATAATAATAATAATTTTATATATGTATGTATGTATATACAAAGGTGCATTTTTACATACCTAGGAGAAGTATCTTTTTTTTCTCTTGAGAGAACAGATTGTAGTTCCTTCTAAACCCGAAAATTACTTTTCAATTTGCAAAACAGTAATCAGAATGGTTTGATCAGCATTTAGCCATGATAGATGTCTTCTGTGATTACTTCTGTGATTGTTTTGAAAAGGCCAGTGGGCCAGAAAAGAAACCAACTAGCCATTTTCTTTGGCAAGAAAGGACTTAGCACTTAAGCACTTACCTCCATGTTAGTGATGACCACTTGTGATTTTTTTTTACAGTTCCTCCTTCCTGAAACAGTGTAATGCTGTATATCATCAGACTTTTTGTTATGAGTTTGTTGCTTTCTTAAACTGGTTGAAAACCATGCATTTCAAGCCAAGCCATTCCCAATTAATAAAGCACATTGTGATGGTGTAGCCTCTCATTCTCTGTGAGAGAAATCAAATGACTGCTGTATTATCTGAAGTTTTTAACTGCTTTTTCTGAAACAGTGCAACATGTTATGTTCCTTACCTTGCATCATTTCATACTTTGCATTGTGTTTATTATGAATTAATTTTCTTAAACTTGGTGGTATTTATTATTATTATTATTTTGCTTTTCTAGACGATTCTCCAAATGAAGGTAGTCTTATTGTTGTCCATTTGTCTGTCATTTCCTGCTCAAGTTGATCTATTTCCAGGGTGAAGATACTTCTCCAGGGAGTTATTCGCGTTTGACTCAGGCTTCGGGGTAAATGTTGAGCGAAGCCACTTCGAAGTACACTTGCAGCTTTGAGGGATGCAGCCCCTCCCCTCTCCTCTCGGGTTTCCTTTTGGTGGAGGTTCACAGGGCATGCTCCATGTTTTCCTTCTAGCCAGTGGAAGTTGGGGAGAGAGAGAGCTCCCTACAGAGATAGATCTGCATTTCTGAAGAGTGTGTGCCTCTTATCATGCTAATGATTCTATGTCAGTGCCTCTCTCATTTGCTCGGGCGTTTTCAGAAAAAGTAGCCTAAAACCAGCATTTCAAAAACCTGGACATACGTAGAGATAAACTAGAATTCACACCACAAAGCCCAGTTTGTGTGTGGGTCCAAAAATCTCGAAGGGACTTCGAGGTTAGTTTGGCTGGTGTGTGAACGCACACACTCTCTTCTGAAACAGATTCGGACCATGCAGAAGCCCTGTGTGTAAAGCCTCCAGAAGACATTATATCCCTTCCCCACTGTCTCTAGAATTAATCCTTGTCAAATATTATTTACAGAGCCAAACAACGAAAGGAAGCAAAATAATTTGGTATTTAGAGATGCTGAAATACTTGCCTCATCTGCTGGATCGCTTGGTTTCAAACCGCTTCCAGCCATTACAGATACCTGTTCTAGAACAGAAAGATACGTCTTACCTGGCAGCCTAACCATTCATTACTATATTTAACAGCTTTGAGTACAACTGCTTTGCCATTATTATCCCACCTATTTCTTGGGACAGGAGGAGGAGAACCAAACTGCCCCTGTGAGATGCTGCTGCTTTTCCTGCACCCTCCACACACCACTGAGCCTCACCCTTGAGCGTTAGCCATCACCAAGGAAACAATGAGCATGTCATGATAGAGAAAGGTGATGTCATAATTGCCACCTGCAGAGGTGGGGGCAAAGTGTCGTCCCTCAACACTGGGGAGATGTAGCTGGTGGGCACCTATCTACATTACAAACATACATATTTTTTACCAGTCCTGTTCTGGGAATCAGGTTTGTAGCTATAATTGAGTGGAGGGGTTCAAAGAATCTGGGGGCCCCAGCTCCTGAGGGCCCCCCAGCTTCACCCCTCCCTATTTTTCCCCCATTATCTCCCTCACTCCAAGGAGCTACTGGGGAGGGGGCGAACACGGGTCCCCTCTCTTCAACTACGCCCCTGCTGGGAGTTCTAGTTTGAAAAGAGTGCTGATAATTGTCAGATCCCAAAACCCAGGGGTTCCCAATTTTGAGTTTCCAGTTGATGCTGGACTACATCACCCTCAGCCACAATAACCAGAGGCCATTGTGTCTGAGGATGATGGGGCTTGTCGTCCAAAACACAACCCGACAGATCCAATAATACAGAAAAAAGGACGTCAAGGATGAATATGTAAATGTAAACTATACTGAAAATTATGAAGTCATATAAACATGGTAATATAGATGGATCATACGAGGTAAAAATACTAACAAAACATGGAATACATTAAACAACAATGAATCAAGAAGGAGAATAGATGTTGGATCGACAGTACCCTGGTGATAAAGCTGTTTTGAACTCCTTTTTTCAAGTGTTCATATGAGTTTAGATTATCTCGCATAAATGTCAATCAGATCTTCATTAGAATTTCAAAGCCATGTTGGGGAAGATGTTTGAAGATGTAAAAGAAATCTTCTTCATAGGGGACCTCAAATCTCTTATGATGCGATAGGGATGTGCATGAACCTGTTCGGAGACCCTTTTACGGGCCTCTGAATAGGTTCTAACTCTGGAAAGTTTGAAGGCTCGGAGGCGGAGTGTATGAGTGTCGGACTTTAAGGTTATGGGAGGGTGCACTTACCCCTCCCTCCGCTTTCCCCTCCATTATGCAAGGCTCTTTCAGGGCAGCAGTGTACCTCCCTGCCACCCTGTCCCCTTGTTGGCCGGAAGTATACCCGGCGTGCATGCGCGCGCCTACCCACCCAACATGCGCAAGGGTTATCTAGATAGACCAATGGTCTAACTCAATGTAAAGTAACTTTTTATGTTCCTCTATTTCATATATATTTATATTTATGGTATATTTTCTATATGAGCTAGATTATCTCATGGCCTTTTGTGTAAAAACAAACTAGAATACAATCTCAAGTAGACTTTATTCTCGGTTGAGTTTGTTACACCCAACAAGTAACCCTTGGTAAGCCCTAAGTGAGCAAAGCAGCACCTTTTAAAATTAATTAATTAATTAAATTAAAATATTTATACCCCACCCCTGCAGTGCACTACTGCTCGGGGAGGCTCACAACAATAAGATAGACACAGATACAATAAAAGTCATAAAATTAACTAAATTTAAAAAAAAATTAAATTAAAATGATGATTCTCTGATATTTAGCAGGGGAAAAACAACTCTCCCTATCCAGCTGCATGGCTGTTGCTGGTTTTTACCTTGCATTTCTTTTAGACTATAAGCCCTTTTGAGACAGGGAGCCACCTTATTTATTATTTGTTTGTTTTTTCTGTGTAAAGTGCTTTGAGAATTCGTTGATAAGCAGAATATAAATATCCATAGTAGTAGTAGTACACGAGGGAGTTCATCGTATGGTGCCAGTTGCCATTGTCATGCTGTAATCAGGAAGGTAGGAGGGACTAGTTCACACTGTGAATGCACTGAGGAAACTGAGCCTGTGCAAAGGTTTGTCAGATTCTGTAGCTGCAAGATAACTTTCTCCTCTGTTGCTTGGCATGAAACCCCATATGCCTAGGCCTGGAATGTGATGGGCATTTTCACAAGCTCAGTTTCTCCATGTACAACTGACCAGGGCCTCATGCCTCTGGTGGGGAATTGTGTGGCAGTGGTAATTGGCACTGCACTGCAAACTCCTGCACATATTGTACAGTATCTGATAGAGACTTTTTGAAAGAACCACTTTCAAGTTCACTGTTCTCAGAACTGCTCAGTATTTTGCATGAACTGAACTGAAGTTTCTTTGAGATGAGTGTTGGCAGCTGTGCAGCATGCTTTGTGGCGACCCAGGGACAGGCTGCTGCTGCCTCGTGACTCCCCACCACTTGCTTGTCCATGCCAGCCATGTCCCTTGCAGCAGCATCCGATACATGATGACATGGGGTGTGGCCAGCACCAGGAGCAGGGGGACTTGAGGCCCTTGGGTCCTGTGTTGTTGTTTATTTATTTAAAATACTTCTGTGCCACCCCAAACTTGCATCTCTGGGCAGTTTACAATTAAAATCATTTTAAAAATTAAATCAATTAAAAATTAAAATCATTTAAAAGATGAAAAACATTCAAAACCCAGTATTAATTTTTTTAAACTATAAATCTAATTAAAAGCCTGGGTGAATAAATGTGTCTTTAGTTCTTTCTCTTCCTTGCTCCGTGTCAGTAAAGCACCCAGCTAATGAACAATCGCTCACTGGCTGGATGGGACCGTCAAGCCGTGTCTGTCTCTCCTAGTGGTGAGCACTCTGTTATCTGGCTGGGTGCTCTCTTTCCCTTGCTTAGAAAAAAAACACCCAGCTAGTGAAGAAAGCACTCACTGCTGGGAGTGGGCAAGGGGCTTGCATCACGCTCCCGGCTAGTGAGCACTTGGTTTGTTGGCAGGGTGTGGAAGGAGAGTGAGGGGGTGCCCTGGGGGATGGGCAAGGGGGTGCCGTGTTGGACCCTGGCAGTCCAGGAACATCCCCCCCATGCCTTGTCCAATGGTGGTTACACCACCGAGTGTTATTTATTATTATTATTTATTTAAAATATTTATACCCCACTCCTCCAGGTCACTACTGCTCGGCACGGCTCACAACAATAAGATAGACACAGATACAATAAAAATAATAAAATTAACTTTTTTTAAAAAAGTTATTTATGTGCCTGCTGTTTGCACCCAGTGTGATATCTGCTCAACCTATCTTCTATCTATATAATTCTATAAGGCATACCCTGGCTAATCCTGTGTGTGGCAGCTCTCGTGAGAGTTCGTGAGCAGAAGCACCTGATTGGGCAGTGGGGAGTCCATATGCAGATAGAGAGGAGGAGCCTGTGAGAGCAGAAGCTCCATGGTGATTCGGCAGTGGGAATTCCATATGCAGATAGGGAGGAGAAGCCTGTGAGAGCGGAAGCTCCATGGTGATTCGGTAGTGGGAATTCCATATGCAGATAGGGAGGAGGAGCCTGTGAGAGCGGAAGCTCCATGGTGATTGAGCAGTGGGGATTCCATATACAGATAGGGAGATTGTAGAGGAGAGGAATATATATATATATATAGTGGGCAGGGGTCTGCGAAGAGAGGGGCCGTGAAGGAAGAAAGAGCCTTTCAGGAGAAGGAGTCTGCTGTTGTGTGAATTAGATGAGGAAACAAGATCTGAACTCAGGAAAGAGAGAGAGAGAGAGAGGAGGGGAAGACAGACAGAGGGGAAGAGCGAGTGGATGAGAGAGAGAGAACAAGAAGGGAGGAGAAGAGAGAAAGAAGGAGGGGTGGGGTACAGGCCCGAGCCTGTCAGCGGCCTGAGGGGAACAAGTGGCCATGGCGGTGCCTATTGGCAGCAAGGAAGGGCCCAGTCAACTACCGCTGCTGTTTGGGACTACCAAGGCCATTGGCGGAAGGAGGCAGGCAGGCAAGGGATGGGCCCATGCCTGGCAGCGGCCTGAGGGGCAAGGAGTGGCCATGGTGATGGCAGCAGTGAGGAAGGGCCTGGTCAACCGCTGCTGCTGTGGGGAGGAGCAGGAACAGGGCTCAGGTGAGGGAGGGGAAGTCTCTGGGGATAGGGGGCTGCAGCTTGACCAACAGGTGGCAGCAATGCTGCAGCCTCGACCAAGAGGGGTGAGGGGGATGGAGTCAAGGGATAAAGGAGCAGGAGCAGGAATGCGGCTCAGATGAGGGTGGAGAGATCTCTGAGGTGAGGGGTGCTGTGGCAGAGGGTGAGGAGAACAATCAGGTACTAGTGTGCAGATGCTCTGCGCGGGTTAAGCTAGTATATTTGCAAATACAGATTCTTACAAAGGCACCAACAACCTTCAGTGCTGCTCACTTGCTCACCTCAAAAGTGCTTCCCATGGATGAAATCTGTAATGTTTGGGATGGTGCTAAAATATTCAGAAGATGAGGGAGTCTCTTTATTCTGTCAATAAAAATAGTGAGCCGGGGGAGTTCAGAAATTAACCTTTCTGGCCTTTAATAGTACAGGAGAGAGAGCAGAAAGTGTTTAAAAACAAGGAGTGTCTCAGATTTTGAAGACATGGAGGCTATTTTTGATCAGCATTTGCTAGACAATACGTTCTTGATTTTTGCCAGTCTGCTGTCAGAAGTGCAGTTGCAGTAGCAGAGCAACTATTTTTAAAGAACTCCAAGAACTAAAGAAAGTTGGTAAAATGCAGTGTAGCTTCAGCAGACATAATTGGGAGATGGTAGTTTCTTTTCAAGACCCCAGCTGCAGATGAAATTTTCTCCTCCAAATTTCCTATTAAAATTTGTTTTTAGACATTCCAGTTAGTGCCTTAATTGTTGGTTCTCATTTCTCAAAGAAGGGAATGTCATGGCTGACAGTTTTTAGTCTTCCAAAATAGCCACAATCTCCTAAATTAAACAACTTTTGTGTCATGCTCAGCAAAAGCAAACTGGGCACTGAGCAAAGAGTAAAGTTAATATTGCACAGAGAATATTTGGTATTGTGTCACCAACCCTTGAAGCTTCTCATTTTGGGCCTTGCTGGCAGAGCTGATTAAATCGCTTCACAGAAGGACTCGATGTTAATGCTTTTTATAAATGTGCCGTCAAGTTGATTACGATTCCTGGTGCCCATAGAGCCCTGTGGTTTTTGTTTGGTAGAATACAGGAAGGGTTTACCATTGCCTCCTCCCGTGCAGTATGAAATGATGCCTCTCAGCATCTTCCTATATCACTGCTGCCCGATGTAGCTGTTTCCCATAGTCTGGGTAGCATACCAGCGGGCATTTGAACTGGCAACCTTCTGCTTGTTAGTCAAATCATCATTTTCTAGTAAAAGTGCATTCCTGTTGTCTAATATAACTTTAATGCATATTCTGGGATAGATGTAAGTTTCATTTTTAGAAGATAGGTACACACTATTATAGGTGCACACATCTTATAATGCTGTTTCATTCAGGCAACCGAATGCATTTCTTTCTGTTTGCATTTCACACACATGCCTGTCTTATTCACAGGTACAGGAACATCATTGAAATATTCCCAAATGGGGTCTCTTTTACAGCCTGCTGTCATGGAAACAGACAGGTGTTTCCTTTCTACAACACACTCCAAAGAGGTTTCCTTAGGACTGCATGAATATGTTCTGTTCACTTTTGCTTTCACTTTATATTCCCCTCCCTTAACTCTTGTGTTTATATTCCAGAATCTTCCTCCTTGCTCTGGATCTACTCCACCGCTCCCCACCCCCATCCTCTATTAATTTATTTGCCTTCTTTAGCCCTATTCAGACATTATGCTGTATGAATGTACAGATCTCTGTACATTTGTGCACATGTTTGTGTAAATGACTGTAGCTGTGTTCATTTTAAAAGTGAAACTGGATACAGGCCCTTCAAATGCATGGTGCAGATAGGAAGTGTACTTCTGTACCTGCGTTCAGCATCACATGTGAATGGCTGTACCAGCACAAACTGTACCTGTGTACACACTACACTCGTCGTACAAGTGTTAAGAACATAAGAACAGCCCTGCTGAATAGAGGCCCAAGGCCCATCCAGTCCAGCATCCTGTTTCACACAATGGCCCACCAGATGCTTCTGGAAGCCACAGGCAGGAGTTCCCTCTCTCCCGCTGTTACTCCCCTGCAACTGGTACTCAGAGGCAGCCTGCCTTTGAGGCTGGAGGTGGCCCACAGTCCTCCGACTAGTAGCTGATGATAGACCTCTCCTCCATGAAGTTATCCAAACCCCTCTTAAAGCCATCCAGGTTGTTGGCTGTCACCACATCTCGTGGCAGAGAATTCCACAAGTTGATTAAGTGTTGTGTGAAAAAGTACTTCCGATTGTTGGTCCTAGATTTCCCGGCAATCAACTTCATGGGATGACCCCTGGTTCTAGTGTTATGGGAAAGGGAGAAGAATTTCTCTCTATCCACTTTCTCCACACCATACATGATTTTATAAACCTCTATCACGTCTCCCCACAGTCGTCTTTTTTCTAAACTAAAAAGCCCCAGGTGTTGTAGTCTTGCCTCATAAGAAAGGTGCTCTAGGCCCCTGATCATCTTGATTGCCCTTTTCTGCACCTTTTCCAGTTCTACAATGTCCTTTAAGGATTAAGAGTTGAGCGTTGAACATAACATGCAAATAGGCCTAATGTCTTTCCACTTTGAGCAGGGTGGGGGGGAGGCATGTGCTTGACTATTTGTGCTGCACGTACCACCCACAGAATCAGATTGATCATGTCTGTTATCTCTCATCATCCCCCTATACTGCTGTTAACATGTTCATAGAATATAAGTAGAAGCTGTGATTACTATTTCATTAATATATATTTGACCTAGGTTCTTTTTAATGAATTTTTAAAAAAATTAAAATCAGCTTTTTAATTTTTTAAATCTTATTTTAATTTTTTAAAATCAATTTTTATCAACCCTGCTTGCTGGTACCATATTTAGATTGTGTGTATCTTTTTGCATGGTTAAAACCTGTGTGTGTATGTGTGTGAGTGTTGTCCCTCCCTCCCCACTTGCCCTATGTCATCCCTTCTATGCATTGCTGGCTGCATGGGTGAATATTTAGGGCTTTTCTGCACAATCAGTTTTTAGTGCAACTTATTAATGTTGCATTTCTGACAGCAGACCAGGTGGCTGTTTAAGTATGAGGAGTAGCATCGCAAAACACATGAAAGCAGGAGTTGAGAAAAGGGTACAAAGTATGATAACCAATAAAGACAGCAGAGTGGGAATGAGAAGAGGAGAAAGGTGAGGTAATGAGGACATTTCCAGGTCTACACATGCCACCCACCATTTCTAGCTTGACATAGGCAATGAGGAACAAAAGACACATAGCTGGGTGCTGAATTGTTGCCTGTGGGTAAAAAGGTAAAGTGTGCCATCGAGTTGGTGTCGACTCCTGTGGTTGCCTTTAGTAGAATACAGGAGGGGTTTACCATTGCCATCTCCCGTGCAGTATGAGATGATGCCTTTAATCACCTTCTTATACAGCTGCTGCCCGATATAGGTGTTTCCCATAGTCTGGGAAATATACCAGCAGAAACCTCTGGTTTGGTAGTCAAGCCATTTCCCTGTTGCACCATTAAGTGGCTTTGCCTATGGGTACCACAAGAATATTTCTGGGGGAAGAGTGAACATAAATGAAAGCATCCACTGTTCAGTGTTAATCTGGCCATGAATTGCGGTAGTGGGACTGTTCCTTTCCCCCTGCAGATGCTCATGCCTTAGTCTAAATGCTCTGGGGATGGGGGAGGTGCATTTGAAGAATTTAGAATATGATTTTAAAGCTCAGCATCTTATCTGTAGATGTGTGTTGCCTGCTTTGTTCTGTGTATATGAATATTAAAATCTATAGGAGGATAACATAGTGCAAAAGTTCCCATAGTTGCAGAGTCCGCAGGATTTCTCTCGCTTGCTTGCTTGCTTTTTTCCCTTCTAAGTATGTCAGGCTGGTAGCTTAGAAACAAGGCTGGATTGAGAGTTCATCCATAAGAGCACACTTAACTTACAATACAGAAGTCACAGCTTTTTTCTGCTGGGATTTCTTTTTAGTGTTGAGTCAGCAAATGAATTATCCTTGGGGGCATTTAGATTTTAAGACCCATTTGCTGCTCTTATTTGCTTGTAACTTTTTTGAATTGGGGCCATGATTATAGTGCTGATCCAAATAATGTACTTGTGTCTTAAGCAAGCCAGAAAACATGTCAAGAAGAGCACATTTTAGCCCTTGAGGAAACCCCATTGACTCAAAGTGGCATTTACATTACACTGGTGTGTGTGACCTTGTAACTAGGAATGGCTTAGGGCAATAGCATCTCTGCATGCAAACAAAGGGTGCTGAAACTCTTGGGAATAAATGCATGCATGTCCCAATTATGCCAGATGACTACAGCATCACAGTGTGTGCTTTGAAAACAAAGGATGCAGCCGCTTTATCCTGTTCCAGCACAAGCAAAGCAAAACCTCCAAGCCTAATCAAGGACACACGTTTATACAACAGGAAATGAGGGCAAAGGATAGCCTTGCTGGAAGAAATCCAACATATAGTATGAGCAAAGTAGGTACCAAAAAGCAAGGGAAATCCATTCTTAGATTACAAAAGGCTATCAGTCCAACTAATTTGCACTAATGCATTCAACCAATTAAATCTCAGCTAGTTTTAATCCAATAAGATTGATTGCTTTTTAAAGCAGTTGCTCTTCTTGAAGTGCCTCTCATTCACCTACTAGGAGCATGGTTAAAATGTTTGGCCAGATATCTGGGGTTTTCCAGCACTGGCCATGCATTTAAATTACTCTCAGGTGCTCTGGATAAAGTTGGAACAATACATTGGGAGAATTATTCAAGATGAGCAGCTCGTTTACTCTCTCAAAAGGTCGGGTTTTAGCACAATATTACTTAAAGTTGATTCCCCCCCTTAGTTTTATATTTGGCTTTTACTTTAGGCATTACTTTGGCTTTTACTTTAAGCATTTTATAAGGCAGAGGTGGGCAGAAGATAGATCGGGATTGCTGGTTGATCTTTGAGTGACTTGCGTTAGATCGTAAAGAGTTTCTGACTTTCAGTTGTTTTAACAATAGCAAGAACAAAAATATCTTCCTTCCCCCTCTTCATTTAGCTGTTGAAATGACAAAATCTTATGCTGTGTGGTATGTGATAGAACTATGAGGTCAGTTCTGGTAATGATAGGGTTGCCATATTCAAGCTTTCCAGATCTGGGTGGCCTAATTTGCACAATATGCAAATTATGCAGCAATGAATTTGCATTTTATTTATTTATTTATTTGACTGATTTGTATACTTTCCCCTCCTTCTCTGCCCTCCCATGTGATCGCATCCAGAGTAAAATCTGGGCTCCATCCTTTTAAAATAGCCCGTGTACACTGTCCTTTAAAAATCAAGTTTGAAGAGGGCTATTGTGTGTTTCAAAATAGGTAATGTTAACATTTCTCCCGTGTTACTTGATAGTACTTACTGTGATTGCACTTCTATCGTACCTGGATTTCTAAAGTGTTAACCTTGGTTGCATGTACTCCCACTAAGACATTTTCCTTCCCTGGCTGCAAGTTACTAAAACCTGCAGGTCTTCAGATATAAGTGTCTTGAGTGTAGCTCTGTATCAGTATTACCATATGCCATTAGCCCTTTTGACTATCCAGAAAGCTTCAAACACAAACATTTTGTGACATGAGCTTTGGGAATGATTGCCTACAAAGTGTGCTCAGCCTTTGGGAAGCTTCCGAGAGTGTGGGAAGTCAATGATAAGGCTTTTCTGAGTGTGCACATGCAGTGGCATCCCATGCATGCTACTTAGTATCTGCAGTGGCATCAACCTGTGTGTGTACACATGCACAGTGTAAGGTTCTGACCATGCCAGAAGAACCATACAATCTAAATTTTGTACTAGCAACGCCCAATATTAGAAGCTTAAAGAGTTAATGCTGCAAAACCATTTTAAGATTTGAACTGGGTTGGTCAGTGGCTGGCATGTTGTGCAAAAGTACGTCAGCTTAGTAGCGTTGCATTTGCGCAAATTGTGTTATGCAAGAGAGAGCCCACCGGAAATAATGGTATTACTCTTGTGTGAGTATGTCAATTAATTTTTATAGTGACAGATGTTTCCCCAAAGATCTGTCAAGTAATTAGGAAACCCAGTACCACCAATAGATGTGGCTGCCCGTAGTTGTTCAAATGATGGAGCTGTAGTCACTCAAAGAATGCCACTCTCCTAAACTTTCTTTGAATTTAGTATGCTTTTTAACAGGGCCCTAATGCTGAACCTGCAAAATGGAGCCCGTGAAAAGCAACACTAAGCTTACTGTGGGAATAAGCAGACTCAAAAGCATAGTCCTGAACAATTATCTGTCTGCATTAAACTCAAGTATATGGATAGGTAATGTTGAACCTCTGAGTTTGAGAGATTCCCAGGGGAGGAATGAAATCAGCACTTGAGTTATTGGCTTGACACAATTATTTAGAATCCACAACATGAGGAGTATAACTCCTGTCAGTGGTAATAGACCACTTAGAAAACTTCCAATTGTGGACGAGTCTTTTGCGAATATTAGCTTTTTCTTGCTTACTGGGGAGTTCATAATGTGTTAAATCATAGCAGATGGGATTCCTAGAATGCTTAACTACTGAAAGGCCTCAGTGAGGGATAAATGTTGCATTGTGACAGATGAGGTGTTTTGCTTCCATAAAAGCAAGGGGAAACACGGACTAGTGTTCAGTGATCTCAGCATCTGTGGAACCGTGTGGACCTACACATGGTACCATCTGTGTAATTGCACAGTGTAATCTAGTTGTAGCATTGGACTCAGTGGTGTGTGTATTTTTATTTGTGTGTGTAATATTTATGCATGTGTCAAGACACTCTCAACCCAGCATTTAAAAATCCATTTTAAAAAATCAATTTTAAATCCAGCATTAAAAATTACCCAGCATCCTTAGTAATAGAAGGTCATACAGGGATTTTGCAAGTAGGGAAAGGAATCTTGCCTCGCTCTGCTACCATCCTAACAGGCCTCCCTTTGAGGTAGCTCCATACATATTCTAACCTTCAGTCCTGCCTATAGAGGGTTTTTGCTACCATGGATACAGGTGAGGGAGTGACCTGTCTCAGCTCTGGCAGGTGGGCATCCACAGGCCATGAACCAGCCCTGTAGGATCATGGGACAGTGTCTCAACACCTGGTGGAGGTGGGACTGAGGCACACCATATAAAAGAAAGATAATAGTGGAGTCTCTCATATTTGGGCCTAGGCGGTGAATATCTGAAGGCAGGCCTTAACAAATTTTCTTTGGATCTAGGAGCCAGACAATGGACATGTGACAAAATTACCAAACTTAGTGATGGACATTGTATAGGGAAAAGGTAAATAGGCTTCTCTTTATCCCCTTTACAAGTAACCTACTTAGAACAGAAACAGGGCTGAAGTCACAGTGCTTGAAGCTAGAGGCAGCCTCCACCCCCAATAAAAATAAGAATTGTAGGGTGCTTTGAACTTCTCCTGTGAGCAGCTGACAAATGCACATTCTGATCTTGCAAGGAAAAAGGGATATATCCAGTTTCTGAAAACAACCAGTATGGATGTGTCCAGTTCTTTCAACTTGCCTCTCTCTAATCCCTATTAAATTCCTTTAGACCAGAGCCCAGGAGACAAGAGTGCTGGGACCCTGTCACGCAGTTGCATTCTTTGCTACTTCTCTGCAAGAAACACTAGTCTGGTTCTCAAGACCAGCAAATAGAGTTGGACTTGGGTTTGGGAGCTGTGTACACTCCCGTTTTGCAATCATGTGCTCGTCAAAAGCAAGGCAGGAGGAGCTGGGAGAAGTGATTGTTTGTGAGGCTTCCACTGGGTATGAGAACTTTCCGCCCTGGGTAGGAGAACCTCATTAAACAGCTGGGTACAGCTCCTGTGTAGGATGGAGCCCTCTTACCCAGCATGAGCGTCACAGACTACCACTTCCCCTGCCTCCTACCTTTTTATTCACAAAATGGGAGCACGCACAGCCCCCGAACTTGGATTGGACACTTGTCCTACCATATTGCTGGACGTGAAAATTAGCCTCCTGTTTTAGACCCTGCTCATATATTACTATGGAAACAAGAGGGTTTTTTTTTTGGTTTTTTTGTTTTGGTCCCAGCATTTAAGATAGGCAATCTTCATAGGAGTACATAAACACAGTCACTGGATTTGAGAATTGTTACCTCTGCCCTTGCTGTTGCCCCCTCATTTATGCCCAGAATGTAAGTGTATCTGGAAGGTACACTACTACACCAATCTCACTTTGTCAGCCGGTTGGCAACACCAACCGATGATAGATGATAGTCTAGATGACTTCTTACCAGGAGGGGTCAACTGTGCTTGCATCTCATTTATATAGTAGGCTGGATACCTGCCAAGACTCTTTCATCCCAACTTTGCATAAGCTGTCCTGGGTGTTCTGCAGCTGGGATGAGGATTTCCATTAACTGAGAACTTTCATGCCAGCTTTGCCAACTAGCATGATATCAGGTTTGCCTGGTTTATTAATTCAGACATTAGTCTCCTTGGGTAGAGTTCTCAAATCCCAGATAGAAAGTAATATGTGAACATGGGGCTTTGCTAGTTTCAGTCCCCTGGACCATTTTCATGTCTCGGACTCCTCTATACTTTACTAAAGCACTTTACCAACATTTCATGCCGCACTTCATGTATTTTGAATGCTCTAATCCATGAAAGATTTTGTTGAACTGCATGTATTAGTCTGTAAGGTGCCACTACCAAAGGAAATAATTTGGTGTTGTGTATGTATGTCTGTACACACTGGCTGAAATATTGAGGAAATATCTCAGAGCAATCCCATTGAAATTAAAAGGACAAATTAGGCAGATTTCCTGAATATGTCAGTCACCTGAAAGGTGAGGTGAATATGGATTAAAAGATAAGTTTAACTAGTTTACTCTGTGAATAGTATTTATTTGCAAGATTTTCTTATTTGATCAAGAAAGTGCAGCAGATGGACTGATTATTTTTAATCCTGTGTTGCGTCTGTTTTATAAGCTGATTTTTGTATATATTTGTACTAGAGGTATACTTAAGTATTCTATACCGCCATACATTTGTACTGGTCATATCTGCTTTTGAACATAGCCCTTTACTGAATAAACTCTTTTGAGTTGCATAACTGTTTTCCTAGAAAGTCGACATGTGATTTGTCCATTTCTTGGAAAGGCTCCAAAAGCACAGGATAAGCACAGTTCGATTTGTGTGGTGTTTTCCCATTCCAAAAATTGCTGCATGTGCAGTGAGTCAGTTTAGGTTCCAAGCCTGGAATCAATGTCAGCCCATTAGACTTGGCAAAGACTTGAAGACCACTCCAAGTACTGAAATCACACAGTCTGTGTTTCATACCACAGCTGTTACAAAGCTGTTTATTGGCAGGATGTGGCTTATAAATATTGTGCCAGCTTTAGGCAAATGGAACAACTTATTGTATCCACTTCTATGCCACTTCTTCAAAAACTCAAGGTAGATCATAAAGCCCATAGTACTTAACAATAAACCCATAATATATCACAATGCTACAGCTTGGAAGCAGGGAAGCCAGGGCACTTCCTATTTGTGGTTCAACATGCCCATTTGTTTCATTAGTACTCTGAAGCCTTGCTCTGAATTTCTCCTCTTTCTGCCGGAGATAAGCCTTTTTCTGTCATGGCACCCTATTTCTGGAATACTCTCACCAGGAAGGTTTGTCAGATGGCTTTGTCAGAAGAACTGAGTGGCTCAGGCAGTTGGGTGTGTGCAGAGCAGTGCAGAGAGCCTGGCTGAGTTGTGGGTTCAAGTCCTACTGGCTTCACTTAGAAGATGGGGCCATATCTCAGTGGAAGAACCTTTGCATACAGAAGGTCCCAGGTTCAATCCCTGGCATCTCCAGGTAGGTTTGGAAAAGGCTCCTGCCTGAAACCCTGGAGAGCCACTGCCAATCAGTACAGACAATACTGAGCTAGATGGACCAAGGGCCTGACTTGATATAAGGCAGCTTTTCCTGTTCCTGTGCAATTAGGTGCCAATTATAATCTAATTTGTTAAAAACTTGGGCAGGGAGAGGGTCTTTTTGCTAGTTGCACCATGTTTATGGAATAACCTACCCAGTGAGGTTTGCTTGGCTTCATCACTTTGTTCTTTTAGACAGGGAGAAGGAAGGGGGCTTGAACAAAAAGAGCAGGGAATTTCTCAGCTTGAAGAATGCTACCTCAACACATTCACAACCAGTGTTCCCTGTAACAGGAATGGCCTTTAGCTGGGGATTATGGGAGTTGAAGTCATCAACATCTGGGCATCTCTGTTATAGGGAACACTGGTCACAACCCCTTCTGCTTCTGAGGGGGAAAGGTTCCTAAAATTTTCACCATGCTCAGGCGCAGGCTTGGGAAACACAGGTACGTCAGGGATATACTGTGACATTTTCTTGTGTTTTCATACATGTTTAGTAAGTTGTTTCATTCTGAAGTTTCAGTTAGTTCAGAATTCTACAGGCCGTGCTTTCCTTGCCTGGCCATGACCTCTCCCTGATCACGTTTTTTGCAGCTGCCTGCATGGAATCTGAATACAGTTCCTACCTAGGTTTGGTCTCCGTATGAATTTTAAACATGTCTGTTGCAAGGACACTGCCCAGATGACTCGTTTCTTTGCATGCAGTGTTCAAGTGAATTTAAACGCATAGACAGTGGCAGAGAGTTGCATACAAATCTTGCAAAAGGCTGTTCCTTGAAAATATTTTATACATGACAGTTGTGTGTCAAGGGCTGGCTGTTGGGTTAGGCATTAGGGTTATATGAGGAAAATGCATAAAGGTTATATGAGGAAAACGCTAAAATGTCCCATCATATTGATAATGCTTAGAGATTGGCTTCCACTGTATATATTACTATCTGCATTAACCACTTCACCAGCAATTTCCAGTTAACACTATAGGTTACCATGATTACCATAGAATTTTTAGAGTTGGAGGGACCTCTGAAGTCTTCTAGTCCAACTCCCATATACAATAAAATACACAATGAACTCTCTTTTTAAAAGGGAGATTTGTGAGCAATATGGTGGCAGTCTTCTCATCTGAACAAGATAACTCAAACAAACAAAACAACAAACCTCAAAATCATCAGGGTTGGGGACCATTGGTAGTTGATCCAATGCACTGTCAAAGATACTTCATGCATCCTTAACTAGGAATTACTATGAGTTCTAGGATAATTACTAGGAGTTCTTCCCTGCCTGACTCCTAAATCAGCCTTTTTGTTCTCTCTGTAGGGCTTCTTTGCTCTGTAGCTGTGTTTCACCAACCCAATTCATGGCGCCCCTTCACACTTCCTGTGGCAATGGTGCTTGCTGTGGGACCAGGATATTCCCTTGGTGTTTCCCACAAGATTGAACATGTGTCATTAAACACAGAGAGACATTCTGGGGAGCAAGGATTGGCTGACATTCCCTAGCTTGTATGCATCCCAGTGGACATCTGTATTTCACTCTGTACTTGTTGGAGGGAGTTCTCGTGTTCTGGCAGGAAAAACAATATTTGCAGACCTGATTGGGGATCTGCACATGTTTGGCTTGGCTTACCAACCAGCCATAAGTTGTCTCTAACCCTCCCCCATATTTTTGTCCACATTCAGAGGGCTGGAGGGGGAGATGGAGCTGGGGGTTCTTCTCTCATCTGCATTGGTATTTGGAGGGGGTAAAAACAGTGGGAGCCTCTTCCAACAGCATGAGGGTCTCTACTGTTTCTCACCTCCTCCAGCACCAAGTGAGCTATGGAGACTTTTGGGTTGAATCTGGAGCTTTCCCAGATGGGTGGCTTTACTGTGGCAGGAAGTGCCTAAAGCTAAGCCACTTTGAGCACGATACCAAAATGCTACTTTTTTTTTTAGTATGCATATAAGGTGCAGTAACTGAGAATTGTCAGGAGCAAAGCTGAATAATGCCATTGGCTGTATGAACAGCACCTTCTGTTGCTGTCCCGATGTCACTGTAAATGGTTCCTTTGTATGAACACAGAACACCCCCAGCCTAAATGTAGCAAAGCTGTGGTCAGTGGCTGTTCGGAAAAGCTCCTGGGGAGGTCTGTTTGCAAGAGAGGGAAGAGCAGTTTGTGGAATCCTGGTCCAGAGATGTGGAGGAAAGGGGAGAATGAGATGCTGGCTGTCCTGCATTTGCAAGGAGCATGCCTGCCTATTGTTCTGGGATTTGATTGAGAAAGTATATATGCACCTCTTTGAATGTCAGAATGCCTCCAGTTTTATTTTATTTGTAATCGCTGTGTCTTTGAGGTCAAGTTTGAGAATAATTGTGATCAGCTACAGAAGTGGAGGTGCTCTCTCCATTTCACATGTTGTTTGTCAGTCAGTTTGACTGTCTTGTCCGCAGAATAAATGTCATCTGCTCTAGATAAAATTGTGTTTATATAATTGTGTATTCCATTGTACAACATTATAGCACTCTCAGACATGCATAACTCAAAGCATACTTTCTGATTGAGTAAAGTTTCCTATCTGCATAGATGTGTGTTTAATTCAGCTCAACGAACAGTAATGCTATTAAATATTAATCAGAGGTATGTAAATCATTCCCTCATAAAACAGCATCCCTTCTTTAAAAGTGGGACAGTGTTAAGGAGAATTGCTTTTTCATCAGCCAAGATATGCAATAAAATTAACTACAAACGTACATTTTAGCTTATAACCACTGTATTGGAGACCTAGTTTTAAAAATGCTACGGGCTTTCAGATATCTGGATGCATAAAGAAATGTTTTAGCAGAGGTTGGGCCAGTAGTCACAGTGGTGCAGGCAGAGAGGGAGTCTCAGTTTCTCTCTCTCTGGATATATTATATATACTAGTGGGCCTGGGCACAGAGCATCTGTGCCTCTAGCTGGCCCGCCGCTGCCCGACCCGCCGCCACCACCCAGCACGCCACCTTGCCACCCGGCTTGCTGCCGCCTTGCCGCCCGGTTTGCCGCCGCCGCCCGGCCCGCCGCCTTGCCGCCCGGCTTGCCGCCACCGGGCCCGCCGCCTTGCCGCCCCCGCTGGGCCCGCCGCTGCTATACCTTTGTAGGTATAGACATGTTGCAGCATCTAAATATCCTTTCCAAGGTCTTCATTGCAACCTTACCAAGTGCTAGTTTGCGGCATATTTCTTGACTGCTGGATGCTTTATTGTTGATGGTCAATCCTAAAAGGCAGAAGTTATCCACCACTTCAGTGTCTTCATAATCAATTCTGAGGCTTGTTGCTGTGCCCGTTGTCATTAGTTTAGTCTTCTTGAGATTTAGTTGTAGTCTAATTTTTTCACTGTGCTCCATGACTTTCATTACTAGAGTTATTACAATGACTTTCATTCATGCTTCTTCCTCCAACTTTAAAACCACGCTCATCTTCTTCCGGTCCAGCTTCTCTCAGTATATGTTCAGCATATAAATTGAATAAATACAGATTATATGCAGCATTATTATTTCTGAGAGAAAGGTAATTTCATATGGTAACTTGGAACTTTTGAGGAAATGATATTTTTTTCTCCTGTGTTATCATTCTTAGAAGGAAGTTACATTTGTAAAACTTAAGGGTAGGTGGTTCGAACATAGATATGTACTACATTCATATCTACTGTAATGTGCTCTATGTGGGGCTGCCTTTATACGTAGTCCAGAAATGACAATTGGTACAGAATGCGGCAGCCAGATTGGTCTCTGGGACAACATGAAGGGACCATATAACACCAGTTTTAAAAGAACTGCACTGGCTGCCAATATGTTTCTGGGTGAAATACAAAGTGCTGGTTATTACCTATAAAGCCCTTAATGACTTGGGACCAGGTTATTTAAAAGAGCGCCTCCTTTGTCATGAACCCTCCTGCCTTTTATGATCTTCTAGAGAGGTCCAGTTACGGTTGCCACCAGTTCGTCTGGTGACGACTTGGGACCAGGCTTTCTCTGTGGCTGCCCCAGGGCTTTGGAATATGCTCCCTGCTAAAATAGCATCTCCTTCTGTTTGTTTTCAGGAAGACTCTTAAGACTTTCCTGTTCTTGCAAGCTTTTAATTAGAATTGTAATAATTTTAATAATTTGTTTTATATTGTTCTAATCGTGTTTTATCTATTTTAACATGATTTTAATGTTCGGATTTGTACACCACCTAGAGATTTACATATCAGTTGGTATAAAAATATGATAGATAGATAGATAACTAACTAACTAACTAACTAAGGCACAGGAGAGCTTGGAAGATCTATGTATGACTAATAATTCAGCCACGCAACTTGAAGTGCACTGCAGGGAAATGATATGAGGATCTATTTATGAAGGCTACTTCAGTGCAATGACTAAGCAACTGAGCTGTGAAGTTCCTGGTTCACATCTCAGCCCACAAGGCTCTGCAGATTATCAGCAGCTGTCCCTGGGAAAGCCACTTTCTCTCAGCCTCAGCTTTCCATTAGCAATAGGAGTATAACAGCACCGGCCAGCTTTACAAGGGTGTGAAGACAGACACAGAGCCCTTTCTCATGATCAGTGAGGAAGGGCTTGAGGGAGAGTGGGGAGGAAGGCTGCTAGCACTTACCTCCACACAGATGATCCCTCTTTTCTCAGGATTGCCTACCCAGATGATTGCTGGCAGCCCCCGGCAGTGTGGAGGGTCGGGGGCTGGGACACATTGTCCCAGCCTCCAGAACTACCATAATGCACCATGCAAATGTGCAATGAAATATAGGGATTCTCTTGGCACTGGCCGGGAGGCTGCTGCTGTTTCGGCGCTGTGCGAAGCCGCATGGCATCGACACATGATCATTTAGCCTGGGCTAAGGATGCGTTTGCACCCTTAACCCTGGCTAACAAGTGGGGCTCTTTGGCAGGTTTGCTGCCCCGCTGGTGCCGGGAGTAATGCGGCTCCTGGCGGTTCTCACGCACAGGCAAAATCCGGCTTGGCTTCCTTTGCCCGGTTTTGCCTGCGCGTGAGAACAGCTTCACAGTGTTGCTGCGCTAATGTATGGGCAGCTTCACATGTAATGGTGGCAAGTAAGTAAGTAAGGGAGGACCACCGGTTAGGAAACATGGGAAACTGCCATGTACTGAGTCAGACCATTGGTCTATCTAGCTCAGTATCATCTTCAGACTGGCAGCGGCTTCTTCAAGGTTGCAGGCAGGAATCTCTCTCAGCCCTATCTTGGAGAAACCAGGGAGGGAACTTGAAACCTTCTGCTCTTCTCAGAGGGGCTCCATCCCCTGAGGGGAATATCTTACAGTGCTGCTCACACATCAAGTCTCCCATTCATATGCAACCAGGGCAGACCCTGCTTAGCTATGGGGACAAGTCATGCTAGCTACCACAAGACCAGCTCTCCTCTCCTCACACTTGGTTGCTGCCAAGTGTGCCCTTTCACAGTTCCTCCTGCTTCCCTGACATCTGAACCCACCAATGTCAAATGGAGAATGTTGGTAGCCCACTTCAACCCAACTTGCTAAGCCGATTTCGTATGTCTGATTTGAATGTCAGGCGGAGGTGGGTTACTGACATTTTCCACTTAACATTGGTGGGTGCAGACATCATCAAGCAGTGGCAGTAGCGGGAGCATGCTCAAAATACTCAAAAATACTCAAAAACCACTGTATAAATGCTAGATATTTAGCATGCTGTGTGATGGTGGCAGATGTGTGTGTTTAAAATGTGGGTTATCGGGGCTGCAGAAATCTACTAGTCTGTGAGGAGTGAAAAATGATGCCGGACCAGTGAAAAAAGTCCTGATGAGCAATGTACCAATATAGCTTGATGAGCAAAATATTTTGTCTGAATGATAAACTGAGCCAACATTTCTTCACCCCTGTGGATCATACCACACGGATGTGGAGGGAAGAGGGTGGGGGGGAAATGCTTAATCCTTTCCCTGTCCTCCACTGAATCTACAAATGTCCTTTGGAGCCTGGTTTCTTCTGGCTGGGTTCCAGAGGCAGTTTCAGAAGCTGAAGTGGTCAGTGGAGGAAGGGATCAGCAATTCTGTTCCTGCCCATTTCTCCTATGCTTTACTCCCCCCCCTTTTTTTCTTTATAGAGGGGCATTCCAACCGACATCACCTCTATTTAGGCTTGAACATAAACGCATAATGTAGGTGTCTGACCCTACTCAAAAGACCCTTAATAGTTCTACATCATAGTCTCGCTTACCTGCATATATCACTGGAGTGGGTTTAGGCTTGTTAAGGGGCCCAGAGAAGAAGAGGGCGACCAGCAGCAAGGTGGCTGGACATGATTACGACTGCAATGAACGCACCACTGAGAGACCTTAAAGGCCAAGTTGAAGACAGATCATCCTGGAGAGAATCTATCTATGTGGTCGATAAAGGGTCGACACCGACTTGATGGCACTCAATCAATGAGTCAATTAGGCTTGTAGGCACAGATGAGGAGCCTAACAGAATCTTGAACTTCATTTAAAATTGACTCCAGCATCCTGCTCATATCGGCACAAAATGAGCTGTTTATTTCTGACGGTTTAAAATGCTGCTGGAAAGTGCAACCACACAACTAGCAGTTAAGCTTCTACGTCCCCCTAATCCAGCCATCTATTTTTATCAGTTATCTTCTGGGTCCCTTAAGAAACTGATGCAAAGACTAATCCTCCTCTGCCTTCTGACCCATGACCTTAATTAACAAACTGTTCGGCTTAGCCAGCCTTTAGAATGTGTAAATCATGTCTCCACCCCAGACACACTATTTTGATCTCCCCCCGCCCCACTTCCAGCCTCCCCCCCTCCACCCCGCCCAGCCTTGGAGGAGGAGCGGGGAGGCTCCAGCATATAGTGTAAGTCATTGGCCCAATCCAACGTGTTTATAAATCTGGCCATGTAAATGGTTTGTTAAATGAGGGCCTGGTGACTTAAATCAGACTTGAATAGGACATAATTCCTGATTACCTACAGAGTAGCCAAAGAATGCTTGACCAATTTGGGTTGCTGTGTTTTGTGTATAAGGGGACGAGATCACCATGCTTTTATTTATGTGCTTGCTGGGTAGGCATAATTAAATATATCCAAGCTGAATGATATACAACCTCTTGTACTTTTGTGTACTTTAGCATTGTAGTATGTCTCGCATTGTGAAAGAATTGTTCCTTGTTTCAGAATATTGGTTTCACTGAAATTAAAAAAACAGTTGAACAGCTCATTATAGCTGCAGCATTATTACCACCACCACTACCACGATTACTACAGAAAATGTTTATATATCACTTTTCAAGAAAGGTTCTCAAAGTGGTTTGCATAGAAAAATAAATAAGATGGTTCCCTGTCCAAAAGAGCTCACAATCTTAACCCCCACCCCCAAGGTAGATACCAAAAACAGACTCTGGAGGGATGTGCTGGAGTTTTATAGGAACAATTGTTCTCTCCCTGCTAAATAGAAGAGAAAATAAGATAATCACTGCTTTAAAAGGTGCCTTTTTGCTCAGCAGGGGTAACTGGATTTTCTATATTGAACATATACATGTTGAATGCTACCTTGGATGAGTACATTGTATTGGACGTTGCATATACCTGTATATTTTATGAATATTCCTGCTTACTTTGCTTAAAATGCTTTCCAAGTATGCTATAGAAAATATTGGTATAACACAGGTAGTTCCCAGTTTAAGAGACGTGAAAGGCAGTTGCTGGCACTATAAACCCAACAGACTGGCTGATGTCCCTAGCTTACTAGCCATACAGATGATTCAGAAGGCAACTTCAGACATTTCTGTTAAACATCTGGCGGGAAATCCCATGGTTGCGAGGGTGGTGCAATCACGGGAGTGCCTGCCATCATGGGTAGGGCTCTGCAAGCTGCACTGTAAACATGAGCGGTGGGGTGCAGGGGTGACTGATGTGTCGGGAATGGGACTTCCTCCCCCCTGTGCCCCACTGTACATGGCTATTTTTATAACTAGGGCTAGTATGTCTTACTGTGCATAGGAGAGGATGAATGACTCCTGCTAACTTGGCAAAGAGGCACCTTTTAACGTGGTGATTCTCTTTATTGAGCAGGGGGAGAGTAACTGGCCCTATTCACCCCCAGCACAGTACACCCCCAGCACAGCACACCCCCAGCACACCCCCAGCACAGTGACTGTTGCTGGTGTCTATCTTATGTTTCTTTTTAGGTTGTGAGGCCTTTGGGGGACACGGATCCATCTTCTTATTTATTTATTATTTCTCTGTGTAAACCGCCCTGAGCCATTTTTGGAAGGGCATTATAGAAATCAAGTTAATAATAATAACAATAATACAGTGTTCTGCAGTGACACCTTTGGGGGCAAAGAGTATTGGGGGTAGGAAAATGGCAGGTGGGGAAAGGGTTAAAATTCCACTCCCCCCCTGCGTTGTATTTTGATTGGGCCCCCTATAGCCTCTATTTCTAAACAAATAACTAGAGTGGGAGAGATTGTTGCAGTCTTAAAATACTGCATAGTTTGGGCTTGAGTCTGTAGGAGAGTAGATGAGTGGAAGACAGCCAACTTCCCCTCCTCCGCCTCTTTGGGTCCCTAGTCTTCTCGTGCTATCATTGTTGTGACTGGATTAATAGAGTGCTGGAACCAGTCTGAAGTCTATCCTCTCCCCCTCCCCCCATATACTCCTCCCATCATGATTTAATTAAATCCACAGGTAATTGTGGGTGTGTGAAGCAGCCAGCATGCAGTCAGCAAGTCCTAGGTGTGTCCAGTGCATGGTATGCCATGAGTTGAAGGCATGTTACCCCTGCTAACTTGGCAAAGAGGCACCTTTTTAACATGGTGATTCTCTTTTATTTCGCAGGGGGAGAGTAACTGGCCCTGTTCACGTCCAGCGCAGTACCTCCAGTGACTGTCGCTGGTGTCTATTTCATGTTTCTTTTTAGATTGAGAGCCTTTTGGGGACAGGGATTCATCTTATTTATTTATTATTTCTCTGTGTAAACTGCCCTGAGCCATTTTTGGAAGGGCGGTATAGAAATTGAATGAATGAATGTTAGACCCTGTACATAATCTGGTTTCACATGGATCTCATCAAGCTGCTTTTAGCCTCTGTAACTCTTCACACACACACACACACACACACTCTCTCTCTCTCTCTCTCTCTCTCTCTCTCTCACTGTTAGAAGTGATGCTGGTTTTAATATGCTTCTTCCCTTTGCAGTTCTTCAGGAGCCAAGATGCAGCTGCCTTTTAGATTATATTCCAGAGATAGTTTCTGCTGGGAGAAGCAGGTATAGAAATTGTATTTTCATGCTTCAGATGCTCTATTTGTAAGAAGAATACACAAAACCTGCAGTGAGTTGCAGACTGAATATGGCACTAAAGAAACATGTTCCTTGCAGCAAGATGATTTGCAGATAAATTGCCTAATTTTCAAAAACTGTCATTCTGCTGGATATGTTGTTTCTTTCCCTAAGGGAAAGAAATTTAGGAACATGAGACATGTGAAAATGATAAAGGATTTTCCTGGAGAAAATGACAGTAGGATTTACCATTAATGCAAAATGTGGACAACCTCCAAGATATCAGCAAAAGGATAAATGCACTCTGGAGTGTTCACATTCTAAGACTTCTACAAAGTAGAATATTCTGTTGCTTTGTTCCACATTCTTCACCATAAACTCCAAATTATTGTACATCAACAAATTCAAGTGCTAAGATTTTAATATTTAGTTAAATTCTTGTTTGTCTGGCTTTTTACATAACAATGAGTACATAGCCCTGTCGTTAACCCTTTTCAGACACGTGTTTGTGTGTTGTATATGTGCGGGGTCAGAATCACACCACTGGTTCCATCCTGACCTATACCGGTTCCGTCTAATTGTGCTTAGACAAACAGTGCATACATAGGTTTGTCTGATGAGTTGTTAAGCAGATAGACTGAGCTTGTGTAGGTTGGGGGAAGGCCAGTTGGCATGATGTAGGACCTGCCCCCACGCCCTGCCTCAGCATATGCATACATTCAGTCATGTTTCTGCAGGCAGAAACATGACAGAAACATGTCATGCTGTTTGCAAAGAACTTTCTGCAAGTCAGAGCTTTGTCCTGGGTTTAATTATTAGGGATGTAGGTGGAAATGTGATTACATTCCTGATAGGTTGTCGCTTGTGGAAGGCTTGCAGATTAATATTTCATAGCTGACTGTACTTGCTTGGATCAGAGAAAAGATGATTTGGTTTTTGGTTAACAACTGCAGCAGCTGTGAAATTGTGTATCAAAGAGGAAGCAGAAGCATGAGACCAATGTCTCAGAAGAGTGTGAATTACAGAAATGAAATTAGGACTCATTCTGAAACTCAGGAGCAATAAGAGTGTACATACGGGCACACATTCTCTGTGAGTTCTTGGCCATAGATTCTTTACAGTAATGGTTCTGTTAAATACTACATTCAAATAAACAAACACCCTTATATTTAAAAAATATATAACTTGGATCCCAAGCACACTCATTTGAAATTCATTGTTTTTTCAGTGAAATTTCTTAGCAAGTGTTTTTATAAATACTGCTTATTTCTTTGACTTCTTGGGCTGATTGGAAGCCTGTTATGATCTCTAATTGAATCTTACTATTGCCAATACCTGCCAAAGAACACAACGTATCAAACGTATTTTGTGAACTTATAAAATAAGTAAAATTGATGTACTATCTTTATTGGGGACTTTTCCTTAAAAGGATTGAGACTAACAGAGCTTTCAGCAAACCAGTAAAAAAGATACATGGAACAATATTTTAAACATTTATAAAAGAACTTTAGTCATTAAAGCAGCAAAAGTCAGTTTTAAAAACCAGGTTCCATTAAGCCTAATAAGTTGTAACATTAAGCTGGAATAGCTTTTAAAAATAAGTTATTCACTCTCGGGTGGATTTCTGTTCATGAAGAGGACTCTGACTTAAGCATGTGAAAATATTATCCAGCTGTTTCAACAGAATTCAAAATTTGTTAATGAGATAATGATAATGAGATAACAATAATAATTTTATTTATTTGATTGATTGATTGATTGATTGATATACCGTCCTTGCAAAGGTGGCTCAGGGCACTTTTCATTAAAATCAGAAAACAAAATCAATTAACAATTAAAATTAAAAACCAATTAAAAGCAGATTAAAATTCCTATTAAAACTTGTTAACATTAAAACTAAATATCATTAAAAGACAGGCTAAAAAGATGGGTCTTTACGGTTCTCCTGGAGGGCTCCAATGAAGACATTCCTCTTATATCCACGAAGAGCATGTTCCACAATCTAGGGGTGACAACAGAGAAGGACCTATCCCAGGCTGCCACCAGATGGACTGGTGGTACCCAAAAATGGACCCCTCCTGATGATCTTAATGAACGGTGGATATTTTGTAGAGTAAGGTGTTCAGGTAATGTGGACCTAAGCCATTCAGGGCTTTAAAGGTAATAACCAGCACTCTGTATGATATGCTGAAACATATCGGCAGCCAAGGCAACTTTTTGAGAACAGGCATAATGTGGTCTCTCCAGGATTCATTTTGGCCTGAAAGTGCAGATTATCGCTTCTGCCCCTGATGTCAGCTTTCTTTTACCCCAACTTTTTTCACCCCACTCTCTTTCAAGACTGGCAAAAACAGAAATAACTGTGGTTTATGACTGGGCTACATCTATACAATTTTGTTGCAAGACCTGAACAATAAGCTGAGGGGTTTTTGTTGTTGTTGTTGTTGTTGTTCTGAGATCTAGAACTGCCCTGAGATGCTGGCTAGACATCTCTGAGATGCTTTTGGCATAAAGCGGGGAAATTAGCTTGGGTTGGGGAGCAGTTCGGCTCCAGTATCAATTTAAACAAGTTTGGTGTATTTGGAAAGGATGGGGAGATGTAGGTGCAAAGGTGTAAAGTTTGCTTTGAAAGCTTTATTAAAGGTTAAAATGGGGATACAGAAGGCAAAGGTTAGTTAGGCAAGGCAGTTCAATAACTAAAGTTCAAAATGGGAGTCTTGGTAAAGGCTGGTAGTAATTTGGCTAGAGTTCCAAATCATAGCCTGCTTAGAGGCTCTTGCAGTGCAGGAGTGCGGGGGAGGGAAAGTCAAAAGAGAAGCGGAAGTGGGAGCTTAGAGAGAGAGAGAGATGTGAAGTTTGTTATTACCGGTCCTTCCTGGGTGCATTCGATGCACGATGGCTGGGCACTCGGGCCTCTTTCTGGAGTAAAGCGTGGGATGGGAGTGGGGAGAGAGAGTGAGGGGGCAATTGCAACCACAGCTTGCTAATGGGAATCTGTAAAGTCCCAGTGGAATCTGAACTGAATCCTCCCACAATCCAAAGCTATGTGGTCAGGCTGGAGTATTTATATCCAAAAACATGCCCTGTGGCAAAGATTGTTATTTACCAAGCAATTCTCACTTCCTGTAGGGGACACAAAAGTGTTATTGTGGGCTAGACTTGATTACTCTAGGTGTGTAGAGTGGTAGAGTAAAACAAAGGCAAGAGCAACTATACAAATATGGACATGAGCTTGTGAGGTGGGCTAGTGTTCGTTTACTTACCTTGAGCCTCCACGTGCTCCTATAGTTTGCTAACAAGCAACTCCTTCCTGGTCTTTCGCAGTCAATTCATTAAGGTGAATGGGTTGGGAAATGTGTAGTTTATTTGTGCTCCTTCTTGAGAGCCTTTTATGTTATCTCTTAGGCGGGAGGAATCCTTCCCTGATTGATTTTCCTTCAATGGGTATCTCTAGCTTTGGCCATACCTTGTTAGCGAGGTGCGGGCACGTCCTGTTTTGGTCTGTTTGACAGCTTGACTTGAATGCATGCTGCCCATATAGCCTGCACTATCAACTTGCTCTGAACCAAGTCTTTTCAACCAGTCAAGGTGAGAAGTTCACGAAGATCATGACCCCATGATCCCGTGCTGCTGAGACATCAAATAGAGGGGTGCTTTGCAATGCTACCCCAAAATGTAGCTTACTGGCAACAGATTTCAACAGCACCTTCATATTTAATAATAATAAACTGAATTAAATTGACCTCTTTACCTCTGGAACTATAGTTGCAAGTAAAAAATAGGCAGGTGCAGACTTTGCTTTAGCTTTGTAGACAAGGTTCCCCTCTTACCCTTTTCAATTCTAGCATTTCCTATCAACCTTCTTTCTCAGAACAAAAATTCAGTGCTGCAGTAAAGGTCATCTCCATTCTCCACCACAGCATTTCTCATTTTGTTATTTGGCCAAGTAATGTTAAAACTAAACCAGCTGAATGTATGTCAATCCAGACAAAAGTGTGGGGAAACGTTCTATAGATTTGAGGTACAGATATATGTAGTTTTGCATCTGCAGTATAACCTCAGCTGTATAAGCCTAGAGGGGGCAATATTTTATCAGTGGCTTTCTGTTTGTCTGTCTTTTCCTCCCTCCCTTTCCCCCATCGTTGTTTGCAGCCATTGCTTTGAGGTTCTGAAATTTGTACACTTAAATTGCCTTTTGTTTAAGATACTATTGGGTAATATGGGTGAGCAAGAGGGGAACTGGCCGTTGTTAACCAAGTCTGCTGTGAACAAAAATTTCAAGAGCCTTGAGGAGCCACTTGCTACCGAAAGCTGGAACCTAAGTGGTAATATGTAGTGGGGAGTTGGTGGTGTGTGGTTGCTTGGCAAGGAGGAATCTTGTGAAGTGCCAAGGATATGCTGTTGCTTGGAAGGGGAACTGATGGAGCTTTTAAGCCTTCTGCTGTTGGTCTCAGCGCTTGCCTGTTCCCCATGCCCAGCTGCATATTTTGAAATAAATATTACCCAAACACTACACCAGCGTGCCCTCCTCACAAGGACACTGATCTTGGAATTTTTCCTGGAAAATTTTCCAGATTTTTTCCAGAGAAATTTCACATACATTTTTTTCTCATTTGCATTAAAATAATTATCAGGCAAGTTTACTGTGCAAATTCTCCAGCTGCCCTAAATAGATTTTGTTATGATTTGGCATGCTATTTAATGTGTATATTTAGGTCAGCCCACCATATTAATTCTCAGTGCTGTATCGCAAAAAAATCCAAGTAGCCAAGTAAAGGTAAAGTGTGCTGTCAAGTCTATTTCTACTCCTGGTGCCCACAGATCCCTGTGGTTTCCTTGGTAGTCAAACCAAAATATTTATTGGGGGGGAAATAAATAAAGACACTTAATGTTATACTGAAACAAATTCAAAGCTTCATGTGGAAAGATATATAGAAATGGAAAAGTTTCCATAGAAAAACAAAGTATGCAAACTTTTTCTGTAGAAATTTTCAATCCTATATCTCTCGGAGGTCACTTCTACTTGAAGTACTAGACCATGTGAGTGTGGTATGTTTCACTGGAATGTCATATGTTCGGCGCAATGCAAAATAAACATAGCTGCATATATTTTATTTAACTAATGTATTCTGAGCTCAGAGTTTAGGTTTTCTGGGAGCAATATTTTCTCTTGCAGAAATTTCTCTGTGCCATGTATCCCCTTATAAAATCTTTGCTACATATTAGTTATACTTCCCTGGTATTTATCTCAGAGTGCAAAATTTGATATTGGTTCCAGCATATGATTTACACATTATCTTTTTCTTGACTTTTCTTAGAGCATAATCCATGTTCAAAAAGTCCATAATTATAGGGAGAAAGGACTAACATGCCTAATGTTGTTTTAATTTGTCTTGTGGGACAGGCAGGATTACCTGTAATCCTGCTTCTGCAGCCATTGGTTTAGCTGCTGTATTATGTCATTAATTTTGTAAGGCATTCTATTTTGCTGAACCTGGTCCTTTACCCTTGTGGACCAGTGTACACAGTGCATAATTTGGCAGCCTAGGTGGGATGAGGATTTGGAAGCAAGGAAGGCAATCAAAGGAGTCCAGAGGAAGGTGGTTGGAAAATGGGATAGACTAGGCTATGCATGAATTTAGAATTGAAGACCTTGGAGGAAATGAGATGAGCATATTGTTGAGGAAATAAGAGAGAAATAAACAGATAAACCTCTGATAGAAGCCATGGATAGGGTAGGGGATATGGTGGTGGCAAGAAGTGAGCTTTGCAAGTTGCTGTTCCACTTCCTGTGGAACTGCTGCATGCCTTTATGCAAAAGAGAGATTTCCAGAATAACCTGAAAGTTAAAAAAAATTGTTTTAGTATTTATGCCCTCTGGGGTCTTCTCTCTGGGGAAGTCTGCAAGGGGCTCCATGGAGGTTCCCCCTCCCCCCGCTGGCAAAAACCACCCAGATCAGGTGTTTTTTGTCCTGTTCTGGGCCTTTCCCCCATCACGGCAGCTATTTTGGAGGCTGCTGCACATGCACAATGGGCCTCTGCATTGCCTGGATCATGACCAGGCAATGCAGGGGCCCGTTGTGCATGCGCAGCAGCCTCCAAAATGGTCACCATGAGGGGGGAAGGCCTGGAATGGGCCAAAGAACACCTGAACCACATGGTTTTTGCCAAAACGGAGGCTGGCGGGGAGAGGGGGAACCTCTGCAGATGCCCCCCCGCAGCCTTGGAGAAGCCCCATGGAGGGGGTAAGTACTAAAAAAAAATGTTTTAACATTAAAATGCTCATGAACCCCCTCCCAAACTGAACCGGGGTGTGTGTGTTGATGGGCAGTAAAACTGAACTGGTCTGGTTCTGACTCGAACCAAACCAGGTCAGCTGGTTTTGTGCATACCCTTAGTGTGTGGTATCACTACCGATAGAGTTCTTTGATAAAGGTTTCATCCTTGCAGACATTTGTCTGTTCACCCTAGTTAAAATTCTTCATCCAAGCTGGTCTGTGTTCTCTCCATTTATGCTTGCCTTGTGTAGTGATTTATGTTGGGATGAAATGGCTGTGAAGCTCTACTTAATTAGGGTGGAAGTACTTAATAGTCACCCTACAGTGGCACAAATGACAAAGTAAGTTTGAGGGAGAGTGATCTTCTCAACCTATAGATGTCCTTCCTCCCCACTTAGGTAATTAGATGTTTACATCATTCTGAGTGAATGCCTTTGAGAAGAGCTTCTCTTTCCTGACATAGGGTGTGTGTGTGTGTGTTTTATCTACTTAAATATTTATCTCATTCTTTTGCAAAGGCACAAGGCAAATACCATTCAAAAACTTATATCTAGCCACTTTTACTTTGCTTCCTTTTGTCCTCAACTCTTTGTCTATGGATGCTGTCAGCTGATTTTCATATCATGGGAACATAGGAACACAGATGTCGACCAGGGAAGTAAATAACATTTTAATTGTTGAAATACTAATACTGAGGCTGTTTTTACATGCAAGGGAAACCAGGCTAAGGAAGCCCAGCTCGGTTTCCCCTGCACATGAGAACCGCTGTCAACTGCTCAGCTCCTGAGAGGAGAGCTGGTCTTGTGGTAGCAAGCATGACTTGTCCCCATAGCTAAGCAGGGTCTGCCCTGGTTGCATCTGAATGGGAGACTTGATGTGTGAGCACTGCAAGATATTCTCCTCAGGGGATGAAGCCACTCTGGGAAGAGCAGAAGGTTTCAAGTTCCCTCCCTGGCTTCTCCAAGATAGGGCTGAGAGAGATTCGTGCTTGCAACCTTGGAGAAGTCGCTGCCAGTCTGTGAAGACAATACTGAGCTAGATAGACCAATGGTCTGACTCAGTATATGGCAGTTTCTTATGTCCCTATGTTCCTGGTGGCACTGCAGTGGCAATTGATTGAGTGCCGTCAAGTCAGTGTAGACTCCTAGCAACCAAATAGATAGATTCTGTCCAGGATGATCTGTCTTCAACTTGGCCTTTAAGGTCTCTCCATAGTGCATTCATTTGGGTTGTAATCAAGCCCATCCACTTTGCTGTTGGTCATCCTCTTCTTCTCTTTCCTTTAACTTTCCCCAGCATGATGGACTTTTCAAGGGAGCTGGGTCTTCGCATGATGTGTCCAAAGTATGATAGTTTGAGCCTGGTCATTTGTGACCTCAGTGAAAATTCTGGATTGATTGTTCTATGATCCATTGGTTTGTTTTCCTGGCTGTCCATGGTATCCTCAAAAGTCTTCTCCAGCACCAGAGTTCAAAAGCTTCAATACTTTTTCTATCTTTTAGGACTGCCTGCTAGTCCTGGCTGCAAGCCGCTGGGGCTGGGAGACTGCGGGGCTCTAGGCCGCTGGCGACGGGGGGATCGCCATCATGCACTGCTCACTCATACAGTGCATCATGGGAGATCCAGGGGGCCCCAGCCCTTAACACTCCATGCTGCCGGAGGGGGCAGCTGTGCATCTGGGTGCATCAGCAGTGCATCCGGCCCAGATAGTCTGCAGGGAAGTAAGCATTTCCGAGTTTACTTCCCGCTCACCCTGTAGCCTTTTCTCACTGACCGTGAGAAAGGCTCACTGTATATTTGTTTAACAGTCTCATCCAACCATGCCAGAATGATAGGAACTCTCATGAAGAAAGTCCCCGTTCCCATGAGAGCATAGGAGATGCTGACTACTGCCCTGTCTCTGTGGCAACAGGAACTCATAGCAAAGCACTTCCTGTTGGTGGCATTTGTGCTACTTGCTGGCAAGTGTCTCCCGCTTTCTGCTGCCGGACGCTTTGCTTTTCATTTCTTTAAATGTTTTGTGTTACTTTCTTACCAGTAAGACTGATCTTAATGATTTTACATATGTAATGTCCATCGTGGTGAATGTGAGTGGGTGCAGAATAGGCATTATGTGACAATAGGCATGAGCTCAGTTGGTGCTATGGAAGTATTACCATAATCTTATATGCTTTAATTTTTTAAAAAAAGACTATTTTGGACTGTGTTCTGAGAGTACTGTCAAATTGGGGCAACACTGAGGACTGTTACAAAGAGGAATAATACCACACTTCAGGGTTGTGTTTGAGCCCTGCTGTCCACCTTAAGGAGAGGAGAGCTGGTCTTGTGGTAGCAAGCATGACTTGTCCCCATAGCTAAGCCCTGGTTACATCTGAATGGGAGACTTGATGTGTGAGCACTGTAAGGTATTCCCCTCAGGGGATGAAGCCGCTCTGGGAAGAGCATAAGGTTTCAAGTTCCCTCCCTGGCTTCTCCAAGATAGGGCTGAGAGAGATTCCTGCCTGCAACCTTGGAGAAGCCGCTGCCAGTCTGTGAAGACAATACTGAGCTAGATAGACCAGTGGTCTGACTCAGTATATGGCAGTTTCCTATGTTCCTATGTACCTTAAAATGAACCTCTGGAACTTTATTTTATTTGAAAGATATTGGGTCACCTTTTCAGATCCTGTCTTTTTCTGCACTGATTTTGAGGCTTATAATTAATTGTTTTGTAGCAAGAAAGAGATATTGGCTAACATCCAGACTAACTGCATTCCGTGATCTAAAGCAGCATGGGTGCTCATTTTGCCAGCCTTGTCTTCCCTCTGAAGCCCTCTGCACCACTCAAAAATGTGTCCCTGAGGACTGTGCAACCCTCAAGGACATATTTTCCAGAGACCTCTTTGGTGAGAAAGAAGATCAGCAAAATTCCACCCCCTGCAAGCACCCATGCTGCTTTAGTCTGGAATACAGCATGCCCTTGCTCTGTGTGTGTGTGCTTTGTTAGTCTGGATGTCAGCCACTGTGTGCATGCCCAGAGGTATTTTTCTTATTGCACCACAGCGTATACTTATATAAAACTTCTAATGTTATGCTGGACATTGATTCCAATCTGTTTCTTTAAAGGAGGGTGTGTGGCCAAAGATGGGAAAGAGTGGTGTTGAGTAGGCATAGCTAGATGAGAAAAAAGGATGGGGCTATAGAAGCAAATCTGACAGTATTTGTAAGAGGTCTCCCTCCCACCCAGTTTACACTACTGGATGTCTATTGTTATGCCCCTGTTATGTACTGCTTTTCTATTTGTTCATTTGCAAAACACATTGATTTAAAAAGGTTAACACATGTAGCATGAAGAAAACAGGGAAATTAATATGGGCTGCAAACTGGTTGTAGCTGTAGTTAGTTGTATGTGCATCCTGCAGAACAAGCCATCTGCAATTTATTTATTTTTCTAAATCGGGAATGCAAAGATGGATTCAATGAGCACTTGAACGTTCAAAGGCCTCAGCGTGCAATGCCAGTAATGCTGTGATCGTTAGAAGCACTGACAGCCCTCCCTCCAGCTATTAACGTTGTCTCCTTTCAACAGTATAAATGTCAAAATGTCTGCTAGCCTAATTAGAGCAGTAGGTCAACTAGTGCTTTCTCTGTGTAGGAACCTGGATTATTAGCTACATTAAAAGGACCACCTTTATTTTCTTCTTGTTCTGGTGTAGAGACACAGTAGGATTATTTTCCCATGTAGTGTCATTGGTTGCTTTTTAACAACATGTGCATTCTCATACGGGGGGGATTTCACAGGGGATTATTCTGCAAAAGATAGCTCCTTTTGGTTTCTAAATATGTGCAATAATGCAGGGTTTTGCTATGAGAATGAAACAGTTTATGTGGCCCCGAGGTTTGACCTACATGAAGAGCATTGATTTGTTTTTCTACCCCCAAAGCAAAATGTGCATTTCAAAGTGGTAGCATTAAGTACCAATAGCGATGTTCACCTTGTATCTATCAGATATAAACACATTACAGTCTTGGCATACTGTGCCAAAACCAGAACTAAGGAGAACTCAAGGGTCCTTTAACCTCTTGCAGTGCTAGGATTTTGTTAAGCCTTTAAAACCATCCCCACTCAATATTTATCTAAAAAAAACTCCAGGGATGGAGATTTCTCAACTCTCCCTGCTTCTGCACTGCTTTCACCAGTCTTATATGCAGGAAGCTGATAACCAACAAAAAACCTTCTTTGATGTGGTTTTGAACTCATTGCTGCTAGTCCTTTTCACCCTGGTAAACAATTGCTCTCTGTCTTATTTTATGAGCCTCTTAAATATTGAGAGCTTCTGTCATACAACTCCTTTCAGCTTCTTTTGTGGAATGTAAACATGCCATATTTGGCCAGTGTTGCTCCATATGCCTGACATGGTAATGTAGTGTAAGACTGATGCATCAAGAAACAATAATCATACTTAATATTTTATTTGTCTAGTGCTTTTAAGTGTTGAGAGTGCTTCCAACTTTATTGTAACCTAGACCTTGACAAACTTTCTCTGGATCTAGAAGCCAGCCCAAAAATTTAAGAGCCAGGCAATGGGCACTTGGTAACATTTCCAGACTCAGTGACAGGCATTGTGATGGTGGAGGAGAGGGTAAATGGTCTTCTCTTTATTTCCTTTACTTAAAACAAGAACAGGGCTGTTCCGGACAAGGATTTTGTTCAGTAACTCTGTCTCTGAATGTCCCAGTCTAGGTGCCATAGCTAAATTTCTAGGTGGCAAGGCACTAGTGTTTCCGCTAATGCTTTTCAAGTGTGTGCTGAATGAGTTTTGTTCTGAGTGGCAGTATCAAGATAGTGTGTGCACACGTGCATTCAGAGTGGGGCCTTCAACCTGAATGGGATCTCAAATTAACTGAACAGACATTAAAAAAAACAACTTGTGAGTGCATGCACATGCACATGCCTTAGAATGCAAACTTCATGGCACCTTGGTGCCTGGGATTTGTCAAGCCCTGTTCTAATCTTGTGAAACTGATTGCCAGGAAATCTAGGACCAACAAATGGAAGTACTTTTTCACACAATGCATAATCAACTTGTGGAATTCTCTGCCACGAGATGCGGTGACAGCCAACAACCTGGATGGCTTTAAGAGGGGTTTGGATAATTTTATGGAGGAGAGGTCTATCATCGGCTACTAGTTGGAGGGCTAAAGGCCACCTCCAGCCTCTGAGTACCAGTTGCAGGGGAGTAACAGCAGGAGAGAGGGCATGCCCTCAACTCCTGCCTGTGGCTTCCAGCGGCATCTGCTGGACCACTGTGCGAAACAGGATGCTGGATTAGATGGGCCTTGGGACTTATCCAGCAGGGCTGTTCTTATGTAATCCTTACTGTCACCCTGTAAGGTAAGTAGTATACTCCCCATATTGCAGCTTGGGAGGTGAGACTGAGAGGGATTGACTTGCATCAGGCCACTACATGGCATAGGTGAAATGTCAGCTGAGAATTTCCTAATTCGTAGCTCCATCTATTAACCCACATGCTACATCAGTTGTCAAGAGGTGCAACTTAAAATCCTGCCACTCATAGGAACATAGGAAGCTGCCATATACTGAGTCAGACCATTGGTCCATCTAGCTCAGTTTTGTCTACACAGACTGGCAGCGGCTTCTCCAAGGTTGCAGGCAGGAATCTCTCCCAGCCCTATTGGCGATGCCATGGAGAGAACTTGGAACCATATGCTCTTCCCAGAGTGGCTCCATCCCCTGAGGGGAATCTCTTACAGTGCTCACACATCAAGTCTCCCATTCAGATGCAACCAGGGCAGACCCTGCTTAGCTAATGGGACAAGTCATGCTTGCTACCACAAGACTAGCTCTCCTCCCTCCTTTCCATAGCCCCAAACTCACCTACAGCCAGCATGTCCTATACATTGATCAAAGGCAGGGAAAAACAAACCACGTGTTTAGACTCTTTGGTGTCTAATAACCTTTCTTCATAATGAATCCCTATGAGGATTCATTACACACCAAAAAATCTAAACACCTCAAAAATTCCTAAAATATAAACTGAGTACCCAGTGGCTTGCGGGTGGATGGGTGGGTAGTTGCACATGGGATGCCACTAATTCCCCACCCTCACCTGCAAAGCAGTGGGGTCAAAATGAACAGAAGAAATTAAGATGTGTAATGAAGACACCAAAGAATCTAAACACTTCAACATTTCCTAAAAAATAAACTGAGTACCCCTGTGTGTGGGAGTGGTGGTGGTGTAGTTAACACATGGCAGTTGACAGTTGGCACTGTCCAATGACAGTCAAAATGAATAGAATAAATTAAGGTGTATAATGAATTCTCATAGGGATTCATTATGAGGAAAAGTTATTAGACACCAAAAAATCCAAACACTTGAAAAATAGTGACTGCACATTTTGCTCCATAACTCCAATTCTACAAGCTTAGCTTAAAAAAAAAAATTAAAACTGGGGATCTGTATTAGGGTTAGGATAGGGCAACTTCGAATCTCCATTATTTCCTATGGCGGAAATATACAAAATCAGTAAAAACAAAATAAATAAATAAATAAAAATCATTAAAAATCAACCAAGTGACCTACTGCATTGAAATTTGGGTGGTAGGTGCTCCTAGGACCTTTATAAGTGGTCTGAATCAATCCGAATCAGTATAGAATCAAATCAAATCCAGATTGAATCTGGGGTGATTTGGAGGGACAAATTCGAACACAAAACAAGTCAGGGGTGATTCGATTCGGGCACAAATTGAATCAAAAATTGATTCGGGCACATCCCTAGTTGCTTCTGAATAAAGCCTTAAACTAGTATAATATTTCTTCATGTTTATAAAGGAAGCAGCAAAACATTTGGCAATGAGATTTTGAACCATCTATGCATGTGAGCCTGCAAAGCTTGTGAAAGTCCCTGTATCTTCCTTTCATTGCATTACTGGGCCTGCATTCCTGAACTGCTTTTTTAAAATCACTGCTGCTGATTGTTTTTCTAACTTCCTGACCTGCACAACCCTTGGAAGTACCTGGAGGTACTTTTTCCTTGTCAATCCTGAACTCTGTTGTTCACACCACCTTTTTTCTTGTCTGCCCCATGAGAACCTGATCTTCCCTGGAAACAATGGAGGTCCTACATCTGCAATTACCTCATCACTATACAGACCCCAGAATTTACTCCAGCAAAGTAGAAGGCTATATTGCTTCACTGCCTGGTTCCTGAAGATCAAAGAATATATACTCATTTGCTCTTTCCTACCAACTTGGAAGGGGATGCCAACCGTTACAAAACAGCCTTAGATGATCATTTCAACCCTACTTTGAATATGATTGCTGAACTTTACAAGTACTATTCTAGATCCCAACTGCCTGGTGAATCTGTTGATCAGTTTGTCACAGCATTGTGTGCCTAAATGTAACATGTGAGTTTGCCAACTTTACTGATGAACTGATCAGGGATCAGATTGTTAGGAAAACAAACTGCTCTAAAGTGCTCGAAAAACTGCTATTTGGAGTGGAAACCTACCTTGGATAAAGTTATGGAGATGGCTGGGATTGGAGTGGGCGTGGAAATGCTTTTCACTGTGCCAAATCTTTGGTACCCCAAAACCAAGCTCCTGAAATCGAGGCTGTTCAGTTTAAATCTTTCCAAGCCCAATCTTCTCTTATGGCACTTCTCCAGAAAGTAGCAGCATAGGAAAGGAAGAGCTACCAGTGCTACTGATGTGGAGACTCTATCCTCAAAGCTGATTTTGCTCACTGTCCTGCAGAGGGGTACTTGCAACAGGTGCAAGAAAAGGGGCCACTTTGCTCAGGTTTGCAAGTCTGCTTTCTACTCCATTACTGATTCATTATATGATAAGGATGAGGCAGATGAACCACTTCCTGACAGCATTTTAAGTGTGACAGACTTAGAGCTTGCTTGTCCACATGGTCAAGTAAAACTTTAATTTTATTATTTATCCAGTATCAAATGGCCATGAAGTGCAGATGATGGTTGATTCTAGTTTTCCATAGACTATCATTTCTCACCTACTTTACATTACCACATCAAATCTGCACCTCCAGCCTTCAGACATCCATCCATGGGGATATGGAGGTTCCCCTATTACCATAAATGGATACTTCACTGCTGTCCTGGAATACAAAGGATCTACTGCAGAAGGGAAAGTGTATGTGTCCCCAAAAGGAGTCTCAATCTTGGGCTGGAAACATCCGAAAGATCTCTGGTTTAGCGTTAGACTCAAATAATATGGAACTCGTATTACAGATTATGGAGCATCCATATGCTGATATGACATTTTTGTTGATACTCCTGGCACTGCCATACATTTCAAACATAAAATTCAGATAAAGGCAAGTGCAATACCTATACAACACAAAGTGAGGAACGTACCCCATAGCACTGTGCCAAGCACTTAAAGAACAGCTTTTAAGACTATGGCATGCTGACATCATAGAGCCTGTTGATTTTTCAGAATGGGTCTCTCCCATTGTTCTTTTAAGGAAGTCAAATGGTACACTTCGAATGTGTGTAGATTTAAGAAATGTGAACTAAACATGGTAGTGGATTGTTGGACTGGGACTAGGAAGACCCAAGTTCAAATCCCCTTTCGGCCATGAAGCTCAGTGGGTGCCTTGGGGTCAGTCACTTATCTCGCAGCCTAACCTAACTGACAGGGTTGTTGTGAGGATAAACATAACTATGTACACCACCCTGGGCTCCTTGGAGGAAAAGCGGGATATACATAAATAAATAAATTTTAAAATGCTGCTTATTCTGAAAGAGGCCTCAGTGTTCACAACTTTGGACTTGTCTTTGATTCAGAAGTTCTCGCAAATACACAGCCTTCATTACCCCAGAGGGCTTCATTATCCCAGTCAAAAGACTGTCCTTTGGATTAGCCTCTGCAGCTTTGGTATTTCAACGAATGATGTATGCAATTTTTGGGTCTATGGATGGTATCACTTTCTTCCACAATGACATTTTAGTGTATGCCAAAACTGTTGAGGAGCATGATGCTAAACTGACAGAAGTCTTAATAAAACTCTGACAACACAGACTTACTATCTCTACAGAGAAATGTAAGTTTTGCACACGTCCTTGGGAAACACAGTATTTCAGAGTGGCGTACATCACAAAACCAACTTGGTGAAAGCTATTCGGGAAGCTCCAGAGCCACACAACAAGGATGCACTTCGCTCATTTTGAGGATTTTATGATTATTACTTTAAATGTGTTAGTCAATTTGCTTCCAAAGTTGCTCCATTTCATCTTTTAAAAAGAAAAGAAAAAGTATGTAGCATTTAATTGGGATGCATCCTGCAAGGCTAGTTTTTAGACTATCAAATTGGCCATTGCTGAATGCCCTGCTCTCACTTTTGACACCAACAGGCACACTGTTGTAACCATGGATGCTTCTGAATATGGTTGCGATGGTGTCTTGACCCAGCAAAAAGGGGACAGGGAAGTTACAGTTGCCTTTGCTTCCAGAGAGCTTACTGCATCAGAGAAGATGGGGCCACTGGGTGAAACAGGATGCTGAATTAGATAGGGTTTGAGCCTGATCCTGCAGGGCTGTTCTTATGTTCTTATCTAGTCTGTCATTGAAAAAGAAGCTCTAGTCTGTTTCTGAGCAGTGAGACACTTTAGGACTTAGTTGTGGGGCAGAAATTCGCTTTACAGTCAGACCATAAACCCCTATCTGCTTTATTTATTACCCGGGGATCAAGTTGAGCAACCCCAAGAATAGCCAAATGGATCACAAGTCTTAGGGACTTGGATTTCCAGGTGGAATATCTTCCAGGTCTCCGGAATACAACTGCAGATTGTTTATCTTGACTTCCACTTCCAGGCCAAAGGAAATGCCTGAAGAAGAGGATGATGGAGTTGTAATTGTGCAAATAGCTTCATCCACTCATTGAGTGATCACGTCTTCTGAATGGAAAGTGGCCCTCCGTGCTGTTCAAGTGCTTATCATAACTAATGGATGTCAGTGCAAGAACAAGGTACCGGAGCACCTTCAACCATACATGTATATAGCAAGTGAGCTGTCCCTTCTCAATGAGCTGGTGCTGAGGACTGATCGTTGGGTGGTGCCAACCTTCTTACAAGCAAATCTGATCAAAATTGCCTATGAAGATCACCTGGGCATGAATTTCTTTATTTCTTTATTTCTGTATTTAACATATTTTTATACCACCCAAGACTTGCGTCTCTGGGCAGTTTACAACAAGAACTTGATTAAAAGGCAAATCTGAGAAAGTTTCTGGTGACCAGGTATAAACAAACACATTGCAAATGCAGTCAGGCACTGTATGGCTTTGCTGTATGTGACAAATCAGACTTTTACCACCCCCTTGACTCCAGTAGAGTATCCCAGTGGTCACTGGGGAAAACATTCTTTGTATATAATGGGGCCTTTATATAGCCAATCCACAAAACAAAGATTTGTTACAATGATGGGGGATTACTATTCCAGGTGGCCAGAAGTTTCATTTGCTGACAACATTACTACAAACAAGATGATCCAGTTCATAGCTGCAGTTTTTGTAAGATAGGGTCTTCTTAAAGAACTAATAACTGATAATGGGACACAGCTTACCTTATTTGAAATGGAGCAATGCATGCATAACCATGGGATAAAACATCTTTCCTTTTACCATCCTCTAGGGAATGGCTTAGTGGAAAGAATGAACAGATTAGTGAAGGAAAGTTTACAACTGCCTACTATGCAACAGCAACCCTGGAAAGAGGCAACCCGTGAACTCTGTTTGCTCATTGAACTACCCTCATTCTACTACTTGAAAATAACAGTTTGAACTGATGAGAGGATGTAAAGCTACCATCAAACTTACCCAGTGGCAGCAACTGAAATGGCTTTCTGTGTCATCTTACCCTGCAGAGATTTGTGAATGGTTAAGGGAGAAGCAACAAAAACACAAGTTTTATGTAGATCAGAAATGGGGTGCAAAACAGCAAACATTTCAGGTGGGGGACTTTGAATACAGTTGCCTTATAAAGTGAGAAAGGGATGTTCCCAATATTATGCACCCAAACAATCAAAATCTGAGGAGATTCTGTCATACTGGATCATGGAAAAAACAGTTTGAGACTTTCCAGAATGCATACTATGAGGCAAGAGTGAAGGGAGTCTGATCTCATGAGAGGAACCGGAGAGGAATTTGATCTTGCCTCCAGTTTTGACCTCACGGATAAGGCTGATGAAAGTGCTGAACAATCCTCGGTACCAGAAGAAAAATCACAAACAGCTCTTGTGCCAGAGAACCCAAGATTAGGAGAAGTGTGCATGACAGGAGACTACCTAAAAGATTTCTAGACTTTGTCACTAAATTTTAAATTAATTCAATTTTGGTTGTTATAAAGGGGAGGGATATGTTCTATCTAGTAATCTTTTGTCTTTTTTTTGTTCGGTTGTTTGTCCCAGTAGAGATCCTGTAGAGTGTGTGGGGGCGGGGGATGGAGTCACAAAGAAAAAGGAGGGAAAGAAGGAGGAAAATATTAAGTTGCTTCTGAATAAAGCCTTAGTTAAACTAGCATAATATTTTTTGTGTTTATAATGGAAGCAGTTACAAAACATATATTTAGAAAGGAGGTTACAAAACATTTATTTAGAAAGGATATATGACATCTGGAGAATAGCCGACAGGAGCTGGGCAGTATCCGGTTCAGCAAATGCCATCTCTTAAGGTGCGAGGGTGTAAAAGATTCAGATAAAACAAGGGGACAGAGTAGAACCACATAAAGAGTGGACAGAAGGCTGTGCCAGCTTGTCAAAGAGATCAAAGAGCCAAAAGAAAGATAGCACACACCAAGTAAGAGATTCAGTGTATAGGTACTTATATGCCAATGCCAGAAGCCTCCAAGCCAAGATGGGCAAGCTGGAGTGCTTCGTTGCTAATGAAAACATAGATATAGTGGGCATAATGGAAACCTGGTAGAACAGTGAGAACCAGTGGGTCACGGTTATCCCTGCATATGAACTCTATAGAAAGGACAGGGAGGGGCACATTGGAGGTGGAGTAGCACTGTGTGTTAAAGAAGGGAGAGAATCTTAACAAGCTAGAAAACCTAGAGTCCAGAGTCCTCCACAGGTAACAATACAAGGCCTGAAAGGAAATGTGCTACCAGGGATGTGCTATCGTTTTCTGGATCAAAACGCTGACAAAAAAACTCTCTCTCTTGTTTTGGATGAATACATTTGGTTTTAATTGCAAATACTTTGGCTTACTTCATTTTATCATAGTCTAAATTAACCAATTTCCACTTTCCCTCTGCAGCCCCCTATTCTTAAAAATATGTTCCTGTGGTTTGAAGGGCCATTGGGGAATTTTTTTATTGCTCCTACCAGTTTCCCCGGCAAAAGGGAACTTAGACTCTTCTGGTATGTTTTATAATGCAATTCTATGCATATTTACTCAGAAGTTAGACCCACTTCAATGGGATTTACTCCCAAATAGGTACTGTACACATAAGATGCTAGCTTTCGTCTTTAAAAAGAAACACAACATATTGGTTGCACGTAATCACCCTGTTTTTCTTGTTTGTGCTGTGATCAATTGTGCTATGATTTACTTTAATAACATTCTTGGAATGGAGGTTAGGAGCTAACAGCCATGTAGTTTCTCAGCCTTATAATTTCCTTTGTGCAGAATGTTTCAATGCTTTAGTAACTGAGCCAGCTTGGTGTAGTGGTTAGAGTGCTGGACTAGCAGCAGGGAGACCCGAGTTCAAATCCCCATTCAGCCATGAAACTAGCTGGGTGACCCTGGGCCAGTCACTTCTCTCTCAGACTAACCTACTTCACAGGGTTGTTGTGAAAGAGAAACTCAAGTATGTAGTACACCGCTTTGGGCTCCTTGGAGGAAGAGTGGGATATAAATGTAATAATAATAATAATAATAATAATAAAAATAACTGTGAATATTTCCTAACTAGTGGCAACCAATGAAAAGTTCATTTTAAATCAGGCAATCAATTGAATTTAAATGCAGCTGTTGCCTAAACAAATATGTTTAAATATTTATTATGAACTATCATACACACACACACACACACACACACACACACACACACACACACCACCTTTCAATGTAAAACATTTCCAGGGCAGCTTACAATGATAAACTTTAACAATAAATAAGAATAGCAATAAAAATAGATAAGCAACAAATAATAAAACAGCAGGATAAAAACAGCAGCAATTAAAGCACTTCAGTCAATTAAAATTAAAGATTAAAATGTTTAGCGGAAATAAAATTGTCTTTGCCTGGTTAAAAAAAAAGTGACAGAAATGCCAGAGAGAGTGAGAGTTAGATAACTAGATCATTACAGCTTTCCCAAATTTCCCAATTTCTGCTTACTCCACCTTGGGGCCCTTAATGGATGGCCTCTCCTGTAAAGGCTGGGGAGAACATCTTAGAGCATTGATTGTGCTGTGTGGGTCATATGGTATGTATGTGTGTGTGTGTTTGTTTGACACATTTGTATGCTGCCCAAAACTTACATCTTTGGGTGGTTTACAATAAAATAATACAAACAAAACAAAATAAAAGGTTAAAAACTTTACAATTTAAAATTTAAAACAATGTTAAAAACTATTAAAACAATAAGGCTCTTCACACAAGCAGTGTGGAGAGCCTGCAGGGCTTGTGTGGGGAGAGCGGGGCTTGACTCGCTCTCCCCACACATGAGTATTCCGCCACCCTGGGCAGTGCCTGGGGCATTTTGGGGAGGCTCCTGATGCTGGGAGGCTTGCTGCAGTCTCCCGGTCGGGGGCGTACTCTGCTCGCGAGTTGCTGCGGTGTGGAGTCGCGCTGCAGCATCTCATGACTGAAAAAAGCCCTCCTCGTTTTAGAGGGCGGCTACTTTGGCGGGCTAGCTGCTGTTGAACCACTGGGCTTGCCCGCGAGCCCGGTGGTTCTCACCATGGGGGGGAAACCGGGCTGGGCTCCCTTAGCCTGGTTTCCTCCCATCGTGATAATAGCCTCAAAATCTAATTAAAAGCCTGGGTGAACAGATGTGTCTTAACTGCCCTTTTCAAAGCTGTCAGGGATGGGGAGACTCTTGTTTCCACAGGGAGCGCATTCCAAAGCCTCCGGGAAGCAACAGAGCCCATCCCCAAGAAGGCACCCGATGAGCCGGTGGCAACTGCAGACAAACCTTTCTCAATGATCTCAGTGGGCGGTGGGGTTCATGGTGAAGAAGACGTTCTCTTTAATACCAGTTTTATTGACCATTCATTTTTTATATTTGAGTTTCTCTTGTATTTTTGAATCTGGTCATATTTTTTTTATTAAGATCAGTGCTGGGATATATGAGAGCTCGTGGTAGAAGTGGCTAAGACACTGAACTGTGAATCAGGGCTTCCCTGGCTTGAATCAAGGAAGGAGAGCTGGTCTTGCTGTAACAAGCATGAATTGTCCCATTTGCTCAGAAGGGCCCACCTTGTTTTGCATTTGTATGAGTGATATGTGAGCACTGTCTGCTGTCAGATATTGCCCTTATGGGATGGGGATGTATCTCAGTGGTAGAGCATCTGCTGAGCATGCAGAGGGCCCCGGGTTTAATCCATGGCATCTCCAGGTAGGGCTGGAAAGACTCACGCCTGGAACTGTAGAGAGGGGCTGCCAGTCAATGTAGACACTACTGAGCTAGATGGATTAATGGTCTTACTCGATATAAAGCAGCATCTCTGAACTGATTTACTAGGCGGCATTAAGCAAGCCCCCCTCTCTCAACTTCAGCTCCTCAGCTCCAATATGGGGATAATCATGCTCACCTAGCTTAAAGGGGTGTTGCAGAGATTGCAGCAAGGTGATTCATGTGTTTGAAAACAAAATCAAAAAAGTATTAGTAAATGTTAAGTATTATATATGGTCTGATCAGACCTGATATGTAAGATCTGAAAGCATAAGGCAGCTTTATAGGTTAACACAATGTCTGCTTTAATATTTGCTGATTATGAATGTGAACTAATTTGATGCAATGAACACATACTTGATTTATTTTCTGCTCTTGTATACTGTTATGTTTTATTACATATATCCTTATTCAGATAATTTATATTGCTTTTTCTTAATTGTGTTTCTTTGGGCTTCCCATGGGAATGAAAAGCAGGATGCAAAAAATAAATTTAATTTAAAAAATGAAGTAAAATGATTTAATATTCACTCTGTAGGATGCTATAGTTGGCTACAGGTTCCTAACACATGCTGATACCGGAAGTCCTCATGTAGTATCTTCATGTATTAGAATCAAGTTCCTTCCCTGGCATCTCCAAAATAGGGCTGAGAGAGATCCCTGCCTGCAACCTTGAAGCTGCTGCCAGTCTGTATAGACAATACTGAGCGAGATGGACCTGTGGTCTGACTCAGTATATGGCAGCTTCCTATGTTCCTATGTTAGGGGTTTTGTGTTGCTGTTCTGTGTGTAGGAATTGTATAGAGTGTAAAGCATGGTCCCTGGGCATAGAAAGATAAAAGACTAAAAGATCCTGGTCACTGAAGAGATATCTGCACTATGGACATCTCTTCCCCAAAGGGTCAATAATTTGACAAGTTCTTTGTTAAAGATCACCAACCCTATTCATGGAACTATGATTATTTCCGGGGTTCCCAGAGAGGAGGGAGTGATTTAAGTCTTCAGTGCAGATTCACGCTCTGTCTCTGAGAATGGTTTACCTCACAGAGCTTATGTGAAGACAAACAAGATAAAAATAGGAAAACATGTTCACAAATAGAAATGTTATAGTTTATAATAATGCTGGAACACAATTGAAATAGTGTAGGAAGGTAGAAGTTAAGTGTTAGAGACAAGAAGGTTGAGTGAGGGAAAGGCATCTCCAAAGTTTGTTTTTTTTAAAGTCCACTGGACTCTTAAAGTGGCACAGAGTGAAGGAATGCGTGCAGTACTCAAAGCTAAGATGATTCAACTACAAGGCAAGCTGATTTTGTTTGCACATTTCCCCTGTTTTTTCAGTGTTCCCAAACATACTTCTTTTCGGTTGCAGATGTGCTAAGTAAATAAGGGACATTGTTTGGGTGTTGGAAGCCAGTGAACCTTGACTTTGAAAGGACTGAAATGGGCAAACCAGGAAAGTAGAAACATCAAAGAGGAAGGATGAAAAAATTCATTGGGGGTGGAGGGGGATGGACAATGCTGACATGTGTTAGAAAAGCCAGTCTTTCCATTTCTAATGCTCCATAACCCAATTCTGCCTGTCAAGGGACTACAGGCTGGATTTGAAAGGGGTCTTGGAGTTCAGTGTGTTATCTATTAAGCAGTTAACTGTAGCACTTGGTAGGCTGGGTTTGGCTTTGCTTGATTTGTATTCTGTTTGTGCTGCAGGGAGCTGATTTTGCCCAGACCAAAGAGCAGAAGAGCTGCTCCCTTGGATGATAACAAACCAATTATTAAAAGAAATAAGTTCACCCCATGAGGTTGCATGGCAAATTAATTAAGGGTTTGCACAATAGCTTCTATTCGGGCTGAATCTTTGGGAATTGTTCACTTAATCAAATTCTCATTTAGGTAAGACGGGAATGATGATGTTTGACAAGAAATCACATCCATATTGCTCTTCCTGAAGCCTTCCGAATTAGAAGCCAAAGTTTGCCATTGGATGCTGATTTGCTGCTGCATTCTGATTGGGCTGGAGAAATGCTGGCCGATAAGCTTGGAAAGAGGAAGACCTGGTACTCCCCTACCAAAACCGCCCCCGCCCCATTCTGACTATGACACTCTCTACTTGGACTGTTTTAAGCTCCATCTTCAGAAACCGTATTGCAAGCTGTAGCTATTCCTGATAGGTAGCAGACACTTTGCATTAGCACCTGATTGCCTTTGGAATGTTCCTTTATCACAGTAGATTAATGCTTCTGGTTTAACTTCTTAAGGGAAGGCAAAGACAATTGCAGTAATGGGGAAACCGTGGGGGAATTCTTTTGGGAAAGGTTTTCTCAGCTCTATCTTACTTTGGAATGCCAGTTGACTTGAGGTTCCTTGGGTTTTTCTTCCTGGAGTCCTTGTCAACTGAAGCAGGAAGAAGCTGTTAGTAGCCTTAGTGGGTAGCTCATTCTGGCATCTCATTGGCTGTGTTGCATCTTGTTCCTGTATCTTTGAAGAGGCCCATTTTTGTTGTTGTTGTCTCTTCTCATTGCTTTGTTCTTTCAGAGTAAAACTGTAACCCTGTTGTTCTACCTGCGTCCAGATACCAGTACGTTCATACATGTTTTGTGTGAATGACTGTACCTGCATTCATTTTGAAAGTGAACTTGGATACAGACCCCCCTGAAATGCAGGAAGCAGAGAGGAAGTGTACTGCATTCAACATGACCTGTGAATAACTGTACTGTGTACACTGTACACAGATTGTATGACTGCTGAATATAATGTGTGAGTGGAGATTGTTACCTTTTTAACCTCTTCTTTAGCTTAAAGCAGTAAGTGGTCCTTCTCCCAAATAGCCAGTTAGCTCCTTTCTATGTTGTTTGCCTTGTATTTTCTTTATTTTCTGCCTTTCTGGTTTGAGGTTTCCTAATAATCCTTCCACCTAAACTTCCTCCTTTTCTCCTGATCCAGCTGTAGTGGTTTTTCTCAGGCAGTTGAATAAGGCGATAAGCAACACTTTTGACTCCCTCACCCGGGGATCTAATAGCTCTCTGCCTGCCCACAGTGGGTGAACATAACTGGATTCCTCCTGTGTCAGTTCTGAAACCAGGCTGACTCACTTCTTCTACCGCTGCTGTCTTTAACCTGTCTTGTTCTTGGGTTTGAGGCTGCCCATATGGAAATGTTTGTTTTATATATGTTGTAAAATGTCTCAGGCACTTGAGGCCCCCCATTCCTTTCATGCTTTAAACAAAATATTTTAGCCAATTTGGAATAAACTAAATGCATTTCCGTATAACAGCATGTCTGTGGCTTGGCAGTGGTTCTGCATTGGCTAATCTGTCGAAGTGCAGTAAGTTGACACTGGTGTAAATAGCATTCTGCAGGCCCCATTGTGTGTATGAAGTGGCAGATTATTGCTCTCCATATGGTCTATAAATTGTTTCATTGCCGCACAGCATGGGGTCTGGGCTCATTATCCACACCACAGTTTATTGAGAGAGAGTTTTCAGGCACCCCCTGAGTTAAAGTGTTATAATAATACTGTATTGCCTAATACAATCCCAGACTTGCTCGTGGCTTCTTCATTCATTGGAAAGGGCAGCTGATTTTGAACTAGAAGTCTGTGAATTTTGCTGCTGTTGTTAGTTTGAATTTGAAAATGACCCTTGTGTGGAGCTTGCTCCAGAGATGGCCTTATTTACAAGCCCCTCTTTCCTAGGTAGCGACATAGCCAGCCAGGGACCTCGGAAAGGGAGGTGAGTCACTGCAGTGGCCTCTCCCTACCCACCTGACTGGAGGCGCAAGTCCAGCAGTCAGCGTAGTTTTGTTTAAAACATTTATATGCATCCCTGCAGTTGAGAGAATCTCTCAAGGCGGCTCACCAAACCATAGTGTGAGCCAGCGTGGTGTAGTGGTTAGAATGCTGGACTAGGACCGAGGAGACCTGAGTTCAGATCCCCATTCAGCCATGATACGTGCTGAGTGACTCTGGGCTAGTAACTTCTCTCTCAGCCTAACCACAGGGTTGTTGTGAGGAGAAACTCAAGCATGTAGTACACTGCTCTGGGCTCCTTGGAGGAAGAGTGGGGTATATAGAAAACAGTATCAAGTACAAATGAAACTTAATGTTACATCAACAGAACCAATAAAAAGCCCAACCGAGTGATAAAGCCATAAGAACAGAGGGAGCTGCCTTCTACCGAGTCAGACCATTGGTCCATCTAGCTCAGTATTGTCTACACAGACTGGCAGCGGTTTCTCCAAGGTTGCAGGCAGGAGTCTCTCTCTCAGCCGTATCTTGGAGATGCCAGGGAGGGAACTTGGAACCATCTGCTCTTCCCAGAGCGGCTCCATCCCCTGAGGGGAATACCTTACAATGCTCACACATGTCTCACATTCAAATGCAAAGCAGAGTGGACTCTACTTAGCAAAGGGGACAATTCATGCTTGCTACCACAAGACCAGCTCAGCTCTCATGACACACTGGAAGTCCTGCAAAAATAAAAAGGTCTTTGCCTGGTGCCAAAAAAGCACCAGACAAGCTTTTCTGATGGGGGCTTTGTATATAAAGAGTGCCTCTTCCACCTCAGAAGTGGCCTGATCTTCTCATTGCCTGGCCTGATTCTTTTGGGGTCAAACTACATGTTGCCTGTATCCCATCTTTAACAGACGGGCTTAAAGCAGGAAGTGGACCAGAAATTGTCTTTCTCTGAGCCCCCAAACAGCCAGTTAGCTTTCCCCCCAAACCTCTTTCTTGGGTAACTGTGATAGTTTGCATCACTTAGTACTGTTGGTTGAATTTATTTATTGTGCCATCTTTATGTTTTAAAACCTATGTTTGTAAAGGTGTAAACTGTTAACTGCAGTGCACTATGCCCAGGAGATTGATTGACAGATAGCAGCAGCAGTAGTGAGACCCCTGCAGGAAGGACACAGAAACCCTGTTTGGAATGCAGGAGGGAAGCCAGTTGGAGAGCAAAAGCAGTTGGTCAGATGGTTAAGAGGGAGAGAAGGTTGGCTGGAGACTTGGTGGAATAAGAAGTGTACTGATTAGGAAATATTTCCCCTAGGAAGAGAGAAGCAGGGCTTAAGTAGAGGGAGCATGTAACGCTGCTCTATATAAGAAAGCCATTGCCTGTGTAAGGAACAAAGAGGCCTCAGAAAGGAGGCAGGTCAGAAACAAAATTTGCAGTGAGGCACCCCAACCCCAAGGTGTGTGTGAAGAGAGCTGGTCTTGTGGCAGCAAGCATGACTTGTCCCCTTAGCTAAGCAGGGTCTGCCCTGGTTGCATATGAATGGGAGACTAGAAGTGCGAGCACTGTAAGAGATTCTCCTCAGGGGATGGAGCCGCTCTGGGAAGAGCATCTAGGTTCCAAGTTCCCTCCCTGGCAGCATCTCCAAGACAGGGCTGAGAGAGATTCCTTCTTGCAACCTTGGAGAAGCCGCTGCCAGTCTGTGAAGACAATACTGAGCTAGATAAACCAATGGTCTGACTCAGTATATGGCAGCTTCCTATGTTCCTAAGGTGGAGAAAGAAAATAAGGAAAGAACGATAACTATTATACGAATATGATGAATATTTTTATACCACTTTTCAACGAATTCCAAAGTGGTTTACAAATAAGTAAGTAAATAAATAAGCAGGCTCCCTGTCTCCAAAGGGCTCATAATCTAGAAGGAGGAGGACACCAGCAGTAACCACTGGAGGGATGCTGTGCTGGGGTGGACAGGGCCAGTTGCTCTCCCCCTGCTCAATAAAGAGAACCACTATTTTTTAAAGGTGCCTCTTTGCTCAGTTAGCAGGGGAGAAAGAGCATTATCTGAGAAAGAGGAACACCTCAGTAAATTGCAATTAAAGAGTTCTTTAATGACACCCTGAAACCATTATGCTTCTTTACATCTAACTTGTACCCATCAAGCTTTAAGAACTTGTGCTAAACAATAAAACTCGTTATTTTTGTATTATCGGAGAATAGGAACGTTTTGTCTCCTGAATCACCAGAAGAGATACCGCACACCACCATACAACAAACCAGGGGGAGAAAGTTATTTTAAGTCACAGATCCTGCCAAAATAGATCTGTGGCACCAGAAATACCTGGAGGTAGGGTGTAACTACAAGTTATCTTTAACCCATCAGCCATAACTGAGAGTACACACACTCTGATTGCCATCTGGTTAACTGTAGAAGACCAGGCGGAGGGGAGGCTCTGAGGAGATTAGAATTTCCTGGCTGAAGACCGTTTTCACACAAAACTTTCTCTCTTCGTGTTGCTTGTTGAGTCTGTTCTCTGTCCATGACTAAAGCCCACCCACTGGTGCTTCTGGAAGCCAACTGATTACCTGCTGATATCTTATGCTTCTGTAAATCAGCAAACCACATTACACCTCATTAGGTAAGACTTGGAGTTGTGCTTTGAATAGTTAAACAAGGAGACTACACACGAGCAGTGTGTAGAGCCAAAAGAGGGTTTGCGAGGAGAGCGGGTGCGCGGTGACCTTGGGGAGACTCCTGATACCGGAAGGCTGTTCATGAGTAGTTGCAGCGTGGAGCCATGACACACGATCACGTAACCCACTTTTTGGGCTCCTGCGCCCGAAACGTGGGTTAAATGATGGGCCACTTAAGAGGGCTTGCCACCACGCCACTTCCGGGAGCCGCACAGCTCCCATTGGGTCTTGCAACCAGCCAGAACCAGGCTGGGCTCCCTTAGCCCGGTTTCGGCTGGTCGCGAGAATAACCTCAGTGTGTTCCAAGATTCTGTTAACGTGCAACTCTCTCTAGACACAAACAGTAATCTTTTTGTGTGGGCTTTAAGTGGACAGTAGGGGCATTGTTTAGATTTACAAGCAAATGTAAGGTTGTCATAAAAGTAAAGTTGTGCCGTTGAGTCGGTGTCAACTCCTGGTTACTACAGAGTCCTGTGGTTGTCTTTGGTAGAATACAGGAGGGGTTTCCCATTGCCATCTCCTGTGCAGTATGAGATGATGCCTTTCGGCATCTTCCTATATTGCTGCTCTCTGTTATGGGTGTTTCCCATAGTCTGGGAAACATATCAGCGGGGACTCTTGCTCCCTAGGCAAGTTACTTCCCCGCTGCACCATTAGGTGGCTTCAAGGTTGTCATAAAGCATGGTTTATTATTTGATTGCAAGATTGATATAGCGTTGCCTTTATTTTTATTTTGTCACCTGTGAAACACCTAATTTTCATGCAGTGAACAATAGATGGATTTAGAAAAAGCATACGGTTATGAGGCTGATTGCTTCCCCAAACTCTGAAAGTTCTATGGTGGGGCCTCATGATGTCACAAGACTGCCAACCTGTGAGATATGGGGGTGGGGGTGGAATTTGATGTGAGGAAGGTACCCAGCAGTAAATGGGCAGAACCCAGTGGTGGCTCCAAAATGGTCAAAGTTTGACCATTCAAAATGGTCTGTTCAAATACATTGATCTTTACTGCCCATTTGCTTGGGGGAAAAGAAAAAAACATGGGAGACAGAGCCATTTTTGGCAAAGTGGCAAACGTTGTCAGAGTTGAAAGTTTTATGTTCTCTCAACTTCAGTGTACAAGACTTTAAACATACACGTTCCATCAAAATCAGTGACATTTAACTTTGATCAGACTGTGGCTCCTAAGGTCAAAAACAGAAAATAGTATACAGTCATAACTGAGGTTCATTTTCTTGGCTTATAAATAAACAATTTATCATCACAGCTTTTTAGATGTGTTGCCCTTTTAGATGAGGGTAAATTGAAGTATCAAGAACACTCCTTAGAGAACAGGCCTTGCAAATTTGATTTGAATCTAGGAGCTAGGTCAAAAATTTAGGAGCCAGACAGTGGCAAAATTACCAGACTTAGTGACAGTCACTGTGGAGGGGAAGGAGTCATTCTGTCCCTTTTGTAAGTAACCTACATGGATCAGAAACAAAGATTTTGGTACAAGTAAAGATTTTATTAAATAACTCTATCCTAGTCTAGGCACCACTTTAAATTTCTAGGTACCATGGCTCCCTGGTGCCTGGGATTTGTCAAGCCCTATCTTAGAAGACAAAATTCAAGCTCAGGCCAGCTAGAGTGGACAGAACAAAGGAGGATTCAGGGAACACTTAAGCTCTCAGAATCTCACAAAAAGTAGTATGGATGCTGTAAGCTAAAATTTTTATATTTTAATGAAAAGAAAATGTATCTATTGTTTTTCGTTCCTATTCTGTTCCTATGACCCTGGGAATACTCCTTTTGAAGTCATCTTCTTTCCTATGAAGGTTATTCCAAGACTTGGATGTTTATCCTGATTTTGAAGTGTTGCAGGATGGTCTGCTTCATTCAGTTGTGGGTCTTGGCTAACTGGTGGTTTCTGTTTTCTCCCTCCTGAAACATAGCTGCTTCCTCCTGTGTCCAGTAGATGATGCTAGTATGACAGAGTTCCCTTATTTCAAAACTCCTTCACACATGACATCCTTTTTCTTCAGGTTGCTGGAGATGCCAGCTGACAAACAACTGTAGCGTTGCTAGAGATGCAGGATTGCCTTGTTAAGGAATCCGGCCATTTGGATGGTTTGAGGCAGCATAGGAGAAATAGTAGGCATATCTGTTGAAAGTCTTGGAGGAGAGAGGGCATGCCCTTGACTCCTGTCAGTGAGTTTCCAGCGGCATCTAGTGGGCCACTGTGTGAAACCGGATACTGGACTAGATGGGCCTTGGGCCTGATCCAGCAGGGCTGTTCTTATGTCTTCATGGGGAAGAGAGAGAAGAAAAGAACTATGAATGGCAAAAAGGCAAAGGAAATTATTTTTAAGCCATTGCCCCTGCATTTCAGACTGCTGCTCAGCTCTTAGGAGGGTAGAAATGATGAATATCTCCTGCTTTTAGCAACTCTTGAATTTCCTCTCTGTATCGATTGCATTTTTGTCCTACCCTTTCTCCAAAGAGCTCAGTATGACATCATACTCCACTTCACATATTCTCCGCTTAACTTCTTTATCATCGCAACAACCCTGTGAGAGAAGTCAAACTGAGTGATGCTGACTGGGCCAAGGTCACCCATTGAGCTTTGACTGGTGATTATCCATTTTAACGATCTGTGGAAGTTTCCTTGATCAGCCAAATGAACAACTTTGTGGATGTTGTTGAATCGCATAGAACACTGATTAATTGTATTAGACACATTGTATTAGATAAAGCTCTAGTAATCGGAGTTGTATCTTAAAATAGTCACAGTGTTTCAGAAAACCCTGTTTTCTGTGCTTTGGATGTTGGTTTCTCTATGCAGCCATGTACTCTTAATACTGCATAGCATACAGAATTCTCTCTCTCTATAAAGATAATTTAGTAATTTTACACCAGAACATAAGAACAGCCCTGTGGGATCAGGCAAGGCCCATCTAGTCCAGCATCCTGTTTCACACAGTGGCCCACCACATGCCACTTGAAGCCTACAGGCAGGAATTGAGGGCATGCTCTCCCTCCTGCTGTTACTCCCCTGCAACTGGTACTCAGGGGCATTTTGTCTCTGAGACTGGAGGTGGCCTATAGCCCTCAGACTAGTAGCCGTTGATAGACCATGAAGTTATCCAAAAACCCCTTAAAGCCATCCAGGTTGTTGGCTGTCACCACATCTTGTGTCAGAGAATCGCACAAGTTGATTATGTGTTATGTGAAAAAGTACTTTTCTTTGTTGGTCCTAAATTTTTTGGCAATCAGTTTCATGAGAATGACCCCTGGTTCTGGTGTTAGACAAGAGAGAGAAAAAGAGAGAGAGAGAGAGAGAGAGAGAGAGAGAGAGAGAGAGATTTGTTTGTCAGCTTTCTCCACACCTTTTATGATTTTATAATCCTCTATTGTGTCTCCCCACAGTCGCCTTTTTTCTAAACGAAAAGCCCCAGGTGTTGTAGTCTTGCCTCAGAAGGAAGGTGCTATACGCCCCTGAATGATCTTGATTGCCCTCTTCTGCACCTTTTCCAATTCTACAATCTCCTTTTTTAGGTATGGTGACCAGAATTGTATGCAGTACTCCAAGTGTGACTGCACCATAGTTTTGTATAAGGGCATTATAATATTAACAGTTTTATTTTCAGTCCCCTTCCTAATGATCCCTAGCATGAAATTGGCCTTTTTCACAGCTGCCGCACATTGAGTCAACACTTTCAATGAGTTGTCCACCATGACCCCAAGATCCCTCTCCTGGCCAGTCACTGACAGTTCAGATCCCATCAGCTATATGTGAAGTTGGAGTTTTTCACCCCAATATGCATCACTTTACACTTGCCAACATTGAACCGCATTTGCCATTTTGTCACCCACTCACCCAGTTTGGAGAGATCCTTTTGGAGCTCCTCACAATCTGTTTTGGATTTCACTACCCTAAATAGTTTGGTATCATCTACAAATTTGGCCATATCGCTGCTTATTTTCCCAACTTCTAGATCATTTATGAATAAATTAAAAAGCACTGGTCCCAGAACAGATCATTGAGGGACCCTACTTCTTACTTCCCTCCATTGTGAAAATTCTCCATTTATACCTACTCTCTTTTTCCTGTCCTTCAGCCTTTTACCAATCCACACATGTGGTTGTCCCCCTTATCCTATGACTGCTAAATTTTTTCAAGAGTCTTTGATGAAGAACTTTTGTTGAAAGCTTTTTGGAAGTCCAGGTATACTATGTCAACTGGATCACCTTTGTCCACACACCTGTTGACACTCTCAAAGAACTCCAAATGTTTTGTGAGGCAAGATTTACTTTTACAGAAGCCATGCTGGTTCTCCCTCAGCAAAGCCTGTTCTAGGTGCTTTACAATTTTATCCTTGAGGATGCTTTCCATCAATTTGCCTGGAACGGATGTTAAGCTAACCGGCCTGTAATCTCCTGGATCTCCCCTGGATCCCTTTTTGAAAAATGGTGTTAGATTGGCTACTTTCCCATCCTCCATTACAGAGCCAGATTGTAGGGATAAGTTATATATTTTAGCAAGGAGGTTGGCAATTTCACATTTGAGTTCTTTGAGGACTCTTAGATGGGTGCCGTATGGCCCTGACGATTTGCTAATTTTCCATTTTTCCAGACAGTTTAGAACGTCATCCTTTGTTACCTCTCTCTGACTCAGTTCTTTAGCCTCCGTCCCTGTCAAGCCCGGTTCAGGAACAGGTATATGCTCAAAATCCTCTGCTGTGAAGACAGATGCAAAGAACTCATTTAGCTTCTCTGCAACCTCTATATCCTCCATAATAATCCCTTTCACTCCCTCATTGTCTAATGGTCCAACCACCTCCCTGGAAGGTTTCCTGTTTCTGATGTATTTAAAGAAGTTTTTGTTATTCCCTGATGCCTTTAGCCAAATGTTCCTCAAACTCTTTTCACCTCCCTTATTGTCACCTTGCATTTCTTTTGCCACAGTTTGTGTTCCTTTCTGTCCTCTTTGTTTGGGCAGGCCTTCCAGTTTCTGAAGGAAGTCTTCATCCTCTTTATTGCTTCTTTGACTTTACCTGTTAGCTATGCTGGCATCCTCCTGGTCTTGGTGGTACCTTTCCTCCTTTTTGGTATACATTCTAACTGGGCTTCTAGTATTGTGGTTTTAAGTAAACTCCATGCATTCTGGAGAGAAGTGACTCTCCTGATTTTCCCTTTCAGTTTTCTTTTCACCAAACTCCTCATTTGGGAGAAGTTTCCTTGTCTGAAATTCAAAGTGTCTCTGTTAGTAAGTAGCAAGTAATAAGTAGCAAGTAGAATATAATGAACATTGTTGTAAGCCTCTCTGAAGCCATAATATAAAACAGGGTATAATTATAGTACTGTGATTTCTCTCCCTTCCTAAATATTGGTTTCTGCATATTCAGATATATGCAAATTTATTTATTTATTTATTTATTTATCTATTCATTTTATTTATTCAATTTCTATACCGCCCTTCCAAAAATGACTTAGTCAATATAGTTGACTAATCAAATAAGCTTTAGTTGGTTCATCACTATTTCTTTAGTTCTAGATAGAAATGTTATTCTATCCTTTAAGTGTTCGAGTGTGGAGGCACTTTTGTAAGGTGGTGATTCTCTTTATTGAGCAGGAGGAGAGCAACTGGTCCTATTCAGCTCCAGCACAGCATCCCTCCAGTGGCTGTTGCTGGTGTCTATCTTATGTTTCTTGTTAGATTATGAGCCCTTGGGGACAAGGGTCCATCTTCATTTATTTCTTATGTAAACCACTTTGGAAACTTTTGTTGAAAAGCAGTATATAATTATTTGTTGTTGTTGTATATGGGTTGCCTTCAACCCATATACAACATTCATGATACATTCATGATACTTGACATCTCACAGCTTGTTGATTGTTTTCATATGTTGAGACTTATTATTTTGAGGCTTAGCAAATGATCTGTGCTTTTGAGGTCCCTTGCAAGTTTTTTAAAAAATTGCATTTGCCTCTGTAATGTGGTTCTGTTGTCAGAAGACAGCCAAATGCACATACTTTGCATCATCTGTTTAATGGTTGTTCTGCTAGACCAAATTGGATTGGTCTATGGAAGGTCTGACATGTTAGCTTGCAATAGTTAAAATATCAATGTACTCTCCTTAGTAGAACAACCACTGAACAGATGATACAAAGTCTGTATTTGTGTCTATTACAGTGAAGTTGTGAGTCTGGACTGGTCGCAGCAACAAATGCCCCACATTTCTTCGGAAGTTACACTAAAGCAATGACTCTACTTCTGTTTTAAGAAAGTGTCAGAAGTGTTATTAAAAAAAAGTAGTTCTAAATACAGCTAATGGAACTTACTGCTGCTTTTAATATGGTGAACCCTACCTATGATCCCCCTCCCATGTGCTGTACATTTGATTTGTATCCAGCTGTCACATAGAGGTGTGGACAAAACCAGCTTGCCCAGTTCAGTTCAAGTCCAGACCGGACTCGAATCAAACTAGGTATGTTCAGTTTTGTGCCCCCAAACTAGAACTCTGGCTTGGCTTGAGTTCAAGCCGGGTTCTAATTTTATTTTTATTTTTTTGCTTACCAGCAGATCCGAGAACCTTTGGTTGTTGCTGCTGTGGCTGCAGGGGGTTTCTGGAGGTCCCCCCCCACCCCGCTAGCCCCCCGGTCTTCGGTGGGCCTGTTTGGCCTGTTTTGGGGTCGTTTTGGCCCTCTCCATGTTTGCGGTGGCCATTTTGGATGCTATTTTGGGTCATGACCTGGCCATGCAAATGGCCAGGGCGCATGTGCGGCAGCCTCCAAATAGAAAACTGGGGGGCCAGTGGGGGAGGGGGAACCTCCAGAGACTGTTCTGCAGCTGTGGCAGCGACCACTGGACCCGCTGGTAAGCAAAAATTTAAAAATATATATTTAGAACCCCAAACTGGCTCTGACCTTGAGCTGGTTCGCACATCCCTATGTCGCATTGGTTACAAAGGCATGTTGCCTATACTTTGAGATGCCGCCATCTCAAAATAAGATGGCAGATTAGCAAAATAGTACCCCTGTCGGGGTCGCTTAGGATTTCCACCCTTATACTGTGAATTTGATTAGCATCAGACTGTCAGAACATTGTTTACAAAGGAGTATTGCTTATAATTTGAGAGACTGTCGTCTTGAAATAAGATGACGGATCAAGAAAATAAATATCCCTAGGATCCCCTGTGACATGTGAATTAAGTTTGTAGCAGCTTGTAAATGCACACATTATTGGAGGGACACACACATAGAGATTTCATAGTCCACCTTCTTTTTAGAAAGTTAGGGTAAAAGTGCCTGAAACACCTAGCCGTTGCTTCTAGAGGAAGCAACAAATTGAGTGTGCCTCAGTTAACTTTTGTAAGGTCAGCAATGGACAACCTTAGTTAAAGGAAGTCAGAAAAACATTCAACTGTTGACCCAATCAAGCTTAAATATTTTTATTGCAAACATATTTTTATCCTGCCCTTCATTCTGTGTTTTGTAATTTTATATAGCCGCTTCTCACTTTGTGAGAAGCAATCTGCATAAATGCTATCATATTTAGTGTGTTTTTTTTTTTTTTTAAAGATTTACATCCTGCCCTTACACCAAAGGTCTCCTGGGTGTTATACTGATGTTCAGCTTCTCATGCAGAAAAGGGTACTTACCACAAAGTCATAACAACATTGGAAATAAAATATAAGCAAGGGCAATCGAATGGTTCTGCAACCTAAGGCTGCATAGGAAATTTCTGGTAAAAGATTAGAAACCAGCAGGGAACAGGGAAGTGGTGTTACTAGTGGTTGTTGACTAGTCTGTCCGCAACTCCCCATTTCCTCTCTGTGGCTCCTATTTGCTGTTCCATTTTTTTTTCTCAACACTTTCTTAGTCTTCATCCTAGATCTTGATTTTGAAAGGAAAAGTAATATGTATATTTTTTGTTCCAGTTCCAGAATATGGATTGTCAAGTTGTAGAAATATACTTCCAATTTTTGTGTGTGAGTGTGTGAGCCAGCTGCCCCCAGGGGCTGCTGCTGACCCCTCACCTGTTGTTGTTGTTGTTGTTGTTGTTGTCCTCCTCCTCCTCCTCAGGTTCCAAGTTCTATCCGTCATGGTCTCTAGTTATTTAATTTCCCATAATTCTGGTACAGTTGTTGATTTCCCCATTGGTGGCCCTTGGCAGCGCAAGGACCACCACTATCCCTGGTCTTACTTCTGGGTTCCCAGCAGATTCCCTTCATTTGTATAACCCTGCCCCAGGGTTCACTTCATAGCCAGAAAGCCAAACTGCGGCCCTTCCCTTTACGGAATGAAGCCTTTGCTCCGCTCCCTTCTCTGGATCTCCAGTTAGGCTCAATTTACTTCCACACATACACACCCTGAACTTGGGCTTCCCTTGCTCCACTCTGGTCCTCTGGTCCAGCTCAGTCTGCTTTCCTTTATCGAACTTGCTTGGAGCTGTCCTCCCATCTTCCTCTCTTCTTCTGGACTGACTCAATTTGCTTTCTCTACCCGCACTCATTTGGGCTTTCCTCTTCCTTCTCGCTGCTCTTCCTCCAGATTGACTCAATCTACTCTTCTTCACCAAACTCGCTCAGGTCTCTCTTCCACTTCCTCCCTGTATCTCCAGATTGGTGCAATCCACTTTCTCTCCCTGAAATCACTTGGGTCTGTATTTCTCTGTCCTCTGCTCCCTCTCTGGATCTTTTTGCCAATCCTGCATTCCCTCCTTGCCTGGTTGTGCTCAAATCTCTCCCTCTCCCTCAGCATCCTCTACCATCTTCCCTTCCCCCACTCCTCAGTATAGCACATGGATTTAAATAGTCACTATAGCAGAGGTCAAGTATTAGCACCCAGACACGTATCCACCTTGCATGTTCTGTATCATATGGGAATAGCCGGTGGGTTCTATCACATTCAATGTCATCAATAAAATATATTGTTGTTTGGATCTTAAGGTTGTAATTGTGACTTTCTGGAACACTGCCCACTTTATAGCTTTAGCCTAAAAGGTCTCAAAGGGACCCAAAAGCACCCCCTCGTAACACATAATGCGATTTATTGCCATCTGGAAAGAACTTAAATGCAATCCAATACTAGGTTTCCCCCCAAGTTCTTTGATGTTAGAAATCAGCAAGGGGGTCATCTTAAATTCAGAGCCCTCTTCCGGTTAAATACAGGTATAAACTGTATTTACATGTAGGTTTGCCTTTCAGGTAAATACAGATATAACCTGTATTTAAACTCTGTTTTTAAGGGGGGTCATCTTGAATTCAGAGTCGTCTTCTATTCAAATGCATACAATAAGATCTAGATTTAAAAACTGATAGACGATGGCTTTCCAGGTTTCGTTCTGTACCAGCTTGTCACGTTCAGTTTCTTTCAGTCATATAACAGAAGTTTTTTCAGCTCTTCCTGTTGTTAAATTTCAAGATGTGGGGTGGGATGGGGGTTGGGGGAGTGAAGCGCATTTAGAACTAGGCTAAAGAGAAGTGAGATGTAAGGTGGCCTAGTTTACAACTGTGACATGTTTTTGTTCCACCTCGATGAACTCAGTAACTTGGAGTGCAACACAAGGGGCTTTCCTAAAGAGCCAGCTGCTTTGGCTAGTACTACTACTGAAACTATGTTCAAGGCTTCCATCAGTATTCATGTATGGCATCCATGAACTTCAAGATGTATGGCATACGTGTAAGCACGGTATTTTCAGTCCTCTCTTAGTCAATGCCATATTAGAAAGCTTAGCTTGATAGAAGAGAGATGAATGAGGTGTCCAATGAAAGCATATAACCAGGTCCTCCTTTGAATCAGGGGGCAGGCAGAGCGGGCCTCATCCAAAGTATGGCTCAGTATTTGAGATGATCAGATCAATCCTTTTCATTCAAGGCAGTAAAGCTAATCACAAGCCCAGGATCAAGAGTTATTTCAATATTTGGGGTTATTACATTGACACAGGATGGAGTGGCTGACCTATTGCACAGTGTCACACACGTGGTGGGACATGATGTTTGCGCTGTTATGCAAGTGTAAAAATTCACAAATGGAAGTTGTGCGACAGTGTAAGCATTGTATGTTATGACTCCACTGTTGCACAATTTTTGTTCTTGCAAAACAGTCTTGTGCAACTATGCAAACATTATATTCTACTGCATGCATAACGTTACACAGTATGACAACCAGAGAAAAATGTGGGAGAGGGGCTCAAATTAACATTCTGCCCCCAGGCCTCTCAGAGTCTTAAAAAGGCCCTGCACACAACACTGGGAGCGTTTTCACACACACTACCTAAAGTATCTTTGTCTTTCTCCCACTATGTGTGCTTCTGTGGGAAAGGAAGTGAAAGACAGCAAATTTTAAATTGTACTAAACGCCTGCAAAGATTTTGCTGCTGAACAATAAAAGATACCTTGCATTTGTGCTGTGCTTTCAAATGTTACTTGATTCAGAGTATGCACCTCCTTCCGGTTATCTTGATGTTTAAGCAGGAACTTGCTTTCTGTCAACAACAAAAAATGGGCAGCTCTGACCACGTTAACTGCAGTTTCCCCTGACTTTACTGGACACCTGTGCTAATGCAGCCTGGAAGTTTTGGTTAATCCTCCATGTAGGCAGTGTTTCTTTCTGTATTTTGTATGTGTCTACCTCTAGATCCATTGAGCACAGAAAACTCTGAATTTGGTTTTCTGATTTATTTCAGCCTAAGGCAAGTTGAAACCTAAAGCAATTGTTGATGGATAGGCAATGAGTGTGTGAATTCTTCTGTAAAGGTCTAGAGTGAATATGAATTGTTCTTCCTCTCTCACCACACCTCCAGATTGCTATCTTGCTCATTGGTTGTTGAATTCATATCACAAAACATATTTTGGATGCATTCTCATTTGGGCCAGTCCCAAATGGTCAGGGTGAAAAATACCTTTCTGTTTGAATGGTATCATATAATATGTACTTTATATCTCACATTTGAAGTTGTTTTCCTTTGGATTATCACATTACTGATTTTGGATCCCAATTCATTGATAGTCCAAATAGAAGGTTCCAGCAGACTGGTTGGTGGATGGACTTTCCAGACTGCTGAAGGTTTAAGACATTATAAAAGGAATAGGGTGTGTGCAAACTGGGGCAATGTATATACTCCGATTCTCTGGGTGCATAGAAAAAGTACATAATCTGGTGCTGGGTGCAGAATTCCACTTCATGAGAAATCTCAGCTTTCACTAAAAAACAAACAAAAATCCCCAGGTTCTTAGCCCTTAATGGCTGCAACTTCAAAGAAGCTGCCAAAAAGCTTGAAAGAATGTGGCAATGCCTGCTGAAATATCAGAAGCCAGAGGATGGCTGAACTAAAAATTCCATTGTTTTCCCCTGGGGTGGGGAGCAGTGTTTCCTCTAAGGCATGCACACATGCCTGTGCTCACAAGGTTTTTTTAAAAAAATGTTTGCTCAGTTAATTTTAGATCCTGCTCAGGTTGAATCAGGAAGGCCTCATTCTGAATGCATGTGTGCACTCACTGCCTTGATAATCCAGCCCAGAACAAAACTCATTCCTCACACAGATGAAAACAAGTTCTAGTAAGAACTAATCAGCCTACTTTCCTTTCACTGTCTCTTCAACTGGACTAAATTTGGTTCAAATCAAGGTCCACAAGTTAGATCTCTTGCACCTCAAATGTTCATGCATCCACCATCTTGGATCGGGATGGATTACATCATTTCAAACTACACCATTGAGGTGTCCCTGTGTGTCACTCATAAGTGTATCAAATTTGGTTCAAATCGGTTAGACAGCCCTCAAGTTAGTAAAGTTGCACCTCAAAAGTTCACACGTCCACCATCTTGGCAAGTTAGCCCACTTGCACCTCAAAGGTTTACACATCCACCATCTTGGATTGGGGTGGATGACATAATCACAGCTACGCCATTGAGATGGCCCTATGTGTCCCTACAAGTGTACCCAATTTGGTTCATATTGGTGTAGACATTGTGAAGTTGATACCGGGGGACACAGGGACACACACACAGAGTGCCGGGTGATTCCATAAGCCTACTGGAAAGTAGGCTAAAAATTAGAGAGAACACTGGTGGGGAGCAGTGTTGCCTCTAATTTTCCCCCTCTGGCCGCAGAATGAGTTTTGTTCTGGGTGGTAGTATCAAGGCAGGGTGTGTGCACATACATTCAGAATGGGGCCTTCCTGATGCAACCTGAGCAGAATGCATGGTGTGGAGAGAGAATTTTTTTTCTCATATTTTATTTTATTATTTTTTTTACATTTTATATCCCGCTCTTCCTCCAAGGAGCCCAGAGTGGTGTACTACATACTTAAGTTTCTCCTCACAACAACCCTGTGAAGTAGGTTAGGCTGAGAGAGAAGTGACTGGCCCATAGTCACCCAGCAAGTATCATGGCTGAATGGGGATTTGAACTCGGGTCTTCCCGGTCCTCCTAGTCCAGCACTCTAACCACTACACCACACCTTTTCTCATAACTCTAGAACCAGGGGTCATCCCATGAAACCGATTGCCAAGAAATGTAGGGCTGACAACAGGGAGTACTTTTTCATACTTAACCTATGGAATTCTTTGCCACAAGATGTGGTGCCACCAGCCTGGATGGCTTTAAGAAGGGCTTAGATAAATTCATGGAGGACAAATCCATCAATGGATACTAGTCTAAGGGCTATGGGCCACCTCCAGCCTCAGAGGCAAGATGCCTCTAGATACCAGTTGCAGGGGAGCAACAGAATGAGAGAAGGCATTGCCTCACCTCTTGCCGGTGGGCTCCCCAGAGGCATCTGGTGGACCACTGTGTGAAACAGGATGTTGGACTAGATGGGCCTTGGGCCTGATTCAGCAGGGCTGTTCTTATGTTTTCTGCCAGTGAGGGCAGCACAACCTGTACACATGAATTTGGTGTCATTTCTTCATTACACTTTCTGCTGAACACAATAGACTGTGTTTAGAAAAAAAAAATTCAGGCCAAAATGCAGAGTGGTTTCCTGTGCACACACGCTCTATTTTGGTAAAGCTTCCTTTTCCTGTTTGGTTACCCTGTTTAAAAACTTTCATGTTAAATTTCTGGGCTACTGTAACTTCATGTTCTGCTTTGTGAATTGGTTACAAAGGCTATCTTTTTAGTACAACTGTTCTGGACAGATTATTAATACTCTTGGTTTTCCACAAAACACACCCCAAGTTCTTTTGGCGATGTCAGGGAGGTAAGTACTTACCGTACTGAGAATATGTGACAACGTTGTTGCAGAATAATACCATGTTATATGAGGAATGGAAGTTAATTTCTGAGAACACGAGAGAAAAGTGAGTTAGCTTGATTTAGTGTGTGGGGAGGGGAGGCAGGAGCAGTAAAGTGTGTGATTGAGATTTCCAGAGAAAACTGACTTCTTGGTCCAGATATATACTTGATGTGGCATGCCTTCACATGCATTTTCAGTTTTAACAAATCTCACTGAAAATGTGTTAGAAATAAAATTTCCTCTCCTTAAATTTCATCTACCACACGACATGGATTGACTGGCATTCTGCTTAAGTTTAAGTGATTACTGTAATTTCATTATTAGTTTAGCTATTGTTGGATTGAATTTAGGTGTTGCAGGACACACGGAGCCACTATGCAAAAGTTACAGTTCTAAATTCAAATAATTTTGAACAGATGAAACTTCCTGATCTGACTAATGAAGGAAATGTCCAGATCTGAGGAGTAGTTTGCTCATTGGTTATAACCATTCCATGTAAACGTTTATTCAGTTATTATGGCATTGCAGTGAATTATCTGTGTGCATCTATCGAAGCAATACTTTAAAGAAGATTATTGCAATTGAGAGATGAGATGTTAAGTGACCACAACTACTGAGTAAAGAGGGGTCACTTTAAAGTGGTGGTTCTCTTATATTTAGCCGCACAGCTGGACAACTGATGAGGTATGGTGAGGCAACCATTTCAGATGGTGGCCTTCCCCTTGCTCTGCTGGCTGGAGCTGTTGGGGATCTGTGCACAAATGCATGTATTCTGAGCAGGGATTGCTCCTTGACCACTTTGGTTTGTGAATATTGGCTGCGTGCTTTTTGAGCCAGGTAGGAGTCAAGTCTGAAATATGGTGCAGCAGAGGGACTCTTGGTCATCTGTGCTGGCCAGTTTGCAGCTGGCTGTGTCTCAGTGCCTTCTTCCCAGCTCACACAACTTCATTCTGTTACCGAGTGGTGACTCACATGCAGTCTGGCCGCTGCCAGCTTTCTGAAGCCACATCGCTTGTCTCTGCTCCCGTTTGCTCTTGCCAGCACACCATCACTCTGGCTGAAAGCTCAGCAGTGCAGAACTGATTTGAACCACTCCCAGAGGGGTTGCCATGTGCATGTCAAGAGAGCTGATGCATGAATTGAGCGTAGAGTTTTGCATCACGAGACATCACAGGCCTCTTATATTCCCTGGTCCACCTAATGAGTGCCACTTTAAGTAGTCGTCTTCTTCCTCTACTACTACTACTACTACTACTACTACTACTACTACTACACCTTTCAGCCAAGGTTTCAAAATGGTTTACATAGAAGAATAAATAAATGTTTCCATTTCTGCAAAGGACTCGCAGTCTAAAAAGAAACATAAGGTAGACACGAGCAACAGCCACTGGAGGGATGCTGTGCTGAAGTTGGGTAGGATCAGTTGCTCTCCCCTTGCTAAATATAAGAGAACCACTTTAAAAGGTGCTTCTTTGCTCAGTTATCTGGGGCTGCGCCTAGGCTACCATGCTTCCTCAGATTATAGAAACCTATTCGTCTCAGCAACATGAAATGCATCCAACCAAGTGTAAAGACTGCAGTCTTAGTTCAAGAGCATTGCATGTTGTTTCATTTCTCTCTAAAATAAGCTGCTTCTTGTTTCTTTTTTTTTTTTAAATCCATTATGTGCTTTCATGGCAAGCGGAAGTCATTTTGGTTCGTATTGACAGGATGATCTCATTGCACATCTATCTGTTATTGAAGATCTCTGCTCTATTTCAATTTTGAAACTTGTTAGGCATTTCCTTTGAACTGATCAGTGTACATCGGCAAGAGCAGATTTGCAGTTTTGGCATATTCTTGGACACACTTCTGGATTTCTGAGTGTTGGCTCGGTGTTGGGTCTTTTACCAACTTTGACTGGTATGCTAACTGCACCTCTTTCTGAAAATAAAAAGGCTTGACTACTGCCATGAATGATCTGGTAAACTCTTGACTACTGTAATACTTGATTACTTTGTAGAGTATCCCCTGAAACTTGTCTGGAAACAACATGTTCTAGAATATAACAGTATGTTTTGTGGTGTTTGCTAGCTACAGCGGTCATAGAAAAACTCTGTGCAAATTGCACTGGTTTTCAGTCTGATTCTAAGCTAAATTCAAGGTGCTGTTTTAAACTTTGAAAGCTGTACAATTCAAGGTACTGATTATTACCTTTACAGCCCTAAACGGCTTGGTCTAGGGGTACCTTAGGGACTGTCTGCTCGCAGCTGAAGCTGCCCACTAGATTAGATCAACTGGTAGGGCTCTGATCTACATGCCGACACCTGTTGAGGTCCGTTTTGTCAAGCATACAGGACAGAGCCTTCTTGGTTGTTGCCCCCAGGCTGTGGAACTCACTCAACTGAGACCCTCATGGCTCCCTCTCCCCCAAACTTTAGGAGGAAAGTGAAGACTGCCCATTTTATCCAGGCTTTTGGCCAATGAGCTGTCCTTTGCTCATGTTAAACTTTTACTTCTATTCTGTTTTTATGTTTTTATTGGATTGCTTTTATTTATGCAATTTATCAAACTTGTATGCTGCCCCAAACTTCTGTCTCTGCGTGGCTCACAACAAGATAAAATGTTAAAACACAAAAATAAAAACCTTACAGTTTAAAACCACAATTGAATTAAAAAGCTTGGGTGAAAAGGTAGGTCTTTAAAGGTTTTTTTTTTAAAAGGTTGGAGATAGGGAGGCTCTTATCTCTACAGGGAATGGATTCTAGTCTTGGGGCAGCAACAGAGAAGGCCCGCTCCTGCCTGCAGATGAGCTGGTGGCAGCTGCGGATGGACTTTTCTGGATGATCTCAAAGAAGATGGTCTCTTAAATACCCTGGGCCTAAACTGTTTAGGGCTTTATAGGTGTCATTTATCTTGTTATTAACCACCCTGGGGTCTTAGGACGAAGGGCAGTATATAAATATAAATACAAATGAATATAATTGTCTGGATATTTAAGGGAACACCTTCTTCGATCTATACCTTTTCCACCTCCATAAATTAAAATCTGCTGGAGGTGTTGCTTCATGTCCACCATTGTCTAATGTACGATTAACATCTAGCACAATTAGAAATTTTCTGGTGATGGCATGTATATTGTGCAACTCCTGGGGAAATCTGCCAGGCCCTTCCATTAAACTGTTTAGAACCCTGATTTTCACCATTTTTTCAAGTAGGGGCCACTTGAGCAAATAGCCTTGAATGTGAGAGCCATTTTCCATAGTGCTGATCTCCACACAGCATTGCATTTTTCTCAGTGCTGGGTGGGTCCTTTAAGCGAGACAGAGCCCTTTGTTAAGAGCTCTGCAGAGAAAGAGCGAAGAAGGGCTACACTTCCAGCACTCTGTGCACACATCTCAAGATGGTGCAGTGACTCAAGAGGACTCTGTTTTCCTTAGGGTCCCAAGTGGTGCTGGGCAAAGCGTAGCACTGCATGGTGAGAATGGTTACCTCCACATGGTGCAAGGGAATCTGTGGATTCAGCTTCAGCCAAAGCTTTGCATAGGCCCAATAAACAATTAGCAGGGCTCACTTGGGGTTAATGGGAGCCACCACTGGCCCCCAGCCCTACCATGAGGAATACTGCTCTACCTGGTAGGCTCCTGCTTTATCTCAGCAGGCAGTGGAAGCTGGAGAATGGGCCCTTGACGGTGATCTTTAAGGATAAGGAAATTTCATATGAGAGAAGGCAGTCCCTGATGGTTAAGCAGACCATGCCCCAAAGTAATCAGCTCTGAATGCTACAGAGGAATTCAGAGCAAAGTGAATGGAGGAAGTATGCCATCCTCTTCTGCTCACTCTGACTAGCTCTGACTTGCTCAAAGTGTAAGAACTTAGTTTTCATTTAGATTTATAAACTTATAGTTCACTTTCTATACTGCGTTTCATAAAACTTGTCCCAAGGTGTTTACAAAACTTAAAATGCAACAAAATCCATAAAACATTAAAAGCCATTAAAAACAATAAGAACCATAAAAAAGCTGTATATGTATATACTAGTAAAATGGCTTGCAGTTTGCAAGCATGAGTCCTGTACCACAAAGTCTGGACTTCCTGTGTGTAAAAGTACCTGAGAAAACTGGCAAAGTTTGTTCTAAGCCCAACTCTAATAGCAACCCTCGTGCTTACACTAACTCTAATGCTAACCGTAACCCTAACCCATGCTTTTCCAATGGGAGAGTTCTTAGAATACAATACTAAGCATGTATACTCAGAAATAACTCCCATGAAGTTCAATAGGACTTATGCTCTAGTAAGAATTGTATCTTTAGTACTATAGTTACAGATGTATAAGGTTTGCCCCTTTTAACTTTTTGTTTAGTGCTTAGTTAAACAACAGTAGAAAGTGATTGTTGAGATAATATTAATAGTTATGTCAGAGCCTAGCTAATTAGTGCCTCTGACATTTGTATATTCACATTTCATGCTTTAATTATGTTGGACATGAATGCACTCTATTTAAGAAATATGCCATTTTCCCAGGAATAAAATACAGTGACTGCTTGGAAAGCACAATAAACGGTTGTGCTACCTTTAGAGAAGACATGTAGGACTGCACTTCAAATAAAAAATGAATTGACCTTTTAAAAAATGTGTAAAACAATCTGATAATGCACAAAGCCTAGCGCGTGACCACACCTGTCATACATGCAAGTAGCCATAGCTACTATTTCCTGGTTTAAATTTTGATTTTACAATGCACTTGACTAAAACTACTTCATTTGCCTTACCATCGCCTTCAGTATTTTGGATCTGTATTCCAAAGCTGCTTCGAAAAAAAGGGGGAGGGGAAATTCCCAAAGGTGCTGATGAGTTTTTGTAAATTAATTTATTTGATATTGCCTGGTGTGTTTCGAGCGCGAGATGCTCTTCTTCAGAGGCAACTATAAAAACTCTGTGTGTGTGTGTGTGTGTGTGTGTGTGTGTGTGTCCAATGTTCACCATAGAAAGTGTCATCTGACGTGTTACTAATTTGGGGTTTCTGAATACCAGTATGTTAACTAGCACAGCCACCTTCTTTCTAAAAGACGGAAGGAGAGGATTAAAAATGAAAATGAGACATAAAACATACCTTAAGTAAATAACATTATTCAAAGTATCTTCTGCTTTCTTGTCTCTCTGGGAATACCGCACACCACCAGGAATATTTATTATGTCTTTCCCTCAAAGGGCAGCTCTCTAAAATGAAATACCTGCTTTGAGGAAAGCACCTGCTGTTGATGTGCTGTTCTGAATGATTGATTGATTGATTGATTGATTGATTAAGTGCCATCAAGTTGATGTGGACTCTTAGCGACCACATAGATAGATTCTCTCCAGGATGATCTGTCTTCAACTTGGCCTTTAAGGTCTCTCAATGGTGCATTCACTGCTGTCGTAATTGAGTCCATCCACCTTGCTGCCGATCGTCCTCTTCTTCTCTTTCCTTCAACTCTCTCCAGCATTATAGACTTCTCAAGGGAGCTGGGTCTTCACATAATGTGTCCGAAGTATGATAGTTTGAGCCTGGTCATTTATGCCTCAAACAGCATAACGGTGCTATTCTAGAATACTCTAATAACTAACTCATCAGGAAGCACAACAGAAGCATCTCTTTGTCTTAAAAGGGAGGCATAGTCTAAACTGTCCTGTGGGTTTACAGGACACTTTAAAAAAAGGGAAAGATTGTGCCCTCAAGTCAGTATTGACTCCTGGCAACCACAGAGCCATGTGGTTTTCTTGGCAGAATATAGGAATGGTTTACCATTGCGTTCTCCCGTGCAGTATGAGATGATGCCTTTCAGCACCTTCCTATATTGCTGCTGCCCGATATAGGAGTTTCCTATATTCTGGGAAACACACTAGTGGGGATTCAAACCAACAGCCTCCTGTTCTCTAGGCAGGTTGCTTCCCTGCTGAGCCACCTGCTTTCAAAGAAAAGGCACTTATCACATATAGAAGGACAAGGAATCTAAAGGAATACCTGGTACATAGTGACTCATATCTGAAATCTAGGAACTCATTATTACCAGGATCAGTTCCCCGACATGGATATTTTCCATGTGGGAATTGTATATATTGCAGACAGACATGTAAGATAAATTTCTTTTATAATCCGGATGACAACAAAAAATATATTTTATGGCATGCAACACATCTCATGTGCTTTATGCAATAGAGTGCCCTTGCAAATTATTATATATGGGAAAGGTCTCTAGAAACTTCAAGAAACATATTGAAGAACACAAATGCAACATTCAAAACAAGCGCAGAGGGGAGACATTGGTAGAACACTTCCTAGAATATAATCATTAACTCACAGGTTTTATCTTTTGAGCAATAGAACAAGTGAGGAATCAGAGTGCGAAATTGTCGAGAAAAGAGATGCAATGGATGCTGAAGCTATAGACAAAAACACCTAAAGGCTTCACCGTTAAATGAAGATTTAGACTTTTATAGTTGTCTCTGAAGAAGATTGAAATGAACATTTCTCATGCTTGAAATGCGTCGGGCAATATAGAATAAATTAATTTACAAAAATTAAGCAGCATCTTTGGGAACCCTCCTCCCCACTTCTTTGGTTCTGATGTGTTGGAGCTGCATCACTTTTCTCATTCTTATCCAAAACTGCCCCAGTTTTAAAAGGTGCTTAGACACGATGTGATACTGCCTTCTATAGAGTTGGATTATTGGTTCATCTAGCTCAGTTTTGTCCACACTTGCTGGCAGTGGGCTTCCAGAATTTCAGGCAGAGTTTTTTTTCCTCATCACTTGCTACTGGACCCTTTTTTGTTGGTGGTTTTAACTAGAGATGCTTGGGATTGAACCTTTGACCTTCTGCATGCAAAGCATGTGCTCTACCATTGATCTGTATCTCCCCACCCACATGGTGAACAGGTCTGTCATTATTGCCCATGGTTTCAGTTCTATGCCCCTGCGTTAGGGCAGATGAAACCAGTCCCTCCCACAATGTCAGACCTAGTGTTTGGAACAAGGAAATCATTCAGAAGCTTTTGACCTCACAGAAGCAGGGATTTTAGCCAGCAGAACACAGCCAACAAGATCACAACATGTCTGCTTCAGTAAGCCTGGCATAAGTGGATCAACCATCCACAGTACATCATTGATCTTTTCCCATTTTTGCTAGTGGGATACAACCCTGAACATGGTTAGGTGGATGGAGCTTGGTTCCAGGTGGAGAGAGCAAGAAGATGTAGAGGTGGGATGTGTGGCACTGAACAGTCTGCTGAACCACACTCACCTGCTAGTCAAGGTACCAAGATAATGGGGTTACATGGCAAGCAGAAATGGCAAAAGGTGATCTAAAATGAGTCTATCACTTACCAACTGCACAGTGGTGACGTGGGATCTGGGTCCTCTGGTGAGAGGCCAGACAAAGAGAAGTTTAGCCCAGCAGGAGGAGGCAGTGAGTGAAGCAACTCCCCGCCCCCCCCCCCCCCCATTCCCTGCAATCTGAGACCGAAAGGGGTGGGGCTATCGTGAACTCTGAAGGGGAATCCAAATACTGCCTGAAGTCCTGGAGAGCCACTGCCAGTCAGAGTAGACAGTGCTGCTCTAGATGGACCAACAGAGGTACTCAGTAAGCAGCAGTTCCTATCTTCTGATGGAAGCACCTTGACCTAACAGAACCCAACAGACCTGGAAGTGTATGTTGGCCTGGTAGTCCTGGCTGGTGTGTTTCATGCCAGTCATGAAGCACTGCAGGGACTTTGGGCAATACATTTGGGGCCCTCCTATTTTTGTGCCATGATGCAGCTGAGATGGTTTGAGGACATCACAAATAATAAAGGTTTGATTACAAAGTGACATGACAGGAGAGAAGCGTGATTGTCAAGCTGGCAATCATTATAAATAGCTGGACTTTGTGCAGCAGCTACAGCATAGCTAAATTCTTGAGTATGACTAGCAGTTGATGAGCAGATTTCTGAGGTGCTGTTCCTTCTGGCAATACAGGCCAATCAGATCAGATCAAAGTTTATTTCGGTCATAGATGTAATCAACAATTTACAGTAGCATTTGATTGAGCGATAAAAACTTTACAAAACTTACAAACAATAAAACAGAACTTGGCCACATTTACCGAAATAGTTTCTTTAAAATTAGACAGCAAAAACTCTAAATAAAATTTATCAGTGTGGTCAGGACAATTTATTAGCAGGGGGAAAATAAACTTAGAGCGACTAGCCCTATAAAAAGCACAATAAAGGATTACATGGGCAGTAGTCCCAATATCTCCCGATCCTTAAGCACAGAGGCGAGCTGTGTAAGGTAGCCTCTTATACTTTCCCTCTATGACCACGGTAGGAAGTGCATTGAGCTGGGCGAGAGCCAAAGCTCTCCTAAATTTAGGTATAAGTATGTGGTCTAGGTAATCAGCAGGTCTAATTTTTAAAAGCTGAGTACCCCAAAATAACCCTCTTGGGAGGTTTTCAGATTCTTCCTGCAGCTCTATATCTAAGGTTCATTGTTTAAAAAACTGAACGGCTTGGTCGAACCCTAGCCTGATGAGTTCTTCCTGGGATGTGCCAAGTTGTTGCAACTTAGATCTTAAAGCCATTTTCCATTTTGATATCAAGTTATCCACTAATATTAAAGGAGCTAAACCAACGAGAAAAAGCAATACAGGCCAAGCAAACGGAAAGAAGTACAGTTTGAGAATATGGTGGTGTTGCGAAGCAAAAAGATCCTACCCACTGACAGAAAATGTTTGCCTTGGGAAGCAAGCTGGAGGACTGTAACAAAGACAAGCAGACCTGCAAGTTGGGCAGCAATGTGTTCAGCCATGGAACAACATTTGGGGCGGCTTCAGGTGAATGGCCTTCAATATGCACTCCAATACCTTTTTGGAGTGTGTGTAGAGGGGTGATTCAGATGAGCACCTCTAATTTTTTTAACCTTTTTTTTTTTTTTACTCCACCTCTGGTCTCTCTGGGCTGCCGGAGGGGAGTTGCCTGTCTTTCTCCCTCCACCCTCCTCTGGCTGGAAGATGAGGAGGCCGAGCCCCAGCTGGGGGTGGGGGAGGAAGCAGAGGTGGCACGGCCAGGGAGAGGAGGAAATGGGGCAATGCTTTCCGGCTGGGGAAATGGGGTGTCAGGCAGTTGGGCGGCGGTGGCAGGAGCAGCAGAGACTGTGCGCCCCCCCCCAAATGGCTGCATGGGGGCCTGGAGGTTGGTGTGCACACGTGGGGACCTTAACGGGAAGCTTGTTCACAGTTTGTCCTTTCAGCTGAAATACTGAGATTTGAAGTATGGACCCTCATTTGTGTGGTCAATTTGAAATGTTCATTTATCGTTGCTAGTAGCTCACATTCTCAGTGAGTCGTGCAGTCACACAGGTTGACATGCTTGGGATGTGGGGGTCATCGCTGCACTCCCCTGGAGTGAAATATTATGTTATTGTGAGTTCTGTGGCCTTGAAAGGCGGGGGGGGGATCCCATGTAACCAACAGTACTACTTGGGAGTAGGAAGTTCTACTTGTGTGTAAAAAGGCATGATTTGGGGTAAGAGTTAACTCTCCCCCATCACTGTGGTTGCTTCATTTGCTTTGATAAGATGATGCCCTTTTCATGCATGACCTCCTTTGAAGTCTGCTGCTTTTGGTCAGAAGTATACGGTCTCTCAGCTCTGCCTCAATAACTTGTTGAAGTTAGCATAGCAGGACAAAAGCACGCCATGTACATTTCTCATACTGTTTCGGAAGCATCTAATGCGCAGTGCACTTTACAGTTGTCTTTTAGCTGGTCCTTTCCAATACAGAAGGTTTTATGGTTTCCTGTAGACTTGTAAAAAATACTAATTTTATGTGAAGTATGCTGCTGTTAGCTTGTCCACTTGTAATGCATTTATTTTTTAAAAATCAGTTCTGGTTAACCAATGGAAATAAGGCTGGTTGGTCTTGACTGTACGATGGAGAAAGAGCAGGAGCAGAGCGAGGCTGGTGGCGGCCCGTGTACGGCCGCTGCCGTGGCCCCCTGGGCCCAGCTAGCCACAGGATGTCAGACGCGGAGGCGTGGTCTCCCTTCCAAACGGGGCCACTCTGCCCCGTTTGGAAAGGAGATCAGCCCATGCTGCGTTGGGCAGCATGAGCCGGAGCGACTCTCCCTGCCTTAAATGCAGGATCCATTTGTTTGTTTTCCTGGCTGTCCATGGTATCCTCTAAAGTCTTCTCCAGCACCAAAGTTCAAAAGCATCAATGCCTTTTCTATCTTGCTTCTTCAAAGTCCAGCTTTCGTATCCATAGAGTGTCACGGGGAAAACCATTGTCTGAATAATTCTAATCTTTGTAGGTATGGACACGTCACAGCATCTTAATATCCTTTCCAAGGCCTGCCTTGCAACCCTACCAAGTGCTAGTCTGCGATGTATTTCTTGACTTCTGGATCCTTTACTGTTGACCGTCAATCCTAAAGACAGAAGCTATCCACCACTTCAGTGTCTTCATTATCAGTTCTGAGGCTGGTTGCTGTACCTGTTGAATGTATTTGGTCACTCACTCTGAAGATTTGTACATACATGCAGCCCATTCCTCTTTGGGGTCTTCGATTGATTGATTGGATTGGATTGTTGTTGTTGTTGTTATTGTTGTTATTGTTGTTGTTATTATTACATTTATATCCCACTCTTCCTCCAAGGAGCCCAGAGCGGTGTACTACATACTTGAGTTTCTCTTTCACAACAACCCTGTGAAGTAGGTTAGGCTGAGAGCGAAGTGACTGGCCCAGAGTCACCCAGCTAGTTTCATGGCTGAATGGGGATTTGAACTCAGGTCTCCCCATCCTAGTCCAGCACTCTAACCACTACACCACGCTCGCCCTTCCAAAAATGGCTCAGGGTAATTTACATCAAAATAAAAACAATTAAAATCAATTAACATTTAAAAATAAAAACTGTAAAACAACATAAAACCAATTAACAATTTAAAACAGTTTAAAACCCTGGAGGACCAGGCCACACATTTACAGCAATTTAAAAACCACAGAAGGCCAGGCCAAACAGATAGGGCTCTCCTGAAAGCCAATAATGGATTCAGATTATGAATTTCTGCTGGGAGTGCATTCCATAGCCCAGGAGCAGCTACAGAGAAGGCCTTCCTCTGAGTCGCCACCAGACGTGCTGGTGGTAACTGAAGACGGACCTCCTCAGATGACCTTAATGTGTGGTGGGGATCATGCAGGAGAAGGTGCCCTCTAAGATAGCCCGGACCTAAGCTGTTCATGGCTTTAAAAGTAACAACCAGCACTTTGTATTTTGCCTGGAACATATTGGCAGCCAGTGTTTCAAAATGGGCATAATATGGTCTCCCTGGGTTGCTCCAGAGACCAATCTGGCTGCCGCATTTTGAACGAACTGAAGTTTCCGATCTATGTACAAAGGCTGTCTCAACTCTATAGCCCGCTCTAAAGCCAGTTTGAAATGGATCTAGATAATCTTATGTCTGTCTTGTCTGTTTTGTCCCATAAAAATGATGTCCCTTAGGTCTGAAGATGTTTACATGTGAAGATGTGAAGCTATATCTTGCTTCAGAATGTGATATGAGAGAGAGAGAGAGAGAGATGTGGGTAAGAATGGAGGTAGTAAAACAACAAGAATGGAGGTAGTAAAAACCTCAATGATTAAATGGGCCCAGGACCTTGGTTATAACATTGACTTGGAAAAATGGGGAAAACTTTGGATAAAAGATATAAAATTTACTGCTTGTTCTAATCTAAAGGGAAATATTTTGAAAATGATGTACAGATGGCATCTTACGCCCAAAAAGCTGGCCTTAATCTACAAGAATATGTCAAATAAATGTTGGAAGTGTAAGAAAGAAGAGGGTTCCTATTTACATTTATGGTGGACATGCAATAAATTGAGAGGTTATTGGGACTTAATATATAACGAGCTTAAAAAAATATTTAAAATGACTTTTCCCAAGAGTCCAGAATCAATACTATTAGGTATTGATAACAATGCTCTCCCGAGGAAATATTGGACCCTCTTCATGTACTTGACAGCGGCAGCAAGACTGACATTTGCGCGCAGGTGGAAAGACAGTCAATGCCCGTCTAAAGAGGATTGGATTCTTAAAGTACTAGAATTGGCAGAAATGGCGAAATTAACATCACTACTAAGAAATAAATTTGAAGAATTTAAAAAAGAATGGGACAAGATAGAATTCTTGTCTATCTAAAAATACATCACAAAATGGATTTCTGTCAGGCTTTTGAGGGCTAACAAATGTTTCAAAAACACCCCAAAGTTGTTTTCTATATGAACTACTGGGGAGAGAATGTTTAATCTATAGGCAAGATCCGGTTATTGTTAACAACACTTGTTCCATTGATGAGATGGAAGTCTTTATTCTGTGTGTTTGTGAGTGTTTGTACTATTTGTGTTTGTTCTTTTGTGTTGTGAAAATTGAATAAAAAGTATAAAGGGGAAAAAAGATTGTATATCCACAAACAATGGAAATGAGAAATTCTGTAGATTTATTAGGACTATCAGAGGATTTATCATGTGCCTCATTACTGATTGGTCGATTCTTGAAACAATGAAAGTTAAATAAAATTTCAGTTGGCCAGAAATTCAGCATTGGTGCTTTTGTGAGACATTGAAAGAACTACTAGATAAAGTTAGTTTAATCAACAGAAGTGCTACTTCTTCTTGGAAGGAATATGTGCTGCAATTCAGTGCAGCAAAATGCAGGCCGTACAACACCACCAGCACGGTTGCACAATATTGCCTCCACTGGAAATAATGAAGGCAGCTTCACACAACTGTACTTTTGCCATTTAAAGCCCAGAGAATAGGGCTGTTCAACAGTGCTGGCAGTGTTGCAGGTCACACAACTTTGCAGATCGTCCTTGGCCACCCATGTTTCACTGTGCAGAATGTCAGTGACTGCTGTTATGTGGCTCTGATCCAGCTGTTATTTAACATTTTAAAACAAGCACATGTGTACAGTGATATCTAGACTGACCCTTACCTCACTGCTCCATCAGGCCTAGTATTGCTTACTCAGCCTGGCAGTGTGACTCTCTAGACAGAGAAACCTTGTCAAGCCCTGTTTCCTGAGTTCCTTCTAACTGGAGATGCTGGGGATTTCACAGCCTCCTCCAGGAAAAGCACGGGCTGTGCCATTATGGTGTGGCTCCTGATCTGAAGATCTTGTGCTTCCTGCATGAAAGTCTAGGTTGCTCCTTGGTTTATTATTATTATTATTTTTACATTTATATACTGTTCTTCCTCCAAGGAGCCCAGAGCGGTGTACTAAATACTTGAGTTTCTCTTTCACAACAACCCTGTGAAGTAGGTTAGGCTGAGAGCGAAGTGACTGGCCCAGAGTCATCCAGCTAGTTTTATGGCTGAATGGGGATTTGAACTCAGGTCTCCCAGGTCCTAGTCCAGCACTCTAGCCGCTACACCACGCTGGCTCTCCAGACTAAAGCATAGCTTATCAATGTGTGGTACATGTGCCCTGTGGGTACACAAGACACAGGCAGGTGGTACAGGACAAGGGAAGAGGGGAAAGAAGCCCACCTAGAAGGATGGAGAGAAGGGTGCCTGCTTGCCTTTCCTGTTCAGTCTTTGCTGCTAGTTACTGCCTAGAATTAGTCTCACCTGCTCTCTCTTGCCCTCTTTTCTCATTGCTCTGTCTTGTCACTTCCTTTCAAAACAATAGCAAAAAGCTTGGCATGGTACACAGGGCATGATACTTTCCCAGCAATAATTTGGCACGCCACGCTTTGTACAGCACGGGGATCGGCCTTCCTAGCTTTGGCCCAACATCACCTCTAGCTATGGTACATTTCAATTCAAAACAATTCAATAAAAACAGAATACAGCTAAAGGTTTAAAAAGAGCAAAGGACAGCTCATTGGGAAAAAGCCTGGATAAAAAGGGCTTTTTGTCTTCATTTTCTTCATTTTCATAGTCTTCATGTTCCTCCTAAAGGCTGGGAGAGAGGGAGCCATGTAGGTCTCCACTGAGAGTGAGTTCCACAGCCTGGGGGCAACAACTGAGAAGGCCCTGTCCTGCATGCTCAACAAACAAGCCTCAACAGGTGTTGGCATGCAGATCAGAGCCCTCCCAGCTGATCTAGTCAGGTGGGTAGATTCAGCTATATATATAGCCCTTCAAGTGTATGGCACACATTGCTGTAAATATAAGATCGACAGGAAAACAGCTTCTTAAATGTTTTTTCTTCTTCCTTAGGTCATTCAAAAATTAAAACTCTTTCTTTTAAAGATTTAAAATATTAAAAAAAATTAAAAAATTAAAACTCTTTCATTTAAAATTTTTTTTAAAGGGATTACTTGCTACTTAAAAGGTTGAGAAACTCTGATTTAGCTAATAGGAACACAATCTATCAGGGACATCTTCTGTATCAGCTCAGTTGAAATGAATGAGAACTGTAACCCTCTTTCACATCTGTGACTCACTCCTTACAAGAAGTGATGGCAGATATGTGGCCATTGCTGTCCAAAACAGCAGCACTGCGTCTCCTCTCCCCCACCCGCCCGCCCCGCCGTAATGTCTAGGAAATATAAAATACGTAACATTACATCATCTACCCTTCGTGCTGCCACAAATACACTTCAAAGTGGAAGCTGGGAAATTCTGAGCCCAATTATATCCTGTTGCACATTTGGGGAGAGAGGGAGAATATGTCACAGAGCTGCTGCTTTCAACAGCAGTTCTGCGTCTGCCATAATACCTAATTTTGGCCTCAGTGGCACTTGTACTACTGATGATCCTGGCTGATTGTGCCTAAAGGGTCTCCATGTGTTTTAAAAGACTGTCTCTTGTTGGAAACAAAAGCACTAATTCCACTGCACTCCATTAATAGCTCAGAACACTACAGTATCCTTATTGTTAACTTGCCATGTTTGGGACTCTTCCAGCAGAATGCTTCATTGCTTTTTCTTCTGGGTGGCCATTGTTTTTGCCCATCGTGAGAAAAATGTGTTCTGACTGTCCATGTTGAAACAGTGGTCTGTGTTTTAAAATAAATAGTATTTTGCCTTTTCCAGTTCTGGTTTATCAATTAAAAAATCTTGTTTGCTCTTCAGCTTCATTAAAGAGCCTATACATATTTATAGTGAAATACAGTAGAATTATCCCCCCATGCCACTTTAGATATAAAAGAAATAAATGTGGGGGATCTAGTTTCATAAGAACAGCAGGATTGCCATGCTGGATCAAAGCAAAGGCCTGGCTAGTCCAACATTTTGTTTTCCATAAACAGAAGATGAAAGAAGTAGTCCTCCACTGTTTGCCCTTCTTAAAAGAGGCATTTTTAAAAAGTGGTGATTCTCTTCATTTAGCAGGGGGAGAGCAACTAGCCCTATCCATCCCCAGCACATCATCTCTCCAATGGCTGTTGCCCTTATGTTTCTTTTTTAGATTGTGAGCCCTTTGGGGACAGGGAGCCATTTTATTTATTTATTCATATCTACGTAAACTGCTTTGGGAACCTTTGTTGAAAAGGGGTATATAAATATTTGTTTTATTCGTATTTGTCCTGATCAATCAGGGCTTTTGGTTTGATCCAGCAGGCCGCCAATGAGGGTGGAGAAACAGAGGAGGGCGGGCAGGCTTCTCCACCGGCCCTATCCTCCATGTGTGCCCCTGGCCCCATGCCCGCCCATGCTGCTCTTTGCCAGCACTAACAAAGGAAGGAGACAGGTGCACAGCCCCAGCCCCATTTGGGCAGTTCCTGTTCGCTAAACGTAGTTGCCCAATGGTAATCCTACCCCGGTGGGTAGTGAGGGCTGTTTTGTTCTGTTCTGACAAGCCTTTCAGGAATGGTTGCATTTGTGATGAATATTTTAATCTGCTGCTGTAAGTGAGGTTCTGTTTACCGTAATTAATTTCTTTTGTTTTCATTCAGAATCCTTTTTTTGTGTGTGGTGGTGGTGGTAAACTGTCTTGATTGCTGTTTTACAGACTATGGAGAGGGGAAAGTTAAAGAGTTTGAAAATAAATACATTATATAACCCAAGCAACATTTACCAGGAATATCTACAGTTTCCTAGAAATGGCAAGCGTTCAGACAGATGCTGCAAAGATGCAACAGCGTTTCCTGGAGCACAGGGGCGAGCTGCTGTTTTTGGTAAATCTCCCTTCCCTCTGCAGCTGTCTTTGCTCTCTGGAAATAATCCCAGAGGCCCCCCCCCAACCTTCAGGGACACATTCTTTGGGAGGAAAGGAGGGCTGTGGGGCAAAGGAGGATCGTGGAAGATCCCACAGCACTTGCACGATGGAAAATGCTGTTTTACCGGTGCAACTAACCAAGCAAAGGGATTCTTTTAAATGACCCTACAGTGATTGTTGCTGGTGTCTGTCTGCCTTTTTAGATTTTGAGCCCTTTGGGGATGGGGTGGCATCCCTACCCATGCGAAATCAGACACCTGCCATATCACAGCTCTATCTTTTTTAAATTATTCTTTTGATTATTTATTTCCTACATAACCTGCTTTTATTTTTTGGTTTTGGATCTGCCCTGCCCTGGGACACTGCCTCTCATGTTCCTTCCCTTAGGTGCCAGGGGTGTACAGCCTCAGTAGGTGACAGAGGATGGAGGAGCGAGGAGGTTCCTTCACCTGGATCCCCATTTCCCCTGAACAGCATCTTGGCTCATTTTGCCCTTATCATCGGCCAGGTGTTAAAATGCTGCTTGGCCGCCTCTGTACATTGTCTGAGAGGTCGGGATCTCATCTCATGAGATCCTGATCTTGTGAGATTTTGGGCTCTTCCCTTCTCTGTGTGTCTGTACTCAACTCCACAGCATTCCTCTTGGCTGTTGCCCAGCCTGCTCCAGAGCTGCTGCAGCCTCGGCAGCAGCTCAAGAACCACTTTTAAAAACTTTTGTTGAAAGGAGATCTCTAAATAGCTGTTGTTGTTGTAGCAGCAGAATTAGTCTGGATGTCAGTCAGTGTTTTTATGTAGTGATGCAGCAGCATCCAGCACGACTTCTGCTGTGTGAACAAGTTTGAATTGCAGGCAAAATGACGACTTTTGCTCTCATGGTGTGGAAAGTGTAAAACCGCATGTGTGTGACCTGCAGAGTGGATGTCTCCTGGGGGCTGCACGGTGAATGCTGCTGATCTGTAGCAGCTGCATTAGAAAGATAACATTTTTCTAAAAGGCGCTTCTGTTTCTTAAGGCTTAAGTTAAGATGCTCCCTTGTGTGTGGCAATCTGGAGCCCTCTTTTAAAGTTATGCTTCTTTGTTTGGGAAAATGCTTGAGTTATAAACCCTTCAAAATGTTTACAAATTGGTTCAGTGCTGTGTCGTAACTGCTGATAATATTCCATGCAAATATGAAGCATCCAACGGAAATCTTGTCTGCACAACCTAAAAGGCTTCTTATAACAGCTTGAGCTAATTCCAGTGGGCTGCACAGCATGCACTGTTTTCTGCTAGGATTATTTACTACTGCTTTCTACTACTAGCAGCAATGGTGGCACAGTTCACATATGTGTGTTTATTTTAAACATTTTTCTGTCCCTCATCACTGTAAAAAGATATATTCAAGGCAGGAAATAGATGCATTTGATCGATAATTTTATTTCGGTGTCTCAGTTTTTTAAAAAAACACAAGATATTAAAGAGCAACATTAAAAAATTGGAACAATAGTCTTTTTGAAGCAACACCTGTGTATATATATATTTAAAACCATCAGAAAATATGTGCTGCAAAAGTTATGTCTTGGCAGTTCACTGCGATGGTGCCTTGTGTCTTAGAAGCAGGTAGTGCTGAACAGTAAAGCACAGGGATAGGGAGTTTTATTTTATTTTGTTACAAACATTTATATTCTGCTTTTCCATTTCATATTAAACACTCAAGGATGGCATGAGATAAAATTTAAAAAATAAGCTATACACATCACATTCAAATGGAAAAACAAAAAGTATAAAAGCAAAAACAGAATAGCAGCAATAAAAATAGACTAGCTGACCCCACACAGAGCATCTGTACACTCTTTGGGGCCAGCAGTTACCTCTCCCCCCCCTTCTGCCCCAGACTCCGCTTCTGGGCCCAGCCACCTCTCCTCCCCACCGCCACTCCTCCCCCCACTTTCTTTTCCCCCTCCTGGGCCTTGCCTCCGTTTCTGGGCCGGGCCCACCGCCACCTCTGGCTTCCGCAGCCAGGCCCGCTGCCACTGTGGAAACCAATCTTCCTGGGTGCGCCTCAGCCAATCAGGCACGTCTGCCGCCCAGCCAATCAGCTGGGTGCTGGGACGCACACTCCAAGGCACACTCAGGAGAATTATATATATAGATAAGCCAATTGCAGCAATATAAAGAGAACAGCAGGTAAAGCCGATAGTTTCAAGAGAGAAGTACTGGACTCTTCCCCCGCCCCCAGGTCCAATACAATGGGGCTTGACAAATCCCAGGTGCCAGGGAGCCATGGTGCATAGAAATTTAACCATGGCACTTAGATAAGGATATTCAGAGGTAGAGTTATGGAATAAAATCTTTGTCTCAATTTCTGTGGTCATTTGGAAGTTGCAGCCGTGCTTGTATGTGTTTGGTCCTGAGTGAAATTCAAAACTCCAGGCAGTAAACTGCACAGATTGCAGCAGAACCATAAATAACACCCTTCATTGTAGCAGAATCAACACGGCCGCCACCCGTGCCAGAGGAGGACTCATCCTTTGACCACTCAATAGCCGGTGTTTGAGGGAATGCAGAAGATTAGCTATAGTATGTTAAGGGGCAATTGATTTGTTTTGAATGATCTTGTGTGTGAGAGCAAGGTAAGGACCAGAGAGAGAGTTTTTGCCCTCTTTCCCAGGAGGACCTCTTGATACCTTTGTTGTCTGTGTTTAGATGCCACTTTACTGGTGTTTGGGGGATGGGACTGTTGGTCAGTAGTAAAGCATCTGTTTGCATGCAGAAGGACCCAGGTTCACTCCCTGGCATCTCCTGGTAGGGCTGGGAAAGACTCCTGCCTGAAGCCTTGAAGAGCCACTCGCAATCAGTGCTGACAATACCGATTTACCAATGGTGTGACTTTGTATAAGGCAGCTTCCTATATACCTGTGTTTCAAGTAAAAACATGTTTTAGTATGCCGTTGGTGGTCCCCCACCCACCACCATCTTGTCTTAGCCTGGTACCAATTGCTGCCATTTTAATTTGATTTTTGTTACTGTAAACCACTTTGGACCTGATTGCTGGGAAAGTGGGATATGATGTTTTAATAAATGAAATAGAAAATTTGTCAAACCTGCTCCAAAATGGGTGGGTGAGCTCTGTAGTGGTCGATTCCAGTATTGATGGCACACACTTTTAAAGCCTTGAATATAGTTGTTATTTTCCGAACTGTGAATGTTTCAGAAATTTCATGCTTCCACAAATTTCATGCTTCCATTGTCTTAGTATCTCTCTCTCTCTTTTTCTTTTCCCATCTCTCTACAGCGAGCAGAGTATTTGCCAAGCCCGGGCATCAGTTATGGTCTATGATGATACCAGTAAAAAATGGGTGCCAATAAAGCCTGGTCAGCAAGGCTTCAGCCGAATCAACATCTACCACAACACTGCCGGTAATACATTTAGAGTAGTCGGAGTTAAATTACAAGATCAACAAGTGAGTAACTGTGCTTTTCATGATTTTTCCTATTTATGTTCTAAAATGAAGCCCAGTGAGAAGGGCCTGTATGTCTTTTAAAAAAACTGTATACATGTTTCCACAGAACACTTCTTATTCTGTATTTGGCTAGAATACATTTACATACATTGAGCACTCTTGTATATACCTTACTTGCTTGCAGCATGTATTCCTGTCCCAAGATTCATGTATTTGGAAGAATTTGGAAAAGCCACGGAGCAAGAACAAGATGGAATGGGAAGTGGAGTGCATATATAGGTGGTGTTCTGGGGGAGGTGTCCCCCATTGCTGGACCCCACTGGTACCTTGAAGGGAATGAAATTTTTACTTAGAGTGCTTTAATTTTTATAATAAATCAATGTATGCAATAATAATCAATATGTCCAAAGACCAGTTCCCCGTGGGCTTCAGTCTGTATTTAGGATGGGAACATTAACATGAAATATACTGTCTGACATTGAGGCTACCAGTGTGGATGTGCAGCCAAATAATAAAGCATGTGCACAGCAGCTGTGTGCCTCCTCCCAAAGCACAGGCACTTGGATATCAGAGGGCCCACTTCTGAAGTATGTGGAGGGACCAGTTTTCACCACTCCACTTCCCCTAGAAGCATTCTGTGCAGTGTGGGAGGAGAGCTGGTCTTGTGGTAGCAAACATGAATTGTCCCCTTTGCTAAGCAGGCTCTGCCCTAGTTTTTATTTGAATGGGAGACTACATGTGTGTGCACTGTAAAATATTCCCCTTAGGGGACATCTGCATGTTTGCATGCAGAAGGCTCCAAGTTCCCTCCCTAGCATATCCAAATAGGGCTGGGAAAGACTCCTGCCTGCAACCTTGGAGAAGCTGCTGCCAGTCTGTGTAGACAATACTGAGCTAGATGGACTAATGGTCTGACTTAGTATAAGGCAGCTTTCTATGTTCGTAGTATGCAAATATGTCCCTGAGGGTCTTGCAGGTCCCTGACATGCTGTATTTACCTGAATCCAAGACTAGTTTTTCCCCAAGTTCCTTGATGTTAGAAATCAGGGGGTCATCTTGAATTCAGAGTCTTCTATTGGGGTAAATGTGGTAATTGCTCATTGCTCAGAGGGCTTCTGGTGGAAGGAGAGGTTGACGAAAATTGTCCCCGTGTGTTTCAGAAGTGGGCACGAAGGCACTGCACATGTGCAGCGTTAGTCTGAATATCAGCCACTGTTTTTCTTTTAGAACTGTAACATGGGACAAAGTTTGGCCCCTCTGGAATAGACTTTGACCTTTCTGTGCCCCCCCATTCTCCCTACATTTTCCGTTAATTTCAGTTTTTTCCAATACCCCACATAAAGTACCCCTACATATGCTGGTAACCTCTAGGCTGGATTAATGCAATGTGCTCTATGTGGGGCTGCCTTTGCCTTTGTATGTATTCCACAAACTGCAGTTGGTTGAGAATGCGGCAGCCAGGTTAGTCTCTGGGTCATCTAGGAGAGACCATATTACCGCTGTGTTGAAAGAACTATACTGGCTCCCTATACGTTTCCAGGCAAAATGCAAGGTGCTGGTTATTACTTATAAAGCCCTAAACAGCTTAGGCCCTGGGTATTTAAGAGAACGTCTTCTTCGCCATGAGCCCCACCGCCTGTTAAGATCATCTGGAGAGGTTCATCTGCAGTTGCCACCCAGTCGCTTGGCTGCTACTCGGGAACAGGCCTTCTCTATTGCTGCCTCTGGACTTTGGAATGCGCTCCCTGTTGAAATAAGAGCCTCCCCATCTCTGGCAACCTTTAAAAAGGCACAGAAGACACATTTATTCACCCAGGCTTTTTAATTAGATTTATAGTTTTAAAATTTTAATACTGGGTTTTAAATGTTTTAAATGATTCTGTTAATTGATTTGATGTTGTAAATGATTTTCATTGTAAACCGCCCAGAGACACAGGTTTTGGGTGATATAGAAATATTTTAAATAAATTTTAAAAAATTAAAGTGAATTGAAACTCAGAGCACCCCACAAGACCTCTAGCATGAGCAGAGGACTTGGATAGACGGGCAGGATTTTGTTGCACTGGTGCAGAGCTTTGCCCAAGGCACTGATCAGCATGAACCTTCCTGCTGCTTTCTCCTTTCCAGTTTCTCCACAGACCTAGTTTAAGGCACATGCAAGAGGATGGGAGGTTGGCCGATCTTGCGGTAGCAGGCATGAATTGTCCCCTTTGTTAACCAGGCTTCACCATGGTTTGCATTTGGATGGGTGATTACATGTGAGCACTGTTTGGTGTAAGATATTCCTCATAGGGCATGTGGACGTAGCTCAGTGCTAGAGGATCTGCTTTGAATGCAGAAGGTCCCAAGTTCACACCCTGGCATCTCCAGGTAGGGCTGGGAAAGATTCCTGCCTGAAACCTTGGAGATGCCACTTCCTGTCAGTGTAGATATAACTGAGCTAGATGGACCAATGGCCTGACTTGGTATAAGGCAATTTTCTATGTTTCTTGTTCCATTTTATGCAGGACATTTGCAGAAGCAGTGAAGTCCTTTCTCTCTTCACTTCCCTTTTGTCTTAACACTTTCCCCAACAGATTCCCTTCCTTTCCCCCAGTAGTTGTCATACAGAAAACTCAGGGGGATGGGACAGTAGCAACTAAAATAATGGTTGGCTAGCAAGTCAAGCCGTTGTTGTTGTTGTTGTTGTTGTTATGATTCTTATTTGATGGTTTTGGCTTTGTTGCTTCTCTGATTGCTTAGTTTTTTAGATGATGTTTCTATGTCAATTTTGTTTTAACTGCTTTTGTTGTAAGCCTCTTTGAGTGCCTGTTCAGGGCCACAAAGGGATGGGGATGATAAATCTGAATGAATAAAATAAATAAATAGGCATAAACCTACATGTGATGGCATGTATATCCTGTTGTTTAACAATCATAGGAACATACAGAGCTGCCTTCAACCAAGTCAGACAATTCTGTAAGAGAACCTCTGTGATAAAGTAGTCTCTTTGACATTTGGCTTTATACGAAGGCTTTTGGGAGACCATTGAGGTGGGAGGCTAAACTATGGGAGAAAGGAATAAAGTCTATTATACCTACAAAAAGGAATATCAAAATCCATGCTTAATTCCCTGTAGGCAGACACAAGGCATCTTTCAAGAAGCATTCCATTTGCTTTTGCACAAGTCCGTGCTTTTAGATATAAAAGCATAGGGAAGTATTAAAACTTGGAGGTGCAGAGGCAACCATTTTTCTTCAAACTTTAATGTAATATTTATTTATTTAAGAATAAGTATATCCTATATTCTTCATAGCCTCAGTGTATAGGAAAAAAGGCCTTGCTGAAGGAGAACCAGCATGGCTTCTGCAAGGGCAAGTCTTGCCTCACTAACCTTTTGGAGTTCTCTGAGAGGGTCAACAGGCATGTGGATAAAGGGGATCCGATTGACATAGTATACTTGGACTTCCAAAAAGCTTCTGACAAAGTTCCCCACCAAAGGCTCTTGAGTAAACCTAGCAGTCATGGGATAAGGGGACAGATTCATGTGTGGATCAGTAACTGGCTGAAGGACAGGAAACAGGGGGTAGGAGTAAATGGACAGCCAGGAAAACAAACAAATAGATCATAGAATAAATGAATCCAGAATTTTCACTTGAGGCACAAATGACCAGGCTCAAACTATCATAGTTTGGACACATTATGTGAAGATCCAGCTTCCTTGAGAAGTCCATAATGCTGGGAAAAGTTGAAGAAAAGAGAAGAAGAGGACGACCAGCAGCAAGGTAGATAGATTCAACACCAATGAATGCACCACTGAGAGACCTTAAAGGCCAAGTTGAAGACAGATGATCCTGGAGAGAATCTATCTATGTGGTCGCTAAGAGTCAACACCGACTTGATGGCACTTAATCAATCAATCAGTCAATCAATCAATTTCACAATGGAGGGAAGTAGGAAGTGGGATCCCCCAGAGATTGGTACTGGGATCAGTGCTCTTTAACTTGTTCATAAATGATCTAGAAGTTGGGGTAAGCAGCGAAGTGACCAGATTTGCAGATGACACTAAACTATTTTGGGTGGTGAAATCCAAAACAGATTGTGAAGAGCCACAAAAAGATAACTCCAAACTGGGGGAGTGGGCAACAAAATGGCAAATGCAGTTCAATGTAAGCAAGTGTAAAGATGCATACTGGGGCAAGAAAAACTCAACTTCACATATACGCTGATGGGATCTGTGCTGTCAGTGATTGACCAGGAGAGAGATCTTAGGGTTGTTGTGCACCACTCTTAGAATGTGTCGATTCAGTGTGTGGCAGCTGTGAAAAAGGTTAATTCCATGCTAGGAGTCCTTAGGAAGGGGACTGAAAATAAAACTGCTCATATTATAATGCTGTTAAACAAATCTCTAGTAATGTGTACGGCTTTCGTCACCGTATCTTAGGGATATTGTAGAACTAGAAAGGGTGCAGAAGAGGGGGGCCCAGAGCACCTTCCTTATGAGGCTAGGCTACAGCACCAGGGGCTCTTCACCTTGGAAAAGAGGCGACTAGGGGGAGACATGATTGAGGTGTATAAAATTATGCATGGAGAGGGTGGACAGAGAGAGATTTCTCTCTCACATATAGAACACTAGAATCAGGGGTCATCTCATGAAACTGAAGGTTGGGAAATTTAGGACTGACAAGAGGAAGCACTTTTTCCACACAGCACATAATGAATCTATGGAATTCTTTGCCATAGGATGTGGTGATGGCCACCAGCTTAGTTGGTTTTAAAAGGGGCTTGGACAGATTCATTGCTTAGACAGTTCACTGAGATTCTAAGATTCACTGCTTAGACAGTTTCATGGAATAGGTCTATTAATGGCTACCAGTATGGTGGTTGTGGGCCACCTCCAGTTTCAGAGGCACAATGCCTCTCAATACCAATTACAGGGGAGCAACAGCAGGAGAGAGGGCATGCACATACCTCTTGCCTGTGAGTTCCCCAGAGGTATCTGGTGGACCACTGTGTAAAACAGGATGCTGGACAAAAAAGGCCTTGGGCCTGATCCAGCAGGGCTGTTCTTATCTTCTTAAGGTGGCTTACATATCCATGGAAGAAATTCTAAAAATGATACATTGGTGCTTTCCCCCTTCTCCCACAGTGATTGCTAATTTATCTTTCTTTCTGGCTTCTTACCATTCAGTTCTTCCATTTCAATTTCAGGTAGTGATTAATTATTCAATTGTGAAAGGACTGAAGTACAATCAGGCGACACCAACATTCCATCAGTGGCGTGATGCACGGCAGGTATATGGGCTGAACTTCGCTAGCAAGGAAGAGGCAACCACATTCTCAAACGCAATGCTGTTTGCTCTGAATATTATGAACTCGCAGCAAGATGGAGGTAAGACCAGCAATCATCTTTTGTCTTTTTCTTTAGCATACCGTCTCTCTTGTCAAATGCTGCTTACTGTCAATGTTTGCTTGCCTCATTCACTAGTATGGGGCTGACTTTCCATTCTAAATTAAGTAAGAATGAAGACAGATGTCATGCTTTTAGTGTGCTGCTTTCTATAAAATCCATAAAAGGTCACTGCTTTCTGTAAAAGGTACATTTTTTCTGTTCTGTGGTGAGCTTAAAAACCTCAGTTCTGCTATACGCCTATAACGACTCCTATAAGAAAATGGTCCTCAAAAGCAGTGTGTTAAGCATTCCATTAACACACTTGAATGTTGAATCTCACTTTTAGTTTTGTACTTAATATCCGAGCCGATGTCTGAGTGTATGTGGTGCATGATTGGGAATTCCTTACTGCTAGATGACCCCAACTAAGCACTGGTGGTGATGGAATCAGCATGTATGGTAAAATACTGTTCTAGAGAATAGAGTGCCTGGCTGTCTTCTCACCAAGAATGCAGAAGATGGTCATCTCTTCTATAGGACTGATGACCCCCACCCCCGGTTTTGTCAAGCCATGTTAGATGTAGCTAAAAATGGCATCCAGAACACTTAAGGTGAATCTGCAGGTTTTGCAGGAGATTCTTGGTTGGTTCTCCTCTTACATTGAAATGCACTTGCAGGAACTTTGAATTTGTTCATGGCTATAGTGAGAGGTGAACCCTTCCCTTCCCCTCATGCCATTTTACTGGTTGCCCTTCACCCTGGTTACTGTTCACCCTGCAAGGGAAAATTACTGGTACCTGTATTTCCCTCATAGGAAGCTGCCTTATGCTGAGTCCGATCATTATGCTGAGTCCATCCAGCTCATTATTGTCTTCACTGACTGGCAGTGACTCTCCAGGGTTTTAGGCAGGAGCCTTTCCCAGCCCTACCTGGAGATGCCAGGGATTGATGCTCTACCACTGAGCTATGGAGGTAGATGCTCTATCACTGAGCTACTCCCCCATCTCCAGTCCCTTCCGTCATGGAGCAAAGAGCTTGTGGAATTTGAACCAGGAAAATGGTGCAGCAGAACATACGGAACATCCCTCTTCTTCCACAGCTGCTGTGAACATATCTGCAGCTACCAGAGCCTGCATTTTAGTTTATAGAAATAAAAGCACCAGGAGATCCAATCACAAATTTCCTTTGTAATGTGTAGTTTGGCCCTTTTGACTGCAAAGGTTGGGTGCAAAGTTGAGCAGTTCAGGTTTTTCTTCAAGTGCAGCACAGTGATGGAGAGTCTACTTGGCATCCCTGGTAGCGCTGGGACTCCTGCCTGAAACCTGGAAAAGCTGCTGCCAGTCAGTGTAGAGGAGAAAGTCAGAAAGCAGAAAGAAAGGGCGAGGGGCAGAAAGGAGAAAGCAGGGATAGCATTCCCCCTCCCACAAAACAAACAAGCTAGTAAGAGTTAAGACTTACCAGCAGCCAGGGAATCCTCCAGAGCAGAGAGCTTCCTCCAGCCCCTCCTCCTCTGCCTGAGCCTGAAACTTCCTCTTTTGGTCTTACTGGCTGGAACAGCTGCTACTCAAGCTACTCCAGCCAATCTGATTCCTAGGGGGCTCCTCCTGGCACTGTCCCCAGGAAGAAGGGGAAAATGTATTAAACATATACTCCCTGAAGCAACCAGGAAGTGCATTTTAACCCATTATTTTAGTTCTTCCTGGGGGCAGTTCCAGGAGGAGCCCCCTAGGAATCAGATTGGCTGGAGCAGCCTGAGTAGCAGCTGTTCCAGCCAGTAAGACCAAAAGAAGTTACAGGTAGGGGAGGAGGGGCTGGAAGAAGCTCACTGCTCTGAAAGTTTCCCTGACTGCTGGTACGTCTGATCCTTTAGCTTGTTTGTTTTTGTTGGGGTGAGGGGCGGTGCCCCTCCTGCCCTTATGACCAGCCACCACTGGTGTAGACAAAACTGAGCTAGATGCACCAATTGTGTGACTCGTATAAGGCAGCTTCCAATGTAAGCAGCTGGTACGACAGCAGCAGTGCTGATTGTGGGGTGGGTTCTTGTCATCCAGATCCTAACAATTCTGACAGCAGAGCACCATTTACAAAGAAACCATTTGATTGTAATAGCTGGTTTTAATTTACAATGTATTGTTCTCTAGGATGCGTTATGCATATTTTTTCATTCTTTGCTTTGTTTTCTTCCATATATCCTGTGTGTGATTCTGAAGGCTAAACTTGAAATTATGCCATCTTTAGATACATTCTGTGCTGTTAACCCACCACTAGCAAGAAATATTTCTGACCCAGATAGAACTAAATGATGTAGGAGGATCAAGAATACAAACTATATTCATCAGATGTATTTATTGACTAATAACTAATTATAAATATGTAGCTATGTATATATTAAAATCCAAATAAATAATGATCTGCAAAATATCCTCATAAAAAACCATAGGTATTCATATAATACAACAAAGATTTGAAAAACAATCTTGCTCATTACTATCCATAAAGATATTGCAGGCTTATAATCACAAATACTCTTGTAATGTACAAAGTATTCTAATGTCCATAAAATGGTCTTGACTATATTGCAGATCCTTTGTTCTCCCTAATTTTCAATGTACATGAGATGCATTCCGACATAGCGACTTTTCTAAATTAAGTTTCATTCACTTAGTAATCTATTGTTGCTTTCTAATAGTAGTAATTGCATGAAGCTTATGTAGCTTTTAAGCCTGCTTATTTGGAAGTCAAGTTCCATTGAAATCAGGGAGACTCAGTTTGAGGTAGATGTGTTTCGGTCTGCAGCCTTATGAACCTCATGAAAGTTTATATGTTCAAACCAAGAGCTCAAGTTTCCTAAAGTATATTTACTCTCAGCTGCAAACATTGACCAGCTGCCTTCCATAGAGGAAGAGCATATGTACGATATGTGGCTTCTGGTAACATGACCCAGTAATACCCAAAGTCCTGCATTCCAGACATCAGTGTATGCTCTTAAATATTATATTGACTGTCATAAAGGTTTATAGTTAAAAGTTCTGCTTCATGAGTTCAGAAGGTGACTGGCCTTAGGCTCTTTTGCAAGAGACCTATACAAAGACTAATTGCTGCTTAGATGTCAGGTGGTTAGCTGGGGAGTTACAGCTAAATGTAAGTAAGTGCTATTACAGCAAGTCTCCGGTTTTCCTTTGTGAGCTTGAGAGAATCTGAAATCATTGACCCCAGCTTCTCCTGCACCATCTCCAACATGAGCCAATCTAATGGCTCAGGCTGGTTATTTATTCTTAATCATATTTCTATCCAGCCAGTTCTCCACTGAGCTCAGAGCGACATATATAATATGGGACTATCCTATTTTATCTTCGCGACAGTCCGTGAGTCCCAGGGTCATCCAGGGAGCTTCAGGGCAGAGCAAGGATTCAGACAGGTCAGATGCTCTATCCACTGCACTAAAGTAAAGGTAAGAAGTGTGCCGTCGAGTCGGTGTCGACTCCTGGAGCCCACAGAGCCCTGTGGTTTTCTTTGGCAGAATACAGGAGGGGTTTATCATTGCCATCTCCCGTGCCTTTCAGCATCTTCCTATATTGCTGCTGCCCGATACAGGTGTTTCCGATAGTCTGGGAAACATGCTAGTGGGGATTCGAACCAGCAACCTCTTGCTCCATAGGCAAGTTACTTCCCCTCTGTGACATTAGATGGCTATCCACTGCACTCAAGGAAGTATAAGGCAGACACCAGCAACACTCACTGGAGGGATCCAACCACTGGAGTTGGATGGGGACAATTGCTGCCCCCCTTGTAAGCATACGAGAATCACCACTTTAAAAGCTACATCTTTGCTCAGCTAGCAGGAGTTAAACCCCACCCACACTAGATTGGACATCTGTCATAGCATGATCCACTGTAAGCAGCTGTTCTTCCAACATATGTCGCAGGTTACTGTTAATATAAAATCAACTGGAGAATTGAGGTGGTGCTTAAACCTTTCAGAAGTTAGAGGATATGGATGCTGGCGTAGCATAGTGGCCAGGAGCGTGAGCTGGAAAGTGTTTGATTCAAATATCACTGCAGCTTTCTTGCTGTACATTCCACTGTCTGAGTTCACAGCTATGAACTCAGTCAGTAGTCTTTGGCAAACTACTATCTTGCAGCATTAGCCCCAACCAGCTGTGATAGGGAGAATCAGATTAACGTAGTGGTGAGAACACTGGACTTTGGCAAGGGAGACTTTGATTCAAATCCTCCTCAACCATGATACTCATTGGGTGACCTCGGGCTGGTCACAGTAGCCCTTTCGGACATTATGCTATGTTCATTCAGGTATCTGTGTGTGTGTGTGTGTGTGTGTGTGTGTGTGTGTGTGTGTGTATTTTTAAGCCAGTTAAAATAACGGGCGCTAGTAGCTATCTCCGCCTCGGCTGCACCGCATCCTCCTCCACCCGGCCGGGCCCACCGCCTCCTCTGGCCGAGAGTGGGCGCCCTTTTCTGGGAGTACTGCCCCACTCTCCCTCCCTCCCTTCTGCCCCACACTCTTGCCTCTCTTCCCCTTCCTCCCACCCCTCTCTCTTGCCCTCCCTCCCCTCCCTCTCACCCTCCCCTTCCTGTCAGCCTCCTGCCCCAGTCCCTTCTGCCCTCTCCAGTCCCTCTTGCCCTTCCCTCCCCCTGCCCCACTCCCTCTTGCCCTTCCCCCCTCCCCCTCTTGCCCTTTCCCCTCCTCCTGCCCTACTCCCTCTTGCCCTTTCCCCTCCCCCCTGCCCCACTCCCTCTTGCCCCACTCCCTCTTGTCCTCTCCCCTCCCCCCTGCCCCACCCCCTCTTGCCCTTCCCCCACTCCCTCTTGTCCTCTCCCCTCCCCCCTGCCCCACCCCCTCTTGCCCTTCCCCTGCCCCCCTCCCCTTGCCCTCTCCCTCCCCCTGCATTTTTAAAATTTCTTCTTACCGGCCTGCCGCTCCTCCTCCCAGGCGGCAAACAGTTAAGTTCCGCCGCCCGGTTCCGTCGCACCCCAGTCTCCCATGGGCTCCTCCTGGCCTCCACGGCCTTTTCCGCCGGCGGGCCTGCCACGCCACACAGCCTGCCATGGCCGCTGCCGCCGCTTGTCAGTCGTTGCAGCCGGCTGCAGGACAGACACCGCTCCCCCCATTCCCACCTTTTGCCCCGGTATCGGGGCCCACTGAGGGCTGCCTGTCTGCTGCCGGGCCGGCTCCGCAACCACCACCCGTTGCCCCGCCGCTGCCGCCATGGGCCTCAGTGGCCGCTGCCATCGCCCCTCCGTTGCTCCGCCGCCGCCGCCATCAGACCCTGTTGCCCCGCCGCGGCCGGCATCGGCCCCAGTCGCCGCCGCCTCCTACTGCTGCTTCGCCGCCGCTTCCAACGCTCCCAACATGGCCGCCTGGTGCCTGCGGCCGTGTCTCCCTTGGCTGAGAGAGACACGGGCGCAGACACCGGAGGACACGGGCGCACACCCAGGGACTTTATTATAGAGGATATATACAGACACCTGAATGAACATAGCACATGTTTTTTTGTGGATGACTGTACTTGCGTTCATTTTCAAAATGAACCTGGGTACTCCTCTTTCGTGCTTGGTACGCCTAAGAAGTGTACTGTAATACGCATGTTCAACATAAAGTATGAATAACTGCATGCACATACAGATCTGTGCCTGCATACACTGTACACAGACTGTACCTGCATTGAACATCACTTGTGAATAGGGCTAATCTGTCGGGCTAATCTCACAGGGTTGTTGTGAGGATAAAGTGGGATGAAGTAACCTTGATGCCATCCTGAGCAACTATGGGGAGGGACAGGATACAAAGGCAATAAATAAATACATAGATGGTGTAGCCTATCTTTCAGGGTTCTTGTGAGAATACTGAGATAATGCCTGTATAGTGTTTTGACAACTCCCATGAAAATACTGTATACATGCTAATTTAAAAATAGTAATAATTTTGCTTCTATCAGGAGCTCTACCATGGCTCTTGCTTAAAACATGGTTATTTTTTCTGTAAACTATTTGACTGAGCTGGGAGACAGGAATGTGTAGCTCTTCTTTGGCAAACCATGCCAAAAACTTTCACTAGGAATGGCCAATTTTCTAATTATTCCTTATAAGGAAAGATTTCAGAAGGGTAGACACAATGCTCTTTGGATTTGCTTTAAGAGATTTATCATGGTATGAGTTTTTAGGGACTAGAACCTATTTGGTCAGAGGCATCAAGTGTTACCCTCACTTGGCTGTGTGTATGTTCATAAATGATGTTGTACTTGTTTGTTATGGCTGGATTTTGATATAATTTAATTATAATTTTTTTAGTTTTAACCATCATTTTCTTTTTTAAACTGGTTCCTTGGAATAAATGCATAATATAAAAGTAATATATTGTTTCACAATTGCATAAGCATACGCTTTTGTATTTTTCTGGGAAATGGTGGCTTGTGGTATTTTCCTGGATCTGTGTAGTGCTCCAAAAAAGTTGAAAAATGTGCTATAAAGTTGGCATACAAAAAAACACAATATAAGCATAACACTGAAGAAAAAGAAAGCACAACAAATTGGTGCCTTCAGTTTCTTGGGATATTCTTTGATCAAATTTTGGCATTTGTTTGCCTGATAAGGTGGCTCATAGGAAGCTGCCATATGCTGAGTCAGACCATTGGTCCACCTCAATATTATAGACTGGTAGTGGCTACAGGCAGGAGTCTCTCTGAGCCCTATCTTGTAGATGCCAGAGAGGGAACTTTGAACCTTCTGCATGCAAACATGTAGATGCTCTTCCCAGAGTGGCCGCATCCCCTAAGGGGAATATTTTACAATGCCCACACATGTAGTCTCCCATTCAAATGCAAACCAGGGTAAGCCCTGCTTAGCAAAGGGGGCAATTCATGCTTGCTTCCACAAGACCAGCTCTCCTCCCTTAGACCAGCTCTTCTCAACAAGTATTATTTAGGTGTTGGTGAGGCCTACATCATTCAGGCAAGTGTTTGTCATCAGTTCTCAAACAACTACTTGAATGACCTGGAATTAATTTCTTGGATCACTGGAACAGAAAAAAGGAAGAACTTCTGGCAGTCAATGTGCTTTCAATAGAACCTGTTTGTTTTAATGACAGTGAAACCTTTTGGAAACAGCATGTTTTCAGGATGATATGTGAACCCTACATTTAGAATTGAGAAAAGACAGTGCCCTCCTGTTTTCAGCAATTTAAAAACATCTGCATAGGTTTTTGAATGACAGCTTATTTTAAAAATTCTCCATAACAGCAGTCACAGTTTTGTATCTTGTTCCTGAGAAGGAGACTACTGTAGGTAAGACTTGGACCCAAACAAGGGCCAAATGAAAACATCAGAGTCCTGCTCCAGCAAACCTGCTTGGATATCCTGGTTTAAATGGGTGATCAAGCCAAATTTTCTGTATTCAGACATTTCTTTCAGTTTAGCCTGAGTGGGGAGGGTGGCAGAGGGAGCATGTCGTGTGGCTAGGCGCAGGAGTCCAGGAAACAACCGTTTGTTTGAAGTTATATCTGTGTTCAGCCAAGGTCTTTTTTTTCATCCTTTCATGCATCCTTTCTTGTTTCATTCTCTCTTCCTGTTCCATCCTCCTTTTCTTTCCTCCTTTCCCCCTTCTCTTTCCTACCAGAGTCTTCTAGGAACAAACTTCTTTTTTAAAAAAATTATAAAAAATTGATTATAATACTCAGAATCATACAAGTTTTGCACTGAGTTGGCTCTGCATTTTAGTTTGATTTTATGGATTTTATAGATTTTTAATCCATTATTCAGGACCAATTTAGTCTTGCTTTTCCCCTCAGTAAGGTTCTTTATTTGGTATTCTTGTCTTGTTTCATTCATAGTTTTAACTTCAGTGTCAATTTAATAAAGATAAATATTTTTTCCCTTTCTTATAATGATAGAATTGTGATACCACTTTAAAGTCAGCCAGTGAAACTGATGACTATAAATTCAGGACAGGCCCAAGAAGCTGCTTCTTCACATAGTGCATAATTTTGTGGTATGGTGAGGTGATGGCCACTGGTGTGGATTGGATAAGTTTTGGAGGGCAGAGTTATCAATGTCCATTAGCCATGAATGTGAAATGGAACCTCCATGTTCAGAAGTAGGATACCTCTAAAATGAGTGGTCAGGAAGACAAACAGTGGGGAAGTGTTCCTGCCTTTGTGCTCTTTTGTGGTCCGTGCCAAAGGTCTGGAATTTCACATTTTAGAAACAAGTTGAAATAAAGCATAGATGTCATACTGATCCATTTCAGTTTGTGCCAGTATAAAATTATACCTTCCGCTTACAAAATAGCAGTGGTGCTTATAGAACACTTTGAAATCCTGTGGAGTGAGAAGCATAATATAAAAGGAAGACCTGACAGCATCAAATTCCATATTTTTCAAGAAGAACAAGCTCTCCAACTCTCTCTCTCTTTTTTGTTGTTGTTCATGACACTTGAGCCATAAAATGGAATTTAATGTGTTTCAGTTTTCCTGAAATACTTTGTCGTCATCATTGGTTGGACCTTTTCCTCTGAATATTTTCCTTGCAGAAATTAAATCAACTTTTCACCGGTTGTGTGCATTCAATTTTTGCTATTTAGTAACAATGGAATTTCATTCAGTTGGTTTTCTAAGTTAGATAGATGTTGAAAGACAGTGAAAGACTATCCTTTTAAGCATAATTGCAACCTCCTACACTTTATAACAGAGACAACCTGATTGTAATGTGGCTTATACCCGAGTAAGTGTGCCTTGTCTATAGATTATTATTTATCTGGAGTAATTGCAGTAACTTGCTCCTTATAGCATATGATCCATATATGCCATCCGATGCTGATAACAACAGTATCAAGGGGAGAACCTTGCTACAGGAAAATAACGTTTTTGCCCTATTTTCCTAATACTTAAATACAAGCACTTCTTATCTATTAAAATCCAAAAGAGCTGTGAAATAGACTAGACCAGATTCCAATTATTTTCTGGCATAGTCCCAAGTGCATTATGTGGATATGCACACATCATTTAACATTTGCGGGGGGGGGGGCGGGGGGAAGGCTTCCAAAATCCCTTAAAAACCTTTCCAATAATGCTCTATGCAGGAATGAAGAGGGGTGTAGCGGTGTGCATGGAACCAGTGGGGGGGGGTTCCTCGAGGGAGGAGGGGGAAACCTTTAAAGGTGGGGGAGGGTGCTCTTACCCCTCCCACCGCATTTCCCCCACCAGCGTTGCAGTTTAAAAGGGTCTGGTGGGGCGGCCACATACCTCCCTGCCACCTCATTGCCTCATCAGACTGGAAGTGACCGGCGCACATACGCACATTGTGCTCGCTCATGCATCCAGTGTGCGCATTTGCGCTGGGTACTTTGGTCCCTTCTGGTCCGATGAGGCAACGGGGCAGCAGGGAGGTACAACGCCACCCTGCCAGACCTTTTAAAACTGCAGTGGGAGGGGTAAGAGCACCCTCCCCTATCCTTAAAGGTATCCCCCCCCACCTTCGAACTGCCCGAACCACCGGTCTTTCGAACCTGTTCGGAGGCCCGAAAAAGGGCCTCCAAACAGGTTCATGCACATCCCTAGAGAGCTGTGTACATTATGCACACTATTTAGAAGGCAACCACAATCAACAGTCCGTGCACACATTTTTTGCAACTGTGCTGCTAGTTGCATCTCTTTTCTTTTTTATCTTTTCCAGGTACTATGTGGAGTCTTAAAAAAACCTGCAAACTCAGATTGGTGGACAAAACAATAAATGTGTGTGCACACCACAGACAATTACTGCTGTACAACATTGCCTCCCAGTGTCTGAAAAGCAGGGAGCTCCAAGCCCTTAGAAATTGAGACTCAGTTGTGGTTCAGGTTCATTGGTATTTTTTAAACTCCTTGATTCTGTTCTGGTTCAGATGCTAACTTTGAAAAGTGTTTCAGTAACCATTTCAGACATGTGGAATCAGTTTAGATATATTTTGTACAGAACAGTAACAAACTCTTTAGCTTGCAATGCAGCTTTCTAAAACAGATACAGTAAGGACTATTTTAACTTGAGAGAAAATATTTGTAATTAAAAAAAAACAAACTTTTTTGGACTTTTTAAAAAGGGCTTTACAGTAAACAAGAACGTAAGCTTTAATGATACAACTGGAAATCAAAGAGAATGAGAGGGAAATCCCCCCTCCCCAGCCTTGTACACACTGATACTGCACTGTCCAGAATTCTGTCAAATCATATTAGAATGCTGAGGCGACCAAGCAAATTTGAGCCCATAAAAGGCTGTTTCTGCACTTTCTTGCATAGCAGCAGCTGCAAACACTATTTTTGCTAACTGGTATTGTTCAGATCTGGCTATGTTTTGTCTCTCCCGGGACTAAACATGTTTTGATTTTTACTGAGATGAGGCTCATCAACAAATGGTTTGAGGAAAGACCAATATATTAATGGGCCTTGCTTGTTTGGAAGAAGAAGAAAAAGTATTTATTGCCTCTTGGTAGTCTTGCGTGCTTGAGGAATAATGCAAGCCTATTATCTGGTTGGCTCCACATTTCTATTTGAAAGGCAGCTGTGTTGACTTCATCTTTTAGAACAGGGGCGTCAGATGAACGGCATGTGGGCCAGATACAGCCCATGGAGCTCAACTGTCTGGCCCTCCGCTCCCCTCCGTTCCCATGTGGGGGCCTGGCACTGGCCCCTCTGTGCAGTCCCCTGCCTTGCTGCTGCCGCCGCCGCCACCACCGCCGCCTCGTTCCTCTGCCATCACTGCCCACCTGTCTCTTCACGCCTGGCTCTTGCTGCCGTGAGCGGAAGCACAAATTGTTTCCTCCGGTGTGCAAGCAAGAGACGAAGCATCCCATCCGCCCTCTCACCGTGGCGGGAGTGGACTGGGAATGGTGATGTGCCCTGATGACAGCGTCAGGCAGCATGGCTGCCTGTTGCCATTCCCAATCTGCTTTCGCTGCACTGAGAGGGTAGATAGGCTGCTGCTTCTCTCACTCACGTCTGTCCACTCTCTGTGGCAAGGGCCAGGTGCAAAGAGACAGGCAGGTGGCAGAGGAAGGAGGAGGCAGTGGCAGTGGCAGGTCAGGGGATGGCACAGAGGGGCCAGCCCACATGATCATGGAGGGGAGCGAGAGGCTTGGTGGGGCAACAGGGAGGTGCATTTGCTTCAAGTCTGGCCTGCCTCCCAACTGAGCTTGACATCCTTGCTCTAGAATATCAGAAAATCCTGTTGGAGATGGCGTTCCAGTGCACTGACCTTTTGCACCAACTATCACAATGACCACTAGGGGCATTGGGGGCAGAGGGTCTCCTTACCTGTCCCTGCTTGCCTCTGCTCTATTACCCCTGCTTTGACTCCTCAGGTACTTCCTGTAGTGAGTCAGTCCTCTTCCTTTCCTCCTAGAGAGAAGACGGAAACATCTCGCTTTCTCCCTACCTATTCAGTGAGGCGGTTCCCATGATCATGGGAACCGCCATATGGGGTTGAGCAGGGAGAGCGAGCTTAGCCTACTCTCCACGCAGACGAGCGCCTGCAGAGCCCTGGGAGGCCCCCGGTAATTCCAGCATGCCCTGCTTTTTAGCCTCCCGGTCGGGCATCTACTCATCTACTCATGAGTTGCTGTGGCGCGGAGCCGCGCCACAGCAACACACAATCCAAAAGCCTGGGTTAGCAGAGCACTCACTCTGCTAACCTGGGCTCAGGGGAGGGTAACTTTAGCAGGTTACCCACTTTAGTGAGACCGGGCTTGGCTTCAAGCCTGGTGGTTCTCACGTGTGGGCGAAATCAGGCTAGGCTCCCTTAGCCCAATTTCGCCCATTCGTGAGAATCGCCTCGTTATGTAGCTGATAGATAGGATAGGTCTTTCCTATCTCAAATGTACTTCACCCATAAATCAATTTAGTTTAGACTCTACAGTGATCTCCAAGCATATTACTCTAAATAGCTGCAACAACTAAACTCTGCACTCTGTAACTGGAGCGTGAGCTTCCTCGGTGCTTTGCTAAATGATCACAAACCCCAATAAATCCATGCTTTAGCCCATGTTTTAGAGCCAAGCTATGTACAATGTTAATAACAGTCTGGTGGCAACTCAAAGGCGTGCCTTCTCTGTAGTCACTGCAGGGCTGTGGAACGCACTTCCTGCTGAGATTAGAGCTGCTCCATCCCTGTTGGCTTTTAGAAAACAACTAAAGACACATCTCTTCAGCCAGGCTTTTTAGTTAGTTGGTGTTTTTATGGATATTTTAAATCAGATTTTTATGTTTTAACTGTTAAATTCTTGGTTTGTTTGATGCTATAAACTGCATAGGGACTTCAGTAGTGGGCAGTATACAAACAAAACTATCATTGCATGCACACCAGGGCTGTTTTGTTTTGTAAATTGCATGCATGTGGGTCTGATCTGAGTTGAAATAGTTACAGGCCCCCCCAAGCATGGTCCCAGTCTGCCAGTGGAAGCTTCCCCCCTTTGTAAAAGAGCACATTGGGGGCCCTGGTCTGGAGGACAGTAATATGTTCCCTTGCCTTCTGGAGTGGTCCCCCACAAAAGTGACTCACTGGGCAATAAAGGTCTCCTAAATCTGGAGCTGGATGCCTTGTTGTGTTTAGGGTTTTGGCTCTGGTTCATGTTAAAGGCAGCCAAGAGATTTTAAGATATTATGTGATTCAGTTCTGTTTCATTGTGGAGTAGGGGGCACATTTTGCAAAAAAAGATACAGACTTTTAAAGAAAGTATCTTGTGACTATTACTTTCTTAATAAGAATGTATAAGTTTTAATGGGTTTTTTGTTTTGTTTTTATACAACAGATACTCTTGACTTGTTTTATTTATGACTAACAGGAACATGCTCCGGCAACCCAGCGTTGCTCTTTGTTTGTAGCTATTCTGTTGTATATCTGCCTGTCTGTGCGGGGTGGTTCCCAGGTACCCTGTGTTACTCGTAGGGTCCCAGGCAGTCACTGTGCAAAGTTTGGTCCCGATAGCTCAAAAGGTGTGGGGATGTATAGGGAACAGACAGACAAACATTCAACTTTATTTATACTGATATTTTATAGTACAGTATTTACAAGTAGGCATGATCAGTTATACTGAAGTAATTATTGGAGTAGCCACCTAATGGCGCAGCGGGGAAGTAACCTGCCTAGAGAGCAGGAGGCTGTTGGTTCGAATCCCCGCTGGTATGTTTCCCAGAATATGGGAAACTCCTATATGGGCAGCAGCGCTATAGGAAGGTGCTGAAAGGCATCATCATCTCATACTGCACAGGAGATGGCAATGGTAAACCCCCTCCTGTATTCTACCAAAGAAAACCACATGGTTCTGTGGTCACCAGGAGTCGACACTGACTCGGCAGCACAACAACTTTAATTATTGTAGTAATGGATAATGCTTTTTTAAAGTGTTTCTACTCAAACCTCAGATAATATGGGAGTAGTTCGTAATCAGTTTGAGAATGAAGAAAATAATAAAACTTTTTTCCCAAGCTTCTGCAACTCCATATTTCAGATAAGACTCAACTTATAAGTTTAGTGCCCTGTGGTGTTACATTCCCCAACCCCCTGTAATATTTCTTAAACTCACAGTTATACTTTGATGCATTTGGGAGGATATCCTATCCCTATTGCACTGCATGGGAAACTGAAAATTCTATGTTCTTATGGTGCTAATGATGGTAGATACCCCACAAAGTGCTATTTTAATAGTTTTTTTTACTTTTTATTCCTATTGATATTCAGATCTGAACCTGTTCTTTCCAGTTGTGAGAGACGGTGTCATTGCCTTGAAAATATAGCCATTTTCTTTATGGCATTTTTGTCTATAAAGCAAAGTGTGCCGTTAAGTCGATTTCGATTCCTGGTGCCCACCGAGCCCTGTGGTTGTCTTTAGTAGAATACAGAGGGGGTTTACCATTGCCTCCTCCCACAGAGTATGAAATGATGCCTTTAAGCATCTTCCTATATCACTGCTGCCCAATATAGTACCAGCGGGGATTCAGACCGGCAACCTTCTGCTTGTTAGTCAAGCATTTCCCCACTGTACCACTTAAGGTGGCTATTTTTGTGTATACACAAATATAACTACAAATAGTTTGGCAGTAAATAATTCCCCAAGAATTAAGTAACTCCTTTACAACTCTGAACTGCAGTCACATGTTTATAATGCTAACAACATTCTTTGGGAACCATCAGAACCTTCATGCAGGAAGGCAAATAGCTATGAAACACTTGGGTTTTGTTTTGTTTTTAATTTTTTTTTTTTAAGTATCATCATAGCTGCCTGCCTGCATGAAAAGCTATTTTATTTTTACTTTATTTAAAACACTTGTGAGCTGATCTGAGTATACCTGGATACATTCAGTATCTTCCACATCAAGGGCCCATCTACCAAAGTCCTCCTCCATGACCCTACAGTTCTCACTTCTGAGAATGATTTGCAGTAAAGACAGCTTCTCACTTGCTGGTTTCAATGGATTGGAGATACATATGAGAAAAATCTGTATATATAAAAGTCCAAGTTCATTAGAATAAACTATCACTCAGTGGGTGAATTTTACCATTTGTTGTTTTCATGAAAGGGATCCCAGATGGCGTGGAATTTGGTCTGCCTCTTGTGGAATGTTCTCTTTTTTTTTGTCCAGTTCTAGCTGGGATGAAAAGAATTTTGCATGGTAAAAAAAAAAATTCCTTTGATTCTCTGCACAAAAGTGGTGTTTTCAGAGAGCCAAAATGTTATATGAAAACTATCCAGATGTTCACTGTTTTACATGCCTGTTAATTTGCTGCCCTGTATGCTTTTATGGTCATGGGCAGTGGCAGGGAGAGCAGGATAACTTTTTGTTACTGGGAAGTGATCTCAGCTAGTCAAGGATCATGTAGTGCACATGGTGATGCCACAGCAGTGTTTAGCTATTTGGCTATTCAACAACATCTGGAAGCAAATCTCAAATAAATGAGGTTGTAATAAAGGGGTTCTAAGAGGTAGGCAGAGTGGCTTGAAGAGCTGCCAATCAGGAGAGAAGTTCCTCCTTCAAAGAGAACCTTGAAGAGTGGGTGGGCGAGAAAAATGTTTGGGACTTGGCAGTTGGTCTCCTGAAGGATCTCTGGCAGGGATCTCTGAGGAGAAAAGCCATCAGAGAAGTGCCTGTTGTGTCTGTGAGGAGGAGCCCTTGGGCTCTGCTTCAGTTCTTTCCAGTTCTTAAACCAGTAGTCCGGAAAATAGGTCTTGACAAATTTTCTTTGGATCAAGGAAGCAGCCTAATAATTTAGGAGCCAGACAGTGGACACTTGGCAAAATTACTGGACCTAGTGATGGACATTATGGAGAGGGAAAGTAAAGGGCTTCTCTTTATCCCCTTTGCAAGAAACAAAACAGAAACAGAGCTGCCCGAGACAAATAAAGACTTTATTAAATAATAGCTCGGCTTCTGAATATCCTAGTCTAGGCACCACCATTAAATTTCTATGCACCATGGCTCCCTGGTGCCTGGGATTTGTCAGGCCCTGCCTAAAGGGAGAGTATATTTCAATGGTAAGACTGAGGTCTTTGGGGATGACCCAGCTCTGTGGTTGTGTATATGCTTTCTTTTCGTTAATCCTAGTTTAACCTTTTAGAACTCAATAAACCTATCACCTGCTCTGATTTAGAAATTGGGCCTTGTTAGCCTACATTCCAGTAGGCTTATGAGATCACCCGGCATTCTGTGTGTCCAACCGTGTGTGTCCCCCCCCCCAGGGGCGGAGCCACCATTGGGTGAATGAGTTCAAAGACATGTTCCCCATGTCTGATGTCAGATGTGGGGAGGGGGCGTTATTTCACTCCCAAACGGGGCAATGCAGCCCCATTTGGGTCTGAAATCAGCCTGCAATGCGTTTGCAGCACAACCAGAGTGACTCTCTCTGCCTTTTAAAGGCAGGGACAGCCACTCCTGGCCTCACTGCCAAAACAGCGGGTCCGATCTCCCTCCCAAATGGGGCTGTGCAGCCCCATTTGGGAGGGAGATTGGCCTGTACTGCATAGGCAGCACAGCTGGAACAGCTCTCCCTGCCTTTCAAGGCAGGGAGAGTTGCTCCAGCCCACATTGCTCAATACAGCTCAGGCCAATCTCCCTCCCAAACGGGGCCGCGTAGCTCTGTTTGGGAGGGAGACCACACCCCGTATCTGACGTCAGATGTGTGGGTGTGCCTAGCCACCCCCTTGCATCCGATGTCAGATGTGGGGGGTGGGGCTAGGGGGCCGCAGCACTGGTCCACCTGATCAACTTTGCAACGCCAGTTCCAATTTTAACCAAACAGGATACAGTTCTAGGGACACATAGCGACACCTCAACGGCATCGTTTGTGATGATGTCATCCACCCCAATCCAAGATGGCACTCATGAACATTTGAGGTGCAAAAGATCTAACTTGTGGACCTCTATCTGAACCAAATTTAGTCCAGTTGTAGAGACAGTGAAAGGAAAGTAGGCTGATTAGTTCTTACTAGAACAACTTGTTCTTCCTAGTTATTGTTTTGGAAATAATTCCTCTCAGACTATCTCCTGCACAACACCTTCCACCTGATAATGCTAGGATAGCCATTTAAATGGGCGCACCTTCACAGACCTCTGTTACCTGGGCTGAAACAAGGAGTGGTGGCAGCGGTTCTAATTATTTTACAATAGAAAAGGCCCTGATGACCCCACTGAAGATGGGCCAAGTCACAAAGGGCAATGCATTTTGTGTTACCAGAAGTAAATTCTCAGTAAGGGTGATGCTTTCTGTGTTACACTTTCCTCACTGAGTTGGAAATGTGCCCCATTTGCCAAAGCAGTTCAGCCTGTACTGCTTCTCTTGCTACATTATGGTGGCTCCACATCCTTTACCCTTGCTTCTACTTCCCAGCAGAGTGACCATCCTTGCGGTTCTCATCCCTGTTGTCAGGGCAACCAGGTTGGCAATTCAGCGCTTGCTGCACTACAGTGGCTTCATCTCCTGTCCCCTTACCTCTGCCCCGGCAGGACAGTCACTGTCCCCACACAAAGGGTGAATGTTTTGGTCACCTTTCACAGCAGGTCTGGATAGATAAAGTGGCTTTTTACACCTGTTAAATGTCTATGTGAAAACTAGCCTCCCTTTTGGTTAAAGCCCAAGTTCCAGTCATTATTTGCCCGAGTTAGACACATTTGTGAATTACTTTGTTATGACCAGCTTTAACAATAAAATATGGTGATGAGATTATTCCAGGTAAGCAAATAAAAGTACATCATTTCTTTTCATTTTTTCTTGAAATGTTCCTGAATTTGAATGGAGTTGGACAGATCCTCTTCAAATATGCTTTGGGGATGTAGGGCAGAGGCCTTCTGCCATCTCTGTTTATAACAGGAAAATATAACAGGAAAAGAATTGCTGCTGTTTATGTATCTGAAGCAGCACAGGATTTTCCACAGTCTTTGAAGAACATTGCACATGCAACAGCTCTTGAAAAAACATCTTGATATTTCCGCTGCATTAACAGAGAACTTCTTTAGAAACCAATTTAAAAAACAAAACAAAGATGTATGTAGAGAATTAATAGGGACTGACTGAGGCCTGTGTTGAAAATGCTTGAGTGTTTCTCCATAATTTCCATAACTCCAGGGGATCTCAAACTTGGGATCCCAGATGTTGTTGGACTACAACTCCTATCATTCTCAGCCACAACAGCCAAAGGAATTGCAGTCCAACAACATCTGGGGTCCCAAGTTTGAGAAGTCCTGGCATAACCCTTTTCAGTGGTGGCACCCCGTTAATGGAATAGCCTCTCCAGTGAGGCTCATCTGGTTGTCATCACTTTGTTGTACCTTTAGATGCCAGGTAAAGACCTTTCTGTTCACCCAAGCCTTTTAAACTAGATTTTAAACTGTTTTTAAAATGCTTTTGTATTGTATTTTGTATTTATTTTATGTGTTTTAATTGCATTTTTTTAATTTTATGAGCTGCCCAGAGAACAATTTGTTATGGGGCTTTATTTATTAATAAATAAAGTTGTTATTTATCATTAAAGCCAGTATAATTTTTTTTGCCAGAGAGCAGTAAAAGCTGCTTAACTTCCCTCCAGCATAGAAGCAATTCTTATTGTAAGAACTTGCTCCCATTACTTGTAAGAGGAGGTTTCCTCCTCTTAAGCAACTCTGGCCATTTTTCATTTGTGGCTTAACCCGCTGCCCTCATCCCCAACTTAATGAACCAACCTTGAATATTTCTAACTGCATTTGCTCACATTCATCTCTTCTTTCACTTGTCTCACCCTCTCTCGTTCCTCCCATCTCAATGCTATCTCCCCCACGGTTGGAATATTGATTGTAATCTCCTCCAGGAAGAATTTGTCTCCCCCAGTTGTGCCATACTCATTTGTGGTGATAAATACATTGATAGGATAGGATATTTAAGAGCGGAAATTAGATCTGAAAAACTGCAGTATTTCATGGCAAAGAACAATACAATCAGTGCTTTAGTTACTTTTATGTGGTCAGGAGTAATATTCACAGATTGTCTTTCATCATAATTGCTGAAAAAGGAAGTTATATATGCAACAATAATGAAAGGAAATTAAAGTTTGTGATAGCAGAATTGAATCCAGCTTCCTCTTGTTGTATATGACAGATCTGGGGGCCTGGATCTTTTAAGCATGCTCCTAAAACTTTTTTTAAATTCATGTAGGCCTATTGTTAGAACTCTGGTTTAAATTTTTTTAACTTGTTCCTTTACCTGTTCTGTGATCTGTTTGATTTTATATAGTGCTTTATGTTAAATGTTTTGTTCCTCTCTTTTGAGAAATTTACATTGAAAAGGTGAGCTATACATTTTCTAAATAAAATGAATAAATAATGAACAATCTGTAGCCATGGCAGCTGTGATAGGATGACGGTTATAAATAAAATGTTTAAAAGGACAGCTTGACCGATGATTTTAAAAATATATAGTTGCTATATATGTGTATGTGCATTACTTCTCTTCCCAGCAGTATATGGCATGCCCTTTTGCTTGAAATCTCTAGGGCTTCACTTTTAAAACGTGTTCTTCATCTTAAAACATTTCTATGGGCATCTTGGCCACAGTATCTTTTATACTCTTCCCTGCCCCACCACCTTTAGGCATACATAAGATCCTGCTTCCAGGTAAGGAGTAGGCCAGAGAAACTTTATAGTCTTTCCAAGCAACCATTTAGTGTGACAGATCATGGGAACATAATTACTAGGATTTCTGAGGGTCCTCCTGAGTTCTGTTGAATAGATTCAGCTTCAGGCTGAGCTCATACAATCAGGATAAGTGACAGCCAATGCGTGATAATCTTCTTACCTCTCAGCTTGCCTTTCATTCTTACGTATTTATTTAAAATATGTATACCCTGCCCCTCCAGTACATTACTGCTCGGGGCGGCTCACAACATTTATAAAATAGTTACTAGGAGAAACATAAGTATGTCGTACACCGCTCTGGGCTCCTTGGAGGAAGAGCAGGATATAAAAAATGTTTAAAAATAAAATAAAATAAACAAGTTAAAAAGCCATGCGAACACCACAATCAGAATTAGCTTTTAAAATTTCAAATTAAATTCTTTAAAAAGCTAAAAACTAAGAATTATAAAAACTAAAGACTAAAGAACCTGCCAGATATAAGCAACAGGTGAAACATTTAAAAGATGTTGTTTTTAGTTGTTTTTTGAAAACGCTGAGGGAGTTTTTAGGTAAAATTGGCTGATATTAATCAATGACCCGTGATAGCTGTTCTGTGATAACAGCTTCACACATTCGGGCAACCAGCACAGGGAGGATAGATGTTGGTATTCCTCCTATGATCTAAGTAGGGGATTCAAGAATTTCCCCTACATCCGCATTTCCCAAGTAGTGTGCTGTGTTACACTGACCGGTGTTCCATGCTTTGAGTCAACTTCAAAACTGGGGTGTCTGCTGCAGACGTGAGGAGTTTTAAATGCTCTGTTGGAGACAGTTTGCTTCCTTATGCACCAGAAGGAATGTGCATTATGGGGCAAGTCTGCTCCAAAAGTGAGGAGTTTAAAGAGCTGACTGGCCCCATAATGGGCAGGGAAGGGCACATCTCTCCCAGTGCATAAGAAAGCAAGCAGACTCTCCGTCAATCAATCCTGAGGGGCGGGCAGCATGTCACCAGACAAAAAAGGTTGGGAAACACTGCCCTGATGACTGTTGTGGGTTTTTGCTCTGGCTCAGCAAGCCTATTGGTGGAAAGGATGTAAGCAAGCATTAGATATGTGCTATAATAACTGGAGAAAATTCATTGTACAGTTTGGTTTCCCAGTCTTGAGCAGCAGATTTCTGGGGAAAGTTTAACTATCAGTTTGAATTTCACGCGGTTGCATATTTTTCTGTCACTCATTCAGCACTGTAAATTGCTTGCTTTGGTTACAGGCTCCAGATGTTTTCATGGGTGCATAGTTGACTGATGGTTGCATTGCATCACCTGCATTGTAGTTTTAATGCTGCAAATTATTCTTGCACGATACAGGTTATACTTGCAAAATTAAGATGTTTTGAGTACTATGTGGTTACATATATACCATTGAACAGTGCCGATGGTGTAGTAAGAGATCCACTTCTCTCTTACACACAAACATAAATGGGAATACATATTATTTGGCACAAAAAATATCAACATCTGGATAATGCAGATGGTTTGTCATAAAACGGCTAAAATGTCTCAAGAATGCAGATGCAGCTGGAAAACATAATGTATATTAATGTAAGTGTAATTTGTAGGCCAATTTGTTTCAAAGATGGTGAAGTTTGGTGAGGTTGCCAAGATTTTTGCGTTAGAAGTGACATAACCACAACATTCATCTTCAGTCCCAATTTTGCCTTTTATACTGGTGACTGGCAAATCTAATTCTGCCCTCAGAATTCTTACCAAGCATTTAGGCAGTAGTTGTCCACAAATGCTGGCTGCTCAGATCATTATCTCATGCTGTAGGATAGCACAGCACAGAGCAGACTCTTTTCTGGAGAAAACATAATTGCTAGTTAATTGCAAAATAGGCTGCTCCAGTTTTCCTCGGAGTCCCGATTACCTAATCATCACCATGTTTGTTTTCTTTCCTAATTTAGGTGTATATATGTATGTACATGCATGCAGTTTTAATGCAGACATGGACCTTGGAGTGGGCAGTGAGAACAGGGAACGGGCTGTAGCTCAGTAGTAGAACATATACTTTGCATTCAAATGGTTGCAGGTTCAATTCCTGACATTTTACTTTTGATGGAATCTTGGCTCAAGATCCAAAAAAACAACTTGGTTTGGGCTACTTTGGGTCTTAACCAGAGCCGTGTGAGCAACATTAGTATCAGGATGCCCTACTGCAGAGGTGAGGTAAGCAAGTCACCTCAGGCAGAGGACTGGCAGAGGTGATGAATTGGTTGCTTCTGTGGACCTGCTTCCAGCTGCCTCAACTCACCTGTACCCCTCACTGTGTCCCCAAAACATTTTTGTGGTGTGCCGGTTGCTGCCCTCTGCTGTTTCTGCTGCCACTCTAGTTTCCCTACCCACTTTTTTTAGAAAGGGCAGAAGGTGGAAGGGGCTAGAGTGGCAGCTTCTGCTGCCAGCACCACTACCACTAGGTAGGGGAAAGGGGGGCTCACTTTGTTTCTAAGGCTTTGCAAGGGAACTCCCAGTCTGACTGGCCCTTGCAAAGCTTGTACAAGGGGTTTGCATTAAGAAGGTGGCTGCTGGCAACCTTCCCTCCTCACATGCAGCCTTCCCAAAGCCTTGCAAAGATTTGTTATGGAGAAGGGGCTGCTTGCTGGTAGCTTTTCTTCTTGTCCCAGCCTCTTCCAAAAGATGGCCAAGGCAACAAGAGAAGAGGCTGCAAGTAAGCAGCATCCTTGCTTCAGTCTGTAGTAATAATAATGATAATAATTCAACTTCTACCTGCTTTAAATAGCCATTTAAATGAGCCATTTTTGGAAGGGCGGTATAGAAATCAATCAATTAAATAAGCAAGCATGCTTTGGGGATGGGGGACAAGGTGGCATTTTTTGTTTGTTTGTTTTTTGCCTTGCCTCAGATGTCCAGATAGCTTGGGCCATCCTTGCCTAGTATCCACACAATCTCTCATTTGTTGTCGCTTCAAATAATGCAAGAGTCAGGTGTACATTGTCATATGTAAGAGGCAGGTCAGACACACTTTAAATCAGATGCCTCAAACCAGAAGTGACCTAGTGTGATTTGGATCTGTGGATCCAACAACTAGTACGATTTGGATCTGTGGATAGACTCAAGACATGCTTGCTCTTAACATGGAATCAGCAGCCCAGACCATTGCAGATGTACATGGAAATAGGTCCTCACTGTGGGAAGGAGCCGGTGTGGATCTCCCTTAAAAAGTGCTGTGGAGATTTGGAAAGCACACAGGCATCAAAAGATGAGCATACTGCAGTCAAATTTGGCAATATTTCTCATTTATTTTAGTTATCTATTTAGGAGGACTGCAGAGTCATCATTTGGGTGTTAGATCTGAACTGGTATTTGGAATAGTCATTTAAGCCTCTTTCAAAACATGCAGTGCATTCAGGAACAAATTAATAGCAAACATCCCTTCCTCTTATCTGCAGTTGAATCTGATATGTTGAATTTCCAAGCTACATTTTTGGCTCAGCCTGCGGGAAGTTCATTTGTGTCTTCATCCGATGCCTAATTTCCACCAGCAGAAGAGGGATTGTTCTAAGTAATGGGCTTGATTTCTAAATCCTACTTCAGATTTACCTCGGCTTTCTATTGGCTTGGTTCCAGCAGCAGCACTTTGAGAATCAATGTCTTCTGTTGCTCTCTAGGAAAAGATGACTTCATTTTATTAGGCACTAGAATCAGTCAGATGTAACAAATGATTTCCCCGGCCTTGTTTTCTTTTGACTTTCAGCTGCCCACACCCCACTGGCTTTCAACTGATATTTTTTCTTTTAAGTTGCAGGAATGCCCACCCAATTTTTATCACTGTAATTAAACATCCCACCTAGTCTTTGGTGTGCTGAGTTGGTTTTCATCTATATTCTAACTGGAGTAGGCCAGGCCCATAACAGCCTGGTAAAAAAAATGCCCCAGTAAAAGCTAGGCCCCCCTGTCCTGCATTTGAGCAGGGGAGTGGTTAAACGCACAAATCCTGCCCACTACTTCTCCCCTGCAAATCTTACCCACTTCCTCATTGCTACTTTGCAGCAGAAGAATGGCAAGCCAGCTTCCCAGGCTGCTGATTACAGCTGAACACCTAGTCGCAACACACCTGAAAGAGAAGATTTGTTGGAAAGCATACATAATTAATCTACTGATAGCTTGATCTTTTGACTTTCAGAAACCTGGATATGTGTTTTCAAAATCTTAACAATTATGGTGGTTTAGCTCAGTGGTAAAAGTATACAATGGCAAGTGTGATACTGAAATAGGATCGTGAAGAATACCTTTACTAATATTCTGTTGATGAAAGTTATCTATTTTAAAATCCTGGGTGTTAGTAAGACAAACTGACCTGTCATGAGTACATTTTTGGTTATCATTTGACAACCCGGTTACAGATTTCTGCTAGGTTGGAACTTATGACTTAGCAGTGAAAAGCTTCCTGTTCCATTGTGCAAAGGTACTATCCCTGTAACTGGGCAAAGAGGTACCTTTTGAAAGTGGTTATTCTCTTTATTTAGCAGGGGGAGAACAACTGGCTCTATCCACCCCCAGCACAGTATCTCTCTAGTGGCTGTTGCTAGTGTCTATCTTATGTTTCTTTTTAGACCGTCAGCCTTTTGGGGACAGGGATCCATCTTATTTATTTATTATTTCTCTATATAGACTACTTTGGAAACTTTTGTTGAAAAGCAGTCTTGTCCCATTGCTTTGTTTGAACTTTTGCCGGATATTTTCTTTTTTCTCAAAAAAGATAGGAAAAGAAACTCCTCAGATTATTTCTTCTTTGGATTAATGGCTGACATTGAACTGGGGAAGGACAAGCTGCATTCTATTGATAATTCGTATTAGTCTTATCCTATAGAAGTCAGTAGGGATGCATTTGAGTAACGATGTGGTGAAATTAAACCTTGGTCTGTGTTACCTATTTATTTATTTATTTATTTATTTATTTATTTATTTATTTATTTGATTTTTACACCGCCCTTCCAAAAAGGCTCATGGTGGTTTACAATTAAAATAGAAACCATTAAAACCAACCATTTAAACCAACCAATGAATGTAATTGACAACTGAACAGGCTGAATGAAGTGGTTTCTCAAAGAGTGAACCTTTAGTAAATGGTGCAGAATATAGTTAGTTGGAAATCATAATGGTAAATAGGAAGAACAATACAATGCATGGTTAAATAAGTCTTTAAAATGCTACATTGCAAAACCATAATAAGCTTTCAGAAGTTAAGAAACTATGCAACACTTGTCCTGTTCCATCTTGCAGACAAGAGCCCACAAGGTCTGAAAGGCAAGGCAAAGTTGCAGCAACACAGACAGTACCGTAGGGCAAGCTGACCTAACAGCTGAGATGCACTGAGCTCCTAAATAGCTCGAAGCTCAAGTTACCCCTTCTGGGCTCTGCCTCCTCACCTGGAGAGTGGAAGTTCCAAAGGGACAGCCTTCTGGCCTGGAGTCTGGCACTTCTCTTCTGACTCTCTACCTCGCCTGATGCTGGCACTGCCTTGCAGATATCGGGGAGTGTGTGATGATGTGGGAGGGGCTAGCTCCTCAGGGTACTTGGGTTCTGAGGGTGCAGTCCTGGGGACTCAGATCCTGAAGATGCTGCTGTGGGGTGGGGTGGGGGGTCTCCAGCTCAGACTCTCGGGTTCTGGCCCAGTGCTGGATCCAGTTCTGGTCCTGCCTCTTCAGGGTCAAATTCAAAGTCACTGGTCAGAGTGGGGATCATCACAGCACCGAACTACACATGGCAAAGGGTTGACCCATGAATGTGTTTGATTTTTTATAATTTCAAATCATATTTTCATAGTTATTAACAAGAATTTAGCCATCTTCTCTGTTACAGTCATTCTTAAAAGAAGACAAGAAACATAGTAATCACAAGATCTTCCTCATACATAGCAATCAGTGGGTCAATCAATCTTTTCCATTCATTGTTATAAAAACTGCAAGAAGCAACTCATGATTTAGTGATTCTGAATCCCAAGGGCATAATCTGTCAGAGTAAATTATTCCTCAAAAACTCTCATCTAAGAATACTGAAGGTGACACATTAAAAAGTGTGTGTCATCCTATATATAGGAATACTTAAATTTTGCAGATATTTTCCATGTGAATTAACTGAATTCTAGCCCAAACTCAGGGTGGACAGGTCTTACATGCCACTCACAGAGCATTTTGGAAGTCTCTGTTCCTAATATGCTGAACAATGCAAGATAATTGTTTTATCAATTCCATGTTAAAGAAGCTACTATGATGAAAAACCCAAAGTGTAGATTTTAGAATTAAGCATTTTTATCGAAGTACTAACATACTGATCTTAAAGAGAAGAAGCCTAATGAAGAACTTATTTATTTATTATATTTATATACCGATTGATATATGTATCTCTAGGCAGTGTGCATAGTCTAAGATACAACAAATATAAAACAGAATGAAAACAAAACAATTTCACAGAATAAAAACAATTAAACAGTTTAAAATTAACTTTAATAAAAAGCCTGAGAAAACAGGTGTGTCTTAAGGGTCTTTTTAAAAGCAATCAGAGATGAGAAAGCTCTTGTTTTGACAAGGAGCATATTCCAAAGCCCTTAGAAATTTGAAAATATTATGCGAATCCATAGCTTAAATGCCAGAGTCCAAGCCATGAGTTCTACTGAATCAGTGCCTGCCTCCAATTGCAAAACTGTAGGCATCCTACAATTGGAGACATGAAATATAGTCCTCAGAAAGCCCAACTTAACATTTTCAGTGCTTGAGTTAAATCTCATGATTCAAACTTTTGGGCACCATATTAAAGTTGAGCAATTCTCTTGGCATTAAAAACTTGTAATGTGGATGAGACATAATGATTCTGTTAAGAGCATTTTTAGTGGCACAATTCCTTTGGGTTACCCAAGATAAAGAGGAATGAAATGGAATTCCTAAAGGTTTGTAAGTTGAGACTGTAAGTTGAGACTTGCTAGAGGAAATGGCCATTGAAGAACCATTTGTATTTTTGCTTATGTTTTGAGACTGATACAACTTTGTTCTTAATGTTTAATGGAATAACCTTCACTCTGGCAGTGATTTCAAAATGCCTGTAATAGTTTTCACAAGTGTTTGAGAAAGAAGAACTGCATCATCAGCATAAAGTGATAAGGATACACTCGTTACTTTAAGTTTAGGAGTGGGGGAAATAAAAGCATTTAGAATCAGGTGCAAGATTATTAATATAAAGATTGAACAGCAATAACCTTAAGATGCAGCCTGTTCCTCTAGCTGTCATGATCGAGTTTTTAAATGACCTCCTATGCTATATCAGACTGTAACTGTTTCATAAGGATAAAGTAACCTGTTGTTCATTAGAGTGGACTTTAATTTGGTCCATAGTCTACCTCTAGGTACCAAATCAAAGGCAAATTTGAGATCTACAGAGGCTGCAAATAACTTCACTTGTAGGGCTAAATATGTCTGCATTTTAAAATTGAGAGACTGCCTCCAAGTTACATGCTCAAATGCACTGATGTAATCTGCAGGCACATAATACGGCAACCTTGCTGAAGCTATGCAGTGCCTACATGGGATATTGCTAGAGAACCCAATATAAGTTGCCTTGGATTCCGTGACTGGGTGCAGGGGGGCAGGATATACATAATAATAAGCAAATAACAGAGTGCAGAATTGCCACCATGCATATTGAAAATGTGCCCTGCAGTGGACTAATCTAAAAACACACCCACAAACACACACACAAAAACTCACAGCCATCAGAGTCTAGGAATTGTTTCTTGAAAAAGATAATCATATGCCTGTATCGAAGTTGTTATTCTCTCTAACAAAAGCTGTGTATGCTAGGCACAAATACTTGAACACAAGAAGATTTAAACAACAATCTCAGAAATAAAATGAAAAAAAGGCAATCTGTTTATGAACACAGCTAGCCGTGCAAAAAGATTAGAATTATTATATACGTTCTTAATATATGCTGATAGATTATCTGTTTGTTCTTTAACAACAGACATAGAGACAGCTAATCACATTAGTGTCACATTGAAATATATGGGAATTAAGCTTTTGAGAACAATCCAGTCCTTTGCTGCATCCTTCACTCTGAGCATGAAATTCCCCTGTTGTCACCCACCCCTACCCCATGCATAGAGAACTGTGTTCTCTAAATGGCTGTGTGCAGGTCACCGAGTGGATCATGCCTCTAGCTTTTTTAAGACTGGGATATGGTTCTTGCATTATTCCAGTGGCATGAGAGTTTCTTCAGGGCTGCTCATTCTCCCACTGCCAGGGTGATGTGAGAAACCTTGGGACATGCGAGAAGAGTGCATGCTTCAGCCCAGCTAGTCAACTCTCCAGGAGGCAATTCTCACAATCACCCAAAAGCGGGCTAAGGGAGTCTAGCCTGCTTTTGGGTGATCATGTGCTGCAACGGGAGCCACGCGACTCCCGGCAGCTAACCACCATAAATACCCCTCCCCTTAGACGAGGTTAATGGAGTGAGCGCTCCGTTAACCTCGTCCTTTTGCTCGTGTGTTGCTGCGGCGCGCGGCGACACACGAATAGACCCCCGACCGGGAGGTTGCAAGCAGCCTCCTGGACTCGGGGGGTCTCTCCAGGATGCCGCGCAATCACGTGGGGCATCCTGGAATTTCCAAGGGCCGTGCAGTATCTCCCGATAGGGCTGGGAGAGACTCCTGCCTGTAATCTTGGAGAAGCCACTGCCAGTCTGTGTTAGACAATACTGAGCTATATGGACCGATGGTCTGACTCAGGATAAGGCAGCTTCCTATGTTTCTAAGTGCTTTGCTCTCTGTGCCACCAATACAGCCACACACACACACACACACACACACCAGTGACAGGAATGGAAACTAAAGCAGGAGGAGAGTGGTCTTGTGGTAGCAAGCATAAATTGTCCCCTTTTGCTAGGCAGGGTCCACTCTGGTTGCCATTTGAATGGGAGAGAACATGTAAGCACTGTAAGATGTTCCCCGTAGGGGATGGGGCTACTCTGGGAAGAACATCCACCTGCTTGCATGCAGAAGGTCCCAAGTTCCTTCTCTGGAATCTCCAGATAGGGCTGAGCGAGATTCCTGCCTTCAGCCTTGGAGAAGCCACTGCCAGTCTGTGTAGACAATACTGAGCTAGATGGACCAATGGTCTGACTCGGTATAAGGCAGCTTCCTATGTTCACAGCCACAATAAATTATTCGACAACAGCTAGGAATGCCAAAAGTTGCCTACTCCTGCTATCAGCTAATGTAATAACCCCCTCAAGGGCTACAATCCAGTCAGGAGGCTCCTTGTACACAAGTAAAGTGTTTCCATTGCAATCTATTAAAGGAAAAGGAACCCTCTTTGCTTGTGGAGCTCTGTCAGTGCTGGCAATCAGATCCCCTAAACTGCAGGCTGGACCCTTAAATATTGTGGACTGTGCCAGTATAAATGCATACAAATGCGATTAAATTTCTTTTCTTTGTTCTTGTTTACTAATGATCCCGTGTGAATTTTATCATTTTCCTCTGTGTTTGTGAATTGCATATAATATTACGCCAGAGAGTGGCAATTAAATAATAAAACAGTAATTGAAGAGTGAAGGCAGTAGGGCTGAGAATTTCCGTGCAGCCTTCTGCTGCAATATGCAGCCCTTAACATGTCTGTTGATCTGGGACTCTGTTTCCTACTGCAGATTAATTGTGATTAATCTCATTAGAATTCACCAGGGAAATAAGTGCCCAGGCAAAAGATATCTGGCAGCAAAGCAAGGTTCTCAAGAACAAGATTCAGATTGCTAATTTTGTTTCCAGATTCCCTCTTTGAATTGCTTGATTCTGTGTCTATTTTCTTGTTTACAGTAAAGAGTTATATTTTTAACCTTGAAAAAGTAACACAGCCCTTTTAAGCCAGAATTTTTCATTTTAGGTTTTCCCCACTTAATTGAAGCTAGCTGCCTGTAGTAGTACTACATGTAAATGTCCTGTCTTGCAAGTTTTTTGATCCATCACATCTGCGTCTCAAAACAGGGCCTTGGAACCCTACTGTATTTCATGTTGACAAGTGACATGTGATGCCGGTTGATGGGTCTCGAAGACTCATCTCCTGTTTCAGTCTCTCCAAAGTCTGCCTAATCTAAGACATATATGGTCGAGGAAGGCATGTGTTCGTTTTTTTCCTGTCACCACAGCTCTGATTGGAGGACTTTTCAGTCCAAAATATCCCAAGGAGTCTTTAGGGTTATTGGCTGTATTTCATATTTACTCTCCTCTCCCCCTGCCCCTCCCGTCTCCTCCGCCCCCCCTTCTCCTTGGAGTTTTTCTACACATGGGATTTCCCTTGTTATGCTGGAGACTGATTCAGTTGCTGTCTAGCTGCAAGCCCTCTTCCTGATGTGTCATTTGGATACAGAATTCTCTATGCCTACTGCAGAAATCGATTGGACGGATTGTTTAAACTGTCACACTACATGTTGCTACGTGGGAAGTAATTTAATTTTCTTAAAATGCCAGTCCGGCGGACTCGGCACGGTCATCTGAAAGGAGTGAGCTGGGCCACAATCAGCCTGAGCACTCACTGTAAGTACAAGTTTCCTCTTGGTTAAGACAGTTGCAGGTCATGCAGGGCCCGGCCAGTCCCCTCCACTAGCACCCTAAAACCGCAATGACTCAGCAAGTTTATTGGGGGGAGAGCTTTGCAAAAAACCAAGAATTGCCATGCTCATGATCCGTCTGGTCCCATTCGCAGAATTCTTGCTTGTTAAAGTTGCAAAGCCAGGGCAGTTTTGAGTGCCGACGAGGAGAAGAGCTGTCTCCTTCCCTTCTGCAATTAAAACTATAGTTATAAGCAATCTTTCACTTGGAGAAGCTAAATAAAATGCCAGATGATGATAAATTTAATTAGTGTGTGTTGCTATAGATATGAAGCCAATTAGCAAGTTGATTACCTTTCACGTAGGAGCAGTCTGTATTCTGTGAATTCAATGGTGGGTCCTCTGTCAGTTTTATTGTTGTTCTTATGTATGCCTTTTTCAACCAACAAAATTCACAAATTGGTGTGTGTATATAGGGAAAGGAATAAGATGGTTTCCTATCTCAAAGGGGCTCACAAATTTAAAAGGGGGGGTGTACAAGGAAGACACCAGCAGACAGCCACTGGAAAAGATGTTATGCTGGGATGAAAAGGGGCAGTTGCTCTCATCAGTATAAAAGAAACACCACTTTAAAAAGTGCCTCTTTGTCCAGTTAACAAAAGTTAGTGATTGAGGATTGCAACTTAAACAGTAGTTAAAAGAAGAGGAAGGAGGGAGGCAAAAATAAGAAAACAAAGCAAAACAATTACAATAAAATAACCAGAGAGGGTGAAATAGGTTACTTGGATTGTGGGTTTTGATGCATTTCTAGCCAATTTTATTGGGGTGGGGATACTGTGAATAAGACTTGTTCATTTTTATAAACACCTTTTTGTGCAAGAGACCACTCTTTCATTTAGAATATTTCAAGTGGCATGGAATATGATGTGTCAATTATTTTCCCAGGTATATTTTTGTGATAAATTCACTAGGGTGAAACCTGAACACTGAAATATTTCTTAACTATTTCACTTTAACTATCCTATGCTATCTTTCCGTCATTTCACCCTTGCAGGAATAAAACGGTGGTGGAGTTATTTCTGATTTACAGCCCTGCGAAGCTGAGCTGCTTCTAGCTCCTCGATGCTAATTTTGATTGTAAATTATCCCCAACCCACCCCCTCCCTACGGAATAACAGGAGTAACAGCCTAAAGCCTGAAGTAATCATGACAAAGCTGTTTTCTTTTTGCCTAGCACAAACCCGACGTGCTTTGAAACTGTTTGGACAGAGAGGCCTTTTTACCCAGGTGGAATAGCTTAGCTGACCTCTTTAGTGGTCTACAACTTTTCAGAATAATCATGCCATGTGATAAACATTATAGAATTTCTGGCTGGCTGAAATACAAGGTCCCCCAATACAGAAGGCGCATTTGCTAGTGCGCTGCTTTTATTTTCCCCTTGGGACCAGCATTCTTCCTTGACCAAACTGCAGTAATAGAAGGATGGAATCCATCACCAGTGGTGATGGGCATATACTGTGACCATAACAATCTCCCTTCCCGTGCACAAAGGAGTGAAAAATGTGCAGGACACATTATACAGTATTAACACAGTTAAAAAAGCTTGTGTGGCAGGGCAGCTCTCATGGATTTTGGGCTGGAATTCCCTTAGCGGTTATTATTATAGCAAGGGTTAATTTTATATTTGGGATTCACGAGGAGGTGTGAGCGGGAAGTCCATATTTGTTCAATATGTTGTGAATGTTAAGATATTGTTAAAATTAATAAAAATTTAATTTTTTTTAAAAAAGGAATTCCCTTAGCAGTGATCTCACTGGGTGATCTTATGCAAATATCAGTGCTTTTAGTCTCGCCCCTTCACCACACACCACCACCCATAATCTGCACCAAGGTGGCAATACTTGCCTGTCTTGCAAGATGCTGTCAGCATGACCGAGGGAATGGATGCCAAGCACTGTATAAAGACTTACTCATGATTTAAAAGAGAAGTAGATTAATCAGTTACTTCCTTTTATGCATCTTTGAGGAGGCCAAATTACCTTCTGCAAGAAGAAGGTAATGCTGAAGGAAAGATACGTTGGTCAAATAAATTCTTACTACAGTACTGTTCCTGAATCTGTCATTGTGCCCTTATAGCTCTGAAATTGCTTACCCCCATGATAACTTTGTGAGGTAAAGGTAAAATGTGCCGTCAAGTCAGTTTCGACTCCTGGTGCCCACAGAACCCTGTGGTTTTCTTTTGGTAGAGTACAGGAGGGGTTTACCATTGCCACCTCCTGCGCAGTATGAGATGAAGCCTTTCAGCATCTTCCTTTATCGCTGCTGCCTGTTATAGGTGTTTCCCATAGTCTGGGAAACATACCAGTGGGGATTCGCACCGACAACCTTCTGCTTGTTAGTCAAGCATTTCCCCGCTGAGCCACTTAAGCTGATTCTGTGTGAAGTAGATCACATATATTCTAGTTTCACAGGTGAAGAACTGAGGCTGAAACACCCAAAGCAAACTAGGAAGTCTAGGCAGAGCTCTGACTTTCATGGTTGACCCAGCCATTGGACCACATTTGTCCTCTCAGGATCTCTGTTGAGATACAACTTATTGTTCATAGACTAATTTTAACATGTATGAAAAGTTATGGTAGAATTCAAAGTTTAGCTGACTTTCCCAAAGTTTGCCTGTCTGCATGATCAGAATCTTAGATTATTACTCAGTCATGCAAAAATTATTTGGATGACCCTTTCAAGTGCAAGGTGCACCAGTTGCATTTGAAATTACTAGAGATGTGCACGGTCCGGACCAGTCCGGACCGGCACCGAAGGGGGGCCCTTTCTTTTAGGGCGGGAGGGCTTTCTTACCCCTCCCGCCTCTTTGCCCCCTCCAGCGCCCGTATTTAACTGAATAACGGGGCGCTGGAAACCAGCTGCCGCTGCCGCTCCCCCCCCGAACAGATTTACAAGCAAAGGTACCCATACCCCTGCCGCCGTCGCCCGCCCGCCCGCCAGCCAGCCAGCCAGCCCTCCCTCCCTCCCTCCCAGCTGCCCGCCCGCCCTAGTCCTTACCCAATGCTTTAGGAGAAAACGAGAGGAGCTACCGAACAGAGCTCCTCTCGTTAGGAAGGCCTCCAGCAGACTGAAGGCGCTTTGCATGCGCGCGCCACAAAGGACACCGATCACCGGAGGCCTGGTCTACCCACCGGGAAAAGGCCGGGTAGACCGGGCCTCCGGCGATCGGCGTCCTTTGCGGCGTGCGCATGCGCGCGCGCAGCGCGCAAAGCGCCTTCAGTCTGCTGGAGGCCTTCCTAACGAGAGGAGCTCTGTTCGGAGCTCCTCTCGTTTTCTCCTAAAGCATTGGGTAAGGACTCGGGCGGGCGGGCAGCTGGGAGGGAGGGCTGGCTGGCTGGTGGGCGGGCGGGCGGGCGGGCAACGGCGGCGGCAGGGGTATGGGTACCTTTGCTTGTAAATCTGCTCGGGGGGGAGCGGCGGTGGGGGCGGGGGCGGCTGGTTTCCAGCGCCCCGTTATTCAGTTAAATATGGGCGCTGGAGGGGGCGAAGAGGCGGGAGGGGTAAGAAAGCCCTCCCGCCCTTAAAGTTATACCCCCCACCCGGACCTGAACCAGCAAGGGCTGAACCGGTCCGGCTGTTCGGCCATTCCTTAGAATGGCCGCCGGACCGGTTCGGACTTACCCCTAGAAATTACCTCAAACCCAAATGCCTCATAAAGGTCTGGGGCAGCAGAACATTTTTCATCTTGTTTCCTCTCCCTTTAAAGACTTCACTCCATGTGTGGGGTGGGTGGAGGAGAGGGAGAATTGAGTTCCTCTTCAGTCAGGTGTTGATCTTCATCCAGTTAACTCACTAGTGCTTTTTTAGAAGCATCCCATATCCCAGCCATTACCCTTCTACATTTCCTCCACTCTCATTGTAATTGTTGCTTTCTCTTTTCCCATCCAATTGGTGCTTGTGAGACAAAGCTGGTAGTGATATGTTTAGGCTGGAGCTGGGGATAAGCAGCTACTGAACAACAAAGGATACTTCAAAGGTGCATAAGGACAATATAGGCCTGGTACACACAGTCATTTGAATCTAGGTTTAAAGTCAGTAACTGACATTAGTGTGATTGTATACAAAGCTTACCAATCTTGGTTTGTGTCCTGATATGAATCTGAGATTTCCTACGTTAGTGTGACTGTGTGAACCCACATCAATCTCAGTTACCTATTGTGTGTTATGTTATATTTATTTTTTATTTTTGACCATAGTAAAGGATGCTTGTGAATGTCAGTTACCGACTTCCAACCTAGATTTGAACAATGGTGTGAACATTAAGGTCCAGGGTATTTTGAGGTATTAGACTCTTCTTCAAAGCAACTGCTAGTCTCTTCATGGGATAGCTAAAACAGTCTTCTAACTATCTGACAGAATGGTGTCTAGAATATTGTTTTAACTATCCTTTGAAGAGACGGAGGCAGTTCTGCTGTATCTCCGATTAAGAACAACTCCATCTTCAGCCCCTCACTCCACTCCTCCCCAGCTGCAGCTGTTCCTTAGGCTTAATGGTCTGGCCCAGGCTGCACCTCTTCAGGTCAATACCCAACTGATACTAACTTCTTGGTTGGGCCTTGTGAAATGTTTGTGGACTGTAACTCCTCTATATGAGGGGGAAGCAAGAAGCCCTCACTCTTGACATCGCTATCACATGACACAATTAATGATGCCTGCCACCTCCACAAGCATACTTGACTTCATTTAATATTTGACTACAATCCGATAAGTGATCAAGCTGGAAAAACTTGGCTGTTTGATTGACCAATGATCCAGTCATGCACTGATGTCAATAAGATCTGTGTACGCTGCCAGATTTCATCTTGATATTTTAAGCCCTATCCACTGAGGAGAGAAGAAACAATTGTTTTAAAACTACAGGTAAATTATTCTAGATTACCAGTTAGGAAGAACTGTCTTTAGAAGGAGTACAGCACTGAACCAAGGCCTCAGCTGCCTCCCTATCCCTTGTCTCGTCACAACCATGTTAATCCCAGATGGGTAGACTGGTCATTGTTCTGGCTCCCCAGCTTGGTGAATAAGCAGCCTGTGCGCCTGAGGTCAAAGCAGTGGCAGGGTGAGGCAAGGGATTACAAAATGGCCGGGGTGGGATGAGAAGAGTGTGATCAACCTCTTCCCCACATGGACAGGCCGCCATTGACAGGAACATGGGAAGCTACCTTCTGCCGAGTCAGATTGTTGGTCTACCAAGCTCAGTATTGTCTACTCTGAATAGTAACAGCTTTCTGGAGTTTAAGACAGGGATGGGGTGACACAGACTGAACCTGGAGCCTTTTGCACACATGTGCTCTATTACTAGGCTGCAACCTTGGGTGACAGTACCAGATAGTGAGGAACAGCAAACATATTTCTGTTCTGAGGGTTCTGCCCATTGTTGACTAAGGAGCTCTGTATGAACCCTCATAGCAGTTAATTTCATACCGATTACTAAAAGACCCAGACATCACACCACCCCATCTTCAGCACATACTTTGTCAGCTTATGTGTCATCAAGATTTTCTTCACTAGCATGAGAGTTAGAAACTTGTTTTTTAAAATACACGCATGCTTGGATTGTTAGAAATCTACTAGAAAGCCATATTTTATGGGATGTAGCATGGAACATGGCATGTGGCAGCAGTGGACCTCACATACAGCTCCATCTCAAGGCTCTTAGTGTAGGGGAAGAATGGCAGTTCAGCCCCCAAACTGCACAGCAAAACCAGTTTGGTGAGAAAGCAGCAAAGCAAGAGATCTTGAGACAGTTCTTTAGTACTGAAGAACTACGGGGATTTATTTAAAGAAAAGGTTACAAACAAATGTGAAAGAGCCTGCAGCTTATTTCAGCTGTAGCTCATGGCTGAAGAGAAAGATCAAAACAAACAGCCAGCTCTGTAGAAACAAAATAAAGACTAATACAGAAAGAACAAAGAGGGGCAGTGTCCAGCACTTTTATCTATGACCCTAAAAAACCCCAGTGGTCACTATGAGACATTGCATCTGAGAGCTGATGCTGCCAGGGTCCTAGCTCCAACACTTTGTACATTCTTGTACCGACTTTTAGTGGCACTGACTCCTTTACAGGGAAAAGTAAAATAGAAGAGGGGAAGAAGGGGTATAGAAGAGCTGGATTAAGATAGGTGACTGTCTATTGAGTGAGTGAGGTCATTCACACAATAAAAAACTCTGTTCTACTCAGGTTTGACATCTGTGTGTGCTCCCAATTTTCAGTTGTTTGGAAACAAGGTAAGAGGAAAACCTGGGTAGAAGTGATAGTGTGGAAGCATGGTAGGAGGAAAGGCTACCTAGGTTTTCCTCCTACCTTGCTTCCACGCAATCACTTCTACCCAGGTTTTCCTCTATCCTTGCTTCCACACAACCAAAAATTGGGACCACACACAGCTGCCAAACATGGGTAGAACACAGTTTTTTATTGTGTGAATGACCTCATTATTTGTTAGGCTGTTGTTGTTACCATAGATATGTTCAGATATATCTTCCAAATAGTTTATGTGAACTTTAATTGGCCTCAGCCCTATCAGACTTCACATGGATAATTTTCCATCCTTTTGTTTTTGCAGCCACCATTATTCATGAGTTATCCACTATCTTTATTTAGTAAGTAGCTCTTGCTTTGGACAAATGCTTGGCTTCCTTATTCCATTCCACCCATGATTATCTGTTTTGTGTCCATAATACACCTTCAAAACAAGCAGAGTATTAGAATAGACCTAAAACACTGACCAAATTGTGTTCTCCGGACACATCTTTTCAAAGACCTCACTGAAATGCAGTGACTAAATGTAGCTTATCTGCACAAACACAAGGCTCTATTATTAGCAAAATGTTTGAATTAACCCTCCCTCAGAGAAGGTAGAACTGAACAAGAAATCTCTTGGCTGGCATTTTCCTAAGTAGTTTGTCTCAACAGTTCACACGCTAAATTTAAAGGCAGTCTGTGCGTCCCGTTGGGATTGGCTAACGTTTTGATGCTGGCAGTCCTGAACTAAGTTTAACTCTTTTATTATTGGCTTCTTTTAGTCTGCGTTGCAAAAAGGTGGCTGTCGAGAGAACTTGTATGACAAAATTAAATCAAAATGGGGATGTGACCTCAACAGAACATTCTAAAGTGGATAAGAATATAATGGGGAAGAAACATTGTCAGGTCAGTGGCCTATCTTAACCTCATAACCCAGCTCTGCTAAATTGTTGTCCCAAAAGCTATAGAAGATGAAAGATATTGAGGTTCACCACACGAGCAGTGTGGAGAGCCGCGGAGGGTTTGGCAGGGAGAGCGGGCTTGGCCCGCTCTTTCCGCACATGAGCACTCCACCCTCCCTGGGTGGCCAGATTGGCCACCTACATGACTACCAGCTCCATCATGGAGTCGGTTTAGGCGTTGTGGATTGTGGGCCACCCGGCCCCTGGAAATCCCAGCATGCCCCACTAGAGTGCACGGGGCATTCTGGGGGGACCCCCGACACCAGGAGGCTAACCAAAATGGGGTTAGCAGAGTGCTCACTCCGCTAACCTCGTTTTAGGGAAGGGTATTTAGCTGGGCTAGCAGCCACTGAACCACTCAGCTCGCCCGCTGGCTCTCACGACCACTGGAAAGTGGGCTGGGCTCTCTTAGCCCACTTTCCAGCGGCCGTGAGAGTAGCCTCATTATGGAGAGAGAGCTCCATTGTCATTAACTGCTGCTTTCCCATGCAACTGAAACAAGATACCAAATCATGAATCTAAAATGATGTTTAAATTAAGTCCTTGGTGCATAGTACCCACTAAGTTATAGAGCATTTGATTGAGAAACTGACTCTGTCCCTCCCACAAGTTTTCTGTACATACCAAATGTGAGTCTCAAGTCAAGCACAGCCGGGGTCCCCTCCTTGTGGGAGTTGTCATCAATCCACAGAGAGAACTTGTGGGAGTTATTTGCAATTCAGAGAGAGCTGAGGTGGAATGAGGGTGGAGGCAATCTTTCTGCTGGGTATCAAGGGCAAGGATAATAGCCACACGGAGAGGGGCAGACATTACCAAAGACTGGCTCTGTGGACTCCAGGGCTAGATGGAGATTTGAGCTTGCGCTAAGTCAGATACTGTGCCATGCTATCTCTTGATGAAGTTGGACTTCATTCCTTAATTCCAAAGTACACTTAGGAAGAAAGGAAGCTGCCTTATGCCCCATCAGACCACTGCTCCCTCTCGCTCAGTATTGTATACTCAGACTGGCAATGAATCGCCGAGGTTTCAGGCAGGAGTCTCTCCCAGCCCTACCTGGAGATGCCAGAGATTGAACCTGCAATCTTCTGCATGTAAGCAGATACTCTACCACTGAGCTATGGCCCCATCCCCTAAGGGGAATATCTCACAGCGGACAGTGAGCCCATGTAAGTCAAACCAAATCCAAAGTCAAACCAAGACAAACCCTACTTAGCAAAGGGGACAATTCATGCTCACTACCTCAAGACCGTCTATCCACCCACAGAAACTTTTTGTTTCTGCCCGGGCTTTAGAATTGGGGTTTAAATCAGCTCTTCATTTATACCACTATCCTGAATTTGCTGGTGCTCAGACATGTTCACAAACTGAAGGAATTATAATCAAGGCGACCAAAGTTGCTGAAATAGAATTAGGAGATGCCTTATCAGTCCAGTAAATAGACCTATAGTCTATCTACCAGATGTGCACAACTCAAATACTCTGGTGAGCCAAAATTGACCGTGACTTGGCTTGTGGGGGCCGAGGTCAATTTTTAGGGTGCTGATTATTAAAGTAACATTTTATATCAGTTAATTGATTAATTAAAATTAGAGTGAAATTAATTAAAATGAATTTAATTAGAATTTAACTTTTGAAGTTCTGGGAGGCCAAGATTAATGAAAATTAAATCGAATTGAATTACAATTAATTCTAATATAACACATATACAATACAATCTGTACAAATACATAACGATAAACTGCATTGCTCTTCTCTTCCACCTTTGCCAAATCATCTCACTTAACATGTGATGTTAAGTGGGATGCTAAGGGGAAAAAGAAGTTTTTCTCTTAATTTTTGATTTAAAAAATTACACTTTGATTCTTCGCCACACACTTTTTGATCCTTCACAACAAACCCTACCAATGTGGAAGATGAGAGAGAAAGGGGATGGGGGAGGCAGGGGTGTGGGGGGAGAAGATGGGATGGGGCAGGCTTGATGAGAAGGAGACAGGGAGAGAAATAGAGGGGAAAGTGGGATGGGGCAGGCTAGAGAAGAGGGATGGAGGGAGAGAGGTCCATTGGCAACATTTCCCGAACTTTAAATGGCTTGCATGTGGAAGGAGTGCTGGCAAGAGAGAGAGAAAAGAAAAGAAAGAAGGTGGAGAAGGTGCAAGCTTTACAAGAGAGAGAGAGAGAAAGAGGAAAAGAAAAACGGGGAAGAGGATGAAGCAGGCTTGGAGAGACAAAAGAGAGAGGGAACGTGGGCTCAAGGGGGAGAGAGGTGTCAGTAGGGGTGACCTGTGCAGGGGGTTCTGCCCTTTTCTTTACAAACTCCACATCTTTGTTGACTGGCGCTGACGTCCATTGGCCTATTCTGGGATTCCGTCCTGCTTCTGAGGACAGGGAGAGTCTAGTTGGGGTGAGGGAAGAAATCGGGGTGTGTGTGTGTGTGTGTGTGTGTGTGTGTGTGTGTGTGTGTGTGTGTGATCCTTCACTTCAGGGCTCACTTCCCCCACCCGCTTGCCTCTCCGGCAGCTAGCACTACCTTTATCTCCCGAGCCCTCCACGGGGCTCGCTTTCCCACTTGCAGGCTGGCTTCTCTCTAGTTATTTCCGAGCACCTCGGCTGCTGCAGGGGCAGGAGCTTCCTGCAGATGAGGGCGCATTCAGAGCATGCATGTGTCCTTGTTTCCAGGAAGCTCCTGCCCCAGCAGCAGCCAAGGTGCTCAGAGATAACTAGAGAGAAGTTAGCCTGCAAGTGGGAAAGCGAGCCCCAAAGCGGGCTCGGGACATAAAGGTAGCCGTAGCTGCCGGAGAGGCAAGTGGGCAGGGGGGAGTGAGTGGCGGGCCAGGAAAAAAGGCCCCGCAGGCCAGATGTAGCCCGCGGGCCATATGCAGGCCTGATTTCTAGCCCAATACACTGGCCGGTCCGAGTAAGACTCTATAAGTGGAGATTCCAGAGATTCAACCTGGGGCCTTCTCCATGTAAAACATGTTTGCGAAGCACCAGAACACGAGGGCTCTTGAGTTCCAGTATAAATATCTTTATCCTGATGAACCAACAAGGCAGCAGGGAGTGAGAGGAAAACCTCGTGCTGGGCATCCAGGGCAGGGACAGAACGCAGGATAACAACTCTAAAGCAATCATTTTGTTACCTCCTGTTTTATGTAAGCAGCTCATTTTGCACGGAAAGACTGCACTTCATTGCATTTCGTTTCAGCTGCCAATTGGGTAAGGCAAATATCCCTTGGCCAAACATTTGGTGAATGAGATTAATCAAAATGTCATTGCCCAGTTGTGATTTTTTAGGTCAGTCTGCCTTTCAGATTCTACTACATTCGTGGAGGAATCACCTGTTTGCAATGCAGTATTTCAGTGCAATTTCAGCAGTATTTCAGTGCAGTTCCGCATAGATCAAAGGAACCTGGAAGCAGTTGCTGTGTTTGAAGATTAGGCCTTGCTCAGTGGCGTAATGCAGTTAATTATTTAGTTCCATAACTCTGTGGGTAATGTGATCTAAAGCCTTAATTTGAAGATTATTTTATATTTCTCCTTTTCTTCTTCCTTTCCTCCCCACTACCTTCCCCTACTAATATTCAGCAAGTGGATACAACTTTAGAAAGAGAGACATTTTATTATGGTTAATTCATGGAGCATGGTTAAATAGAGAGAAGCAATACTGACAGATTCTTGCCCCAGTTTCTTCTTTTAAATTGAATGGGATATACACATACACCCCCGCAAATCATTTTTTGAAATGTCAGGTTTTTAAAATCAAGTGTGGAAAATGAAAAATAAATGCACAGGAGAAGAGAGCCGTGGATGCAGAGCCTGAAGATGTACAGACATTTCCAGGCCATTCCGTTCTCCTAGCGTTGACAAGAGAGCTCTGCTCATGACACTGATGGCTGCAGTTCAGCAACCAGACCTCGAGAGAAGCTCCCCCATTTCTTCAATGAGCCAGTTGTTGTTGTAGGTGATTGGGCTGAATTTCAGGTCACTTGATCGCTAGGAAGGATGGCAGCCGTGTGTGTTGAGGTTCATCCTGGGTGATGGCCAGACGAAACACAGTGGACGCAACCAATGAATTTGAGAGCTCAGGTGGGTGGGGTCAGTTTGCATGTGATCCCTCCCCCCCCTCCCCTTCACCACCATATCTGTTAACGGTGTTGCTGGGAAACAATGCTGCTCACATCTGAATGCAAAACCAGCCCTGGACATCATCATCGGAGGCAGCTGCCCTGTCCCTCTGCTAATGATGCTCTGAAAGGGTTTTCGCCTAGAAGCAATTAAAGCAATCAGCACAGTGCTTGTGAAGGCTCCTTGTCTTCACTTGGTCACAGCAGGTGGTGCTGAATGAGAAAGAAGAGGGCTTATGTTTGAGGGAGGATGGGAGAGGTAGACGTCTGAACATTTGCCACAACCTTTTCAAATGGAGTACTTTTTGTTCCACATTAACTTCAGTGGTTTGTGTCTTCAGCCGTGTTGATGCAACTGCTGTTCTTCTTTGCTCTGGTGCTGAAAAGACAAGTGGCTGTATTGTTTTGGGAGCACCTACGCATTGCTTTGCCATATGAGGCCAAAAATCTATCTATTCCAGAGGTCTGCATAGGGCTGCCAAATGAAAAAAGAGGACAGGCCTCCTTTATCTTTCAGAGATGCAGAGAAGAGGGCATGTCAGCAAGTGCAGCTTGTCGTGCAGGGGGTAGAAAAGCTGCACCTGCTAAAATTCTCTCTTCTGTGCATCTATTAAAGGTACAGGAGCCCTGTTATCTTTTCCATATGTTAGCCCTACCTGCCTCCAGCTGAACCAACCAGATGCTCAATGAATCTCACTAGCAGGGCATAATGGGAATAGTCATTCCCTGATGTGAGTCCTCTGATAATCTGAGGTATATTGCTTCTAAACATGGAGGTTTTATTCTTACCTATTGTGTTTAATAGATTTATACCAAAATCTGCTGTACTAAGACTGTAATAAAGATTTGATTTGATATGATATGATGTATACCTAAAGTAACCAGCTACAAAGGAGGACAGGGCTCCTTTAATGTTTTCGTAGTGCACTTAGGTAGAAGCTTTCCTAGACAGCCGGCTTTACCACAGGTTTACTGCAAGTTCAAATTTGCCCCCCAAAAAACAAAGCAAAAAAGTGGATTTTTTTTAACCTGAGACATAAATCGGGCTAGGTTCTAACACGCAATGAAAAACTCGAATCATGTGTGAAGTGCTACCTAATATCTCGCACGGACTTCGGCACGAATCTGGGGTGTGAATGCACACCCTCCATTCTAGTGGAGAAGCAAGCTAAAAGTCCCATCTGGGAATGCTCCTGGTGTTGTTTTCTCCATACTTCCACATGACAAGCTTCATATGAAGAGAGAAAAAATTCCTTCCTCCATGCAGTTGTTAAAGATACAGTAGCCCTGCATCCAATCTTGATAGATTATACCAAGGCCCTGTAAATTGGGCTGGAATTTTAAAAAGCTTTTTGCGCTAATGACCATCATCATGAATTTGATGTTGAGCTGGAGTCTGTCCTGAACCAACTCCCAATCAACCTCATGGGGTTCTGGTGTGGGTAGAGTTGCCAGATTGTTTTGACCAGCTCTGCTCCAGCAGCCTGTACTCAGAATTTTAACAGGATGCTAAATTTTCCCCACCACTTGTCTCCAGGAGCATTTCCAGACAGGAGTTTTGGAGGGTGTGTGCATTTGCACATCAACTGGGTTCACACCGGAGTCTCTGTGAGATGTTGGGGAGCACTACACATATGATTTAGGTTTTTCATTGCATGCTAGAGTCTAGTCCGGGTAAAAAAATTCAACTTTTTCCATCAGTTTTTTTGGGCAAACTCAAACTTGCAGTAAAGTGTGCTGTCTGGGAAAGTTCCAGGTTTGCCTGCTAAATCAGTGTGTGGCAGGCTGCTGTTAAAGGCACAAGAGCAGGGAGGCCTGTACAAAACGTGTTGTTATTGTTGTTGTTGTTGTTGAGTCGGGCAGTATGGAGGATGCTGCCTTTGGGAAAAGACATTCTGCTCAGCTGGTTACATCCTAGAAAAGAGTACCATTCTCCTCCACAATCATTTGCAGTGTACTTTCTCTTTTAAGTATTCCAAGAGAAAACCTACTGCTGGATCTTATAACAATTTTGTATTGAATTATTGGTAGCAATAGTTAACTGATATTTTGAGGAAGAGAGCTAGTCTTGTGGAAGTAAGCATGATGTCCCCTTTGCTAAGCAGGGTCTGCCCTGGTTTGCCTCTGGATGGGTGAGTACATGTGAACATTGCCTTCTATAAGAGATTCCCCTTTGGGGTTAAGGCTGTAACACAGTGGTAGAACATCTGCTTGCAAGCAGAAGGTCCCAAGTTCAACCCCTGCCTTCTCCAGGTGGTGCTGGGAGAGAGTCCTGCCTGAAACCTTGGAGAGCCTCTGCCAGTCAATGCTGACAATACTGAGCTAGATAGACCACTGGTCTGACTTGGTATAAGGCAGCTTCCTATGTGCTCTCCAAATACTTGGAAAAGACCAGTTCTCAAGCAGAATGTTACTATTACCACTGCCACTGTGACAGAAGAGGTTGTGTCAAATGCCCTTTCCAAAGGAAGCATTTAAAAGCAACCTTTAGATTGATCACTGCTTGCTTATCAGAAAGCAAGCAGTAAACTTCCAGACAAGCGCTTCCTATAATGTAGGGCTGGCAGTGAGTGCCTCTGAGTTCATTCAACAGCTGGTGGAGATGTACTTTGCTGCCTTATCCACCTGGAAGAGAGTGCCCAGCTCCAATGACATCTCCTGGGCCCTTCCCAGACGGCAATTATACTTTGCTTCACCTAAGGAAGTGTGGGTGTGCGTTCATACATGATGCCCGCCCCACCCTGGGATTTACGTCAAAGTCCGTATGAGACATCAAGCTGCCCTCCATACCCAATTTGGATTCCCCCCCACCCCTGCTTATTGGACTATAGGCTGCATTATCTCAGTGTAAAAAGTTCCACTTTTCATGGCTCCTTTTAGGGATACTTCAGTATATCCTAATGTTTCTTCTGAGGTTGGAGGGGCCATACTGATAGAGTGCCTTTTCTTAAAGCCTCACTTTTCCTTTTTTATTTTTAAAATTTATTTACTTGTCGATTGTCTACAATATTGACTGCTTGATGAGAAATCCAGACAAATCTATCCAAACCCAAAACCCCGCAGAAGAGTGCAGTGGCGTAGGGAGGGCATAGGCGCTGGCCTGTGTTCGGATTGTCCCCCAACCTGGTGGTGCCCCCCGTGGCACCCCTCCCCCTGTGGGGCCCCTTCTTTTTCTGCCACGCAGGGGGAATCCCCTTTTCTGCCTGCTGCGCGATGGCAGCAGTCACACCCGCCAGCTCCCTGAGGGAGCAGGGAGCTGTCCACCATGACCCCAAAACCTCTCTCCTGGTCAGTCACTGGCAGCTCAGACCCCATCAACATATCTGTGAAGTTGAGGGGTGGTTTTTTTTTGCCCCCATATGCATCACTTTATACTTGCTTACATTGAACCTCATTTGCCATTTTGTTGCCCACTCCCCTAGTTTGGAGAGATCCTTTTGGAGCTCCTGCCACTCATCCACCACTGCTTCTGCTGTGCATGGGGTGGAATGAGAAGGGGTGCCCCGCCCTGCCCCGCGCACAGTGGAAATAGAAGGCATGCATGTGTACGTATGTACTGCGATGAAGCAGTTTATGCAAGCACACCCCAGAGTCAGCAAGGGAAGGGTATTGCAATGGGGGCCTAGATGGGCTCCCCCGACACAAGTGTAAGACTATATCAGAGTGGAACCTACATGTTTTGAAGAGGTGGCGGCTGAGCAGCGACAGCTGAGCACCTACCCCAGGCTGCTCCCTCAGGGAGGCTGCTGCTGTCGCCGCCCCCATCACGAGCAGCAGGGAGAAAAGGAATGCTGGGGGCTGCCTCAGGGTACTAGATTACAGCTCCGTCCTTGGAAGGATGCCACCTGCTGGCAGTAGTCAGAATTTTTACCGCAGACTTTAGGGCGGGAGAAAAAATGTCAGTGTGGTTGGTCTGGCAGGTAGTCGATCTTGTGGAAGTCTCCGCAAAAATAAGTTCTTCCCCCCCCCCAAGATATTTGCTATTGAAAATTTCCAAAGACGCACCCCACACATCTGCAGGTAGGAAAGAGGAGGAGGAGCAGCATCCCACTTCCTCTAGAAATCCATTGTCATAAGGGGCTAGAGAGAGACCGGGGAGCAAGGTACAAACGGTGCATGGAATAAAATTGCAAGGAACGGAGAGGAACCCAATTCCTCTCTGAAACAAGACAGGTTTCTCTGAATTATCTTGACTGTGCTTATATGTGGCTAATATATGCCCTCATAACTTTATTCCACTTAATCCCGTGGTAAAGCCCGCCATCTTGTTTTTAAATTCTGCTGTAAACCACCTTGGGATTGTTTTAATGAAAGGCAGTATTTAAATTTTACAATAAAATAAAATAAATCTGAGAAAGGCCCTAGAGACGCAGGTGGCAGTTGGCCCTATGAAGCCTTTTAGACTTGTGTGCATTAAATACATACACAAGGTGAACCTTGCAGGGATCCCTTGGCAAAGTTCACAGGTTTGTTTGTCTCTACAACAGAAAGGAGTCAAATATTCAAAGGTGCTGTGGGAAATATGATCCTGTTGTTCAAGCATTTACTGCTCTTTTTTTTTGTATTGTACCCTTTCAAAACATGCCCACTGCAGCTCCCTTGTGTTTGGTCTTTTCTGGAAAATTTACTTTTTTATTTTTTTCTTAAGAAGAAAGCAAGCTTGAGTTCTCTAGAATCCGCAGTTTGCCGTTGCTCAATTGAAAGGCATTCATAGGATCCCCACTTCTGCTAAGGCAGGAAACAAGTAGGGACCATGGCTCTAAGTTCTAGTTGGCTAAGTGTTTCAAACCTACTTTGGGCACTTATGGAAACCTGCATAGTTTTCAGTGACAACACCAACAACGAGGAGCATACAAGTGCTTGATCTGCAATCCCAGCCAGAGATCCTCATTGTCCAAGGCAGCATCTTGAGGCAGAGGTGGCAGCTGAAGGGAAACTGTACCACTTGAATCTGATGTATAGTTATGAATGGTTCTATACCTGCTGAACTGTCATGAACGTCAGAACAGCCCTGCTGGATCAGGCCCAAGGCCCATCTAGTCCAGCATCCTGTGTCACACAATGGCCCACCAGATGCCACTGGAAACCTACAGGCAGGAGTTGAGGGCTTGACCTCTCTCCTGCTGTTACTCCCCTGCAACTGGTACTCAGAGGCATCCTGCCTTTGAGGCTGGAGGTGGCCTTTAGCCCTCCGACTAGTAGCCGTTGATAGACCTCTCCCCCTTGAAGTTATCTAGACCCTCTTACCACATCTTGTGGCAGAGAATTCCATTCATGGCTTCCCCTCAACACTAGTGGTGTGCACGGAACCGGTCCGGGGCCATAGAAAAGGCCTCCGGACTGGTCTGGAATTCCGGCGGTTCGGCAGGGCGGGGGAGTGTGTCTTTACGGGTGGTGGTGGTAGTACTCCCCCCCCCCGCCGTTCTCCCCCTCCAGCGCTGGTGTTTCTAAAAACGTTCCTGGGGCGGCAGAGTTCCTCCCTGCCGCCCCTGCCCCCGTCGTTGTCTGAAAAGAGTAAAACTAGAAAGAGCTGGTGGCGCACATGCGCCCTTTGCTGTGCGTGTGCTCGTCTCCGCCACTGGTACGTGTGTGCCACATACGTCACGTGGTGCGTGCGCCACATACGTCATGTGGCGCATGCATGCCAGCGGCGGAGACGAGTGCGTGCACCACGAAGGGCGCATGTGCGCCACCAGCTCTTTCTAGTTTTACTCTTTTCAGACAACAACAGGGGCAGGGGGGCGGTAGGGAGGAACTCTGCCACCCCAGGAACGTTTTTAGAAACACCAGCGCCGGAGGGGGAAGAGCGTCGGGGGGGGTGTTAAGTACTACCACCACCACCCCTTAAAGACACACTACCCCCAGTGCCGGACCACGCTTCTGTGGTTCTGTGCACATCCCTACTCAACACTCTGGGAATTGAAGCTTTCATATGGGTGCTAAGAATTCTGTTGGATCTCCCCCCCCCACCCCCACACCAATATTTCCTGGTGTTCCCAAGGGCAGGGGTTCCCAATCTTGGATGCCCAGATGTTGTTAGACTGCAATTCCCGTAATCCACATCCGCACCATTGATGGGTTATATGGTCTAATAGCATCTGGGGGCCCAAGCTCAGGAACCCCTGCCCTAGCAGAAGGAATTGTTTATACCAGTATTTTTGCAGTGTAAACCTGTATTGAGAAGGGGGAAGGGACATTAATTTGTTAAGACAAAAAGTGGGCCCCAGTTGCAAGCTGAGCTTCAGGGAGGGTCCCCGATGTGGAAGGTCTGAAGGCTGCTGATCTAAGAAAGCCGGATTTATTCAGAACACAGTTTGGACGCTGCTGTGTGCTAGTACTGTGTAATCCCAACCATGTTCTCTCTAACAGGGATTCCCAGATGATGTTCACTGTAACTCCCAGCATCCCCAGTTGCAATGCCTTTGGCTGGGAATTATGGCAATGGTAGTCAACAATGTCTACAAATCCCTGTTAGAGGGCACACTGGTCTCAAAATTTTTTATGGATCTTTAATAATAACTGCTACTGTGCAAATAAATAAATACATAAACACACACACACACACACACACACAACTTTTCAACAAAAGTTGTCTAAGTGGTTTGCACTGAAAAGTTAAAAAAACAAGATTGTTCCCTGTTACAAAAGGTCTCGCAATCTTTTTTTAAAAAGATAAGAAAACAAAAGAAATCAAAAATAAGGTGGACACCAGCAACAGCCACTGGAGAGATGCTGTGCTCAGTATGATGCTCAATGTGATGCTCCAGTTGTTCTCCCTTCTGCTAAATAGAAGAGAACCACTACTTTAAAAGGTGCTTCTTTGCTCAGTTACCAGGGGATGTACTAACCTAGTTACACTTTAAGCGTGTTCCTGAATGAGAAAAAGATAGCCACGCTTTATCTTTGAAACTATAGTTGGCTTCCCTCAGTGCCATTTCAGCCGTGTTTTATTCTTGTTATCTAGACAGTGTTTTGTATGGTGGAACCTAGCCTTTGAATATCCTGAAAGGCCGGGAAGGCAACCTGTGATTAAATAATTAAAGGGAGAGGCCCACTCCACTGCTGGAGAAGAGTATTGATTACACCTCGTGTAACTCAGCCCACCTTGAGATGCTGGATATGTCCTGGCCATGAAAGAGTTGCCTTGAAGTTAGTCCTAACAAAGGTGCCGCCATACTATGGTTAATAGGGAATGGATTTGCCACTGCTTCTGCCTCTGCCAATGTGACTGTATCCTCCTGTGCAGAATGTCTTGTAGGTGATGAAAATTTTCACTTCTCTTTTCTCTGACTTGAGTGTCTCTTTCCATTTCAGACTATATTGGTGAAGGGGGAAATGGGAGGCAACGGTAATTCCCCTGCCCCCAGCTCGATCTTGCACAGTAGCAGGTTCTGAAATGAAAATTTCCTTTGAAGTCCCTGTGGGAGATATGTTGACTGCTGTAGCACTGTAGCTGGCTCTCCATTTCTTGTTTTACAGTGGATGGTGATTAAACTGCTGAAGTATTTATATGAAATAATATTGGGGAAAATATAGGAGGAGGGATCCAGCAATTGTCAGGGATTCTGATAAGAGCATTTCAGTAACTGGATTAAATGATTAACTGTGAAACAACGTAAACCTCTAATGGCTTATATTTACTTTGTACCTGCTGCTTTATTGATTGGCTATTAACTGTGCTTGAGAACTTAATAATGCTTTTCAAATGCATCTCAAGACACTTTGTTTTAAACACACACACTTTTTGATATGCAGAATTGAGGGGCAAATGAGATTTTATTTTAAAACTCTGACAGGGTTGTGTGTGTGTGTGTGTGTGTATACCATGAAAAGCCTACTTTAGAAGGCTACACCTTAGAGTTGAGGAGCCATGGTGTGTATATGTTTGGTCCTTTCTGCACTAGGCGTTTTTCTGCTTAAGCAAAATTCCCAGTGCTGCTTTCCCAGATGCATGTTTGTAAATGCACATCTGGAAGCCAATGAGGGAAAGCAGCTTGGGATGATTTTGAGTGGGAAAATGCCCAGTGCAGAAAGAGCTAAAGAATACAAACGGCTGCTCAAAATTACAGTCTCTTAAATCTGCTTTTTATTTGAAAAACAAAACCCTGGGGAATGGTTTGCCCCTCACCCATATTTTTTTTTAAGTGTATAGAAGGCAAAATCCAGTATTTTAACAGCACATGAAGTGACAGCTCTCACTGACCCAGTGGTAGTGGCGTGCTTCTTTCCATCATTTGGCTCTCTCTGTGAGGAAGGAAGAGAATTTCCTCCTATACTTTAAAGAGCAAAGGTGATGGCTGCAAATGGGATCCTGAAGGGAGCAGAATTAGGTTGCTATTATATCACTAAGAAATTCAGGCTGGGAGGCTGGGGACGGGCTAGAGCAGCAGCCGAACTGTGGCCAGGGACGTTGGTTGGTCCCCAAGACCCTAATGAAATACATCATGTTGAAGAACTGGAGAATTCTTTGAACTTTTCACTTTGCTCGGGAAGCAGCCCATGCTTTGAGTGTCTATTTTTAAAACCTAAACTGAAAAGCACCCTTCTGCATTACAATTGAATGTAGGGGAAATTTGCACTGTTTGCTATCAAGTGTGACTATAGCTTTTTAGGGTTAAAGGCACAGCTAAAAAATGAAGCTGTATTTTTAACTCAGAAGTGCCTTCTTCCTGCACGATGGCCACTGGGTAAGTACATTTGGTGGTCCCACAAGTACAAGCTTATTCTGGATTCCTTGTCCTTCGTGGACCATGTTTTCCTGACAAGCAGCCACCATGCAAGAGCAGACCTGAAAGGCTTATGACTTTAAAGCAAAACCATCACCTGCCCACCCAACCCCCAGCTGTCTTGCTTTCCGTTCTCTAGTTTAGAACGATTATAAAGTCCTCAGTGCAACAAGATCTAGAACCCTGAGCAACAGCAAGGCCATGGTGGCTGGGGATGATGGGAGTTGGGGTCCAGCAACATCTAGGGACCCAAAGTTGGGAGTCCCAATCTAAGTTGTCAGCTGTACCTATGGTTAAAAAGAATGTTCCAAGTGAGAGAAGCTGGCAAGTCTCTATTATTACTTTACTGTTATATTGCTTACTGTTAGTGCTTGATGATATTGCTTTTCTGTGTAGCAGGCAGCACAACTCACTTGCTTGTAAACCAATTTACTTTCCTCCTAGGAACTTAGGAAGCTGCCTTATATCAAGTCAGGCCATTGGTCCATTTCGCTCAGTATTGTCTACACTGACTGGAGGCAGCTCTCCTGGGTTCCAGGCAGGAGTCTTTCCTGACCCTAGCTGGAGATACCAAGAAGTGAACTTGGGGCATACTGCATGCAAAGCAGATGCTCTTCCTTTGAGCTCTGGCCCCATCGCCACCATCCTATAAAGGGGATCACTATAGTGGTGCATTCTTGATCCTTTTGCTCTTTGATTGTGGCCCACTGTAGTGTGGATGATGTATAATAATCTGTTGGGAGTTCAGGATTCTGCCTCTAGGTTCTTGGAGTTGGCCTAGATTAGCAGACTTTAGGCTTGCAGGTTCTACTTTGATTTTTATTAGAACCCTGAGATCAACCCATCAGAGACAGGAACATAATAGTAGGGGGAGGGGACACAGAGCACGATGCAAAATGGGGACAGAACTAATTATCTGTTGCACCCCATGAACCATAAACTGCATCTGATTTGTATATACCCCTGCTAACTGAGCAAAGAGAAACCTTTTAAAGTGGTGGTTCTCTTATATTTAGCAGGAGGAGAGCAACTGGCCCTATCCAACCCCAGCACAGCATCCCTCCTGTGGCTGTTGCTGGTACCTGCCTTATGTTTCTTTTTAGACTGCGAGCCCTTTGGGGACAGGGGTCCATTTAATTAATTAATTAATTAATTAATTAATTTTCTATGTAAACCGCTTTGAGAACTTGGGTTGAAGAGTGGTATATCAATATTCATAGTAGTTAGTGGTACTGTATATGCTTAACATATACCATAACGTAACTTGTATGCCATATAGTCAGCGTGGTGTAGTGGCTAGAGTGCTGGACTAGGACTGGGGAGACCTGAGTTCAAATCCCCATTCAGCCATGAAACTAGCTGGGTGACTCTGGGCCAGTCACTTCTCTCTCAGCCTAACCTACTTCACAGGGTTGTTGTGAGAAGAAACCTAAGTATGTAGTACACTGCTCTGGGCTCCTTGGAGGAAAAGCGGTGTATAAAATGTAAAAATAAATTTTAAAAAATTTAAAATATATATACATAAAAATTAAATACATATATACATTTAAAAATTAAAAATATATATACATAACATATATGTGTTAGATAAGGGGTTCTAACCCAGAACTCTAGCCCTGGTCAAAGGCAGGCAGTTTATGTTTTGCAGATGAGGAACACAGAGCTGCCACTGGATAGAGCTTTTTTGTTTGCACTTGCTATTTTACTTCTACTGTTAAATTTGGGGGAGCTGAAAACCCTTGCTGATCTACTGCCGATCACCCAAAGATCTATCAGTAGATCTCAATCTATCTTCTGCCTGCCCCGCTCTAGAATATATCTGTCTACATCTCTTCTAGGGTGCTGTCAGATTCCCACCCACCCCGCTAGCAGAGGGCAGGGCGGCGGTGGGGAGACGACAACTCACGGATATTTCTCAGAGGCAGGTGTAAACCTCACAGGATAGAATTACACCCTTCTGTTCAGAAAGCAGTCCTCTGATAATCTGATATTCTCTTAGGTCTTGTTCATATCAGGTAGAGAGCTGTCTGGGCTGTTCTGTACCTCACATGGACTCCTTTAAATGATGAAAGAGCTCCAAAGGTGTGCAGATGTTTAATCCAAAAGGCTTCAAGAAGCCTTTTGCGCGTGCGCACGTCACGTCTCTGCAACGCGCGTGTGCACGTGACACGGAGACGTGACGTGCGCACGCGCAAAAGGCTTTTTGAAGGCTTTTGCCGACGACTGGGGGAAGGGGCGGCAGGGAGGTATCCTGCCGCCCCAAAAACTTTACCAAACGAACGCGCTGGTGGGGGAAACATGGTGGGGGGGTAAGTACACCCTCCTCCACCCTTAAAAAGCCCCACACACCAGTGCCGGACCGCAGCTCCGCAGTTCTGTGCACATCCCTATAGCCCTCCCCTTAGCCCGGGTTTGCGGAGCGAGCACTCCGCAAACCCAGGCTATCTGATCGTGAGTAGACCCCCGGAAGGGAGGCGAAAAGCCATCTCCTCCGGCTCCGGGGGTCTCCCCAGTATGCCCTGCGCGCTCGCACAGGGCATACTGGAGCTTCCGGTGGTGCGCGGCCCCCGAGCTCCCCAGCCCCCGCCGGCTCTGGCAAGGAGCCAGCAATTGTGTGGGTGGGCGATCCGGCTGCCCAGGGCTCCCTCCCTGCTCACGGTTCTTACCTGGGTCTCACTGATCGTGAGACCCGGCTCAAGTTGTCATCGCAGTTTACATAGAAAAACAAATAAATGAAGTTGCTTCCCTGTCCCCAAGGGGCTCACAATTAGAAAGACTCACAAAGTAGACCCCAGCATCAACCACTAATGCTGTGCTGGGGTTGGATAGAGACAGTTGCTCTAAATAAGACTTTAAAAGGTGCCTCTTTGCTCAGTTAGCAGGGATAGCTTCTAACCTTTGGTTATGAGGATGGCCTTCTGGATTTAATTTGGGAATAATAATATTTGTATTGTATCTCGGCTCCAAAAGTTTCACTTGGTTTTCAAGTGTCTAAAGATATGTACTTGGTTTTGAAATTGCTGATGCAGGCTCTTTTCTCCTGTTACTGGCACCAGAGTGGTTTAAACTGGTCTCTGTGTGGACAAAGAGGATCAGATGTTAGGTTTGATTATATTCCACTTATTCTAGGCCATCACACCTCCCCCGAACTAAATTGCTGACGCACATTTTAAAACCTCCAAACTTGACTAAACAAAACAGCAGTGGGTTTCCTGTCCTTGACATTTGGACCTGACATCCAGTTGCCAACAGTCTTAAGTGATAAAATGTAGGATTGGGTTTCCCATGTCTTTTAGTTGTCTCCACAGTCCTTCCTATAAGTTTAGGTCCACATTTTCAGCTTTCAGAAATGTAGACCTTCAGTATGCTTATCATATGATCACACCACTAATGATGTTGCTTTCTGGTGCTGATGATAATGCCATTTAAACCAAATTGTTCTGAAATGCTGTTATAACTCAAGTGTTTTACAGGTTGGAATCTTGTCCAGAAAGGAATTAGCCTGAGGAGATAATTATTGGATTGTATTTATGTATATAATATCCTCACCTGGAACTCCCTCAGTCTCCTGTATAGAGTGCACTTCATTGGAAATTATTTCAAAGTATTGTGGTATCTTTTAGGATTCTGTCAGTCCAGTACTCTTTTTCACAGTCATGTTCTTCTGAAGTGATGGAGGGAATTATCCCCCCTCCCCTGGTAGCTCTTCTTGATCCACATGGTTTCCCCCAAAGCATTGGTTATCTCTGGGTAGCACAGTAGATATGCTAGACAAGATTGTAGATGTGCAAGACAAGATTACTGTGTCACGAAGGTTTCAAACAGATGATGTGTGCGGGAAAGTGCAACTGGGCTCTGCCACAGATCCTATATAAACTGTTTGGCTGTTATGCTTGTCCTCTTTAAGCAAAGCAGTAGGGGAAGATCGTACAATAATGTCAGTGACCTGTGAAGACCAGCGTGTTTTGATGGACGTAATGAATGTTGAGCAGCCCTCAATGTGAGGAAGGGGGTTGCCGAACATCTCGATGATCTTTGGCAGTTTTCCAGCAACAGGTGGTGGGCTGATTAGCCTGTATTTCACTAGAGCATAACTGATCAGCTGCTAAATTACATATGTCTGGCGCAGGGTCCACAAGCACACAAGTGATTGACAAGACAGACCAGTTTGACACCCTCATAAATCAGGGGAATGCCGTTTCCAAGTTCAGCTCGCTTAATACTAGTTTGAGAAGTAAGGAGCCCAGGCCAGGTGACTCCTCTCCACTGTATCCTCATAGCAACCCAGACGTGTATTTTAGGCTGAGATACTGGGTCCCTTGTGGGCTTCATGGCTGAGTGGGGATTTGAGCCCAGGTCTCTCAGGTCAAAGTCAGACACTTTTATTTGCTGTGCTGCATTGGCGCTCTCTCTCTCTCTCTCTCTCTCTCTCTCTCTCTCTCTCTCTCTCTCTCTCCAAAAGATTCTTCTGCAAGCATAGCATGTGTGCAGTGTGCATTTCACTGGGCCTGATTCTGTTCTCCCAGTGTTTGTAAAGTGTGATTGCCTCTTCAGGAACTATGCATGTGTAAAACCCCGTAGCAACACAAACCCTGGGTTTTTCTAATGGGGCGTTGTGTTCATACATTAGTTCTCATCTAAAGCAAATAAAACTCACCAGTGGTACTATTCTCTAAGGCTGTTCACACCACCGAAAACTGGATAGGACAAGTTTCCTGTCCATGTTTGAGTACTGTGTGCACTCCCAGTTTTTGGTTATATGGGAGCAAACGACTAGGTAGGAGAAGGGAGAAGTGATTGTGTGGGGCAGAGGAGCTGGGTAGGGCTGTGGTCTCCTACTTAGCTTGCATGCCCTGCATTTGACCTAGGTAGGAGGAAAAGCTGTCCTCTTCTTCCACCCAGTCGCTTCTCTGTTCTTGTCTTCCACCCAAGAAAAGCTGTTCCTGTCTTCCACCCAATCACTTCTCCCTCCTCCTACCTAGTTGCTGGCTCCCACACAACCAAAAATTGGGAGCACACTTGTCCTACCCAGGTTTCGGTGGTGTGAACAGCATCGCTGTATGCCTATTTTAACATATTTCAAAGCTTGTTAAAAGAGAGACAATATTTGATGTGTGTGGCGATCCTACCTTTTGTGTTAAAATGTTTGGGACCTGGAGGAAAAAACACAGGGAGGGGGGAAAGTAGCAGATTAAATAGCCCCGCTATGCTTCCTATCACAGCTAGGCTGATCCATCATGTATTACGAGCTGGATTAAGAAGGGCAGGTGTAAGTTGGACATAATGTATTGTTTTCAATGCTCTGCTTATTTGAACATGGCTACACATTTGAATGTACATCCAACATACCCCTGATTCCTGATCCGACAAGTACTATATGTTCAGGAAGTTGCTTCTATGCCTGAATCTACTTTCTCGGATCAAGCCACCTGGCTCTAGGGACATGTGCTTTCAACCCAAAAAGCCCAAAGGTGGATTTCAAAAGGTACTGAAGAAAACGGTGTGTTTTACTTGCATAAATGCTTCATCTTCTTATGGCGCCTAACACATATTGAATATAACATCCTATTCATCCGATGCGACTATAATTTCACAGAATATATTTAAGACAATGTATCATTGGCTTCATAGAATCCTAGTATGTTAAAAGTTATGATGCAATGGTTAGCTTATATCCCTTGAATTCTGACACAGAAGGTTTTAGAACATAGGAGTGAAAAGAAATGAGAGTTCTTCAAATAAATAAAACAATTTTCTTTCACACCTCATAAGGTTCACCCCCCTTTTTTGTCTGCAGGAGCAAAGCTATAGGGATGTGCACAAAACTGGAAAACCTAGTTCGGTTTGGGTCGAACCGCAGTTCAACTGAACTGGGTCCAGTTTGGTTTTGTGCACACTAGAGCTGGGCCTAGCCTGGCCGAGTCCATACCAGTTCAGGCTCGGGGGTGGCGGGGGGAGGATGGATTTTTATTTTTTTTAATGGAGGGCTTACTGCCATTGCAGGGCCTTGCGGGTGCTGCCGCGGGGGTGTGTGTGTGTGTGTACTGTGGTTCCCCTGCTGGCCTCACCCTGGTCTCAAATGGCCCATTTCAAAATGGCCCCATCTCAGGCATCACTCATCTGAGGACATGCATACTCAAACCAGTTCATCTCCCCTGCAGCTCTTTGAACTGTGAGGGGACATTTGCCTTTCCAATTTAAAGGGTCCTATGAGAGGAAAGTTAACAGGGCACACACCTGAGTCCTATTAGGGGCTGGTGCCAGCACATTGCTCTTTAGTGTTCACATTTATTTTATTCATATATGTGTGATATTTACATCCTGCCTTCCTTCCAGGATGGAACTTATAGCAGCATATATAGGGTTCCTAGGCAGTCACCATCTGGACCTAGACCTACTTGACTTCATCCATTGTATCATGTACCCTCAGACTGTGTAAATAGTTATCAGACTAACAGTAGTGGCTAATACGTCACACAATCTCATACCAGCATTTCTGATTGGCCCATGTGGCTGTGGCCGTCTAAGAAAGTGCTGGCCATCTTGCGCAAGAGCACAAGTGCGCAAATATGTAAAGTTGCACCCAAATACAAATATGTAAAGTTGCACACCCACAAACAATGGAAGTTGTGTCCCCAAAGTGTGGGTACACAGCTCTGAGTATTTGTGTACTTGTGCTCTTGAGCAAGACTGCCAAAGCTTCATTAGACGTAGGCCATTTGGAAACACGAAAGATTGTGCAATGTGTCAGCCAATAATAATTATTATTAATAATAATAAAATAAATAGTTGCCCTGGAAATTGGGAGGAAAAAGCAGAGCAACATGCATGTGCAACTTTGGTGATTATGGGGAGAGGGAGCCCAGGAACTTTAAAAGTGGGGGCAGGGGTTCCTGCATATCTCGAGAGGTTGTCCCTGTAAGCAGGGAACTACTGTGAGCCTCTGAAACTGTTCACACATGCAGGCAAAACTGGGCTAAGGAAGCCCAGCCTGGTTTTGCCGTCATTTGTGTACCACCAGGATCGTTCCTGATCCTAGTGGTGCTTCAGCGGCAAACCCACCTCTGGAGCCACCCTCTTAAATGGGTTAGGAGAGCAAGCACTCTCCTAATCCCATTTTACTGGCCGTCTGGGGCTGGCAGACCATGGGGCTCCTGGCTGGCTCTGGTGGTGGTGGGGAATCTCCATAATTTACAGCACACTCACGCAATGCATTATGGGAATTCCAGTGGGGTGGGGTGACATGGCCCAGCACCCGATCCTCTGAGCTACTAGCAGAAATTGGTAATCATCTGGGTGGCCGATCCAGCCACCCAGCAACAAGAAGAGGATCATCTGCAGGGCTGGTAAGCTTTTCGAGGCTTCCTCTTTGATCCCTTCTCACAGATCGTGAGAAAGGGCTCTCTGTCAGGGCCCATGTTTTCTCCCATTGCTTCCACTTGTAGGATATCCAGTTTTCTAGAGTGTTATTAGGAGTATAGGAGGAGTAATTGGAAGAAGAGTTTGAGGGGATGAGGCTGTTCCAGAATTCTGGGGATGAGTGAGAGTGAGAAAAAGGAATAAATAATTCAGTCTAATAGGGCGGGGGGGGGGGGGGGACGACAGCAGCTCCTAATTGAACAGCTGCCTGTAGTCACAAGTATCAGGAGTGTTTCAGCACCGGAAAGCTTGGTTTACAAATGACCTTGGAAGCTGCTAATAGTCCTGCTGCTCTCATTGGCTTGACTTGGCCCAATGGCAATGTGGTTTGCTAATAACAAGCCTATTAGCGTCTTCCAGAGTCAATGAATTAGAGGCAGTAGCCAACGCTGAAATGAAAGCAGCCCAAGTTCTCTGGGCCAGGAGATGTTCTGCTTAATTGTCATCAGCTGAAAGAGGACACAACACTTAATATAGGCTGTTTCCAGGATTAGTGTTCCCCAAAAATATGCTCAAGGCTGAGTCACAGGAGCCTGTGCAAAATGCAGGGATTTTATTACAGAGCAACAAGGGGAGGAGACTTCAGACATTTAGCAACATAATTCCTGAATGGGTTGCCAAGACCAAGCTAGAGAAAGGGCACCCTGGCAGACGCCTCACGCCCGACCATTGTTTTCAGCAGCAAAAGCTATCCCACTGGGCCAGCTCCCAAAATCTGTCACTTTAGGCAGGCCACAATGCAACTTGAGAAGAAATCCTTAAGAGGAGGGCGTGCTTTCTTATAGCACATATTGCTTAGACTTTAAAGGCATCCAGAATTGTGGCAAGCTATTCTATATAAGTGAATCTGTTTAGATAAAAGAGAGCAAGGAGCTAACACACATGTATATAACTGATCCCCAATGCTGTTCTTTTTACAATATCTTTGGGGAGGGTGAATTTAGAACAGAGGTATTGTTTTTTTAGAACAGAGAAAGACACAAAGGTGCTTATACCTTTTCTCTGCCCACTACTCCTCTTCTCCAGATCACCCACCCTATGGGATTCCAAAAGCGTGTTTGCCCTTTGGAATAAAGTTGCTTGGAGGAGGCTCTCTGGAGTGGAGAAATGTAGGTGAGGAAAGGGTTAAATGCCTTCCCCTCTCCTACAACTTCTCCGCTCTGAATTCCCTCTTCCCAATGCAGCTTTTTGTTGAACTGCAGCATCGGGACATAGTTACACGGCAGCATTTGTGCGTAAGGTGCAGCCAGCCCCCAAAGCAGGTGACTGAGCTGCCTCACACAGGTCATGTGTATGTGAAATCTGGCAGCTGCTAAAAATAATTCCTCCTGTGCTAGAAGCGTTCATGAGGTTTGGCAGAGCATAAATACAGAGCTGAACTTCACGTACTTGGAGCAGAGAAGCGCCCTGCCTGCACTCACTAACTAAAAGGACCTGAGAACTACTGATTAGGCAGTGATTAGGCAGTGTCTGCAAGTGACTGTATAGCTAAGCCCAGCTGTGAAATGCTACTACCTGCATCGCAATAAGTTTCTTTTATCCCCTTTGGTGTCATCATGAAGGGAAACCTTGTCCTCTGTGCTCAGATTTTTGAAACCTGTGTGATTTATTTCTCTGGGTTCTCACAATCTTGTCAAGCTCTTGATTATCATAGTTGCCAGATCCCAGCCCTACATTTGCCTTGTGAGGAGCACATGGAATTGCGCGCCCCCCCATGTTTTCTTCATAATGTGTAGTGCTACCCTAAGTTAATACCACCTTAAGTGGCGCAGCGGGGAAATGCTTGACTAACAAGCAGAAGGTTGCCAGTTTGAATCCCCACTGGTACTATATTGGGCAGCAGCGATATAGGAAGATCATCTCATACTGCATGGGAGGAGGCAATGGTCAACCCCTCCTGTATTCTACCAAAGAAAACCACAGGGCTCTGTGGGCGACGGGAGTCGAAATTGACTTGACAGCACACTTTACCTTTACCCTGAGTTAAGCCTCCTTTAGCACAACCCTTCCTCTCTGTATTTAATGCATTTCTATCCTACCTTTCTCCCTTCAACAGTCTTGGAGGGGACTTTGCTCTGCATGCCAACATTGAGGGAGCCTGAATTGTTGTGCACTAGGGACGGTGCCTTCTCTGTTGTTGCCCCCAGGCTTTGGAATGCTCTTCCACTGGGTGTCCATGCTCTGACCTGGTTGGCTGCCTTTAAAAAGCAACAAAAGATTGTGTTGTTTTGCCCCTTGTTGACTGCTGGTCTCTCTACTCTCCTGCTGCTGTGACTCCAGTCGTTTTTTGTAATGGCTGCTGCTGGTTCTTGCTTTTGATTGATTGTAATGTTTGAATGTGATTTTTATGAATTTTATTGGATTTTAACTTTTGTAAACCACCTTGCGGTGAGTTTTATAAAACACAGTATAGAAATTTAACTAACCTGTGGTGTTGAGAGTGTCAACAGGTGTGTGGATAAAGGTAGTCCAGTTTACATAGTATATCAGGGTGCTTTCCAGAAAGCAGCTTAAAAATTTTTTATTTATATTTTTATTTATTGTTAAACTTACATACCACCTTTCATTAAAACAATCCCAAGGCAATTCACACAGAAAAATTAAAACAAGACTATAAAAATACACAATTAAAATATTAAGCTAAAATATAAAAACATGAATCTGACTAAAAAGATTTAAAATAGAAGCATAAAATAACCATACAAAATACAATATACAAAGAAGCAGCAGTAAAGGTAATCATATAAAAACCTGGGTTAAAAGCCAAGATTTAACACGCTTTCTAAAAACTGTGTTGGAGACTGAGGAGCAAATAGCCACTGGGAGAGCATTCCAGAGTCTGGGGGCAGCAACAGAGAAGGCCCTGTCCTGAGTGCACGACAGCCGAGCCTCCCTTGTTGTTGGCATCTGGAGCAGAGCCCCCTCAGATGACCTCATCAATTGCTTTGCTACATAAAGGCTTGGTATGCATCCATGCGATCTGGGTTTTGACACCATCTTGCATATGGGAACAGCAAGGTGCCATTGACACTGCCACAGCCTGTATTCGGATCTTATCTTGACATTTCAGGTTTAAAGTGTTGAGAATGTGAATGAGATAATAGTAGCTGGTTTTCTTGGTTGGAGAACAGTTTGCAGGCTTGCTCTGTTTTCCCCGAGTTATCATGTGGAGGAGCTTATCAGTAGATATATCTTAATCCTGCCTCTCAGCTTTTGAAATCAGCTTTAAAAATAAACATTAAAAAATTCCTGCGTAAAGCAACCAGCATCTGCAGTCGGCTTAAAAAACAACAACCCAGTGCTGCTTTTGCACAGTGGTACCAACGGTATCTCCTTCAGTTGCAATTGGCCAATTTCTTATTTTATTTCTGCTGGAGGCCGGTTCTCTTGTGCAAATTCACATAGTGGGGACAGGAGGGGAGGGGAAGCCATCCCGTCACCTGCCCCCCTCCTCCTCTTCTCTCTCTCTCTCTCACAGGGAAGCGCCCAGTGTGTGGATCCAGGGGTGGGAGTTGCTTCCTCTCCTCCTCCTCTCTCTTGCTCTCTCCCCTCGAAGCCTCGGCACAGGAAGAAGTTGTGTAAAATCCAACGGCTAACCCTAACTGGCTTCAAAACGTGACACACTTTGAAGCTCGTTAGGCTTAGCCATCAGATTTTACACCACTTCCTCCTGTGCACAAACTCACAGTCTGGAAAGTACCCCGGACTTCCAAAAGCTTTCGACAAAGTTCCCCACCAAAGGCTCTTGAGTAAACTTAGCAGTCATGGGATCAGGGGTGTGACACGTTCATGTGTGGATTGGTAACTGGTTGAAGGACAGGAAACAGAGAGTAGGAATAAATGGACAGCTCTCTAAATGGAGGGAAGTAAGAAGTGGGGTCCCCCAGGGATCTGTACTGGAACTGGTGTTTTTTTTTTAAATTTAATCATAAATGATCTAAAAGTTGGGGTAAGCAGTGAGGTGGTCAAATTTGCAGATGACAGCAAACAATTTAGGGTAGTGAAGTCCAAAAGGATATCTCCAAACTGGGGGAATGGGCAAAAAAATGGCAAGTGTAGTTCAATGTTAGCAAGTGTAAAGTGATGCATATTGGGCCAAAAAACCCCAGTTTCACACACATGCTGATGGGGTCTGAGTTGTCGGTGACTGACCAGGAGAGGGATCTTGGGGCCGTGGTGGACAGCTCATTGAAAGTTTTGACACAATGTGCGGCAGCTGTGAAAAAGGCAAATTCCATGCTTGGAATCATTAGGAAGGGGTTTGGGGGGAAACTGCTAATATTATAATGCCCTTATAAAAATCTATTGTGCAGCCACATTTGGAGTACTGCATCACCATATCTTAAGAAGTACATTGTAGAAAGGTGCAAAAGAGGGCAACCAAAAATGAGGGCAACCAAAATCACCTAGAGCACCTTCCTTACAAGTCAAGGCTGCAATACTTAGTGCTTTTTAGTTTAGAAAAAAGACAACTGAGTGGAGATATGACAAAAGTCTGTAAAATCAAGTATGATGTGGAGAAAGTTTGTAGAAAGAATTTTTCCCCCTCTCGCATAACACTAGAACATGGGGGTCATCCCATGAAACTGATTGCCAAGAAGTTTAGGACGGAAAAAAGGAAGTACTTTTTCATACAACACATAATCAACTTTTGGAATTCTCTGCCACAAGATGTGGTGACAGCCAACAGCCTGGATGGCTTTAAGAAGGGTTTAAATAACTTCATGGAGGACAGAACCATCAATGGCTACTAGTTTGAGGGCTATAGACCACCTCCAGCCTCAGAGGCAAGATGCCTCTAAATACCAGTTGCAGGGGAGCAACAGCAAGAGAGAGGGCATGCACTCAGCTCTTGCCTGTGGGCTTCTCTGAAGCATCTGGTGGGCCATTGTGTGAAACAGGATGCTGGATTAGATGAGCCTTGGGCCTGATCCAGCAGGGCTGTTTTTATGTTCTTAACATCTGGAAGGCCAAGTTTGCCTCTTAATGCTTCTTTGTGGTGGCACCTGTTAATGGCTATGGCAGTTTCTGTATTTCCTACATGGGCTTATTTAGTCATGGACTGAGATAGAACATCTATTCTATCTCATGGACTGAGATAGAATAGTAGCAGCAATGAAGGTTCATTCACAGCTGGCTACCATTATTGAAACCAAATCTCCTTGCTTCTCAAATTTAATTGATCCCCGAATAATCTCTTATTCTTCAGATGCCACTGGAATCTTGTTCCTGCCTTTGCACTGATGGCTGTCATTTCTTCTAGGTCCAACAACCCAACGGCAGGTTCAAAATGGACCTTCACCGGATGAAATGGAAGTTCAGAGAAGGTAAGGAGCAAAATCCTGCAGCAGCATTTTAACATCAAGTTATGTTTGCAACAAAACAAAATAAAACAGCCATTTCTAGTTACCAAAATTAACATCCCGCCAACCCATCAGGAAGTTCCTTTGGAAGGTGTGAAACTGAACAGGCTGGTTATGATTCAACAACTGAAGGCTTCAACAGATGGAAATATTACCTTAATAAAGTCAATGATAATTTTTCCTACTGTTTTCATGGGAGCCTATATGTTTGCCTGGTTACGGGAAATCCATCAGAGTTTTGGCAGAGTTTTGACACAAACATTTCCCCAATGGTGACTGCAATATTCTGGTTCCATCCATTCTGTTCTGAAGCATGAGACACTGGAGGGGAAATTCCCATGAATTCATGTTGTACAGCTGTACCTCATTATCCACAGGGGTTCTGTTCCTGCATATTACTGGGATTGTGTGGGTTTATATCTATGAGATTGTGGGGGGTTGGTTCCTAGACACTAAAAAAAGCCAAAAAGTGCCCCCCAAATACAAAAATTGGCCAAATTGTTTTTTTTTAAAAAAACTAACAAATGAGCCATAAAATCGCTCCCGCACTCAAAATGGTGGCCAGAAATAACCTCTGAGGTCATTTTCAGCCACCCATGGATACACAGGATTAATCCCTTATCTCCCCACCACCACCCCAATTATTGTTAATTACCCAACCATGGATATGCAAAATCTTGGGTTCTCATAAAGGGAGGACCACCTGTACCATCATTGCAAAATTACATGGCATTGTTGCTGGCCCTGCCCAAAATATATGTGAAGCAGATAAGCACACAGAGAAGTGCTTATGTTTTGTTTTTCTGACAGAAACTTCCTCTCACTTTAGTAGTGCCTAGATGTGTTCCTGTAAAATGAATGGGTCTCAGATGCCGCATTGTATCCACGTAGTTTACAATGTGGCCTTTTGAATCAAAGCCTGTGCTTTTAATCTTGATTTTTGAGGGCCTTCGATTTTGGGGAGTAGTGGCTTGGATAACCAAAATCAGTTTGGACTATGAGGAAGCATGCTGTGAGGAAGTAAAGCTGCCTGCATAATGTTATAATGGCCAGGGGGGCGGGGGGCGGTGTCTGTGCATGCGTGTGCATGTACCCTTAAGCTTGCTTAAGAAGCTTATTGTCTTGGACCTCTAACTAGCAGTAGAGGATTGTGTTATATAGAGAACATCCCGCTGGCTGTATCTACCTTAGTAATTATTCTGGTCCTTCCCCTCTGTTTGTGTGTGTGTGAGAGAGAAAGAGATTCTGCTTCCTAAGTGATATGTAATTCCCTATATTGGTGACTTATCAGATTATATCCAAATAAAATGCTTTAGTCATAAAAAATATATTTAGATGTACTTTTATTCTGCATTATTGCTGGGAAAGTTATAAATTGTAATTGAACTAGGAACTGAGAGAATTCAGCAAAACATCCAGAAGCTCTCCTAGCCATCCTTGAGTCCAGATGTGCATAAGCAACCATAACGTGTGAGCCGGCTGCCCACTGATCAAGGCAGCAGCAGCAGCTGCAATGTCTGTGCTCTCCAGTGTGCTTTAGAGGTACATTGAAAATGTGCCCCCAAGGTCACAGAGCAATTGAAACCAATCTCTTGGCTCGCACATTATGGGATTATGTGGATGTTAATTTGTTTTAAAAATATGTATACCCTGCCTTTCAGTCCTCCCAAGGAGAACAGTAATAGAACACACAAAATCACAGTATCAACCCACAGTAAACTGCAATAGAACTAAGCAGCAGAAAATCAAAAACACCAGCTAAAACCAGCACTTAAACTCCTTATGAAACACAGTGTTTTTACTGCCCGTTTGACTGGGTGGAAGCTTGGGAGTCATCCCTGGGGAGGGAATGCCAAAGGTGAGGAACCACTACTGGGAATGTCCTGTCCCTGATAACCCTCCAGATGAATTTGTGTCAGAGTAGGGCTTGAGAGCCTGATTGCACAGCCTGGGTAGGCTCATATGGGCAAAGGTGGACTTAAAAGCAGAGGTGCTTTTACCCCTGGACTTGGGGGATAAAGTCCAGGGCCTCCACACACCCTGGGGGCCCCCAAATCCTCTTTAGTCTGTCCTGAGTGGTGTGGGCGCCATGCTGTGGGTCCATGATACACCAGGGCAGCCGAGTGCAATTGTGACCTATGCCAGGTGTGTTAGAGACAGAGCGGGGAGTGGGGAAAGAAATATGTGGGATGGGAATATGTTAAGTTACAGGTAGAAATGTTTCTGCTACTACATACTTGCATAAATATACCTGTTCTATAGTCTTACATTATTGTGAGTTCAGTTGCTGTTTGTGCCCTCAAGAACCCATATGTTAAAAATACTATGTGATGGTGTTTGTGTGCGCGCATGCGCGTGTAAGGGGGTGATGCTTAACTTGCAGCAGTGGGCCTCCAAAGGTCTTTAGGCTCAGGCTTCAAAATTACCTAGGTGCACCTCTGCTTAAAGGTAACCTGGTCTGAGTCATGAAAGCAATAATCATAACTAGCTGGGCCGGGCACAGAGCATCTGCCCCTCTAGTTTGCTGCAGCCTCCATTTTCTCTCCCTACCGGCCAGCCCTTGGCCACCCGCCAGCCCACCCCCTTTACCGTTTTCTCCCCCACCCACGCCCTCGTCATTGGTTCCCTCCCGCTCCGCTGCCATTTTTTCCTGCCCGCTGCCACCATTTTCTTTCCAGCCGGCCGGCCACTCTCCTGCCCCCATCTTCTCCCGCTCGCTCCACTTGCTCACTGACCACCCATGCCCCACCGGTTTCTCCCCCTCTCATCCGCCTGCCCCTGTCGCTGGTTTCTCCCCCGTCCGCCTGCCCCATGACTGGTTTCTCTCCCGCCCACCCACCCCTGTCGCCAGTTCCTCCCCCGCCCGCCTGCCTACCCACCCCCGTCACTGGTTTCTTTTCCCAGCCAGCCCATTCGTCCACATCATTATCCTGCTGGTGAACTCCCACGAGAGCCGCCCCACATAGGATTAGCGACGGGTACATTTAAGAGAATGATAGATAGATAGATAGATAGATAGATAGATGTATGTTTAGTATTCATATAGCACTTGTGAGTGAGCAAACCACTTCACATGTATTATCTTCTTGTAATCCTCACAACAGCCCTGCAAGGGAAGTTAGTAGTATTGTCCTCAGAAGATAAGAAACTTGCCTAAGTCCGCCTAGTGAATTCATGGTAGAGGTGAGATTCGAACCAAGGACTTGCTGATTTATCTATTTTAGCTCAGTTGCCAAGCCATACACTACACCAACTCTTCATAGTCATTAAATTGGCTCTAAAAATACATCATGTAGTATGTAATAACGGCTGCATGCTCAGAATTTTTTTCTTTTTCTTTCCTCCAATCATTGTGTTCCACCTGAGACCAATATTTGCTCTGTCTGCTTGATCATGGCATGCCACGACTTGTCAAGAAACAAATTGTTTAAGACATAACCAAAGTGTGACTAAGCCATAGAAGAGTCAAGTTGGCCCAGCTCTGGAGCTAGACTAGGAATTCTTAACCTTGGGCCCCCAGATGTTGTTGGACTACAACTCCCATCATCCCCAGATACGGCCTTTGTGGCTGAGGATGATGGGAGTTGTAGTCCAAAAAACATCTGGGGGCCCAAGGTTAAGAAACCCCGAACTAGACTACTGCATGTTGTTCCATGAGTCCCCAACACCCCCACCCCACCCCCCAGTACAGAAAGAAAGCTGGCACACACAGTAAGAGAGGAGTTGGGTTCTTATTCAGCCAGTGACCCAATGAAGAAAGTATGGAGGGGAGTTAAGGGGATGGGCCCATAGCTCAGTGGTAGAGCATCTGATTCGCATGCTGGAGATCCCAGGTTCAGTCCCTGGCATATCCTGGTAGAGTTGGGAAAGACTTGTGTTTGAAGCCCTGGAGAGCCACTGCCTGTTAGTGCAGACAGTACTGAACTAGACGGACCAATGGTCTGACTCAGTGTAAGGCAGTTTTCTATGTTGCTGTTTTGCTCCCCTAGCAATCATAGCTCCTCACACTTTGCACTGCCATTAAGCATACTCTTAACTTTGCTGTGCTTCTTTTTTGGAAGAGGCACTTACGTTCACAATCCTCTGAATTCCTAATGAGAGAATAGCATATGTCCTTTACCATTCGTGAACCTTGACTCGCTTTGGATTATCTCTAAAGTTCAACCTGTGTTTTTCAAATACCATGTACAAAATTGAGCTTGAAATGTGGCTCATTTCAAGGATTTTTCAATTCCAAGTAAGGAAGAAGAAACCCTCAAAATGTGATATTTCATTAATCCCTCAACAGAACCTCTTATACCACATTGGTTATGCTCTGTGGACCCTATAAATGGTCATTTAATTTTGTTGTAACTTGTAATGTTTGTAGTTGTTAATTTTTGGAACTGGTTTTGTTATATATTTATTATTGGTTTTGGTGGTTTTTTTTTTTTTTTTTTTTTTATTAGCCACCTTGGAGGACCCTTTGAGGGGCCAAAAAGCAGGATATAAATCCCTAGATTTAAAATCCTCACTAATTCTTTTTCCAGTCCAATCTTTTCCTGTCTACTGTTATCTAGCAGGACCGGCCTGTCCACTGGACAGATCTAGGCAGTCACATAGGACACCAGTTGTTGGGGGGGGGGGCGTGTTTTTGCTACATGCCTCCCTTTCCCTCTCCAAGCAACCACTGACCTGCTGGGAGTGCCCATTTGCTCAATTCCCAGAGGGAGGGCACAGTGTGGGGAGAGAATGAGCAAGGGAACAGAGTCTGCCTTGCCTTGCCTTGCCTCCCATGCTGGCGAATGAGCAGCAAGAATAAAGCTGGAGGTGGGGGGTGTGGGGACGCCAAAGTCAGACTTTGCCTAGGGTACCAAAAAGGCTAGGGCCAGCCCTGTTATCTAGACTGAGATTCCAAAGCCTCTAGGCAGAGACCCAAGTAGCCCTACTACCTTGTCAGTAAACCAGCTTTAAATCTCACTAGAAATCTTCATTGTGCAATTTAATTTATTTATTTATTCATTCATTCATTCATTCATTTATTCGATTTTTATACTGCCCTTCCGAAAAGGCTCAGGGCAGTTTACAATTAAAAACAAACCATTGAAACCAATAACAATTAAAACTGAGATATAAATATAAACACCAATTAAAAAAATCTTTAAAACAATTAAACTAGCATAACAATTAAAACCCTGAAAATCAGGTTGGCATTAAAACAATTAAAACTAATTAAAAACCCTGAAAGGCCAGGCCAAACAGATGGGTTTTTAGGGCTCTCTTGAAGGTCAGTGAGTGCATTCCACAGCCCGAGAGCAGCCACAGAGAAGGCCCGCCTCTGAGTCGCCACCAAACGAACCGGTGGTAACTGGAGACGGACCTCCTCAGATTATCTTAATGTGCGTTGGGGATCATGTGAAAAAGGTGCTCTCTAAGATATCTCGGACCCAAGCCATTCAGGGCTTTAAAGGTAATAACCAGCACTTTGTATTTTGCCCAGAAACATATCGGCAGCCAGTGCAGTTGTTTCAAAATAGGCGTAATATGGTCTCTCTGGGTTGCCCCAGAGACCAATCTGGCTGCCGCATTCTGAACTAACTGAAGTTTCCGGACTACGTACAAAGGCAGCCCCACATAGAGTGCATTGCAGTAGTCAAGCCGGGAGGTTACCAGCTGATGCACCACTGTTTTGAGGTCATCCTCTTCAAGGAATGGGTGCAGCTGTCGAATCAGCCAAAGCTGATAGAAAGCACTCCTGGCCATGGCCTCCACCTGAGATACCAGGGTGAGGCCTGAGTCCAGGAGTCAGGGGCGTAACTACCATTAGGCAAGGGGAGGCAGTCGTCTTGGGGCCCCACTGCCTCAAGGGGCCCCCCAGAGGCACATCACATGACTCCCCACCCGCCCATGTTGCACCCCCTATGAATTATGTTGAGTCTCTTGGAGATCGGCAGGAGCAGAGAGTAAAAAAAACTAGATTCAATGTGAACTAGATATTCACCGTATTCATAATGGGGATGTGAGTGTGAGTGCACAATATATTGTGAAGTGTGTTTGTGTGTGTGTATCAGTGAGGGGCCTATTTTAAAATCTTGTCTCTGGGCCCCCTCCAACCTTGCTATGCCCCTGCCAGGACTACTCCCAAGCTGCGCACCTGCTCTTTCTGGGGGAGTGTAACCCCATCCAGCACAGGAAGATCTAACTCACCCCTCAGATTCTGAGCCCACACAATGAGCACCTCCGTCTTGCTTGGATTCAGTTTCAATTTGTTCTCCCTCATCCAGCCCATTACTGTCTGTAGGCAGGCATTTAGAGAATGAGTGCCATTTCCTGAAGATGAAAAGGAGAAGTAGATTTGGGTGTCATCAGCATACTGATAACACCCAGCACCAAACTTCCTGATAATCTCACTGTAGATGTTAAAAAGCATTGGTGACAGAATGGAGCCCTGAGGGACTCCATACAACAGCTCCTGTATTGAGGAGCAACTGTCACCAAGCTCCACCATCTGGAATCTACCCAAGAGATAGGAACGGAACCTCTGCAAGGCAGTGCCCCCTATCCCCAACTCCCCCAGGCGATCTAGAAGGATACCATGATCGATGGTATCGAACACCGCCAAGAGATCCAGAAGAACCAGCAGAGTCACACTCCTTCTGTCAATTCCCTGGTAAAGGTCATCTATCAGGCCGACCAAGGCTGTCTCAACCCCATAGCCAGCTCTAAAGCCAGTTTGAAATGGGTCTAGATAATCAGTTTCCTCCAAGACTGCCTGGAGCTGGTTGGCCACTACCCTCTCAATCACCTTGCCCAACCAAGGGAGATTGACCTATAATTATCCATCGCTAAGGGGTCCAGGGAAGGCTTCTTTAAGAGCGGTCTAACCATTGCCTCCTTCAGGCAGGGGGGCACCCTACCCTCCCTCAGCGATGCATTTATGATGTTAACTAGACCACCTCCAACAATCTCCCTGCTAGACAGAAGCAGCCAAGTTGAGCAAGGATCCAGAGAACAGGTGATAGGCCCCAAGCAGCTTGTCCACATCCTCAGGAGTCACAGGTTGAAACTGATCCAATCTAATACTGCAAGAGGGATTGCTGGACACCTCCTCCATAGACTTTGCAGAAATAGTGGAGTCCAAGCCAGCCCGAATACAGGAGATCTTATTTGCAAAGAACCCATTAAAGGCATCACAGCAGAGCAACTCCGGGGACTGATTGGAAGTAGAAGGAGCAGAAGAAAGTAGAATGTGTTTGATGTGTTTAATTTGAATTGGGGACCCCTAGTTCAATTTGGGGCAGAGGGCAATTCTGTTTTTCTTTCTTTCCCATTTCATTAAAATTCAAAATATCTCCTTCAAATCCAGTATAGATCAAAACAGTGTAAAATGTGTTTGGAAAACTTATTTTAAGTTTCATGTTCCTACTTTTGTATAATATATTTGATTCCGCTTCCTTTTAATGCATAAAACTGGATGGAAATCATTCTTTTTTCCTTTTCTTTACAGCTTATGAGTAATTTCAGGTTTAGTGTATTGTTCATATTAATGCATATGCTCAAGGAAGAGAACAATCATTCATGCTTCTTAATTAACCAAAGAGAGGTCAAATTATAAAAGTGAGCAATGAATCTTAAGGTGGTTAGAATATGAGAGGCCCTCTGGTGGAAATTTCTCAGAACTGCATGCTTTTGCAAACACATGAGACCAACACACATAAATCCCTCCAATGGCCCCATTGTACGTATAAATGGAGTCCAGCAAATTCAAATTCTCACCTCTAACACCTGGGGCTTGCGTGTGCTGTGCTTGCTAGATAGGGGGCTACATGCACCACCAGGCACATGTGCCCTCTTCTTACAAAATCCCCCTCGCATTCAATAAACCCAGGCAGAGTGTGCTGGCCACCCTTCCTGGTTCTGACATGCTTGCTGGCTAGGCATTCCAGTGGCTGTGTCTTTTTGGCATGCCTAAGAAAAGGACCAGAGCTGGGAACATCATGGGAGCAAAAACTGATTATCTGAGATTCATGCTCTTGTTGTGTGTGTGAATATCACTCATTCCATGAAAGCTGAATGCACAGCCATGGGGCGGGGGCAGGGCGCATGACCAGTGGGTGCATCAGCATTTAGAATACATGGTCAGCAGGCCTGGTTTCGCTCCCCACATTTCCTGGTTATAAGGATGAGTTAGTGAGAACAGGGCGACTATGAATGAATTCTGATTACATTCCTTGTCCAGCAGCTACTTGTTAGATATACATTGGTTTTCAAGCCGCCCCAATTGTTGACCAGGATGCAGCATCAGCATTTAAATTAGGCCTGCCACATTCTAGGGAGCCCTTTCGCAAATGCATCAGAACTAAAACTGGATTATTTTTAAACCATTTATTTTAGGCAAGCGATGGAGCAGCAACAGCAACAGCGCCAGGAATCTCTGGAAAGAAGAACCTCTACCACAGGCATGTATCCTACTGTTATAAGCAATGCTGGCCCAGCTTTCTCCCTGCTTGTCTCGTTTAACTCTTGGCTGTTCCCTGTGTTTTTATGGAAGCACTTTGGCCTGCTGAGTGTTGCTATAATCATTCCGTGGTTTGAAAACGTTTCAGACAGACACTAAAGGAAACACATATGGAATGTAGAGGAGGGATGATTGCACAAACACGACTGAAGCTCAAGATGCAGACCCTTGAAACTCAGCTCAGCCTGTGATGCATTTCAGTTGTTTGTCATTTTCTTGGAGTGTTTTCACAGGGAAGGGTTAAATCAACTTTTGGCTTAAACTGATTGTGAAATGGATGTCAAACCTATATGGATTAGATTATATTTCTCTTCCACCTTCTGGCCTATATTAGCATGCAGATGTGGTACAAATCATAGAATCGTAGAATTTTAGACTTGGACGGGATCTTGGAGGTCTTTCAGTCCACTCCCACGATCAGTGCAGGAAATGGCTAGCATCCCTGACAGATGGCTGTCCAGCCTCTGTTTGAAAACCTCCGGTGAGAGAGAGCCCACCCCTACATGAGGCAGGCTGTTCCACTGTTTAACATCTCTTATGGTCTGGAAACTGATATCTAGCCTAAATACTTGAAATTTACATCCCACAAATAATACGAGAGAGACTCACAAGTGTATTTAAGCCTTGGTGTGAATACACTCTGACTCTTGAGCTGTGTTGTCAACTCACTTCTACAAGTAAGTTTTTTGTTTGTTTGTTTGTTTGTTTGTTTGTTTGTTTGTTTGTTTTAAGGATGCTCTCAGCTGTACTAATCTGAAGGCTAGTTTTTATGTTACTTCAGCAGTCTGGTTGCCACTTCTGTGTGACTGCTTCTTACAACCATAACATATGGAAAGAAGAGGCCACGTGGACAGCAAGTATGATGGGGTGACTCCGCACACAAATGCCTCTTCTGCCTGGTAGCTGACTGTGCAGGCTTGGAGATTAGCCTCATCATAGTCTCCTCCTACATGGCCTTTTATTTACATATGCTCCTGGAGGCATATAGGAAGTTTTTAACAGAATTGGCAACCACACCACTAAAGTAACATAAGAATCAGTAGTTGGATGAGGCGTGTTCTTGGCTCTTGACTTAGCACACCACTGCCTATATAGGAGCATTCCTCTACAATACATAACTGTTTATCTGATTATATCGGTTTGGCAATTGCAGGTTCCCTTGGGCATGAAGGCAATAATTGATAATTGCAAAATAGTATATGTAGGGCACTGAATTTAATCAGTGAAATCACAGGCATACTGTTGGTAGATCCCCCCACTCCTTTTGGGCTCAGTGAATGGCCTCAGAACACCTTATGCTGTGTTACTGTTGTTGCAAAGTAGATTTGGACTTTATTAGCTCTTGACCAGCAAACCACTTAGAATTCCATGTAAATTCTTTTGAACTAGGGATGTGCACGAAACGGATTTTACATCCCGTTTCATCCTTGAAGTGAAACGCAAATGGTTGGAATGTTCCATTGAAACAACTGCTCCAACTGGTTGTTTCAGTAGAGCAAACCCGAACTGTTTTGAGTGTTTTGGGGCATAGGGAACAATGGGGAAACTTGAAACACCCCATTGCTCCTCATGGGTAACTCCTAGGGACACCCAAGTGGGTTGGTGGTAGGGCATGATGGGTGCTACCTACCACCCAATCCACAAAAGAAATGGGCAAGCGGGTGATTTAAAACAAAATTTTTATCTTTCTCCCAAACCCCCATAGGATCCTATGGGGGTTTATGGGAAAGGTTGAAAATTTGTTTATAAAGTGGCCAAAAAAGAATAACTGACCCAGAAGCCACAGTGCCTGTACTGCAGTAACATCATTGTCACAAGTTGCTCTCACACACAATTACGACTCCTTACTTCCTAGCATTGCAACAGCTCCCACAGCAGCACACTTAGGAGCAAGCATAGCCATAAGCTCAACTAGAGCAACTTCAGCCACATTTTGATAAAGAATTACACATGATGTTGAATGTAGACCTTGGACAAAGACAATTTGGTTGGTGGCTTAAAAGTCTTGTAATTGCCAAGCCAGTGTTGTGTTGTGTGTTGACTTTGAACTAAAAGAGTTAGCAGCTTTTCTGGATTGATTTGAAAACCCTTAAAATCAATATCTGCACTAACCCTTTTGGCTTTTTCTAAGTTTGGGTTTCATTTTGGTTTATTTAGTTCCCCGCCCCCTCCCCAAGCATGCTGGCTTCTTTCATTCTCCAGTGCAAACCCATTTCATTCTTTCCTTTCCTTTTTCTTTTCTGTTCTCTTTAGTCTCCACCCTTCAGATAAAAGTGTCTTCTTCCCCTTTCCACTGCCAGTCTCCTCCTCCTGACTACAGTAACTACAATGCCTCCGCTTCCACTGGCGCTGTTCCTCCTCCACCTCCCTATGCCAAAGTTATCTCGTCAGCGTCTCCTCCTGGCCCTGAGCCCTCTAGCAAAGCCTACTTCAGATCTCCTCATGGAGCCAGAGAATCTCCTCTGCCTCGCCACCAACATTCTGCCTCCGAGCTCTCACCATCTCCTGGCCCTTCCTTTCCTCCAGCCTGGCCAGGCCATAGGACTCTTACGCGGAGCACCAAGCAATTCTCTTTATCCCCACCACCTGCCCCTGCTTCCCACTATCCTTTCACCCCACCTCAGCCTATCAGACGTTCCTCTCTCTCATATTCTCCTCAGTCTTCCTCTTCTCCTGTAACCTTTACATCCCCTGTGCCAAAGGGGTTGATCCTGCAGCCTCATATTCCAGTAGTTCTTCCTGTGATTTCTGCCCAGAATGGCAGGATCCAGGGGCCTACAGATTCAGTGGTCCAAGACTCCTCGGCACACGTACCTCAACTAGGTCTGAATGGCCACCGTGAAGAACATTTCGCCACACAAGCTCCTCTAAGCAACACTAGGTCCCAGGTAAAGAGAACAGATGAGTCCTTTTTCTCATACCTGGAAGCGGTACCCGTTTCCCATCTACCTGTTATCAGCGGCCCAGCTGGGTCCTTCATCCCGGCTTTCTCTCAGCCCTCTCATCTGTCGCCTTATTCTCCACACCAGCTATATCAGTCCATGTCACACTTTGTTTCGTTACCTCCTCATTACGCTGCTGTGTCTGAGGTGAATTTGTGCAAGAGGACCCCTTCTTACATGACTTCATCAACCATTTCCCACTTGAGTAAGTACTCAGTTTGAAAGAGTGGTAACTTCAAAACAAATCTCTAGTTTTTAATGGTTTGGTTTTAAAACCCAGTTTCTCTGCCAGTCTTTTAGGGAAACAAATTGGCTATGGCAGGGCTTCTCAAAACTTGGGTCGCCAGGTGTTTTTGGCCTACAGCTTCCATCATTCCCAGCCATCCTAGGTGAGGATGATGGGAGTTGTAGGCCAACAACATTTGGGGACCCAGGTTTGGGGACCCCTGTGCCTATGGGGAATGTAGGACGTAAGCTCCAATACAGAAAACAGCTCTGCTAGTGTAGTGTAGAACTGTTAAATTAGTGTTGGGAGTTTGCCAACATAGGAATCCTCTACATCCTTTGTTCAAAATAATGGCACCTTTGTTCTGAAGGATGACCTTAGGCAAGCCACCATCTGCAGTATGCAGCTACACATATTGACCTACCTTGCAACCTGGTTAGGATGACTGAGATGCTGTATGAGAACATGAAAGTAGTATATACATGTGAAATGCTCTTGTTTTTTATTAATTAGCTCAATATAACCAGCAGGGTTTTGGATCATAGGAACATAGGAAGCTGCCTTATACCACAACATTCAGATAATGAGAAATTTTTCTCCATCTCACATAACACTAGAACCAAGGGTCATCCCATGAAATTGATTGCCAGGAAATCTAGGACCAACAAACGGAAGTACTTTTTCACACAACGCATAATCAACTTGTGGAATTCTCTGCCACAGGATGTTCTCTGCCACCTGGATGACTTTAAGAAGGGTTTGGATAGCTTCATGGAGGAGAGGTCTATCTCAGCGGCTACTAGTCGGAGGGCTATAGGCCACCTCCAGCCTCAAAGGCAGGATGCCTCTGAGTACCAGTTGCAGGGAAGTACCAGAGGCAGGGCACCTGTGAGTACCAGTTGCATGTCCTCAACTCCTGCCTGTAGGCTTCCAGAAGCATCTGGTGGTCCACTGTGTGAAACAGGATGCTGGACTAGATGGGCCTTGGGCCTGATCTGGCAGGGCTGTTCTTATTCCAGTGGTCCATCCAGTGCAGTATTGTCAATGCTCATTGGCAGAAGCTCTCCAAGGTTTCTAACAGGAGTCTTTCTCAGCCTTACCTGGAGATGCCAGGGATTGAACCTGTGACGACCTGCATGCAGACTGCTTTGGCATAGCTATGACTGAACTATGGCCCTATCCCTTATCTGTTTTTTTGTCAAATAGCAGCTCCCTCACTTCACAGAAAACCACCATTTCATCATAGGAGGAAACTGGGCTTCAAAATATTGTTTTTTATATAGAATTTGAAGGCAAATCTGTTGTTCCCAGCGGGGAGAACAACCCAAGGAACTATTTTCATTGTGACTATATTTTTTCAGCTAATGTTACATTAGTTGTATTCAGACATAATGCAAAAACTTGGTTTGTGCTTTTAGGATCCCACACCATAGTTTGCACTTCCTGTGATGTACCACCAGTGAATGGTGGTTTAGAGTTGCTTTTCTGCTTTTGTTCCCCTTAAGCACAGGACTCTGTTTCATAAGTTTATATATCACTTCCATCTCATTGTGGCAACAGCTCTCTTAAGGAGTGCATTTGCCCTAACAGTGATTTGTTAATTGTCTTTTAATTCAGACATAATAGCAAAAGACAGTTAGCACAAACTGCGATTTGCAAACTAGCTTCAAACCAAGATCCTGATTTGTCAGTGTCATTAGGGTTGTGGGCAGGCTTGGATTTGGGTGCTAAAACTGGAGCCTATTCATCTCAGTTACTGTTCACTGGTATCTCCCTTTTCTCCTTTTTGTTTGGATTATGAACCCCTTTGACACACACACACAGAGCCATCTCCTTTTCTTTACTATGTAAACTACTTTGAAAATGTTTCTGTAGAAAGGCAAAATATAAATATTCTACATCTAATCAAAATAAAGTTTTAAAAATGGTATCACCATCCATTCTCTTCAGTAAACTGGAGAATTGCATGCTAAAGGAAACAATCACAATGCACAGGGAACTGACTAAAAAGCAGAACTCAAAGAGATAAAGAGAGACTGCAATACTGAGAGGGGATTTTCTTTTGGAGGGCTCTGTAGTCAGTTGAGCCAAGCTATATATCACACTTCTATTGTAGGGATGTGTACAGAACCAGTTCGGAGGCCTTTTATGGGTCTCCGAACTGGTTCGAAAGGCGGCTGGTTCGATGGCGGTGGGGTGTTCTGCTTTAAGAGCAGGGGAGGGTGCACTTACCCCTCCTTCCACTCTTCCCCCAACAGTGCTCCTTTTTTTAACAAAGTTAATCAGAGCGGCAGTGTATCTGCCTGCCACCCCGTTGACTGGATACAACCAGAAGTATTGGATGCGCCCGTGCCGGCTCATGCAGGCACATCAGATACTTCCAGTTGTATCTGGTCAATGGGGGCAACGGGGCATCAGGGAGGTACACTGCCACCCTGATTAACGTTGTAAAAAAGGAGCACTGGCAGGGTAAGTGTACCCTCCCCCACTCTTAAAGCAGCACACACACACCTGCCATTTAACCACCCCTTCCTGGTTCCGTGCACATCCCTATTTTATTGCAGGCATGGGTGAAGAAGTGATTACAGATTGGGATTTTACAGATTGGAAGATGACCCCAAATTAGGAGGAATTTGGTAGATGAGTAAATTGATCTTGATTTAATTAACAGAAGACAGGAAGAGGAAGAAATTTATCCAGTCATATCTATATAATTAATTCTCTTAGCCGGCATGCGTGTCCAGGATTTGGCTGCGGCACTCTTGTGACACGCTGCAAGAGTTCCAGCGAAAGGCTGGCGGAATGAAGAGGAGAGGGGGAAGAGAAAGTGCTGGTGGCGGCGGCGGGCAAGGCGGAGGAGAGAAAAGCAGCAGTGGCAGGGAGGGAAAAGTGGCGGTGGGGGCGGGTGGGGAAAGAAAGGCAGCGGCGTCGGGCAAGCAAGAGAAAAGCAGCAGCGGGCTGGTGGAGTGGGGGGAGAGAAAAGCGGTGGCAGAGGAGAGGGGGGAGAGAAAAGCCGCAGCGGGCAGGCAGGCAGGGAGAGAAAGGCCGTGGCGGAGGGCAAGCAAGAGAAAAGTGGCAGTAGGTGGAGAGAATGTTGGAGATGAACTTCCAGTGCATCGACCTTTTGCACCAACTGTCTTAATGACCACATGGGGCATTGGGAGTAGAGACAGTGAGTCAGGGTCTCCCTATCTGTCCCTACTCTATGACCCCTGAACTGACTCTGCAGCACTTCCTGTGCTGAGTCACAATCCTTCCTTTCCTCCTAGAGAGCAGATGGAAACATCTCTCTCTCTCCTTACCTATCCATTATGTAGTCCTTTAGATTAGATATAGGTCTTTCCTATCTACGTGTATTTAACCAATAAATATTTAGTGTTTAGTCATACAAGGATCTCCATTTGTTTTCTCTAAATAGCTGCAATATCCAAACTATCCTCTGCTACCTACTCTGTGACTGGAGTGTGTGCTCATTCCTTAGTGTTCTGCTGTTTTACCTATCGTGGGTAAAAATCAACAACCTCTAACAGAGAAAAGCAGCGGCAGAGCAGAGGGGCGGAGAGAAAAGCCACGGCAGGCAGGCGGATGGGAGGGAGAAAAAACAGTGGTGGCGGGGCCCTTCTTGGTTGCCCGCCACCCAGTGAGGCTCCGTATGGAGAGGAACAGGAGGGGAGGAGGGCTAGAGAGCACGGGGCTGGAGGGAAGGGGAAGAGAGGAGAGACCAGGGCAGGAGGAAGAGGGAGGGGAAAACAGCCGGCCCCAAAGCACCGCACAGATGCTCTGTGCAGGGTCGGCTAGTGTAAAGTAATTCTCTTGGGGGGGAAATACAGACTTGCAGAATGGAGAATTGTTGGTTAAGTCGTAGCATTACTGAAAGTAAGAGGCTATTCACCACAAACTAAAAACAGTTGCTCTTGCAGCAAAAAACAGACACACAAGCCTTTCATCTCTTTATTTAAAGTATTATTTTGCTCCCCTCGCCCAGCCTCTGCTTCCACAACTGCTTAAGGAGGCTTAGTATCTTGAAGTGCCTTGTTCAAAGTATGGCTTTTATCACCAGGAAGTAATAATACAGGCATTTGCTCTTTGCTAGATCATTGTCCTCATTTCTGATGCTTACGTTTTAAGAGAAGTGCTGGAAAAATGCAGCAGAGTTCAAAGAGTATTTTTAAAAGATAATTAGCAATTTCTATTTTAAGATACCTGAGGAATTGTGAAAGCACTGGCAGGGGTATATTCAGCCTCAAGAAAATATTTGTCAAGAGGGAAATAGGAGGACATCAAATATTGGAAAATATATTCAAAGCTTTTCTTCAAAAGGCTTTTCTAAACAGGGTTAGTGCCAGGTTGCAGGAAGCCTGGGTCAGGTGAGAGGGGATGAGGAGTCTAAAACGGTGCCACTACTGGAAGAGGAAAATCTGCTGTGCCACCACTGCCCACTATCACTTGGTAAGCTTGCTTGGGAGGCTTACTGGGTGGGCAATGGACAACAATGACAAAGGACCAAAAGAAAGGGCCTTCAGGGGCCAGGTGGGCCATCTGATGAGCATAAGCCCTTAGCCTGTGCCCAACCTGACTGATCACAGAGGCTGCCCCCAACCATAAGATCTGGGCGTGTTCACACTTAACGTGGACCTTGAGCTTTACATGACCTCCCTTCGCCCTGGTTGTGCACGCTCACTCCAGTCTCTGCATTCATGCCTACTTTCTTTGTAGGTTACGATATGGTGAGATTGGTTGTGACATTCAAACCCACATATTGCTTCAGGGAACCCAAAATCTGACACTCACTTGAACCCTAGGCTGAGGGAGGTAACGAGAACCTTGGGTTCCGAGTTAAGGATGAACCCACCCAATGTTTTGAAAGGTTGTTGTCATGTGCCTTTTAAGAAAAGTGGGAGAAATCATATATTTACATTGGAAAAAATGCTGGCTTCTGAATAAGTCTACCAAACACTGCCATTCTTCAACATTTTTACTAGCTTGCATGTCTACACTTACCTATCTTTTAAAAAAACATAATTTATGTGCTGCTTTTGGGTTATTTAATAACCTCATAGCAGCTGTCCATTTAACTTGTTAATGACTTATAGGTGAAAAGGACTAGTCCCTCACTTAGTTGCCTGGAACCAATTCTGATCTGCCACAAATGACCAAGCAAGTGGCTATTTACAAGCCATGAATGATACAGAAGTAAAATATTAGGACAAGAAGGTCTTCAGTGTACCAATGCCTGGGCTGAGTTACCTATATAACATCTGGAATCTAGTTAATGGAGGTATTTAGAAAAAAGGATTGTGGGAATGCTTCTTTCAGCAATGGTTTTGGTCTAGAGAATATATCTTGTACATGAAACTGGGCACTTGGGGTAACATTCTAGCATTGTGCCTGTAAGAATGGTATTCCAAAACATTTGAGCAGACATATGTCATATGGTAGTTCAAATAAATATAGAAACAAGTAGTTCTAAGTAGAGTTTATTTCCACTTCTTTCATTTTATTTTCCACTTCCTACATCCAAGTCACATTAAAGGTTTAGAATAAAATCCATTCAATCTATTTGATTACCATTCTTGGAAATTAGGTTCATCTACTATTTAGTTTCAGTAGAGTTTTAGAGAGGAGCCACTTATAATGTGTGTGGATGACAGATTATAATGAAAATATCCACATTAGGATACCTTAGGTTCCCACTCCTATATGCTGTGAATTTGGTTTGTATTGTATTGGAAATACATGAGTTCTAAAATCCATCATCTTCTTTCAAGATGACAGATTCACTAGGTCCCTCTTCTATATGCTCTGAATTTTTTTTGTATTGGACTATCAGCACATATATTCTAAATAGGTGTTGCTTATAATTTGATTGGCCACCTTCTTACCTCATGATGCTGGATGGGTGAAAACATACCCTGTTGGCATACTTCATGACTCCCTCGCATGAGATGTGAATTGGGTTTGTATCAGACTGTTAACCCATGCATTCTAAAGGGGTGTGTTGCTTATGCTTTGATTGGCCTCCATCTTGAACCAAGGTGGTAGATGTGGGGTGGGAGTCAGGGTCCTTCCTCCCATGTCCTGTAAATCTGATGTGCATTGGAGAACTTTACAGAATAATAACTCCACAAAGTTATTAGTGAAACACACAAGTACACACACACAGAGTGAGCTTTCTTCCTATTGGAAAGTAGGCTAACTACGTGAGAGTCAGTGAATGGCAGATGGATCAAGATGAGGAGTATTTGGGAGGGCTGGCAGAAATCCTGTCAGGGCCCCTGTGATAATTATAGGTGGGATGGAATTAAACATCTAGATTTTCTCCTCAACCTGTGTAATCACTTTGTAATAGATCCTTGGACTAGTAGTTTGTCTGGAAGACCAATATATAATTTTCACTGTGACCCCTCTGCTTTCTGCACACAGAACTTTAGCATTGTGTCCCAAATGGAGTATACCATATGAGAGCCCTGTCTTAGGACTCCTTGTGTTTGCTATTGCTTGACGTTTGCATCAGAATGCGGTTGGCAAGAGCCATCTTGGTGTATCATGAATAATTCTGTTCTTCGGGAAATTTGGGGCAATATTTCTATTGAAATTTTGGGAAGGGGTGTGTGTGTGTGTGTGTGTGTGTGTGTGTGTGTGTGTGTGTGTGTACACTGTATTTTTATGACTGGTGGCCTGATTCTGCTAAAGGTGCAAGGCCAGTTCAGGGAAACTCACTGTAATTGATCTAGTTATGTTGGTTGCTGTGAGCTAAGAATCTTATGTAATGTAACGGGCAATTAAATTTTGCATTTGCATTTCCAGCTTGGCCTCAGGCTGACTTATCTTTCGTAAGATAAGAATGTTGCACATACATTCAGGTGTGCCCATGGTGAAATGCCAGGATATCTCCCACGGCTGGTTTGTGAACAGCAATTGTATATTACATTCCCATGGTGTGTGATGGGGTTTAGACTTTAACATTTCCTAAAAAGCAGTGGTGAGTTCTTAAAGAAACTGAATACACATTGGTATTCCTATGGTATCTCCCTTATTGTTCTTTTGAATCAAAATATGTTTCTTTAATTGTTTATGATGTGTGAAATGTTACAGTAACTCAGAATGGGAGCTGTAGGCCTCTGAATGTGGTTTTTGTTTGCATTCTTTTACTTGTGGTAGTAGAGAGAATGTGGTGGTTAGATGCCAACAACTCCATTTCCGAGCAGTGGTTAGGAATGAAGAAGATCTACCAGGAGCAAAAGAAGCTTATTTGGAGTGTCATTCAAGGATAGGTGGTGGCTACTCCAGGCTACAGTTAGTTTACCTTGAGATAAGTGCCCCCAAAACATGATTCATCACTGCCCAGCAGGGGAAATCTATGCACGGGGACAGATTTCTCCATATAAATTACTTAGCTGGATTCAGTCCCACATGTCCAAAAGGATACTTTAGGCAGGGAGGGTGGAGGAGTTTACCCAGCATGCCATACGTATAGCATACCCAAAAGTCAATGGCTCTGCATTCACAGGTAGCGATTGACGCTATTTGCTCTTACAGTGTTAATTGCCTGCACATGGGATGGGACGACTGAATACCGGCCATCCTTTCCTTCTCCACTGCCCCCAGCCTCCACTGCCAGTGATTAGTTATGTTAGGACATCATTTGTCTGTTCAAAAGGGATCAGGGCCAATATCCTTTCAGTGTTCACTCTAATTATTTTCATCTGTGCACGGAATGAGTTTTGTTCTGGGCAACAGTGTCAAGGCAGTGTGTGCGCACGTGCATTCAGAGTTGGACCTTCCTGATTCAACCTGAGCGGAATCTAAAATTAACTGAGCAGACATCAAAAAAAATGTGAGTGTGCACACCTTAGAGGGAACACTGCATCCTTTGTATTATCACTCAATAGCAGAACAAGAACCTTGTGGTGGTGCTGGCAAAAAATAAATGCTGTACCCACGGAGAGGTTCTCCCCATGATTGCTGGACACCCAGTGTACAGCATGCATGATTTGATAACCGCCAGTGACTGTTGCTGGTGTCTGTCTTATGTTTCTTTTTAGATTGTGAGCCTTTGGGGGACAAGGATTTATTATTTCTCCGAGTAAACCGCTATGGAAACTTTTGTTGAGAAGCAGCAAATAAATATTTGTTTTTGAGTAGGGTTAAGATGTATGAGATTCCCCAATTGTTGTTCTTTGTTTCAGGCCCCGTCCTCCCACCAGGTCATCCTTCTGCCACTGCTGGAATACCTGCCTCATCGGGTGGACCGCCGCCTCCTCCACCACCACCAGTACCTCCTCCGCCTACAGGATCTGCGCCTCCTCCTCCGCCCCCACTGCCAGCAGGTGGAGGTACCGGCACTGATGACGGGTCAGTGTACGGACTAGCGGCAGCCCTGGCTGGTGCCAAACTAAGGAGAGTACAGCGGGTAAGGATTGTGCAAGACGTTTGCTGGGGCATACGGATATTTGTTCAGGTTGTGTTGCCTTCGCAGGGCTTGGTGCGGTTTGTGTCTTGCTGCTTCTTAAGGTTCAGTGTGGTTAACAGCAGGTTAAGGAAAGTAATACAAAACCTGTGTACCCAGTGAAAGAAATATATAAAATACAAAAATTACAATTACCCCACATCCTGGCCATTAAAGCCAGCTCAAACCGGAAGGTCTTAAGAACAAACTATATGCTTTAAAACTGCGGAGTGAATATGTCTGGACGTTCAGTACACTGATTGCTGGGGGAAAGAGCCCTGTGCTTTGTATGGATGCATCAGTCAGAGACTCATCAGGTGCATCTCTAGCATGTGACTGGGGAAGCTCCACTTGTAGAATTTCTGCGTGGATGCATCCAGTCTCCCAGGCCAATATTGAGCTAAAGAGCACAGCAAAGTGTGGGTATGTAGATCCTAACTTGTAATCATGTATAATATGCAAAATTGTACAAGGTCTTTGCTACTTAATGTCATGGAAGTTAAGGCAGAAGGGTAGGAAAGAGCAATGGGGTGATGAGGGGAGGGAAGAGGATGGTTAGCCCTTTCCCTGCTGGCCATTTCCCTGTTAAGAATTGCTCTCCTCTGCTGCTTTTGCTCTTCAGTTCTTTACAGTGAAGTGTAGAACCCAGCATATTAACATACCAAACCAGTCTTATCACTTTGCATTGTAAGTGATGCACACACAGAGGTTTCTCTCCATTGGAGAGGAAAAAAATGAGGAAGTCAACTCACTTGGTACACATGGCTCTGGATCAGATGACTGGCTGCAATCCAGTCCTATGATGTGCACACAAGCAATGGTGCTTGTACGCCAGATCCATGCATTACTCAGCACTGCCCCTACCAAACAGCAAACCTATTGTTGAAGCAAAGGGTCTAGAGAATAAGTGTGGATTGTGGCCATAAGAATGTGACACAGTGTCGACACTGTGGATTGCGGCCATAACACTGAAGTAATTTGCATTCAGTTCAGCAGGGTTTACTTTCACATTTACAATCAAGATGTTAATATTATTGGATTCAGTTATTAACCTCTACAAATTGTATTATTTTATTTCTGCCCATGCATTGTGGAGCTAATACATGTTTAGATGTTAGCAAGACACTGAGGCCATTCACCCAATAAAAAACTGTGTTCTATCTGGGTTTGGGAGCTGTGTGTGCTCCCAATTTTCAGTTGTGTGGAAGCAAGATAAGAGGAAAACCTGGATAGAAGTGATTGTGTGGAAGCAAGGTAGGAGGAAAAGCTACCCAGGTTCTCCTCCTATCTTGCTTCCACGCAACCAAAAATTGGGAGCACACAGAGCTCCCAAACTCGGGTAGAACACAGTTTTTGATTGTGTGAATGTCCTCCATGTCAAGAACTGTTGCAATGAAAATGTCAAAGAGTAAAGCAACATGCAGCTTTAAAAGCAGTCCCATAATGCACTTTAGCTACTGGCTGGATGGAACCGACCATTTCCCTTGGTGCCTTGGATTTTATGACACCTCAGTTCAGGCAGCTGATGTGAACTTTAACATTTCATAATAAGCAAAAGTAGATGATGAAACCAAAGCAGACTCTTAGCCCTGACTGTCTGGGGGGATCTAAAATGCCGATTTCTGCCTTAAAAGCCAGAGGATGGTTCAGGAGGTTCCAGTCCCAGTGGGGCTTCCAAGAGTGATGCCAATCGGACAAGTAGTGGCGGAGGTGGACTAATGGAAGAAATGAATAAACTCCTGGCAAAAAGGTTGGTGGTTCTGAGTCCTTCCTACAGGAACTGAGGAAAAGCGGAGGACATTCAGACTAGCGCTGCACTAGGTAGCAGTGCTACATCAGGAGCTTGCATTCCAGGCGAGTATCGCACTAGTGCAAACGTTCTTGTGTTTGCTCAACAAGGCGCCCAACCTCTGGGGTGCCACTGACTGAGAAACTTCTTCCTCAATCCATATATGTTGGTGGGGATGTTTGCACAAGAGTGCAGCTTCGAGCATTCCCAGGACTTAGCATAACTATGCAAACTTCTTGCATGTGTGTGCAACTTTGCTGCACAAGTGCAGTGCTAGTCTGGATGTCAGCCAGTATGTTTGCATGATCTGTGAACATCAGTATATGTTTCCAGGGATCCCATGGAATTGGCGAGCCTCATGGTATGGTGTTGAGTTGCCCCAAGCAATTAGGATAGCAGCTCGAATTATCCTGCCATGCTTGGATAGTTGTTACTTCCAGGAAACTATCTAGGACTACCTAAGTATCTAGGGGCTAGGATAGCCAGTAGTTCACAGTTGAGCCACTTTGGCAATGGGGAGGTGGCATCTCCCCTCCCACCTCCTGTTCTGCTGACAGATTTGCCCACCACTTCCTTCCTTCCACATCGACTTGGCTCTTGACCAGGCCTGTAACCAGCCTAAAAAAAAAATGAGGGTGGGGGGATTGCAGAAGTCAGGGGAGGCAGGTTATAAAATGTTCAGTGAAAACAGTCAGTGAGGCTGGGGAGGGAAGAGAATCTTTTGGGGTGGCAGGTACACACCATGCAACCAGCTGGCTACAGGCCTGTTCTTGACTCAAATGGGAGACAGGGTACTGCAAAGGAAGAACATTCTCATCTTTGCACATCTTGCTGCTTGACCTTTCCTCCAATCTTGTCTAACGGTTTTAAAGAAGCTTGTGGGTCAGGGGCATGGAGAGGGTTGGTGCCCCGATTAAATCCAGGGGTCACCAGTTCTTACCTCTAATTTTGGGACTCTGCAGTGGGGGTGGGGCTTTGGAGGCTTTCAGGGTGAGGCAGGAGAGGCATTTGTCAGAGGCTCTCCAGAGATGGGAGATCTTGTCTGTGGTCACAGTGGCAGCTCAAGACCTCTGTGCACCTGAAGCACAGTGCCAGACTCTCTTTATCTTAAAGCGAAGGCCAGGAAGGCATTTTGCTGCCTTGCCGGAACCCAAATAATCTGCTGTTGGGAACACCCGAGTCACTTTGCCTCATGAAAGGGCTGCCCCTTTCTGGATGGGTGGGATGCTTCCACAATTGTCCCCCCCACCCACCCCATCATCGCTTTTTATGGTGACTCCACACAACACAGTCAGATAATTGCTTTCTAGGATGTTCCATTCTGTCTCTCTGTTTTTCTTCAGAACTGATTTGTGGTGATTGATTTGCTATAAAATGCAGCTGCAGCACCAGCCTGTCCAGTGCAGATAGACAAAGTACTATTATGGCTTTTAAAGGAAACTTTAATTTAAACATATCTTGTTTGTGAGTTCAGCCCATTGTATTGCTCCCCTGCTCACCTGGCCAGAGTATTTGTGCTGAATTGTCCCTAAAATCTGTCAGCTTCTGTTTCCTGGTGCCCCTTAATTGCCCCTTAATTTGTCAGATATGTATGTTCAGTTATTATTTACCTTCCATTTTTCCTCATTTTCTTTTTCTTACCAAAATAGTGCTATTTTGCTATATTGAAAAAAGCGAAGGGAAATGATAGTAAAATAGTAATTTAATCCACCCACTCCCCACAAGGAAAAACCTTGAATAAAATAGTTGTATGTGGAAACTCCATTTTTAATTCCAGGTAATTACAGAAAAGCAATGCCTACAGGACTCTAGTGGGTGAGGTAACCCTGGTGAATCTCTCTGAACTGTACAGGCATCATCTACAGTTTTGTATGAGGAAGAGTAACCACAAAGGTCACAGCTTTTATCTGGTCAGACATGGGCACTTTCCAGATTAAACCCTACAACAGGGATAAAATGCTTCAGCTTGGCAGGATTGTATTGAGAACAATCCCCAGAATCTCAAACTCCTACAACGGGAAAATAGCGCTCCTTTTTTGTAATGCACATGCAACGTGGTAGTACTATATCGCAAAGATAAAATCCAGAATAAGGCATCAGAAATGTGAATGGCACCTTGCTGTCGGTGCAGGGGTTGCGGTGTCACAGCACGGGAAGTATGGAAGCACACTTAGCAGATCTGGAGTGACACTGTTGTAGGGTTTAATCTGGAAAGCGCCCTGGCGACCAGTTTGGTGGCAATAATACCTGTACAGTGCAGACAGATTCTCTGTGCCTTATGAACAAAACATTCCAACAAAGTAAAGGGGGTGGGAGGAGGGAGATGGACACAGGACAAGTGAATGAATGCCTTTCCAACGAACTATTTTATAGTCTCTGTTCCACTCTGTCCTAAGGAGGAAAGCAGCATCACAGTCGGACAAACCAGCTGATAAGAAGGAGGAGGAAAGCCAAAATGTAAGTGGGACACTCGTGAACACTGTAGAGTTTCTGAAAGTGAAAAATGCATCCTCAACTGGTATTTAGTGATTTAAAATATTTGTGCCCCACCATTCCAGTGCACTACTGAGAACAATTTGTTATGGAGCGGCTAACAAACAAAGTTTATTATTTATTTATTTTATTACTGCTCGGTGCGGCTTACATTAATCCAAGTTGTTCTGGTAAGAACTGATCTGCCTACTTCCCTTTCACTATCCCTACAACTGGACTAAATTTGGTCTAAATCGGTGAGGCAGTTCACAAGTGAGAGAGAGGAGAGAGAGAGTTGTGTTATACCTGCTTCCCTCATAATGTATGTGATAGTTAGTTGTTGTTGTTGTTGTTATTATTATTATTATTATTATTATTACATTTATATCCCGCTTTTCCTCCAAGGAGCCCAGAGCGGTGTACTACATACTTGAGTTTTCTCCTCACAACAACCCTGTGAAGTAGGTTAGGCTGAGAGGGAAGTGACTGGCCCAGAGTCACCCAGCTAGTATCATGGCTGAATGGGGATTTGAACTCAGGTCTCCCCGGTCCTAGTCCAGCACTCTAACCACTACACCACGCTGGCTCTCTAGTTAATAGCTGTTTCCCTCATAATCTTAACCCTCAACACTCTCTAGAAGTTTGTCCCAAGGGGGATCCTGTAAACAACAAAACATAAAAGATTACTAGATATAATACAACAAGAGTGTGCTGGTACTCCAAGGGGATCTGGGGCTGCCTAAAGTCACAATGAAGAGCTGGAGGGCATGTGTGTGTCTCTCCCTTTATTACCCTTGAGTGAGGAGTCTGCAGGCAGCAGCTAGAGGAAGGTGCTGTTCAGAGGAAGGGAAATGCTCCAGCGAAAATACTGTTTTAAGCCAAATATTCTTTTGTGGAACCTTTGTTCAACAATGGTGCTATACTTGCCCTCTAACTTCAGATTAGCTAGACAGACAGTCAGTCAGCTCAGCAAGCAGGAGGACAAGTTGTGATAATGAGCAAGATGATTTTTGCTTGTTGCAACAAGCCAGCCAAATTTCTTTCTCTCATTTTGGGGAGCAACATGAGTGTTTATGTATTATCTATGCTTAAGTTTTTAATGTTATAATTAAGGCATGATCACTGTTCCCTCTAAGGTGTGCGCAGGGAGGCGGTTGGACCATTAGACAATAACGGAGTGAAAGGGATTATTAAGGAGGATATGGAAGTTGCAGAGAAGCTAAATGAGTTCTTTGCGTCCGTCTTCACGGTAGAGGATACTGAGCATATACCTGTTCCTGAACCTGGCTTTTAGGGGATGGAGGCTAAAGAACTGAGTCAGATACAAGAGATGATGTTCTAAACTGTCTGGAAAAACTGAAAACTAACAAATCGCCAGGGCCAGATGGCATCCATCCAAGAGTCCTCATAGGACTCAAATGTGAAATCGCCAACCTCCTTGCTAAAATATATAACTTATCCCTGCAATCAGGCTCTGTACCGAAGGACTGGAAAGTAGCAAATGTAACACCGATGTTTAAAAAGGGATCCAGGGGCGATCCGGCTCCCATCAGCTATTACCCGGGCATCATTTTAAAACAGGCCTGCACAACATGCGGCCCAGGGGCCAGATACAGCCCACGAGGCCTTATTTCCTGACCCCCGGGGCTATTTCCTCTTCCTCCCCCTGCTGCTTAACCCCCCCCCCCAAATTCCAGCCGCTGCACAGCCCGGGGGTGCGGTGTTCTTCCTTACCCTCCCCCATGGCAGCAGTGGTGCACAGCAGCAGAAACCAGAGCGACACTCAGGTCTGCTATTTGGCCCGGTGTTGCTTCCCAACTGCGAGGCGCGCCTGCGCAATTAAGTCTCTTAAGTCTCTCTCTCTCTCTCCCTCTCTCCCACCAAGACTGCTCCATTCTCTCTCTCTCTCTCTCCCCCACCAAGACTGCTCCATTCTCTCTCTCTCTCCCACCAAGACCACTCCATTCTCTCTCTCTCTCTCTCTCTCTCTCTCTCTCCCACCGACTTCTCTATGCTCTCTCTCTCTCTCACCCACCAAGACTGCTCTATTCTCTCTCTCTCTCACCCACCAAGACTGCTCCATTCTCTCTCTCTCTCTCTCTCTCCCACCAAGACTGCTCCATTCTTTCTCTCTCCCGCCAAGACTGCTCCATTCTCTCTCTCTCCCTCTCCCTCCAAGACTGCTCCATTCTCTCTCTCTACCGCCAAGACTGCTCCATTCTCTCTCTCTACCGCCAAGACTGCTCCATTCTCTCTCTCACACCTACCCACCAAGACTGCTCCATTCCCTCTCTCTCTCCCACCAAGACTGCTCTATTCTCTCTATCTCTCTCCCACCAACTGCTCTATTCTCTCTCTCCCGCCAAGACTGCTCCATTCTCTCTCTCTCTCTCTCTCTCTCTTGCCAAGATGCTCCATTCTCTCTCTCTCTCGCCAAGACCGCTCCATTCTCTCTCTCCCACCAAGACTGCTCCATTCTCTCTCTCCCACCAAGACTGCTCCATTCTCTCTCTCCCACCAAGACTGCTCCATTCTCTCTCTCCCGCCAAGACTGCTCCATTCTCTCTCTCTCGCCAAGACTGCTCCATTCTCTCTCTCTCGCCAAGACTGCTCCATTCTCTCTCTCTCTCTCTCCCTCCCTCCCTCCCTCCCTCCCTCCCTCCCTCGCCAAGACTGCTCCATTCTCTCTCTCCCACCAAGACTGCTCTATTCTCTCTCTCTCTCTCTCCCACCAAGACTGCTCCATTCTCTCTCTCTCTCTCTCCCTCTCTCTCACTCACCAAGACTGCTCCATTCTCATTCTCTCTCTCTCTCTCTCTCTCTCTCTCTCTCTCTCTCTCTCTCTCTCTCACCAAGACTGCTCCATTCTCTCTCTCTCTCGCCAAGACTGCTCCATTCTCTCTCTCTCTCTCCAAGACTGCTCCATTCTCATTCTCTCTCTCTCTCTCTCTCTCTCTCACACACACACACACACACACACCCCAAGACTGCTCCATTCTCTCTCCCTCTCCCACCAAGACTGCTCCATTCTCTCTCTCTCTCTCTCTCTCTCTCTCTCTCTCTCTCTCTCTCCCTCTCTCTCTCCAAGACTGCTCCATTCTCTCACTCTCTCAGGCCAAGCCTCCTGCTGCATCCTTTCCATCTTTCTTTCCCCTTCTCCCTTCTTTTCCAAAATTATGAGAAGAGGTTCTCATTTCCCCCCCCCCATAAAAATGTTCCATGTTTTGTGTGATGATCTGGCAGAGGTGGAAAGGAAGAACAATGCATTTTATTATGTATTTTGTACAGATTGTATAATATTTATATTATTAGAATGAATTTTAATTCAACTTATTTCATATTAATTTAAATCAATCTTGGACTGCCAGAACATCAAAAGTTAAATATTGATTAAACTCATTTTTAATTCATTTTTAATTCATTTCACTTTAATTCAGTTGATTGGTTGATATTAAGTGTTACTCTAATCATCAGCACCCTAGGAATTGACCTCGGCCCCCATGAAACAAGTCACGGTTGGTTTCGGCCCACCAGGTCATTTGAGTGGCCTGTTTTAAAAGCTGCTGTGCAGCCTTTTTGATTTTAAGTGCCAGCAGTCTAGTTCCATCTTGGTTCAAGTGCAGCCCGTCCCTTTTCTACAGGCCTTGCTTGCCCCAAAATTTATCCCAGTGCCTAACAAATCTAAACCCCTCCTCCCGGCACCAACATCTCATCCATGCATTGAAACCCCTCAGCTCTTCCTGTCTCACTGTACCTGCACGTGGAATGGGTAGCATTTCTGAGAATGCTACCTTGGGGGTCTTGGACTTCAGTATGCTACCTATCAGCCTAAATTTGGCTTCCAGGACGTCCCAACTACATTTCCCCACATCACTGGTGCAGACGTGCACCACTACAGCTACCTCCTCTCCAGCACTGCCTAACAGTCTATCTAGATGCTGCGTGATGTCCGCAACCTTCGCACCAGGCAGGCAAGTCACTGTGCGGTCAACACGTGGGTCACAAACCCATCTCTCTATACCTCAAATGATTGAATCATCCACTACAAGGAGGCCCTCACCCCCCAGAGGAGTATCCCTTGTGCGAGAGGATATGAGCTCATCATCCATGGAAGGGGATCCCTTCTAAAGGAGCATTTCCTTCTTCCTCAGACCGATGTCCTCCTTCCCTAAGACCTTCATTCTCTTTGACTGCAGAGTAGCTATCAGCCCTGGAGTGGGATGCCTCTACCATGTCCCTGAAGGTCTCATCCACATGCCTCTGAGCTTCTCCAGATCCGCCACCCTGATCATGTGACACATACATGTGTCATACATGTGACACTCTGTGCAATACACTGGGAAGTGCCCCCTCCCCTGCTGACTTTCTGTCTTCCTAACTGGTGTTCTTGGCTGTTTACAGTATTTAGAGATAGTTTATTAGAAGGATAGATCTCAGCTGTATTGGTCAGCTATTTGACTGTCCAAACAGCCTTTCTCAGGAATATGAGGGAGAGATCAGTACTTATATGAGGAAGGGGTCCGTATTTACCTTCTCTTCTCCACTGGGCTCCTTGTGATTACAGGGACTTGTTCCAGGCTCCCCCGCACATTTCCCGCTGAACTCCCACAAAACTCCAGTGCCCTGTTCGCTATCCCTGTTGGCTATGTTCTTTTCGCTATGCTCTCAGGCCTTCACCTCTTATGTAGAGAATAGGGTTCAAACTGAGACACAGGATGTGGCCAAGAGTAAAGTGTTATTCAGTGCTTCATTTTAGGCTGGTGGTCATTCATATTTTCTGTCCATTGCAATGTGTTTTCAGGGCAGGAGTGTCCATATCCTCCTTGAAACGCATCTATCTGCCCCTCTGTGACAATTTTTTTTGTAATTTCTCGGCTGCCTTGCACAAATCCACCAGCAGGGGGAAGGCCTGTTCCAAAACAAAAATCTAACTTTGTCTTGCATCATTCCAGTTTTGCGCAAGCAATAACTGGGGGGAAATTTAAAAGAAGAAGGGGAATGGGGTGTGTGAGATCCTTTGGAATGACAAAACAAGGGAACTGCTTATGGGGGTATGGGAGTGAAAGGGAATCCTGTGGTGAGCCAGGAAGGGGGAAAGACAGGAACTGGCATGCCTCCAGAAAAATAAATAAATAAATAGGAGGGAGGAGGCAGAGGGGAGGCCAGCGCTCCTCCAGTGAGGGCTGTGGGATTACACAGAAGTAAATGAATCATGATTCATTTCAATGGGCTTCCTTTTAAGTAAGTGACTGTTCTCTCTCCCTGCCTCTGCTTTGTAATAAGCAAGTGGGATTGCACAGAAGTAAATGATTTAGTTCAATGGGCTTCCTCTTCAGTAAAAGTTCACGATATGTACATTAGTCTGAGAAGCAAATGTAGATTCACTCTCAGTTCAGGGTTGCATACCCTCACCTTTTGCCTGTGAGCTCTCAGAGGCATCTTGTGGGCCACTATGGGAAACAGGATGCTGGACTAGGTAGGCCTCTTGGGCTTGATCCAGCAGAGCTGCTGTTATGCAAGCATGCAGATGCTCTTCCCAAAGCAAGGGGAATATCGTACTGTGCTCACACATGTAGTCTCCCATTCAAATGCAAACCAGGGCAGACCCTGCTTAGCAAAGGAGACAATTCATGCTTGCTACCACAAGACCAGCAATCCTCCCACAGACCTTGAGCCAGTCACTAGCTTCCACCCTAAGCTACCTTATAGGGTGGTTGTGAGAATATAATGGCAGGGCGGCAGGGGAGCGAGAACTTTGTCTACACCTCTGAGCTCCATGGAGGAGGGGCAGAATAAACGGTAGAACAAAACGAAAACCAAATTAGGATCCTGACATCTGAGATGTGAAAAACTAGGAAGTCCTCTTTAATCACAGGCAAGACATTGCTTTGCTGTGGATCTTAAAGGGTGGGAGATCCTGTATGGCAAAGGTTGGTTGCTCTTAATATAGAAGTCCTTGGGAAGTACAATTTCTTTTGAAGCATTAAGCTGAAGCTTTGTTTCCTTTTTCTTTCTTTCAGGAAGATGCAAGCACTTCACCTTCGCCTGTCACACGAGGCCCTGTTCAGCAGCAAAATTCTTCAGGTACTCCATGCTGTATCCATGTATGTGGAACTAAGTGGGAGAGGTGGGGGAGCAGTCAGGAACAATAACACAGCAACACATGGGGAAGATACCGATAAAGGGAACCAGTGCTTGTTATTACAGCATGGAGTAGGATCAGGAGGGACCTAGAGGGATGTTGAAGCTGACTTCTCTAATAAAAGAACTTTTGTTATGGACTCCTGCTCGATCCTTTAATGAGTTCAAGCCCCACTTGAAACATGGCAGCAGTGGTTTAGAAACGTAACCCAGCAGAGGCGGCGTAGCACGAACAAAGCATACAGCAAGAGTGGTTGCGGCAAGGAGCGAGGCCTGAAATCTCCATATCCGCTGGACCTAATCTTGCCCAGGCATGGAAGCACTGGAGAGAGAAGTTTGAACTGTATCTGGACCTAGCCTTGGAGGGAGAGGAAGAAATGTGTATGGTAAATGCTGTCCTACCTTATAGGAGGAAAGGGGAGAGAGATTTGCAAGGCTCCTGGCCTCAGCATGGACTCTGCTTTAGACCAGTCACTTAAGGCACTAGATGGAGATTGCATTCCAAAACAGAATGAACCAGTGGGACGTTATTGTTTTTATTATTATTATTTATTTACACAGTCAGACAGGTGTTATTGACTGGTTTGTTTTATCCAGACATCGAGTCCTTCCCAAGGACCTGGGATGGCTGGATTTTATTATCAATGTTGTTGCTGTTATTATAGATATCGTCGCAGAATATAGGCTGTTCCCAGTAAAGTTGCTTTTTGTTATTGGCTGATGGTGATTTCTGTGGCCGCTATGGGGCCTGGGGCCCATTATTATTATTATTAGTAGTAGTAGTAGTAGTAGTAGTATTTTGCATTTATATCCCGCTCTTCCTCCAAGGAGCCCAGAGCAGTGTACTACATACTTAAGTTTCTCCTCACAGCAACCCTGTGAAGTAGGTTAGGCTGAGACAGAAGTGACTGGCCCAGAGTCACCCAGCAAGTCTCATGGCTGAATGGGGATTTGAACTCGGGTCTCCCCGGTCCTAGTCCAGCACTCAACAAGGAACTGAAGAGGGTCTGGATGCTTATGTTGCTGCATTAAAGACACTAGCTGCATCCTGTAACTTTGGAGCACTAACAGACTCTTTAATCCGGGATAGAATTCTATGTGGCTCAGCAGCTCCGTGAGTGATTGCTGGGGGAAGCAGATTTAACACTGAATCGCTGCCCGGAGATAGGAAGGGCAGCAGAAGCTTCTAAAGAGAGCCTAAAACTACTAGCATGCAGACCAGAGAGGCAAGTGCATGCTGTCCAGCAGCAGTCTGGGCGCCGCCACAGGCTGAACAGACAGCCTCATGAAAGGAAGCCCAAGATACAATGCCTATATTGTGGGAAACATTATGAAAAGGGAAAGGGAAAATGCCCCACCTATGGGCAGCAGTGCAAAGGGTGCGGCAAGCCAAACCACTTCCAGAGTCAATGCAGAAGTATTAAGTAACCTCCAAGCTTAAGATTGAAGGCATTGCAGGATAGTGATGAATCTGAAGGTTTGAGGATGTCCTAAGCCTGACCATAGGATCACCAAATCTTGATGTGCATGTAGTGGCGGATGCTGGGGAAAACAGTACATATATGCCACGACACTGTTTGCCATTATGCTGTTAAACAAAAGGCCAGTTCGCTTTCAACTGGATTGTGGAGCCCCCTGCAATGTGCTGCCACTGTCACTGATGGATGTGCTGGCTGAGATTGAACCCTTTGGCCGGTTGCTTATTCTGTACAACAAGAGTACTCTGAAACCAGTGGGCAAGTGCAGAGTTAAGGTTCAGAACCCAAAGAATGATAAGCAGTATATCTTAGAATTTGTTATTGTGAAAGAAGAGGACTACAGACCACTGTTGGGGAGTAAAGCAGTGCAGGCCAGGCCAGTGAGCAGAACCATGCAGCGGCCTTGACAATGGAACAGATATTGCAAGAGTTTGGAGATGTTTTTCAGGGTGAAGGATGCTAGGCAGGAAATCTAAAACTTTAGCTAGATCCTAGTGTAGAACCAGTGATGACCCCAAAACGGAGGGTTCCTGTAGCACTGGCAGAATCACTGAAGCAGGAATTTGCCAGCCTTACAGGCGAGAGGCATTATTGCCCCAGTAGATACCAGCACAGCATGGATCTGCAGCCTGGTCATTGTACAAAAAACTTCAGGAAAAATGTGTATTTATATTGATCCTAAACCCCTAAACAGAGTGCTAAAATGCAACCATTACCCACTACTAACCATTGATGATGTGGTATGGAATCTATCCTGAGGGAAAGTGCTCTTAGTATTGGATGTAAAAATGGATTCTGGTGTATAGAACTGGACACAGATTCAAGTTATCTGACCTTTGCAACTCTTTTTGGCAGATATTGTTGGCTCCATATGCCAATGGGCATAAGCTCTGCTCCAGAAGTGTTCCAGCACATGCTGAACCAGGAGCTGGAGAATATCCTAGGCCTAAAAATCATTGCAGATGGCATCTTAATTGTGGGGAAAGGAGATATTGAAATAGATGCAGCTAGAGATCTTGACAAAAAACTGTATCTTTTTGTCCTTTTTTAAAAAAAATTAACAATGCTGGAAAGAAATATAAAACTTAACCCAAACAAGATCAGACTAAGACTAAACGAAATTTCTTACATTGGTCCTCTGTTGATAGCAGAGGGTCTGACAGTCGACTCAGGAAAAGTTGAAGCAATTCAGAAGATGCCAAGACCTGTGGATGTGAAAGGAATCCAAAGATTCTTAGGAATGGCAAACTTCTTAGCAAAGTTTTTCAAAGGGCTAGCTGATCACTGTGAGCCACCCGGGCAGCTGATGCACAATGAGGTGAAGTGGGAATGGTCAGAATATCACCAGCAAGCATTTGAAGCTATTAAAGATACAATAGCCAAGGCCCCTGTATTCAAGCACTACAGTCCATATGAACAGCTAGTGTTGCAGTGTGACCCATCTGAGTCAGGGCTAGGAGCTGCCCTGTTACAGAATCAGTAATCAATTGCATTTGCCAGCAGAGCACTGTCAGAAACGGAAAGAGGTTATGCACACATTGAAAAAGAACTTTTGGCTGTACTATTTGGAATGGAATGATTCCATCAGTTCACGTTTAGGCAGACTGTGCATGTCCAATCAGACCATAAGCCACTGGAAACCATTATACGGAAGCCATTTTTGAGTGCCCCAAAGAGGCTTCCGAGAATGCTAATGCTAATGCAACTACAGAACTATGATGTGCATATCCAGTACCAGCGAGACAAACATCTTCTACTGGCAGACACATTAAGCAGAGCTTACCTCATAAAGCCCAGCACAGTGGGTTCAGTAGAGAAGGACATCGAATAAATAAATAGGTTGCAGTACCTACCAATTTCTTGTCCCCGTTTGCAGGCAATACAGGAAGGCACAGCACAAGACAAGAGCCTGCAGATAGTCAAACATGTTATCTTTGAGGGTTGGCCGGAGTCGAAGAATGAGCTACCAGTAAAGGCAGTACCCTACTTTGCAATGAGTGAGGAGCTCAGCGTTCAAGGTGGGATTCTTTTCCAGGGTAACAGAGCTGTTATCCCTGCAGCATTATGCTCAGACACAATGAAAAGGCTGCACTCCTCACACATGGGAATTGAGAGTTGTCTCCATAGAGCAAGGGAATGTGTATATTGGCCTGGAATGAATGCCCAGTGGAAAGCATTCATGCAACAATGTGAGATCTGTTGCTCACTTGGGAGACAAATAACAAAAGGAGACTCTGCACCCACATGAGGTACCAATACAACCCTGGGAAAAGGTGGGAGTAGATTTGTTTTAATGGCAAGAGGACGTCTATCTCATAACTGTAGACTATTATTCCAATTTTGGGGAGATAGATCCACTACCAGATCTCAGACAATATGGAAACTAAAATGCCATTTCGCCTACTATGGAATAGCAGATACTCTGTTCTCAGATAATGGACCTCAATTAGTGTTGGCAGAATTCAGAGCATTTCAGACTCCGTGGGAATTTGATCATCAGACATCTTCACCTGCTTATCCCCAGAGTAATGGGAAAGTTGAATCAGCTGTCAAAATGGCTAAGAGAATTCTGACTAAACCAAGGAAGTGGGACTGAAGCATATTTAGCGATCCTAGACCTGAAATACCCCTTCACAAGCTTTGGATGGGAGTCCAGCACAGGGTCTGATGGGTCAATGGACAAAAACTTTACAGCCTACACGAGGCAACTTACTACAGCTAGAGATGAGTGTTGTACAGATGAGGGTTCAACAGATGAGTTGGACTTTTAACAGAACAGAAATTAAAACAGGCCCATTATTACAAGTCAGCCAAGGATCTACCTGAAATCCATGTGAGTGAGCAAGTTTGGATTCAACTAACAGAATAAAGAGTGACAGAAATCTGAGGTCCAAAGACAAATGAGCATGTGATGTTTTGAGGTGATGACACCAGAAGGCCAAATCTTGAGAAGAAATCTAAGACACTTGTGGAGCAGCAGCCAGCCTACTACAGACTTGGAACCAGCTGGAGAGAGTGAGGGGAGGCAGCTCCAGGAGGGAAAGTATTCTACTCCACTGTCTGAATCTGCAGCTGGAGTCAATCCAGATTCCCCTGCCCAGGTGAGCAAGAGGATGACTGGCTGATCTCAGTCTCCTTCAGATGCCACAGATTCCAGGTATCACCAGGAAGGAATGACCTCTTCTCTAGCTAAAGAGATCAGGACTTGGGCAGGTAGACTGGTTCAGAGATCCCATCACCTAAAAGACTATTTTATCTGATCAAAGATCACAATGAACTGAACTGAACTGAACTAGAAGACTATGTCTAAACAAAGGGGTAAATGGGGTTGTCTTGTGAAATTTTGTTTTCCTTCCTTCCTTCCTTTTTTTTTTTAAGGGTTTGTTTTTGTCAGTGTTATAAAAAGGAAAGATCTATCAATGTATGTGGAACTAAGTAGGAGAGGTGGGGCAGCAGTCAGGAACAATAACACAGCAACACAGGGGGAAAGTACGGATAAAGGGAACAGCTACTAGGAAGTTCTTGTTATTACAGCATGGAGTAGGAGCAGGAGGGACTCAGATGGATGGTGAAGCTGACTTCTCTAATAAACGACTTTTTGACTGCTTGATCCTTTAATGAGTGCAAACCCCATTTGAAACAAATGTTGTGTTGCTTGCTGTTTTCCCTTTTTCAAAACATCAACAGCAGTTGGCAAGGACTTCATTGGTGTAGTCTGAGTTCAGAATCTGGCTGGTTCTGAACAGTGGTACAGTCGGACTGTGCTACATCAAACATGGAAACGATAGGAAGCCAGAAGTTTCCGGATTGCCCCTCCAAGAGAAGAAAGTCCCAGGTTCAGAAGGTTAGGAGGTGACTTTCTCAGCAACTTAGAGCATCTTATGTCGACCAGTCCTCAAGCAGAGGCTAAAATGATTGGATCTCAGTGAAATAAGCTTTCTCCTTGGAAGACATGTTCAGAATTAAGACCACAATTCAGTACAGCATGTAAGCATGCTTAATCTCCTCTGGTTTTCAAGGTGACTCACCTGTGCAAAATGTCTTGGGATTGTGGCTTGAGGTTGTGGTTTATTTCAGTATATTGTTTAGTGCTGAGAAAGAACCAGGTTGCTGCTACTGTCATAGAAATTTGCTTGAAGGAGTTAAATTTGGTGATCATCCCCGTCGTTGAGTCTGACTGTATCTTGAAAGATGCAGAAGTGGTCACAATGGAAATGTTTGTGGAGTTAATTCCCAAGAAGCAATTTTGGTTTAAAACATTTTTGCCTGCAAAGTTCCATATACTTGAGCAGAAGTAAGGTGCCAGTTCACATCCTGAGGGCTGAAATGATCAAATGGACATACTTTGAGGGTTTAGCACAGGCATCCCCAAACTGCGGCCCTCCAGATGTTGCTGAACTACAACTTCCAGCATACCCAGCCACAAAACATTGTGCCTAGGGATGCTGGGAGTTGTAATTCAGCAACATCTGGAGGGCCGCAGTTTGGGGGTGCCTGGTTTAGCACTTTTTAGGACAGATGTTGATGATTGTAATGATCATGAAGCCACCTCTTTCCTTCTCCCATCCAACTTTGCAGAGCACTGGTTCTTGTGGCAATCATGGTCACTCCCTGCCCCCACCTGTCAGAGTTTATTAAAAAGGGTTTTTAAAAGAATGTGCTTGGCTTTTTATCATTAAAATGTGTAGTAAACATTGAAATTGGCAGATGTGCTGGGCATTTGAAACAAAAATATAACCCTCTCTGCAAAAGCCTACTCCAATTCCAAAAGCATGGAATTGGGGGCAAGGCAAGAGTTTGGGATTGGTAACCCTAGTGGGACAAAGAGGCACTTTTTAAAGTGGTGGCTGCCTTATATCTACCAGGGGGAGAGCAACTGTCCCATTTCAGCCCAGTATAGAATCTTTTGCAGTGGCTCTTCTCCCTTGTGTTTCTTTTTTTTATTGTGTTCCCCGTAGGAGCAGGCAAGCATTTTCTCATTCTTTTTGCTGTGTAACCCACTTTGAAAACTTTTTAGTTGACAAGAAGTGTATTATGATTATTTTATTTTATTTTATTTTTATTGTTTATTATTATTAGGTACATGTGCCATTGGTACAGTGAAGGTGGGGCAGATGGGGGAACTGTAGCTAGAAACTCCTGGAGCAGGGGTTCCCAACCTTTGATCCCCAGATGTTGTTGAACTTCAGCTCCCATCATCCCCAGTCACAATTGGCCTTTGGCCAATTGTGACTGGGGATGATGGGAGCTGAAGTTCAACAACATCTGGAGACCCAAGAACGCCTGACCTAGAGGAAGATGCGTAGAGCCAGTCTTGAGGTAGCAAGCACGAATTGTCCACTTTGCTAAACAGGGTTTGTCTTGGTTTGCATTTGGATGTGTAACTTCATGTGAGCACTTTCTGCTGTAAGATATTCCCCTTGGATAATGGGGCCTTAGCTCAGTGGTAGAGCATCTGCTTTGAATGCTGATGGTCCCAGGTTCAATCCCTGGCAGCATCTCCAGGTAGGACTGGGAAAGATTCCTGCCTGGAACCTTGGAGAAGCCGCTGCCAGTCAGTGTAGACAATATTGAGCAAGATGAACCAATGGCCTGACTTGGTATAAGGCAGCTTCTTAAGTTCCTAGGAGGAAAGTAAATTGACGTACAAGCAGGCGCGTTGTGCTGCCTGTTCTTTCTCTTTACATTTGCCTTGTATATTTAAAAGCCAAAAGTCAGAATTTCCTGTTGATTTAGCACAAGCACTAACTGTAAAGTAATATAATAGAGACTTGCCAGCTTCTCTCATTTGGAACATTCTTTTTAACCACAGGTACAGCTGACAACTTAGCCTCGGGCTCCCAACCTTGGGTCCCTAGATGTTGCTGGACCCCAACTCCCTTCAGGCCCATGCTCAGTGTTCTAGATTATATTTATTTATTTATTTATTTATTTATTTATTCATTCATTCATTCATTCATTCATTCATTCATTTATTTGGAGACCAGAGGCTAGTCAGTAGCATGGCACTCATGTGGCTCTTTCCTCAATTCCACCCCTCCCATGTCGATACTCCTTTCCTACGTTACCTAGCCCACTTTGGATATCATGCAGAAGAGTTAAAAAAAACAAGAACAGGAAATATGAACTCCCTGTAAACTGTGTTCTTTCTCTTTACATTTGCCTTGTATATTTAAAAGCCAAAAGTCAGAATTTCCTGTGGATTTAGCACACAGCAAACAGAGTGCATTTTCTCTGCCACCCCTGCATTTTTGCTGATAGTTTCCCAATTTAGCAGACTTTTCATTGCTCTTAGCCTAGATCTGTTTGTTTAATTTATCTCTCTGGAACATCTGTCCTCGCTAAGGAGAGGAAGTCAGCTATATAGGGAAATCAGTTTGATTTTTATTATGCAAAAGAAAAAACCCTCCACAATCAAGTCAGTGGCCTTCATTATTTGTTTTTCTTTCCCCCCTGCAGATGCTGGGAAGAAGCTTTGGGAGAGAAGCAACTCTGTGGAAAAACCAGTCGCTTCATTACTTTCTAGGTGAGCTGCAGAGGATCCTTTCTAGGTCAGCTGCATGTATTGGACTGCGAGCATGATGCTTCTGTGTGTGCTTATTCCATATCCTCTCTCATTCCATTGCCGTAGAAATCCATCAGTGGGGAAGAGTCCTGAACCCAAGAGTCCCATTCAGTTCCAACCGTCTTTTAGGTACTGGAAAAAACGCTGCTCTGGCTCCTCTATATCTCATGGCTTACCCCTTTTCAAAATCATCTAATTCTTCATTCTTCAGCTAACAACCTGTACACCTCGTTCTCACTTTGCCATCATTTTTGCTTATCTGCTGTTCAGCAAATGCTGCCCCTAGTGAGATTTGTGTAGGGGTGATGCTTACTAAAGTAGGACAGTAGCTCACATGTTCTGCAGCTGTAGGGAGGTTAGAAGGGCTGCCCCTTGCAAGGAGGCTGCGGAGAAGGCCTTTTCTACGGCGAAGTGTGCGGACAGGAGGGAGCAAATTTTGCTTCTCTCCCCTCCCTCCAGAAGTGCTTTTGATTTTCAGAAATATGTCCATGAAGGCCACACAGCCCTCAAGCATATTCCTAAAAGCCAAAAGGACTTTTGGAGGGAGGGGAGAGAAGCAAAATTTGCTCCCCTCTCCCCCTCCATGCATTCTTGCCTGTGAAGGAAGCCTTTTCCGCAGCTACTCTGCAACCTCCTTGCAGGGGCACAGACCTTTTTCTGCCCTCCTACAGCTGCAGAACATGTGGGCCACTGCATTTGCTGAATTTTGTAAAGTGCACTAAACTGTAAGTGGCTTTATGGTAATTCAGTACACATGAGACCCCCAAAATAGGGACCACCACATAGAATTAGCAACCTAGGATGCTGATGCCAATTTTCATAGTTATTAAGTCTCAACACAGGTTCATCATCTGTGTTCGCAGTCCAGATGCTGCCACTGGAACGGTCTGCAGCAAGTCCCCAGAGATAGCAACAGGTCATCATGTTGATGCTAGGAGTTGGTTAGAAAATAGGTGACGTAAGGGATCTGCATGAATCAGTTTGGTGTGCCCAATAGGGATGCACCATATCATTTAGGCGAGGCAGGGAACAGAATCTTTAAGCACCAGTAAAGCCGGTCCTTACCTTCTCCTCCATCGCCCCACCACGTTTCCTGATTCAGTGCTACACCTCTCCGAAGTCCGCGTGCAGCAGCAGCCTGCACATGGCGGCGGGATGCACATGGACACAGCTGCACGTGGACTACTGAGTGGCACAGCAGCACAACAGGAAATGCGTTGGGGAGGTGGAGCAGCAAGTAAGGACCTGCTTTACTCGTGCTTAAAGGTACCACTCCCTGCTCCACCTAAACCATGTGTCCACTTCCCTAATGTGATGAGAGGCAAGGTGAAGTGAGTGCCACAAACTAACACACTAGCTTTATTCTGTACATATATACACATTCTTAAAAATACTGGTAGATAGGCAAGTGCCTTTCTAAATGAAATAACTAAATTTCTGACCCATTTTGTGGCCTTCAGCAAACTTACACAGATGAAAGTACAAGCAGAATTTGACTCTTACATTAAAGAAAAAAGGGAAGCTTAAGTGTCATGTGCAAAATAAAATTTCCATGGTGGAATTCCCTGGGTTTGAAGCAACCCTTCTAAGGTAGTAAAACACACATTGCTGAGTGTGTGCTCTGTGCCCTGGAACTGTGCAGATGGGCTCATCTGATTGCTTTACCACACACGTAAGTTACGAGCTGCCATTCAGCTGATTCCTTCCCAGACATCTTGCAGTGACTTTCGTAGTGAAGCAATCCGTGGTGAAGCAATCGTGATCGTGTTCACTGCATGGCCCACATCACGCCATACAAAACTTGTCATGTGGTTCGGCCCTTCTTCTCACACTTGACGGCTCTAAGACCAGTTGCTAATGCACTGCACAGGCTTTACCACACGAGGTCCCCCCAACTCAAGCACTGGAGTGAACACTGAGTGCATGCTTGAATAAAAGCCAGCGTTTGGTGCAGATGATGACGTTTTTAGTGGCATAGCCAGCGGTGTATGACCAAAGCACTGATGTTTTTATGGAAAAACAAGGGCAGGTGTGCACGGCAGAGGGAAAGTGCTTTGAAAATGCACCCAGCAGCAGTCCTGACCTGGAAGCCTCTGCTAATGTTGTCCAGTAAATGATTAACTGCAATGAAAGACTTGGCAAGCAAAGAGTCATGGAAGCAAATCTAGATTCGCATTACAGATTAAAAAAAAAAAAACCCGCACGCACGCTGATGCATTTCGGCTTGCTCCTCCCTAATGCGCTTTCAGGTTGGAAACGGGGGTCTTTCAGTGATGTGTGATGGTGATGGCTCAATACTGCTTGCTTCGGAAGATCACGCTGCCTACCAAGTGCTCCCAGGTGACGCAAGAGGGAGCTGCCAAGGCAATTAACTGCTTGTGAGCTCTGTGGTGGGCTTCCACTTGCTTTAATGCACCACATTGTTGAATATGGAAGTACTGACACAGTGCCTTAATAAACATAGCCAGTGGCTTCAGCATAGAGCAGGGGATGTCCTTCTTTACACTTTTATTTCTTCTTCCTCTTCCCTTGCTCAAGGATGAAACCGGCAAGCAGCAGCAATGACGTGGCAATGGACACCTTAGATTTTGATCGCATGAAACAAGTAAGTTGGGATTTGGTCCCTCCATGAATACAGATAAGGAGAGATCTTTTTATTCATCTTTATTAACCAATTGTTATTAATTTTTATTAACCAGGAAAACCAGTTGCTTTTTCTGAATAGGGGCACTGATTAGCCTGGTTTGAATATTTTTGCAGGTCATTAAATAAGTGTCAGATTGGCCAAGAAAATGGACCTCCAAGACTCATGGCATGCAAATATAATGCAGGGGTGACCTTCCAATGAGGAGAGGTGAGGCGGTCACCTCAGGCAGCAAATGATTGGGGTGGCAGCACACCCATTACCATTGGAACAGCTCTTTGCTGAGTAGTAGAACGTCCACCACTTGGCAAAGAACTGCTTTGTGATTATCCCTCTCCTTCTCCTTTTCTTGGCAGCAGCCACTGATAGCTGCCATCTCATTGAGCCATGTGTGTACACCCTCATCCCCCTTTGTTGAACACTGGGCTGGGCTGGGCTGGCTGGGAGGGAGCAGTAGAGCAAATCATGTGCAGAGTAAGTACCAGAGAGACACTTCCTAAAGTGTCTCCCCAACCCACTCTTCGCACGAGTTCCTTTTCCACTCCCTCCCCCTTTTCATAACCAGCCCAGCAGCACCAAAGGAAGAAGGCGGGGAGGGTGTGTGCACCAGGTCAGGCAGCAGTAGCTTTTGCTGCTACTGCAAAAAAACAAAAAGGGAATATAGCCTTATACCAAGTCAAACCTTTGGTCCATCTAGCTCAGCATTGTCTAAATGGACTGGCAGTGGCTCTCCAAGGTTCCAGGCAGGAGTCTCTCCCAGCCCTACCTGGAGATGCCAGGGAATGAAGCTGGAACCTTCTACATGTAAAGCAGATGCTCTACCACTCAGCTATGGCTCCATCCCCTAAGAGGGATATCTTACTAAGTTCACATGTAGTCCCCTACCCAAATGCAAGCCAAGACAGACATTGCTTAGCAAAGGGGACAATTCATGCTTGTGACCACGAGACCAACTCTCCTCCAAGGAGAAGAGTAGGAAGTGGGAATTTGCACTGCCTCCCCTCTGCCTGTGCCACAACCTCCTCTCCTCTTTGACACCACTGGACTGGCCATGAAAAGTGCGAGTGGAAGGAGAAACGTGGAGAGTGCCTAGCAGGACTCTGCTCTCCACCTGGTGTCCTCTTTTGCCACCAACTCATTGTGCAAAGGATGTGGAAGAGGGCTTGTGGGTGAGTTGAGTCAGGCAGTGGCTATCGCTGCCACGAAGAGGAGGAGGAGGGGACACGTGTTGAGTCAAGCCGCAGCCATGACACCATGAAAGGGGGGAAAAGAGAAGGTGGAGGTACGTGTGCATGCTACTGCGGGGGTGGGGGGGAGGTGGGGGGGCAGGGCTGGGATTTGCTGTCCTACCTCATGCCTCTTGAGGTCTTGGGCCACTACTGATGTCATGGCACTTGAAAGGAAGAGCAAGCAAGGTGATTGGATTAAGTTCAGTCCTCATTCTCCAAAACTAATTTAAACCGCCATCTTCCCTCATTGCTGGGACCACATAGAGAAGAACTTACCTGGGAACTAAAGGCTCTCATTCGGAGCAGCTATTCCCTGCTCTCCTCATGTTGCGGGCTCTCTAAAGCGCCTCTTTATATGTTCCAGATTTTGTACATGGAGAACACTGGCAGGCAGCAATTCGTGTCCAGCCCTCTAGTTCGTTGCCACAAACATACACTTGACTGGATGTGCATGTGGCAAAAAACCCAGACATGTACTTAGCACATGACTGTGTATATGCAGGCATATACTTTTTCTGTAGGTAACGGGTAATATCTGAAGTGGTCCTGAATCAGCCTGCAGATTTTGTCAGAGCTTCCTCTTCTGACCTGCACATGTTACAGTCACTTCTGTAGCAAAATATCCAAATTGTTTGTCAAGGAAATGAAGTATCATCTTACATTATGCAAATAAAGTATACCTTTGTATACCTTTTCCTCGAACATTTTGAGCGCATTTGGATTTTTAATTGTACAGGTATCTGCTCTGGTGCAGCATACAAGGTGATGGGTGTTCTGCTGTGGAAAATGCTGTTTAATAGTGCTGGCCTGACTAGATTTGCCAAAAAGAAATTTGGTGGATTTTGAACTGCTGTTTGGGGTGGCAGGAGTTATCTCAGTAGTTTCATTGTGGGCCTGTTCTCCCTAGCTGCCAGATCCTGCTGGTCACCATTTTCTTCCTCAGAATGCACTGGGAGATGATATAGCATCATACCCAGTGTATTCTGGGAGAAAAAAAATGGCTGTTCCTGTGGTTACATAGGGGACTGCCACCATTCTTCTATTCTGGAATGCACCAAGAATGAGATTATGTCATGACATGAGACTGATTCAGACATGCTGTACAAGTGAACAGTTTGTTCACTTGTACATGTGTTTGTGTGAATGACTGTTCATTTTAAAAGTGAACCTGGGTACAGACCCCTCAAATGCATGGTACATATAGGAGGTACTGTCTAATGTGTGAATAACTGTACCTGTGCACAGATCTGTACCTGTATACACTGTACACTTGTTGTACGAGTGTTTAACATAATGTGTGAATGGGGCTATAGTGTCATTCGCCAGTGCATTCTGGGGGGCAGGGTGGGGTGTAGAGCATGGTGGCCAGCAAGACCCAACAGCAGGGGAAAGCAACAGCACCTGCCACCACTGCTCACAAAAGCATAGCACTGTCTATGAGGAAGACAGGCCATTGGTTACTGTAAACCATCCCATCCCCCCCAAAACTTGGTGAAGTTTCATGAAACTATGGAAAAGTGCCCCCACCATGTTCACTGCCTGCAAAAGGGGGAAAAGGTGATTAAAATGGGGGTGCTATTCCAGTTAGCACTATTTTAAGCCAGTTCATAAGAACAGCCCTGCTGGATCAGGCCCAAGGCCTATTTAATCTAGCATCCCATTTCATACAGTGGCCCACCAGATGCTTCTAAGAAGCCCACAGGCAAGAGGTGAGAGCATGCCCTCTCATGATAGCATGCTGTTGCTCCCCTGCAACTGGCATTTAGAGGCATCTTGCTTCTGAGGCTGGAGGTGGCCTATAGTCACCAGACCAGTAGCCATGGATAGACCTGCCCTCCATGAATTTGTCTAAGCCCCTTTCAGAGCCATCCAAACTAATGGCTATCACCAGATCCCATGGCAGAGAATTCCATAGATTAATTATGCACTGTGTGAAAAAGTACTTACTCTTGTTGGTCCTAAATTTCCTCACCGTCAGGTTCAAAGGATGACCCCTGGTTCTAGTCTTGTGAGAGAGGGAGAAAAATTCCTCTCTGTCCACTCTCTCTGCTCCATGCATGATTTAATACTCCTTTATCATGTCTCCCCCAGTCCCCTCTTTTCCAAACGAAGAGGCCCCAGATGCTGTAGCCTTGTCTTAAAAGGAGGGTGCTCAAAGCCCATGGAGTTCTACACAAGTTCAAGGAACTTCCTTTTTCTTTCCCAAGCTGAAGCGGATTTTTTTTTTTAAATTAAATGACTACTGTTTTGTATTTTTAGGAAATATTGGAGGAAGTTGTAAAAGAATTACACAAAGTAAAAGAAGAGATAATCGATGGTAAGAAACAGAAAAAATACCTTTTTGTGTTTAAATTTCTCCCATGCTAAAAGACAGAGGCTCAAATGAGCCTCATTCTGAGAGTGGTCACCTGCCTAAGCAGTAGGCTTGTTGTGCAGTATATAAGCCCGTGATATTTTCTTATCTGTGAGCTACATTGCAATTTTAACTTAATGGTTAGTCTTCAACAAGGAACACAAGTGCTCATTCCTCTGTGACTTTACAACCAAATGGCTTCCTGCTGAGATGCCTTCACTTGACCGTGCGTGTACATATGGTAGAGACTGGGCCGATCTACACTACACATCTGTCTAAGTTTTATACCAGTTTAGCTGATATTGCTGTAGCTTACCTTGCCTCCCAAACCTGGGAATTATAGATTGGCAGGAGATCTGAGAATTCTGTTAGTGATTCCTAGCCTACACACTCTCACAGAACTACATTTCACAGAATCCCTCAAATAGCAGGAATGGCTATGAGGCAAGCTAGTTTGTAGTGTAGGTGTTCTTAGGGAGAGCATGAAAGTGACACTTAGTACAGTCATCTTTGTGTCCGACGTTTATGTTTGTTAGTGCAGCAGCTCTAGATTTGCCTTAAACAAAGAACTGGGGCTTATTAATAGCTGGAGCCTCAGGGAACACCTTCCAGGACGAAAAGATAACACTACAGTATTCATGCATGCCATTAAAATAAACTTACCCTTGACCTGTGGGCTCAGTTCTTGCTTAAAGGGGAATGGAAAGGCATTCTGTCTTAGCCTTTGCAAAGTCCCTACTCCCCAAATCTGCTCATGTATATGGGTCCACAGAGAAACCAAACATAACCTACAACAACAACAAATATTTATATACCGCTTTCCAACAAACGCTTCCAAGGCAGTTTAGCAATAGCAATAGCACTTACATTGATATACCGCTCTATAGCTGGAAGGTCTCTAAGCGGTTTACAATGATTTAGCATATTGCCCCCCAACATTCTGGGTACTCATTTTACCGACCTCGGAAGGATGGAAGGCTGAGTCAACCTTGAGCCCCTGGTCAGGATCGAACTTGTAACCTTCTGGTTACAGGGCGGCAGTTTTACCACTGCGCCACCAGGGGCTCATAGAGAAATAACAAATAAGATGGATCTTTGTCCCCAAAGGGCTCACAATCTAAAAAGAAACATAAGAGAGACACCAGCAACAGTCACTGGAGAGATGCTGTGCTGGGGACGGATAGGGCCAGTTACTCTTCCCCGACTAAATAAAGAGAATCATCACATTAAAAAGGTGCCTCTTTGCCCAGTTAGCAGGGGCTAACAATCCCAAGATAAGCCCTGTTGCAGAAGAGCTGCTTTTCGAAGCAGGAAATATAAACCTACTGTAAGAAGTAGGATGGCGGTAATAATTCTCACCAAAACTGTGATGGGTTGGGAGAATGGACTCGGTGCTGGAGCTCTAACCTGATGCTGGTGTTTTCATCAGCCTGTGCAAGAACACAGCCTGGGGCCTGATAATCTTTGGACCTCGTCAGACAGTGGCTGACATACTGCACAAGGCTACGTCAGCTCAGTAATGTTGCGCGCACGCAAGTAGCGCAATTGCACAAATTACACAACTGCACAAATTGTGCAAACGTTACAGAGGAGTAACCCCTTTGGAAATAATTTGCTTACTTTGTGTAAGGACAGTTGTGCAATTTTTGCAGTTGCACAAGTTGCATGTACACAATGTTACTGGGCTGACGTACCCTTATGCAGCATGTCAGCCAATGTTTGTGCATGTTTGCATAGCACAATCAGATGTACCCACACACTCGGGAGAGGCCTGGTTGCAGTTGCCATTGGCTTATTTGGTGGTGACTTGGAACCGCACCTTCTCTGGCCACCCTGGGACTTTGGAACATGCTCCCTGTCAGAATAAGAGCCTCCCTTCTCTGGCTGCCTTTAAGAAAGCCCTCAAGACACACCTGTTTCTTCAGGCTTTTAGTTAGGATTTTGATACATTCTTAATTATTTTAACTGTTGTATTTGTTTTAATTATTGGTTGTTTTTAGGTTTTTAAAATTTAATGTAAACTGCCTAAAGAGATTTTATTAGGCAGTTTTTTTATCTGTTGTATTGTTTTTATGCCTGTTTTTATATGTTTTTATACTTTTTAGCTTGATGTTTTTATTGTCTTTTTATTGTATGTTTTAACTTTTGTAAACCGCCTTGGGGTTGTCTTTTAACGAAAGGTGGTATATAAATGTAAAAAGAAATAAATAAATCTAATCAATCAATCTCTGACGCAGGGGCATGGGGACCGTGGAGCAAAGAGGGACAAGCATCCCTTGGCCGCCAGGGTGGAGAGCAGAGAGTGTGCCAAGACATCCTCTTGCCCTTGGCCAGGTTACCCCCTTGCCGCCTCCTGCACCCAGCTGGCAGTGCAGGCACTGAAACGCTGGCTGGACTGGGGAGAAAAGCCCAGCCAGTCAGCATTTCAATGAAACGCTGACTAGGGAGGGTGAGAGAGGGTCCAAATGGAGCCTCTCCCAAGCAGTGGCCACATCCCCTGCATTTGATGTCAGATGCAGAGGGCATGGTTTGGGGTGTGCATGCTTTGGATGTGCGAATAGAAATCAGAAGGGGCGGGGGAGCCACGGGCAGGACTTTGTCTTCTGGCCACAGGCGTGCTTCCTGCTCTGATGCTCCCTACCCATGCAGGGAGTTGGAGTAGCAGGCTTCCACACCACTTCTGCTGCTCCCTTACCCCAGGCAGAATGTCTACCTGAGTATGGCCGCTGCTTGATCTCACCCTCCAGCTCTTGCACAGTCAAGGAATGCCCTAATTCGAATCAGCAGGATATCTCTTGGTAACGGTGTCTCTTGCTAAAGCCTGTGTCGCATAGTAGCTAAATGTGAATCAGGAAGTCCCCAGTCCAACTCTCTGCCATGAATTCAACAGGTGGCCTTAGTCAAGACCGCCCTGCCCCCATCTGTAGGATGGGGATAAGAGTACACCTTACCGTATAGAGTTCTTGTAAGAATCACAAGCGGATAATATAGTTGAACCAATTTGAATTCTCAAAAGCACTATATAAATGCTGTTTTATGTATTATTATTATTTCTTGTTTGCACAGTCAGACGGGTGTTATTGACTGGTTTGTTTTATCCAGACATCGAGTCCTTCCCAAGGACCTGGGATGGCTTATCAATATTATTGTTATTATAGATATTGTTGCAAAATATAGGCTGTTCCCATTAAAGTTGCATTTTGTAGTTGGCTGATGGTGATTTCTGTGGCCTCTATGGTGTTGAGGTGCTCTTCAAGGTGTTTTGGAATTGCACCTAGCGCACCAATTACTACTGAGATTATTTTAGTCTTCTTCTGCCACAGCCTTAATAATATTAATAATACATTCTGTGTGTAAAGGGGCATGCAGAGGAGCCACTATGGGTCTGACTCTAACCCCCAATCTCACTGTAGGTTCCCTAATCTAAATATGTCTGCTTCATGTACACACTAGTTTACCAGTTTCTAATCCACTTCATATACTCGTACCTTCATGCTGCTTTCTGCATTTGATGTCTCGGTGACTGACCTTGATGTGCAGAGCTGTAACACTGTGCCTCAGGGTGGCTGCGGGCCTCCTAAGACAACTCCAACACTGCTCTGAACGGGTAGCAGCACTCTGAAAAGTGCTATCACAGCCTTTCCCATTTGTGACACCGGGAAAGTCAGTGCTAGCACTTCTTACACAATTGCTCATTCCGAGCACAGGCGAGGCTGCTTAGGAGTCCGCAGCAGCCAAGGGGCACAGCATTACGGCTCTGTAACACTGTGCATCATGTGGGCCACTGGTTTTTAGCTTCGGCACAAGTGTGTGATGCTACCTAGCCTTAACCACAAGTCTTGGCTTACATTGTTTTCATTTATTTTTCAGCCATCAGGCAGGAGTTGAGTAGAATCAGCACAACATAATGTCCATGGAACCACCTGAAAGGTACAAAGGATGCAAAAGGCAACTGGATTGTTTCTGAGTGTACCAAGATCATGCAAGATGGTGAAAGAGGACACCTGGCCCTGTCTTTTGAATCCTTTTTATTAGCAGACTCAGCAGACTTTGATGCTTGCTGCTGCCTTGGATTTGCTTCATTAAAAAAAAGAAAAGGAAAAGAAAAAAAGTCTTAATCTTAAGAGAAAATATTAAAATTAAATTTCTGGATTTTTTAAATTTCATCTGACAATGCACATCAGATTTGGTCAGCCTTTTTTGTATTTTGTATTTGCTTATTTAAATGTATGACATTTTTTTTCTTTTTAGTATATAGTAGGTAAGGAAACCCGTGAACCATTCGCTTTTACTAGACTTCAGAGTAATTTTACTGGTAGTCTGCAATGTAAATGAAGACCCTTTTGCCAACAGAAACCTATTTGTGGCATCACCAGAGGAGGCAGAAAGATGCCAGCTGTCAGCCATCAAGCCCCTGGTCTCAGAGCTATTACAATATTAAAGCGGTACATCAGTGCATCACAGTATCTGTGTTCATATTGGTAATAAATTGTTCATTGTCCGTGTGGCATTGATTTGGCTTTTCTTTCACCTTCTACAATAGATTCCAGTTCCACTGCATCACCTCTTACTTATCTATATCAGGGATGGCCAAATACAACCTCCAAGCAAGAACAGATCATTCACTTTCATATTTACATGAAATATGAAAATTGGATTTTGTATGTAATATGCCAGCTTTTATTATGAAGTTGCACAGAGTGTGGAGAATGGAGTGACCAAGACTACTGCAACTGGCCATTGCTGGTTTATGTAGTTCTGCAGACTATCATGTGAGAAATGGTGTCATCCACTGGTAACATGGAGGAATACTGTCCCAAATCAGTAGACAGGGTTTGTTTGCATGGGGTAGGAGTTCCTCAAATGTTCTAGCCATGGACTCGTTGCACAATAGCTTGTGTGCCTCTCAAGCCACTGTATAATTGATGAGAGCTGTACACCATTTCAATTAGGCCGGGATTGTCAAACCTGGGTCCCCAGATGATGTTGGACTACAACTTTCATCATCTTCGGCCACAGAGATGGATCTTTGGCTCCATCTTTGGGAGTTGTGGTCCAACAATTTATTGGGACTCAAGTTTAAGAATCTGAATTAAACTTCAGGTTGGCTTCTGGACTCATTGGCTTAAGTCAATTAGTAAGAATGTGTAAAATATTGCTGAAAATCCAAGAACGTCTTATTTTGTTCACCATTCCTTGAATGAATTTTGAACAAAATAAAAAGGTTCTACTCTTGAGTAGAACCTTTGAAATTCTCTGTAGGGGAAATTCAGTGGCAACTCTAGTTCCAGGTCTTATTAATTTGGCCCAGTGTGTTCACCAAGCTTGGACTTCCAGCAAGGCCATCCAACTGCTGATGACAGGCAGATGAAACCCACAACTGAACTGGATGAGCATCCTACATTAATGTTCTCTGTGGGTCCCAAGCAATGGGTTTGTAAAGTGCTGCCCCCACCCCAAGAAATTTTGCTAATCTTATATGAATTCTTCATATTTTCCTTAGATGTTTCCTTTGTGCAGGAATCTCTATATAGGTCAGGAACCTTTTATCTGGACTCTCGAAATCCGGAAAGCTCTGAAATCCAGACACCACACCGAGGGGGGGGGGGCGGAATGCTTGTAGCTTCAACCTCTCTCACACACAAAAAAACCCCTTAGCCCCCAAACCAATCCTGGCCCCAACTCAGCAGCTAACAAAGTATATACAGTACTGTATAACAAAGCAGCAAAAAGTCCACAATTCACAGAGAGAACATTACGGCGGCTCTGTAATTGGCTGGGAAGCGTTGGGGCCGGGATTGGGCAGGACGCGCAGTTTGCAGGAGCGATCGCTTACGGCCCCTAAACTCGCCGGTCTGAGAGAGGGAAAGGTGGAAAAGGAGCGCGATCCCATTGAGAAGCATGTGAGAGGGGTAGACGGGAAGGAGCTTGGCAGGAAGACGCGAAGGAACTTCAGGGGTTGTTGAAACCCTCTGCCAAAGCCAAGCCTGGGTTGCAAGGAGGGAAGGAACTTCAGGGGAAGCTGTTGAGACCCTCTGCCAAGTTGATTATATACGTTGAATAAAACCTTTTTTTTAAAAACCCAGTAACTTTTCATGCCCAAGATATCTCATTTATGAAGATATAAAATAAAACCTTTTTTTAAAAAACCCAGTAACTTTTCATGCCCAAGATATCTCATTTATGAAAATATTCCGAAATCCAGAAAAATCCAAAATCCGGAACACCTCTGGTCCCAAACAGTCCAGATAAAGGATTCTCAACCTGTATCAAAATTCAGTGGATGATATCCAGATTTTAAAAGCGCTGGTGCAAGTAGTGATATAGGGGGATTTTCACTGATCTCCCCTTCCCTCTGAAGCCCACTGTGACTCTCCAAGAAAATGAACTATTGGGGTTAAGGTTCTTTAGCTCAGCTGGTGGGGTGCTGTTCCCAAGAGCTGTAAAGCAAAGGGGAGAGGGGATAACATTGCCCCTCCCCTGGAGCACGCATGCATGCCAGCGCCACCAGCACTTTGTTAGTTTGAATGTCAGCCAATGTTTTCTGTTTCAGCAGCTGACATTGATTTATTACTATTATTATTATTTTTGGCAACCAACAATTTTTTCCTCTGAACTAAAAAAAGAAGCAGCCCTAACCCCAAAAGTCTTTCCATGTAGAATGGTCCAACGTCTTAATTATTTAATTTAATGTTTTGGATCTGCTTTTCAGATCTAGACAAAGACAAGCCTCCCCTGCCCCTCATAGGAACACAGGAAGCTGCCTTCTACCAAGTCAGACCACTGATCCCTCTAGCTCTGTAATGTCTACACTGACAGTCAGCAGCTCTCCAAGGTTCAAGGCAGGAGTCCCTCTCGGCCCCTTTAAATACAGTAATCACATATAGTCACTCCTCCAATTGCAAACCAAGGTAGACCCTGCTTAGCAATTCATGTCACTACCACAAGGCCAGCTCACACCCTTTGCTCTGTTAACGTACATCCTTCTGCAGCATTGTTTTGTTTTGTTTAGTTTAGTTTATTTATAAACCACCCCATCCAGAAGCTCTTGGTGGTGTACAACAACTTTTTAAAGAGACATAAAACCCACAATTCAAACACAGCCCTAAAACCAATATAAAAACAATTCAAAAATGATTTTTTTAAGATAAGCATTATGTAATTTGCATTAGATAAGCAAAAGATGAATAATATATATTTTAAAGTATTAGTGTAAATATAAAAAGTGTGTCCAACTGGTTTCATGATATTTCTTCATATCTGGATTATAAAAAATCCTTTTCAGAACTATTATATCAGCTTCTCTCTTCCCACATTGAAAGGTTTGTTAATAAAATACATGCATTGGGGTGGGGGGGGTGGATGTAAGTATCCAGGGATTTAAACTCCATAAAGCTTATTAAAGAAAGGGGAGGGGGCATCTATCGAGTTTCTGTTGCTAGTTTGCATATTCTTTTAACTCTTGAATAAGTACCGATGCTGTCATCAAAAATGAACTGCCAGAGGACGTGCACCCAAGACTGATGATATGGCAGAGAGTCATAATATTCTGCGGCTATCTTCCTCACCTGCAAAGAGCAAAAAAGTGCATTTTGTCGAGAATTCTGTTATCTGCAGAATCTCGGTCTAGCTTAAGACCATTATATTACAAAATTAGACATGTGGTGCTACAACTAAAAACAACAGCTGACACCAGGCAGCCTTCTGTTACGCTAATGCTTCTGCACCCCAGAGCTGCTCAGAACAAGCCCTTCCACTAGCAGCATATCCACTATTCCCCCTATTGTTTGCAGTGGGGGGGAAAGTGGGTGTTGCTAGCACCACCCACCGCTTGTTCTGAGTAGCCCCAGGCAGTGGCCCTCTTACCCTTCACACCCTTCAACCCTCCACACCCCTTGCCCCCCCCCCAAATCCTTTAGTCTGTCCTCGGTGGTATGGTTGCCGCTGGCCCACACTGTGCCAGGTGGCTGAGTGTGATTATGACCTGTGCCGGGTGCTTAGAGATGGGGGAGTGGGAAGAGAAATATGTAGGATAAGAATACGGGGATGATGCTTAACTTGAAGTGGGGGGGGGCTCGAGCAAGCATGGCGGGAGGCTCCAAAGGCCTTTAGGTCCAGGCTTCAGAATTATCTAGGTGCACCTCTGGCCCCAGGGTAGAGCATTAGGGTGATAGAAGGCTTCAAACCATGTCAGCCAGTGGCCTGGATCTCAAGGTGCTTCAACACTCCCCCAATGACAGCACATGCCATCCTGGACTGGAGTGCCCCCCCTCCCAATCCTCATGAGCAGGTGTTTGTAGGGAGGGTGAAGGGGGCAGGATGGGCCCATTTCATTCACAGAAAGAAAGTTAAGATCCAAGCTAACGAAGCAGTTAAAAGGAGCCAAGTACTTTTATGTTAGTTTTAAAAAGAATAACTTTAGTCCTAGTAGTGTATGTACCCCCATTTGAATTTGATCCCCTACTCTGAATTTGATCCCCTTAAAGGAAATGCAATACAGGTGATTATCTTGTTTACCCCAAAGGAGCAGGACTCTGGATTTAAGATGAGCCCCTGGTTTCTAACATGAAATAACCTCGGGGGGGGGACTAGTCTTAGATTCAGGTAAATATAGTAGCAGGGGAAAGTTCACTTATGGTTCATGCACCTTGGAATTCAAATTTGACAGGGTCACTGGCCTACTGCTTGTATTAGTCACTATCTTATTCATAAACACATCTGAATAGGACCATCAAAACTAGGATGGCACTATGGATATTATACTTTCTTATGTAGCTGTCTATTGAGTATTTGTGGGATCCTAAGAATCAGATATAATGATTAACCTATGAATTTGCAATCTCAATTAAAACATTGCATAAAGGATGTATATTTTTCAATGTCTCACCTAAAGCAATTACAGGTAAGCCATTTTTAGCCCACTTTCCAGTAGGCTTATGAGATCACCCGGCATTCTGTGTGTCCATGAGTGTGTCCCCCCACCCACCCACTATCAACTTAGCAATGCCTGGACCAATATGAACCAAATCGGGTACTGTTGTAGAGACCTATAGGGATACCTCAATGGCATAGTTTGTGATGATGTCATCTACCCCAATTCAAGATGGCAAGCACAGAAACCTTTGAGGCATAAGAGGGCTAAATTATGAACTGCCAAACTGATTTGAACCAAATTTGCATCAGCTGCAGGAACACATAGGGATGCCAAAATGGCATAGTTTGTGATGATGTCATTCAACCCAAGTCAAGACTGGCAGACGCATGAATGTTTGAGGCACGAGTGGGCTAACCTGTGGACTGTCTAACTGATTTGAACCAAATAAGGTACAGTTGTACTGAGTGACACACAGGGACATCTCAATGGCATAATTTGTGATGATGTCATCCAGCCCAATTCAAGATGGTGGACGCATGTATATCTGAGGCACAAGCGATCTAATTTGTGGACCTCCATTTGAACCAAATTTAGTCCAGTTGTAGTAAAAGTAGGCAGATTAGTTCTTACTAGAACAACTTGTTTAATCTGAGTATGGTTGATGGTTCTTCTTCTGCATCATCACATTACACAGAAATGGGAAAAGGCGAATCACAAAACAAATGTCTAATGATTTTGCTTTCTCCACTTCCATGCTGAACTAGTAATAGCTATGTCAGTAGCTTCTAAATGTCACCTATAAATATGGGACCTGGTTCTTAGATTGGATAACAATGGCTGACATACTGTGCAATGTTCCATCTGCCTTGGAAGCACTCTTGTGCACAATACAGAATTGCACCAACAAAGTTGTGCAATGGATGGCCACGGAAAACAATGGCTGTCCATTGCACAACTGTTTGCTTAATGCTTGCATTGTGCACAAGACTACTTTTCAGCAGTGTAGGAGGTCATCCTAGTTTAATGGGTTGTGCACCCAGCCTGCCTCAGGATTGACAAGATTGATTCAAAGCTGAAGTTAGCTCATATCTGGTAGTTAGGTGGCATCAAACCCCCAGTTCTGTTCTTGTCTCGCCTCAGGAAACAGCGTCTCAAGAGAGCTCCGTTGCTAATCTACTTTCAGGCTAGCTTTTCTTCTGCCCCCTCCCCCGGCTTCCCCTCTCCAAGTGTGCCAGGGTGGGAAGGGAGTTGCAATTACTTTCATTTAACAAAATTATAACCACTTTTTCGTAATTTCATTCGGCTGATTGGTCCTTTGTATTTACTTTCGATTTCTATTCTTTTCTCATAGCATTTTCCAAATGCAAGTCCTAGGCACCTACTGATCCCCAAATGGAACCTGCCCATAAGCGAGAGGTTTTGGTGGTTTCCCTCTCCCGAGGGTCCACAATCTGAGGGCGAGCTTAAGCTTCCCTTCAATCGGCCCATCTCCAATCTCAAGCACCCTTGCTCTGCCTCCCCTTCAGGGGTGGGTGCTCCACGGGCAGTTCCCAGTCTGCCGCAATGGGCCTCAAATGCCCTAAAAAGCCCCACAAGAAAGCGCCCAAACAGATCAAAAATATTCAAGCTCCAGATTGTTTAAGAACCAAATCGCGCAAGAAGAAGCCTAAGGTTCCAGTAGCCAGGCTCAGTGAGTGCCTCTTGCTGCAGGTGGTATGCCAGCAGTGCCAACCCTGCTCTTTGCTGCTGGCTCTCCTAATCACCCATGAGGGCGCACAGGGCTCTTCAGCACAGATAGGCGCTATTATTCCGCCCGTACCAAAGATGTCTGGCTCCAACATGCTGGAAGTGGAACTAGATAAGCCATGCTTTCCCCCCACATCCCAGCCAGCAATGCCTTACACCCTCAGCTCCTGTGCTACAGGATCAAGGGACTTCTGTACCCCACCCTGACCTGCCACCGCCTGCTAAACCAGCTCAGCCACAATCGCCTTCTGAGCCCCTGTTTATGCTGCTGGTGCTTGGGGACATAGGTACCAATCCTCCAGCTGGCCCACAGCTGTGGGATCCTTTTCCTAAAGATGTTTCCAGATGGTTGAACCAATTTATATCCAGCAGGAGTGATGTAAATCTATCATCACTCCTGCTGTCCCTCCTCCTGCTCCTGCCTCAGCTCTACCTACCATACTCCTGCCACCAGCCCAGGCCTCCTTCCCGCCCCTGCTCCTCTTCCTTGCCAGACTCAAGTCCTAGCTGAGCGGCAATCCCACTGGAAGAAAGGAGTCATTTCAAACCTAGGAACAGCGCTCTACTTCACAAAAGAAAAGCTGCTCCTTCTTCTTTCTCCTCTGCAGAATACTCAGAGAGAGAGAGAGAGAGAGACTGGTCCCTTGTAGCACCTGTCCTCCCTGCTCTGCCTACACTTCCAAATCTTCCTAACCCACCACCTTAAGCCCCCATTCCAATGAGTCAACCAGTGGTTACAGTTAACCCCAGTCTTCCCAAGTCTGCCTCAGAGTCTGCCCACACAGACTCAGCAGAGTCACAGCACTCCATCATCTGATAAAGAGGGTGAACTCGCAGAAGAGGACACCTCTCCACAAGTATCTCATTCTGTGAGAGTGTTCTCTGCAACTGATTTTGATGTTCCATTATCAAAGGCTAAAAGGGCCTGTGTACTATGTTTGGGGACCAGGGATAGACTGGGACTTTTGTTGGTGTGCTGATCACACCGCTGCCCAACAGAGTCCCTAACTGAGCTGACAGACTTAGTCTTAGGTTTGGCATTGGAGTCTCCCAGACTTATGGGGGTGGGGGACTTCAATGTTCACTTCAAAACCAATTTGTCCGGGGCGGCTCAGGAGTTCATAGCAGCCGTGACAATGATGGGCCTATCTCAAGTGGTCTTGGGACCGACGCACATTGCTGGACATATGCTTGATCTGGTCTTTTACTCTGATCAGGGTGGTGTTCCATGGTTAGGGGACTCCTGTGGTTTTCCCCATTGTCATGGGCGAACCACCATCTGTTTAACGTTGAACTCATCATCATGTCCCAGCTGCACAAGGGTGAGGGACCTATTAGGATGGCCCATCTGAGAAGGTTATTGGATCTAATAGCATTCCAGGAAACCTTGGAAGGATTTAGTGTTGGCTTTGCTGGTGATTGGGTTGATGCCCTGGTGGAGAACTGGAATAGAAACCTCACCAGGGCAGTAGAACACTTAGACACTCCTAAATGTCCTCTACAACCCGCTTCAAAATTGGTCCCTTGGTATACAAAAGAACTACAGGAGCTAAAGCAGCAAGGTAGATTATTGGAGCACAAGTGGAGAAAGACTCAACTCAAATCCAACAGGTTACAACATAGAGCTCATTTGAAGACCTACGCTTTGGCAATACATGCAGAAATACATTGCCCCTATATTACATCCAGAAGCTCACACCCAGCAGAGTTGTTTAGGTTTGTGAGAGGGCTAGTACATGCCCTTACTCCCTTGAATCAGCATTTGGAAACATCAATTACCCATTGTGACATTTTAAATAAGTTATTTGTGGATAAAATCTCTCCTATTCGGGGTGACTTAGATTCAGACCCCACAATTATTACAGAGTCTAATGCAGAGGTTTCCAGCAACTCCTCTTATGTGGTTAGGCTGGATCAGTTTCAGTTTGTGACTCCTGAGGAATGGATGTGGATAAGCTGCTTGGAACAGTGCGGCCTACCACCTGATTTCTTGACCCTTGTCCAACATGCCTTATACTATCTGGCAGGGGGGTTGTTTATTTATTCAGCATATTTATATACCACCCAAAACCTGCATCTCTAGGTAGTGAACAACAAAAGCAATATTAATTAAACAAAATTAAAAATGATTTAAAAATTAAAATAATTTAAAACCTAACATTAAATCTATTAAAACTATAAATCTAATTAAAAGCCTGAATGAACAAATGTGTCTTCAGTGCCTTTTTAAAAGTTGTCAGAGATGGGGAGGCTCTTATTTCAAGAGGAAGGACATTTCAAATCCCAGGGGTAGCAATGGGGAAGGCCCATCCCCGAGTAGCCACCAGACAAGCTAGTGGCAACCGTAGACAAACCTCTCCAGATGATTTCAACGGGCGATGGGGTTCATGGTGAAGAAGGCATTCTCTTCGAACTTCTTAGGTTATAAGACATACACTTAGGTTGTTGTAGAACCAACTTTAGGTTGGTTCTACCTTAGAAACAACCTTAGGTTCTTGTAGAAGGCCTGGTAGATATCATAAATGTTTCTCTGAGGGAGGCTTCCTGTCTTAAGGAGGCAATCATTAGGCCTCTTCTGAAGAAGCCTCCCTTGGATCCCTCAGAGTTAAGCAACTATAGGCTTGTCTCCAACCTTCTATGGTTGGGCAAAGTAATGTTTAATAGAGAATATGATGCTCTACGATCTTCATATTTAATATTTTCCTGTTGGAGCAAGGGTTTGTGATATATATATATATATATATATATATATATATATATATATATATATATGAAAAATTGGTTTTGGTCGCCATTTTTCCAAGATCGAGGCCGAAGCTCAACTCGGAATGTTTGGGACTTGCAGTACATTACTTATAATGCTGTCCTCAGCATCTGTACCCATTTTCAAAACCTTTGGAATTTCCCCCTCAATTTGCCAAAAGCAAACCTAATTTCAGGACTATACCAACTATTACTGGAACTGAAGAGGTTATGAAGCTTGCCCAGTACAATGTAGTAAAAGTGTGATTTTTAAAAATCACAACCATTTCAACTTGTCTGTAATTATGCACAATTGTTGTCATTGCACAAACAAGCCGGCAGTAGTCTATCACACAGTTAATAGATTACATATTTGTCTCCAGGCAATGACTGGTACAATGCCCTACCATGGGTGTGTGTGTGTGTGTGTGTGTGTGTGTTTTGGGGAAGAGAAAAGGAAGCATACTGTAAACATTTCACCCCATCATACATTCCATAGAGATGCAGCACAGTTGGCCTTAAGCAGGAATGTGTGACAGTCTGAAATGTTTCTGAGAAGTTTGCTGCATTATTCTTTTATCAGGACCACATGCCATAGTACATGCGGGGCCCATGGTGAATAGACATGGGAATGAGGCATGGGCCATGTCCCGTGATGCTGACCATGCCCCCTCATGACGACATCTGGGGCAGGGGCAGTCTGCCTCCTTTATCTGCCTCTTCATCAGCTTCTCCCAGCTCAGCTTGGAGCTGGTTCATTAAATGGAGGCCATGTGTGGAAAGCCTGATGAAGGGCTCTGAGCCCACCCTACCTCCCTCAGCTCTACACGCACATGAGTTGCTTTTTCCTCAGCTGGCCATAACTTCCTTACCTTTTTGTGCTTGCGCTGTAGGTACGGCTCAGGGAGCGGAGGGTTTTTGGCACACAGGGGGCTCAAGAAAGTGTGGGACATTTGCCCTGCTTGCCCCCACCAAAGATGTCCCTGTCACCGCAAAAACAGAACAAAAGGTCTTGTAGCCCTTAACAGACGAGCAGATTTATTGTGGCATAAGCTTTCATAGGGAGGAGCCCACTTCATCAGCAGCACCAAGTATACCTCCATCAGCTGGCAGAAAGACAAACACATGGGTGCAGAGGGCGGAGGGGAAATAACTAGGGCACCTAAAAGTCATGAAAAGCAAAGCAAGTGGTAACATTTCTAGTTAGGGTTCAAATATTTAGAAGATAAGCACATGATCATTCGGGTCCCAAAGCATAGTCTAAGTTCACAAGACCTAAGCTAAGCAGGTCTTTATGTGGTCAGTGCTTGGATGGGAGACCCATGTGGGACTGTAGGTTAGTAGTAGAGCATCTGCTTTGCATGGAGAAGGTCCCAGGTTCTGTCTCTAACATCTACAGGAAGGGCTGGGAAAGACTCCTGCCTGAAACCTTGGAGAGCGGCTGCCAGTTAGTGTAGCCAACAGTGATCTAGAGATGGACCCATGGTCTGATACAGTAGAGAGCAGCTCTCTATACCGCTGTGTTCCTAATAGTAGTTTGTTTGGTTTTTTGCAGTAACAAATTCAAAGCTAATTAAATGATGGACACCAGCCAGCATCAGAAAGCCTATGAAGCACACACTTCAGCAATTGTATGTACAAGGAAGTGACTGCAGAACCTGTTCAGGCATTATTAAAAGTGTGGATGCTGTACCCAAGTTCCTGCATTTCTATTAAAGGCCACATTAGCATGTTACATGGAACCGAACCGCAGATCTGCCCCCGCCCCCCACCCACATTTGGACGACAGGGAGAGCTCCCTCTCTGCATTCAGTGAGACTACAGGGAGGAGGGGGAACTGGCTGTGGAACATAGGAACATAGAAAGCTGCCATATACTGAGTCAGACCATTGGTCTATCTGACTCAGTATTGTCTACACAGACTGGCAGCGGCTTCTCCAAGGTTGCAGGCAGGAATCTCTCTCAGCCCTATCTTGAAGATGCTGCCAGGGAGGGAACTTGGAACCTAGATGCTCTTCCCAGAGCGACTCCATCCCCTGAGGGGAATATCTTACAGTGCTCACACTTCTAGTCTCCCATTCATATGCAACCAGGGCAGACCCTGCTTAGCTAAAGGGACAAGTCATGCTTGCTGCCACAAGACCAGCTCTCCTCCACCTTGTGGAGTCTTGTGGTCTTGTGGTAGCAAGCATGACTTGTCCCTTTAGCTAAGCAGGGTCTGCCCTGGTTGCATATGAAAGGACAGGGAGAGGCGCCTTGGAGGAGGGGTAGCACTGTATGTTAAAGAAGGGATAGAATCTAACAAGCTAGAAAACCTAAGTGGACTGGAGTCCTCCACAGAAACCCTGTGGGTGACTATACAAGGCTGGAAAGGGAACGTGCTACTGGGGACGTGCTATTGCCCTCCAGATCGAAATGCCGGCAGTGACTGGGAGTTGCAGGAGGAAATCAGGGAGGCGTCAAGGAGAGGCAGGGCTGTAATTATGGGTGATTTCAACTACCCACACATAGACTGGGTAAATTCACATTCAAGTCAGGACAAAGAAGTCAAATTTCTTGATACGCTAAATGACTGTGCCTTAGAACAGTTGGTCATGGAACCGACCAGAAAGAAGGCCACCTTGGATCTACAGGTGAAACTCAAAAAATTAGAATATCGTGCAAAAGTTCATTAATTTCAGTAATGCAAATTAAAAGGTGAAACAGATATATGAGACAGACGCATTACATGCAAAGCGAGATAAGTCAAGCCTTAATTTGTTATAATTGTGATGATCATGGCGTACAGCTCATGAGAACCCCAAATCCACAATCCCAGAAAATTAGAATATTACATGAAACCAATAAAACAAGGATTGTAAATAGAACAATATCGGACCTCTGAAAAGTATAAGCATGCATATGTATTCAGTACTTGGTTTGGGCCCCTTTTGCAGCAATTACTGCCTCAATGCGGCGTGGCATGGATGCTATCAGCCTGTGGCACTGCTGAGGTGTTATGGAAGACCAGGATGCTTCAATAGCGGCCTTCAGCTCTTCTGCATTGTTTGGTCTCATGTCTCTCATCCTTTTCTTGGCAATGCCCCATAGATTCTCTATGGGGTTCAGGTCAGGCGAGTTTGCTGGCCAATCAAGCACAGTAATCCCATGGTTATTGAACCAGGTTTTGGTACTTTGGGCAGTGTGGGCAGGTGCCAAGTCCTGCTGGAAAATGAAGTCAGCATCCCCATACAGCTCGTCTGCGGAAGGAAGCATGAAGTGCTCCAAAATCTCCTGATAGACGGCTGCGTTGACCCTGGACTTCATGAAGCACAGTGGACCAACACCAGCAGATGACATGGCTCCCCAAATCAACACAGACTGTGGAAACTTCACACTGGACTTCAAGCATCTTGCATTGTGTGCCTCTCCATTCTTCCTCCAGACTCTGGGTCCTTGGTTTCCAAATGAGATGCAAAAGTTGCTCTCATCAGAAAAGAGGACTTTGGACCACTGAGCAACAGACCAGTTCTTTTTTTCTTGAGCCCAGGTAAGACGCTTCTGATGTTGTTTGTTGTTCAGGAGCGGCTTGACAAGAGGAATACGACATTTGAAGCCCATGTCCAGGATCCGTCTGTGTGTGGTGGCTCTTGACGCACTAACTCCAGCCTCAGTCCACTGCTTGTGAAAGTCCCCAACACTTTTGAATGGCCTTTTCCTGACAATCCTCTCCAGGCTGCGGTCATCCCTGCTGCTTGTGCACCTTTTTCTTCCACACTTTCCCCTTCCACATAACTTTCTATTAATGTGCTTTGATACAGCACTTTGGGAACATCCAACTTCTTTTGCAATTACCTTTTGAGGCTTTCCCTCCTTATGGAGGGTGTCAATGATGGTTTTCTGCACAACTCTCAAGTCAGCAGTCTTTCCCATGATTGTGATTCCTAATGAACCAGACTGAGAGACCATTTAAAGGCTCAGGAACCCTTTGCAGGTGTTATGGATTGATTAGCTGATTGGAGTGGGACACCTGGAGCCTACTGTTGAACCTTTTCACAATATTCTAATTTTCTGGGATTGTGGATTTGGGGTTCTCATGAGCTGTACGCCATGATCATCACAATTATAACAAATTAAGGCTTGACTTATCTCGCTTTGCATGTAAAGCGTCTATCTCATATATCAGTTTCACCTTTTAATTTGCATTACTGAAATTAATGAACTTTTGCATGATATTCTAATTTTTCGAGTTTCACCTGTAATTCTGAGTGACACCCAGGACATAGTGCGTGATGTCAGTGTCATCGACCCTTTAGGGAACAGTGACCACAGTGCCATCAATTTCAGCATACATGCGGGGAGGGAATCACCAAGGATGTCTAACACAGATATTTTGAATTTCAGAAGAGGAAACTTCTCCAAAATGAGGAGTATGGTGAAAAGAAAGCTGAGGGGGGAAATCAGGAGAGTCACTTCGCTCCGGAGTGCATGGAGTTTTCTCAAAACTCTCAAGGTCTGGCCCACGGCCAGGGAAGTTCACGGCTTGGCTGGACGCTGTCGACTGAATGACATGCATTGAATCTCAGCAATGAGTAGGAGTCTGGTGCTGTAATTTATGGAGCAAGCCGAGAGCTCCCAGCTGGTAGGAATTTACGGCTTGACAGCCCTCAGCGATAGGCGTTTGCTCCTCCTAACAGCTTCTAATTGCATCCTGCATTTAGAACACCTGTGTTGTTGTGGTGTCAACGGTGTTTCAATGCCTAGTTCTCCCTCCGATTGGTCTCTCACACTTTCTGCTGACTCAGGCTGCTGTGCCTGTTCTAAACCATCAGCTGGATCTATCACAGCTGTCTCAGGAACGCTGACAGCCGGGCTATGCCCCTCAGATACTCCTGACTCGGCCGGAAAGCTGCCAGCCTCCCCTTCCTCCTTGCTGTCGGAGCTCAAGGGCATGACAAAAACCACAATACTAGAAGCCCAGTTAGATTGTATACCCAAAAGGAGGAAAGGCACCACTAAGTCCAGGAGGATGCCAGCATGGCTAACGGGTACCATCAAGGAAGCCATAAAAGGGAAGAAGACTTCCTTCCGAAATTGGAAGGCCTGTCCAAATGAAGAGAACAGAAAGGAACACAAACTCTGGCAAAAGAAATGCAAGGTGACAATAAGGGAGGCAAAAAGAGAGTTTGAGAAACATTTAGCCAAAAGTATCAAGGGGAATAACAAAAACTTCTTTAAGTACATCAGAAGCAGGAAACCTGCCAGGGAGGCAGTTGGACCATTAGACAATGAGGGAGTGAAAGGGATTATTAAGGAGGATATGGAGGTTGCAGAGAAGCTGAATGAATTCTTTGCATCTGTCTTCACGGCAGAGGATACTGAGCATATACCTGCTCCTTAACCAGGCTTTTTAGGGATGGAGGCTAGAGAGCTGAGTCAGATAGAAGTGACAAGGGATGATGTTCTAAACTGTCTGAAAAAACTGAAACCAAACAAATCACCAGGGCCGGATGGCATCCATCCAAGAATCTTCAAAGAACTCAAATGTGAAATTGCCGACCTCCTTGCCAAAATATTTAACTTATCCCTGAAATCAGGCTCTATACCAGAGGACTGGAGAGTAGCAAATGTAACACTGATTTTCAAAAAGGGATCCAGGGGCAATCCGGGAAATTACAGGCTGGTTAGCCTAACGTCCGTTCCAGGCAAATTGATGGAAAGCATCCTCAAGGATAAAATTGTAAAGCACCTAGAAGAACAAGCCCTGCTGGGAGTGAGCCAGCATGGCTTCCACAAAGGTAAATCTTGCCTCACCAACCTTTTGGACTTCTTTGAGAGTGTCAACGAGTGTGTGGATCAAGGTGATCCAGTTGACATAGTCTACCTGGACTTCCAAAAAGCTTTTGACAAAGTTCCTCATCAAAGACTCCTGAGGAAACTTAGCTGTCATGGGATAAAGGGACAAGTACATGTGTGGATTGCTAACTGGTTGAAAGACAGGAAACAGAGGGTAGGTATAAATGGAGAGTTTTCACAATGGAGGGAAGTAAGAAGTGGGGTCCCCCAAGGATCTGTACTGGGACCGGTGCTTTTTAATTTATTCATAAATGATCTAGAAGCAGGGGTAAGCAGCGATGTGGCCAAATCTGCAGATGATACCAAACTCTTCCGGGTAGTGAAATCCAAAACGGATTGTGAGCAGCTCCAAAAGGATCTCTCCAAACTGGGGGAGTGGGCGACAAAATGGCAAATGCGGTTCAATGTTAGCAAGTGTAAAGTGATGCACATTGGGACGAAAAACCCCAACTTCAAGTATATGCTGATGGGATCCGAGCTGTTGGTGACGGACCAGGAGAGGGATCTTGGGGTTGTGGTGGACAGCTCGTTGAAAGTGTTGACTCAATGTGCGGCAGCTGTGAAAAAGGCAAATTCCATGCTAGGGATCATTAGAAAGGAAATTGAAAATAAAATGGCTAACATTATAATGCCCTTATACAAAACTATGGTGCGACCACACTTGGAGTACTGCGTACAATTCTGGTCACCACATCTTAAAAAGGACATTGTTGAACTGGAGAAGGTACAGAAGAGGGCAACCAAGATGATCAGGGGCCTAGAGCACCTTTCATGAGGCAAGACTACAACACCTGGGGCTTTTTAGTTTAGAAAAAAGACGACTGCAGGGAGACATGATAGAGGTCTATAAAATCATGCATGGTGTGGAGAAAGTGGAGAGAGAGAGAGAGATTCTTTTCCCTCTCACACAACACTAGAACCAGGGGTCACTCCATGAAATTGATTGCCAGGACCAACAAACGGAAGTACTTTTTCACACAACGCGTGATCCACTTGTGGAACTCTCTGCCACAGCACATGGTGACAGCCAACAACCTGGATGGCTTTAAGAGGGGTTTGGATGACTTCATGGAGGAGAGGTCTATCAATGGCTACTAGTCGGAGGGCTGTGGGCCACCTCCAGCATCAAGGGCAGGGTGCCTCTGAGTACCAGTTGCAGGGGAGTAATGGCAGGAGAGAGGGCACGCCCTCAACTCCTGTCTGTGGCTTCCAGTGGCATCTGGTGGGCCACTGTGCGAAACAGGATGCTGGACTAGATGGGCCTTGGGCCTGATCCAGCAGGGCTGTTCTTATGTTCTTATTATGTTCTTATGTACGTGCAAATGCAGTCAAAGTGTTTTGTTTGCTGTTCTCTTGAAAAAAAGATAAGATTATTTAGCAAGGAGATATAGCTACATAACTCTTCAAACTGGTTTGCCCCACCAACTGTAAAGTTAGAAAAATAACTACACTCCAGTGGAAGTTTACAGTTAGCCGCAATGTTTATGAAACCTCCTCATACATGCCTACTTACATAATGCCCAATAATACCAATCTTCAAGAAAAGTGAATAGTCAGGAAAACACTATGCATGGAGCTTGAAATGATTTCAAAGACAAAACAGACACACAACCCTAAAGAAACTCTCTGACACACTGTGCAAGGCAACACAGATGGTAGGAGTGCTGCCTGCCTGCATTGCATGTGTGATAACACCGACAGTGTTGCACACCTGGGCAGTTGTGCTGCAACAAAATGTTATGCAAATACAGTTGCACAATGCAATACCCATTATTTCCAATTAGTATCCCATTGTGTAACTGTGTTTGTGCAACTTTATGCCAGAACGTAACTGCCCTGGTGCGCAACACCATCAACAATGTTTTTATGTATACAGCAGTGTGGCTGGTATCAGAGAGAGTATCCAGGCAACAAGGAATGTTAGGACGGAGGCAGTTAAGGAGGCTGAAGAGGAGGAAGGGATAGAGGGAAGAAGAGAAGAGCTGTCACATTGGTGAACCATCAGGAGACCAAGGTGGGATAGAATGGCTGGGAGGAGCAGGCAGGAACAGGACACCTGTTGTTGCGGATTTCAAATGACTGCTTTGTACCAACTGGGTCTCTGGGTATGGATACTGTTGGACTGAATACTGAGATCCAAAAGGGTAGTATATAAAGGGAAAGGGCACTTTTGTAAATATAGAGAAAACCTTTTCCACATTAGCATTGTCTGGACTCTCTAACCACTTCTCCGACTCCTTTTAATGAACGCATGGCTTCCATCTGCCACAGCAGTGCAGGCGGTGCTCCTACCACCCTCACTGCCATGCTCAGTATGTCAGCCACTGTTTGATTCTAGAATAATTATACTTGAAATTTGTATAGTGATTTTTGAATTTGTAAAAGGCTTCATATGAATTATCTGTGCATTTTTTACAACCTAAGGTAACTATTATCTCTGTATTGCAGCTGATCATTGACGTTGAGAGGAAGCAGCTTACCTAATGCTACCTAGAGGCAAAACAGAGATTTTTTGCTCAGTATCAAGATTTTAGATTTGCTCAGTATCTTACCAGCTTTCTTTTAACAGCTATCTAGATTATAACGTGACATAATCATTTTTATGGGACTTTCTGGTACCAGGAACAGCCAGTCTCTGTACAAAAGCAAAGATCACATAGTGTGGTAAAAATGCAGCGGTAAATCAACAAGACTGTTCTTAGAGAACAAAGTCCACTTCCCTATATTTTTGTGTCATAATCATGTGCAAAGTTGGCAGGTTTTATTATCTGGTTGCGGTCTATACCTACAGCAGTTATGCACATATAAGGTTTCCTACAAAGGTTCTACTGAGACCACCCCACTCCAAGGAGGGGATTGATAGATCTGAAAGGACTAGTAACCCAGTCTTGCAGGAACAGTGTCAGAAAAGCTGAAACTCAAAATAAATTGAAGCAGATGGATGCTAACAGCAGGGCTGCTCAACTTCAGCCCTCCTGCAGATGTTGGCCTACAACTCCCATAATCCCTGGCTATTGACCACTGTAGCTAGGGATTATGGGAGTTGTGGTCCAAAAACAGCTGGGGCACCTAAGTTGTGCAGGTCTGCTAAGAGCAACAAAAATGATTTTTTCTGGAATGTTTGAAGTAAGAGAAAGAAATTTGACGGGTCCAACGCTAAGTAAGGATGGGAAAGTGTTGATGGGTGACCAAGCGAAGTCTATTCACCTTGTGTTTTGATTCAGTTTTCCTCCAGACAGAAATTGTGACCAACTTCACAAAACCAGCATGAATGGTGTGGGTTCATCAAGTAAGACCATAGGTCCATCTAACTCAGTATTGTCTACACAGACTGGCAGCAGCTTCTCCAAGGTTACAGGCCGGCAGTGTTCCCAGATGTTGTTCACTACAAATCCCAGCATCTCCAGCTGCAATGACCTTTGGCTGGAGATTATTGGAGTTGTAGTCCTCAACATCTGGGAATTCCTGTTAGAGGGAACACTGCAGGCAGGAGTCTCTCCCAGCCCTATCTGGAGATGCCACTTAGGGAATTTGGAACTTGGAGGATCAGGATTACATATCAAGATTAATGTCCAGCAGGGGCCCCTGCTGGCCTTACCAGCTCCTGCATTCATTCAGCAGCCAAGGTCAGAGAGGCCCCAGGCAGGGCAGCCTGATGAGCGGCCAGCTGAGACACTATAAGATCAAGGAGCCAGGCTAGAGGGGCCAGGGGAAGGGCAAGGGTGAGTGAGGGAGGAGGCAGCAGCAGACAGAGGCACAGCTGAGGGGGATACAGGTGAAAGCAGCCTGATATGGCAAGGCGGAGGTCCAATTAGCGGGGGTGTGGGGTGCATCAATTGTCAGGAGGGATTTAAGGCAGGCTCGGCCAGTGATGAGGGGTAGTTGGAGGGTGAGTGGTGGAGGCCTCCGGAGAGAGACTGCCACAGCGACCCCAAGGAGCCAGGAGGAGGGCTCAGGTGGACCAAACCCCCTCCCCTCAAAAACTCTGTGGCCCTGCCTGGGGGAGGCTAGAGGGGGAGGTAAAACAGCCGCAGAGAGACCAGTGGTGTGGCAATAAAGTCAGGAAACACCTTCCCACCTTGAACTCATTTAAATCTTCATAGCTGAATGAATTTCATCCAAGGGAATGAAAAGAATTTGGTGGTGTATTCTCAGAACTACTTTCATCTTTCATCTTGTGGCACCTCATCAGTTCCTCAGGTGCCACAAGACTGAAGACAAGCTAATCTTGTCCCAGTCTTCAAAGCGGGGGGGAGGGGAGGAGAATTCAGACCATCCAGACGACAATACAAGAGAAGAATCTAGAAAAGATTATAAAGCAGTCAATCTGCAAACAACTTGATGGTAATACAGGGATTCATAGAAGCCAGCATGGATTTATCAAGAATAAATCTGGCCAGATTAATCACATAATTGATCAAGTTATTAGATTGTGAAAATGCTGCAGACATAACTTATCATCGTTCAGCAAGACACTTGATCATATTCCCCATAATATTCTAATTAACAAGCTAGCCAAATGGAGGCTAGATGATAATATCATCAGTTGGATTCACAACTGCTTGGAAAACCATATTCAACAAGTGTTCATCAATGTCTTCTCATTAGACTGGAGGGAGGTTGCTGCAGGGTTCTGTCCTGACCCTGACACCCTTCAACATTTTTATCAATGAAATAGATGAAGGGATAAGTCACCTTAAGTGGCACAGCGGGAAAATGCTTGACTAACAAGCAGAAGGTTGCCAGTTTGAATCTGTACTATACTGGGCACTATATAGTACTATATTGGGTACTAGTACTATAGTACCCACTAGTACTATATTGGGCAGCAGTTATATAGGAAGGTGCTGAAAGGCATCATCTCATACTGCGCAAGAGGAGGCAATGGTAACCCCATCCTTTATTCTACCAAAGAAAATCACAGGACTCTGTGGGCGCCAGGAATCAAAATCGATTTGACGGCACACTTTACCTTTAGATGAAGGGATGGAGGGAATCCTCATAAAATTTGCAGAATTCACAAAACGGAGAGTGATAGCTAACACTTCAGAAGATAGAAATATAATTCCAAAGGATTCGAGTAACATCTCAGGAATAAAATTGAGAATAGAAAGCTGGACTGGAACTAACAAGAAATTCAACAGAGACAAATGCAGTTTGCACTTAAGCAATAAAAAAGTCATGCACAGGTGTAGGAGGGGGATATCTTATTTGGCAGTAGTACACATACAAAATAGCTTGTCATTGCAGTGGTTCACAAGCTAAATATGTGTCATGCCACTTTTTAAAAAGGTGAATGCAATTTTAGGCTGCATTAACAGAACCCAGTTTCCAAGTTGAAAAGGAATAACTGAGCAAAGAGACACCTAGTTGCACAGACATTACCCTACCAGGCTTTTTATTTTTAAATGAATCCAGCTGAAGCCAGGTACAGAATTTGCATATGCTCATTTCAATAGGTTGAAGCCCGAACTGCCAGTTATTTGCCCTTTGTGGGCTGTAGGGGCAAGTTTGACTCCAACACTTGTTTCCTGCAGAGAATGTAGTTTCAAAATCCTGATCCAGAAACTGCAGCCCTATTAAGTGTCTTGACATTACATCCACACACAATCCTCAGGTTTAAAATAGGATAATTATGTACCTCTTCCTCAAAGAAAAATTATCCAACTCAATAGAGAAAAGTAAAACTTGAAATTAGAAGACATGTGGGTGCCCCCAAATCTCCAAACTAACAAGTTGTTCTAGTAGGAACTAAGCAGCCTATTTTCCTTTCACTGTCTCTATAACCGAACTATATTTGGTTCAAATCAAGGCCACAAGTTAGATCTCTTGCTTCTCAAATGTTCATGTGTCTGCCATCTTGGATCGGGGTGGATTACATCATCACAAACTACACCATTGAGATGTCCCTGTGTGTCACTCACTAGAACTGTACCAAATTTGGTTCAAATCAGTTAGACAGCCCTCAGGTTAGTGCACTTTTGCCTCAAAAGTTCACATGTAAAAGTTCACACATGTAATTTGAATGTAAAGCTATTGTAAAAGCCAATACAAATTTACAATGCAAAAAAAAAGTTCACACGTCCACCATCTTTGATAGGGGTGGATGACATCATCACAAACTACACCATTGGGGCATCCCCATTTGTCCATACAGCTGTAGCAAATTTGGTTCAAGTCAGTTAAGTGGTTCACAAGTTAGCCCACTTGCACCTCCAAAGTTTACGCGTCCGCCATCTTGAATCAGTGTGGATGGCATCATCACAAACAATGCCATTGAGGTGTCCCTGTGTGACACTCACTACAACTGTACCCAATTTGGTTCAAATGGGTTATTCAGTCAACAGATTAGCCGGCTTCTGCCTCAGATGTTCATGTGACCACCATCTTGGATTGGATTGGATGACATCATCACTAACTACGCTGCTGAGGTGTCCCTATCTGTGTCATCTGTGTTGAGGTGTTCCTACAGCTGTAGAAAATTTGGTTCAAATTGGTTAGGCAGTTCACAAGTTAGCCCACTTGCACCTCAAAAGTTTACGTGTCTGCCATCTTGGATTGGGGTGGATTACATCATCACAAACTATGCTGTTGATGTGTCCCTACAACTGTACCCGCTTTGGTTCATATTGGTTCAGGTGTTGTGAAGTTGATAGCAGGGGACACACACACACGGACACACACACAGAGAATGCCAGTTGATCTCATAAGCCTACGGGAAAGCAGGCTGAAAAACAGAACACTGAACCAATTGCCTCAGCTTTATACTTCTCTTACTGTTATTTTGCACTTTCACTGCCTCCCTTTAAATGATATGGACACTAAGGCCTGGTTCACACGTTCATTTTAACTGCAGTTAAAACTGCCAGAGTTTGTATCTGTAGTACTCCTGAATGCGCAAAACCACTATTAAGGGTCTAAAGTTAACTCCAGTTTCCCCCCAACAAATTCCAATTGCAACCTGAGCTAAGATCCTTTTTCAAGGAAACCACTGCCTGGCCCAGGGTTCAGTGGCCAGGCATGAGAGTGACCGGCCATGGGGACACCCCCAGACAGCTCACGAGAGGGACCATCAGAGTGGAGAAGACAGAAGTAATGTGTCCAGAAAAAGCCTAGCTGACTCAAGAGGGCAATACATCCCCTTCTCCACCTAATACCTCGCCCACGAGAGCGTCAGGCCATAGGTGCTCTAAACAGAGCAAGGATGGTTTCTGGCTCACTACTGCGGAGAGTGCTATCCCAGGGAATGCATTCCTAGTTCTGGGGACCGTAGACAGCGTTGGCAGGTAGGCTGGCGCTGATAGGGTGCAGGGTTTGGCAATGGCTTGGCGGCAGTCGCTGGGACCAGGACAGCCCTTGCCCGAGTGCCTGTCCCCACAGCTTTCCTGCATGGGAGAGGGGCTCACCTCTCCTGTCCATCCCCGTGCCTGCAGATCTGCATACAGGAAGGCAGACCAGGAACTGGGAGTTTTGAATGGGTGGAAAGGTCCCAGTGTCCAGTCCTCCACCAACAACATTCATATACCAGGGGAAGAGAAAAGGGGGCATTTAGATGCCCTCTGGGTGCTTACAGGTCCACCCAGAGGAAGAGTGTGGGGAGTTTTGGAGGGATGGGTTCTATATTTTTGCAAAGAAAGGGTGGGGAAGTGGGCCCAGCCACTTCCAGGGCATGGGGGGTTACAACTCCTGGTTACTCATGAGCAAGGCCTTGGTTACTCCTCATCAAAACATGATGATGAGTGTGTCCACTAAACAGCCATGTGGACTACACCCACTCACATGAGTGTCAGTCCATGGGTGTTCTGAGTAGAGCTGTGTTGCTGTGTGTTGGGAAGCGGTGGGAAGGTGTATCCCAGAGACTGCTTTCCTGCTCCCGGGGACAGCGGCTGGGGTGCCCGGGAAACCAGCCCCCTGCCTGGCGATTCACACCTGTGTACAGGTGCGCCATCACCAGTGGCCCCTGCAGTCGACCCAGCTGCCCTGGGGTTGGGGGAGCAGAGGAGAGTGCCCTCTCCCATGATCCCCTGCGCCCACTTATCTGCATATGGCACACAAGCAGATCAGACCCAGGATCTTTTAAAACCTGAGTAAATGTACTGTCCCGCTGGCCCACCCCATGGCTGTGCGCATGGCCAGGCTATGGCACATGGGGTGTGGGGATGTCCTGTGGGGTACATGCAAGGCTGTAGAGGGATTTGGGGAGAGGTAAGTTGGTGGATTCCCCCCCCCCCCGCCACACACACACACTTATTTTTCAACAAAGAGAGCCCTTGTTTTTCTACAAAGAGAGTCCGACCTTGGAGATGCCAGGGAGGGAACTTGGAACTTGCTTCATCATTGCATCCCCACCCCCATCCCGAATATATATGATATATATGAAAGTATCTTTTATAAGGCCTGGTTTCCCCTCTAAATTAGACTGTCTTTCTGTGGTTGGAGCTGAGCCTGATGTGTGACGGATAGCATCTGTTGCTTGTCATTATTTAATTCTGTATGTTTTGATTCTATTGTTCCTCCCTATTAGCCTCTGGAATGGAGAGTGTTAGGAGTTAAAGGAGATATTTCTTAAATCATACGGGGAGGGAGGTGGGAGGGAGTTATTGCAACACTAGCAAGGATAAAATCCTGATACTTACCATTGGCAATTTGCTTCCAGGAATGCTAGGGAAGTCATGATGTTCCATATGATAGCCAACATTAAAGGTGATCCAGTTGAGCGGACCATAGTAGGAATATGTTTCATATCCTTTCAAGAACATATAATGTTCTGCTATGAAGTGCCCAGAAATTGGATGCAAACCCAAACAAAGGAGTGTTCCTGATATTAAATAAAAAACAGGCTTCACACCCCACAGGAAGTAGATTATAATGTCAACAGAGAACTGTGCCAAAGCATTACATATTTCCATCTTAGTAATTGCTTTGGGGTTCACATACAGTGGTCTCAAGGCATAAGAGATTGGCTGGAGGATGAGCCAGATCAGTTTCCGTAGTGGAGTACAAAAGAACCAGCCCTCAAAATCAGTGGGGATGTCCACATCCAAAGTGTGTCCGCCAAGGTATCGGTGGTGGTCGATGTGATACTTCTTGAAGGATGCAGAGTAGGGAAGTCCAATGGGCAGGTTGGCAAAGACTGCAAACCATCTGTTCCACCTGATCTGCTTGTTACCAAAGGCAACATTATGAGAGATGTCATGGATTGCAAATGTCATAGAGTGGTTGATGCAGCCACCGAAAGCATAGGCCCAGAAGAGAACCCATTTCCAGGATAAATCTTTCACCAGGTAACAGGCTAGAAGTTGGGTGAGTACCATTGCTGTCACAATCCATTTTAATTGGGGATCTGATCCCATTAGAGACTTGATGGCTGGGTACTTTGCTGAGGGGGAAAGTAATGTCAGGTTAAAGGTGATGACAGTTTAAATGGATGCCTTGCACCCATTCACGGAATTATTAGACCATCTAGCTCCAATATCTCCCTCCATCAAGCCACCCACTCCACACAATCTAGATCAAAATGTGCCACAAGCAGAGAAACACTGTAAAGAAACTTGCTCTCAGTCAATTAAGCAAATCACATAAGAACAACCCTGTTGGATCAGGCTCAAAGCCCATCTAGTCTAGTATCCTGTTTCACACAGTGGCCCACCAGATGCTTCCAAGAAGTCCACAGGGAGGGGGTGAGGGAATGGAGGTGTAACTTATCCAAGGCACCATATTTGTGTGTCTACTTGGTTCATTTATGGCAGAGCTCACTTTTGAAAGGGTTGTAATGCTATGAAGGTGGCTGGTGTCCTCCATCCAATGCACACTATCACAGGCCATATGCTCTTACTACCTTAGTATTTGTCACAGCGACAGATCGGAAATGGAATATGTGTACAATAGAATTGGGGGTTTTGTTTTTGTTTTTACCTTTAGACTCAGGAAGCACACTGAATCATGGGCAAAATTGCATCTATGTTTGCTCCTCGAGCAGAGTTAGAGGGAAGCTGGCTGATTGGTTATGAAGTCAAGCAATTTGTCTCTTTTTAATTTATTTCATTGTCTATTCCAGAACCAAACACCTTTCCCTTGGTGTGCCTTCCCCCTTTCTCAGCCTGTAGCTACTACGTAGGGCAGCCAGATTGCTCTAGCTGGTAATATTTTTCCCCTCTGCATGCCAGGCAGAACTTGAGGGGATGGGGCAGGGCCCAGGGGCAACCTTTTACCAATCCTTTGCAGTGTGGCAGAGTAGAAAATTGGTGACAGTAGTGCAGGGTAGATTATTGTTATAAATTCTCTCTCTCTCTCTCTCTCTCTCTCTCTCTCTCTCTCTCACACACACACACACACACACACACACACAGACACACACACACACACACTCCATTTTTCTGATTCGAATATCACACTGTTTTGCTGTTCTGTGGCTAGCTGCAACTTCCATCTTCTTCCTGATCAGGCTGCTGGATCTAAGTCTATTGTAAGCGGCTGGATAATTTCAGATTGGTGGGGCTCCTAGGATTTCCCATTGCAACCATCTCCCTTTAAGGCAAAAGCTGTCTGGACAGAAAAAACCCATCCCTGAATTTCTTGGAGGCAGCAACCTGTAGTGAGGTATGCTGAGGTGGCAGAGCATTTGCTAAAGAGAGCTTTCACTGCTTAGCTCTATGGAGGCATGCCCAGCACATGGATGTGCTGCGTTTCCTTGGGAAGGCGACTGGCACATATGTGCCACATGTGTGGTTGTATGCGTGTATGCATGTGTGTGTTGCTTACAACGTCTTTCTCCTGAAAGTGTCTGGACTTGTATTTTTGAGCTGATATTATGGTAAAGTTATCTGAAAGATGGGTGTCAGATGTTTGGACAGGGATGCAATTTCAGTGCTTGCCCTAGGCGCTATTTTCCCTAGATACGCCTCTACAGTGTCCAGCTGTTCTGACAATCAATTTGAGTTTTTGTGATTCGGTTCGAGGTTGAATCGAATTGCAAAAAATGATTTATGCTCATCTATAATCAGCACAATTCCATGCCCATTCTTGCTTTGAGTAACTAAATGTAAGAACTGCACAAAAGCACGGAGTGGAGTGTTCATGACAAACAACTCACAACAGCTCAAACACTGCTTGTGGTATCTGCAGTCCTTTGAGCACAGACAAGCCATGCAGCGCCCATTTTAAGATGTGGAGCATTAGGGGTGATGTGGCAACACGGGCCAGTTAAGTACAAAGTTACCCCAAAGGGACAATTCAATTGGTTTCTGGAGTGTTTGTGTGCCCCGAGTACTATTTTGCTCGCAGGAAAGCAATGGTTAATAACTCTTTTCCTTTGGAGGTTCCATGCACTAGACTGCTGGTGAGAATGTCCTGCAAGGGGAAAGTGACAGAACCACTAACTTTGAGTTTCTGCAAGCAACTTGCACTGGAGGGAAGCAAAGCTGAAGCTGATTAGGTGGTAGCCTATGCACACTTCCCTATTAATTAACCGCACTGAACTCAGTTAAGGCAGACTGTAAGTGGGACCAATATTAAATTAAAAAATTAAATTCAGTCGAGATCCCCACTGTGCTGAAAAGACACAGCTCATTAGTATAGCATGGCAAAATAACTAGAAATGTTATTTCTGGCTATTTCTGCAAGCCAGTATTAAAGTCTTCACTCATTTTCCAGTGTGGCTGGTGCCACTGGGGCGGCCACATCCAGGTTTTCCAGAGGATGGGGCTGGTCGGTGCGGAATGGGCCACAGCTGCACCCTGGCTCTAACTTGAGTCACGGAGAATGCTAATTTCCTCAGTCAAATGGCCAGTGTGCACAGATGGCCAGTGAATGGCTATCTCACAAAGATCAAGTTAAAACTAGGGCAGCACACCAAGCAGGGGTGGGGGAGATAGAAAGGCAGCTAGGATATGATGGGGACACACACACACACACACACACACACACCTGTGGCCTGTTCTGTGCCCACCTGCCCCATCCTCCACCACTCACATCGTGAGCTGTCATGGGGCAGCTAGGTCTTTGGCACAGCCACACTGGCACTCCTTAAAACCTGGTGCCCTCGGCGACCACCTAGGTGGCCTATATGTCAGGCTGGACCTGTTGGCACCCTTCCAGGAAATCAAAAGCTGATTATAAGGAACAACAAACACAGAATCAATTCTGGGGCAAAAAGTGCAAAAGACTCTAAATAAAGTTGCTCAGATAGCAAATTTCTTGAGAAAGAGAGAAACGATGGGGGTTTATTTGGGGGGGGGGATAAACCTGCTAGTAATCATTGCTCCCAAATTCATAGTTGGGGTTTTACTAACTATACTGTGCCAGACAGACCACAAGATAGAAATCAAGACAGGAACTGAGAGCAAATAGAATTTTCTTTACTGTTCTTATTACTTCTTCTCTCTTCATTCCAGGATTCAGCTGACCTCCTTTACAGCTTCCGAGCATAGCCTGAGGAGCAACTGACTGTGTGAGTAGGAAAGGTCAGCTGTTTACAAGAACACAGGGCACTGACAATTAACACACAAAAAAATGGCCCTTCCTGGTGAGGAGAGTACTCTGTAGGCCAGGTGGAGCCCATTCCAATCGCAGTGAAATCTTTAGGCAAATAAGGTATCTCCAGAAAGCAACCCAATGTCAGTGAGATGTTTAGGAAAATAAGATGCCAGAAGCACGGTTGTAAAAGGCAATTTTACATAGACCATCAATCAAATTTTGTTAAAGAGAGTTTGCAAAATATCCTCTGCCCGAAAACAATGACAACAACAAAAACAAATGGATACTTTGGAATCGTCTCTGACATGCCAAAAACATAGAGGGACAAATAAACTGTTGAGTAACTTAATAATGTAGGCCACGTCTACACATTACAAGTGGAATGAGTGGCAGAATGGACTGTACCACTTCAGACTGTAGGTGGATGATAACGTTTTGTAATGTTTTCTCCATACGAAGAGCTTCATTTGAGGAGAACACTTGCATATCAGGGAGAGAGCAAGGTTCTAACCTGGTCTGCTGTGTTCAGCCTCTGCTTGCATTAAAAAATTATTCACAGCAGAGCAGTAAAAAATGTTGTTATAAACCTGAAGCGGTGCTCTCACCCCAGCATTCTATCAGTTCACCCCCATCTCTTTCTTGCTGTGTGGACAAGGTTCTCAAGAACTGACAGGAGGAAAACGAGAACATGTAGGAGTTCAATGTCTCCTGGTTTTATAAGATATTTTGTTATCCTAGTGAATATTAATGCTGCTGCCTTGTCCCACATCACCTGGACTGGGAGAAGACTGCTTTCCTTCTCCGGAACTTCCCTGTCTGTAGCTTCCCCCTGCCCCCACCCCACCCCGCCCCGCCTCAACTCTACTGAAATCCAGTCTGGTGTGGTGGTTAGTGTGGGCTAGAACCAGGAAGACCCAGGCTCAGATCCTCATTTTGTGTGACTGTCGTCATCTCTTTGCCTAACCTACCTTGCAGGGTTGTTGTGAAGACAGCAGTGGGCGTGGGGAGATCTATGTACAACTCCTTAAAAGATAAAGACTTTTTAAAATTTAATAAGGGGGGAAAGCAAAGAGAGAAGAGCAGGACATGCAGTTCAGAAGATCATGGAAGGTTGTACACACCTGGTCTCCTACTCATGGGGGACTGGCTGTGGTCGCCCGGCAGAGCATAATGATGCTTAATTTGTGTGTGTGTGGGGGGGCTCCAATAGCCTTTAGGTCCAGGTTCCAAAATTACCTAGGTGCACTTCTGTGAATACCCTGGAACTTCTTGAAGGATACTGCCTCAAGGTAGTCAACCTAGATGTCACATGCAATCCTTGTGCAATAAAGGTGCACAAGGTGCTTTGTGTACTGCACCAGAACGATTATAAAAACAATTCCACAGGAAAGTGCCAGAATGGTTATAACATCATATCTTCATTCCAGATCTCAGTTGAATCCTCCTACACATTTTTATTGGTTGCTAGACATCATTTTAGAAAATAATTATTTTTTGCTTTGAAGATAAATATTATCTACAAATCCAGGGAGTGGCTATAGGCAGCCCAGTTGCTCTCAGTGTTGCAAATTTATATATGGCTCAATTAGAAACCAACATAATTTTGAATGATAACAATCCTTACAAGAAGTCCTTTTTTATATTATGGCAGATTTATTGATGACATTTTAGTCATTGTTCAATCTGATTGCTTCATACCCTCGTTGTTTTTTTTAATTGGATCAATTCTATTGACCCACATGTGCAGTTTACTGGACATGTAAACGACCAATCTAATTCATTCTTAGATGTCACTGTGTATAAGGAGGCTAATAACATTTTGGTGAAGGGATATTGCAAACCTACAGACAGCTTTTCTATTCTATGCTAAAATATTCATATTAGACATATTAAAGATACTATCCCATTTGGACAATTTTAAAGATTAAAAAGAAATTGCACAAGTGGTGATATTTTCAACCAACAAAGTCAGGCATATTTCTGGGGCTTAAGAAATAGGGTTCCTCCCCACAATGTATAATAGACCTTGCTGCAAGACAGACAGAAGGAATAGCTAGACACATGCTGTTTGAAAATAAACCATCTGTAACTCGGTCTAAGCTGTTTTGGTCCATGGATTTTAGTCTCTTAGCCAGTTCAATTGAAAAGATTATTAAGAGACATTGGCATATTGTACAAGATCTGTGCTCTCCTTTAAGGGAAATTGAGCCCTCTTAGGACTCTGCGCACCATCTTTGGAGGCACGTACAGAGTGCTGTGGTGTCTAGCCCTTCCCAGTGCTTTCCCCACAGAACTCTTCTTAACTATTACTGCTACTGCTACTAATATGAATAGTAGTAGTAGTAGTAGTAGTAGTAGTAGTACAGATATTAGTATAGCCAACTGGCTACACAGGCCTCCCGACTCTCTTCTGAGAGGGGAGAGGGCAGCTAGAAGGAGCTCGCAGCCTCCAATCCCGGTAAAAGGGGGAACTCTCTGCTCCTCGTCCCCCTACTCCTTGCAGCCTCCACCCCCAGTGCCTTGCTCCATCCCAGCCTCCCTCCCTGGGTAAAAGGTAAAGAGTTGGTTAAGGGGAGCTCTCCCCTCCTCACCCCCCACCCTCCCTGTAGTTACTGCCACCGCAGCACAGTGGTGTTTCTTTTTTTTTTAAAATGCTATGGGGGGACTTTCTCCTCACCCGCCCCCTTGCTGCAGCCACCACCGCACTTCGGGCAAAGAGGGAATGTTTCCCCTCAACCCCGCTCCCTGCAGCCTACTGCCACCACACAACAGCATTTTTTGCAAAAAGCCTTTTTACCTATGGGCGGAAAAAGGTTAGTGCTGCATTTGGATAGGGCCAGTTGCTTCCCCCCTGCTAAATATAAGAGAGCCACCGCTTTAAGGTAAAGGGTGCCTTAGTGTCTGATTTGAACCGGCAACCTCATGCTTGCTGTGCAAGTCATTTCCCGCTCTGCTATTAAGTGGCCGATTTAGCAGGGGTTAACTCTGTCAGTTAGCGCTCTCTCTCTCTCTCTCTCTCAGCTCCATCTCTCTTAAAAGGCCCTCTCAGCACTGAGAAAAGCACAGTACTGTTCAGAGGTCAGCACACTGGAAATGACTCTCACATTGGTCTTTTACCAAAGCGGCCACCGCTTGAAAAACAGTGGCTACCAATGCTCTAGGGTGTCAATGTGCAAAATGAGTTGAAAGCATAAAACTTCCTTCTGGGTTGTGACACAGGAGAATACGTTGCTCGAGGCAGGTAACTGGGCAATGTTCCTTGAAATGCCTAGCCTTCTCAGTAATAAAGAAGAGCTGGTTTCATAAAGGGGATAGGAAACAAAACAGTTGTTTGCTAATGGAATGTGTACACCTCACCCATAGTCCATATAAAAAGAGTTTCAGAAATCAACCAGTGCGGTGTGGCTCTGGTCTGTGTCAAAGATGAAATGCGTGACCATCAGCCACATAACCGGTTTTCAGTACTGAGGCTCTGCCCTTATTTCACAAGAAAGCCCCACTGAGCATGGCCAGAACTGTCTCTCATGAATCCTCTAATCTATGGTCACAGCAAAAGTCTCAAAGACAAATGCTAAGGAGGCAAATTGCAGATGTAACCCCCACCATCATTATCAGTATTATTGTTAGCTTAATGGTACAGCGGGGAAATGACTTGACTAGCAAGCCAGAAGTTGCCGGTTGGAATCCCCACTGGTATGTTTCCCAGACTATAGGAAACACCTATATCGGGCAGCAGCAATATAGGAAGATGCTGAAACGCATCATCTCATACTGCGCAGGAGGAGGCAATGGTAAACCCCTCCTGTATTCTACCAAAGACAACCGCAGGGCTCTGTGGACACCAGGAGTCGACACCAATGCGATGGCACACTTTACTTAAAGGGTGCTGTGATCTCCACTCCCCTTTCTTAATTGGTAATGGAGCATGCTCAGAAGATCCTTAGATTCTTCTGGAGGTTCCAGTCCCAGCAAGGAGGACTGACAAGGAGAAAAGAAGATTTTGGAAACCATCTGTGTTTTATGAACTTGCTTCTTTCTTGCAATCAATCAAGTTGTACACCAGTTTGAGACTCTAGACAAGCCCTATCAGTTCATTAAATTTATTTTATTTATTTATCAAATGTATATACTGCCCAAACTTTCATCTCTGTTTGGTTTCAGCTGGATACCCAAGAGACCTCTTGTAGGAGTGGTATTTATTTTATTTATTTTTTATTTATTTGATTTCTATACCGTCCTTCCAAAAATGGCTCAGGGCGGTTTACACAGAGAAATAATACATAAATAAGATGGATCCCTGTCCCCAAAGGGCTTACAATCTAAAAAGAAACATCAGATAGACACCGGCAACAGTCACTGGAGGTCCTGTGCTGGGGGTGGATAGGGCCAGTTACTCTCCCCCTGCTAAATAAAGAGAATCACCACATTAAAAGGTGCCTCTTAGCCAAGTTAGCAGGGGTGGAATACGCCTAGGTGAATTTGGGCCAGTCACCAGCATCCCACCAAGGCATTTTTCATACAGCAGGCTTGACCACAAGCCTTTACTGTGAGTCTGAAGTTGTCCCAGAAAACCAACACAAAAAGTGGATTTTTTTTTAAAACCCCAGGCGTAAATCAGGCTAAGCTCCAATGCACAATCAAAAATCTGAAGTGTGTGTGAAGTGCTCCCTGATAGCACGTAGCGACTTCAGGGTGAATCTGGTTGATATTTACAATTTATTATTAGTTATTAAACATATTTATATACCACCCACAACTTGTGACTTTGTGTCTTTGGGCAGTGATATGTGAATGCACATCCTCTATTGTGGAGGAGATATGAGCTAAAAGCCCTGTGTGAAAAACCCCTGGGATAGTTGGATATAAATAAACTAAATAAATACATGGCAAAATAATAATTTTCCAGTTTAAGATTATCCCAGCATTTAAATGCTATGAAACAAAACACTTAAACTGTTGGATCCTTTGCTGGTCACACAACAGCATAACCAGGGCCATTCCCAGAACACGATTTTACTTTGCTTAACCATGGAAGAGCAAGTGTGCGTTCCCATATCATCCAGCATTAAACTGAATTCCCTGAGAGCTATCAGGCAGCACTCCATACATGATTTGGGTTTTTCATTGCACGTTGGAACTTAGCCCGATTTATGGCTGGGGTAAAAGAAATCCACTTCTTGCGTTGGGTTTTTCTTTTTAAGTTTTTTTAAAAGTACTTTTTACAAGTACTTCACACCTCTGAATCCTGCAATAAAGTTTGCTGTCTCTTAAAGCTGGGGGCGGGCGGGATGCAATTTAAAGTGCACCTGAAAGCAGGGCTATCCCCAGGGGGATGCGGGGCTGGGGGCCTGCTGGGTGTGCGCCGACATACTGCCGCTGCTAGACTGGGGGTGGTGGGGTGGGCATAGGAGAGGGGCCTGCGGGACATGGGGAAGCGTGGGGCTGGGGGCGCCCAATGGACAGGCTGCCGGCTAGGAACCACTCAGCTTGTCACACCTTTTCGTTTAGGCGCGGAAGCACCTCTTCTTCCCACTTTGGAGAATTCAACTGTGAAGGGAATTAAAGGGACGTCAAAGTATGAGCGAAGTTAAGCGTTTAAGGAAGGGGCAAAAGAAATTGAAGAGAGGGAGGGGTGATGATGCTGAAGTAAAAGAGCCTCGCTTGTTCTCTGGCAACAAAGCCTGGTCTGGCAGAGCTACTGAGGAAGAACCTCTTCATCCAAGCTAGGAGTCAGCCCAGAGAGCCTCAGTTGATGCCAGGACAGCAGGTTTTCCCGCCGCGGGGTTAAGAGGGGTGAACTACGGGATAGTTCAGATTTGCCCCCAGCCAGAAGCCAAAATGGATGTTTTGCCGCCGGCCCTAAATCAGGCTAAGCTCCAATGCTCCATGAAAAACCCGACTCGTGTATGGAGCGCTCCCCGATAGCTCACATTTCCCAGTGTCAATCCGGCGGCGATGTGGACATACACCTGCCCTTCCAAAATACACTCGCTGTCTGGGCGGGGTCCTCTATGGGACGGCGAGAAGGAAGCAAATGCCCTAGAACATGTGCAGAGTTCGTTTTCCTCACACCCAGGCCAGGGGTGTAGTGGAGAGGGGACGGCGGTATTTCTCGGCTTCTCTGGCTGTCGGAGGGGCTGTTGTGGAGACGAGCGCGGGCACTTCGGAACGGGCCACTCCATCCCTGCTCACCCCCCTCCATCCCGGGGCTTCCCACTAAGCAGGCAGTGGGTGAGTGACCTAAACTCAAAGGGAAGCTTTCTAGCCTGCCTAGCCCTTTACATTCCACGAGGTCCATTCCAATGCCTCCCTCACCCCGCAAAGCCAAGCCACACGTAGCCGCTTTCCAGGGCGGCTGTGCTCGGAACTGCTTTCGTGAGGCGGGCAGACAGACCAGGGGCGTAGCAAGGATGGAGTTGGCCCAGAGACAAAATTTTAAAATGGGCCCCCCTCACTGAAGCTCAGCCCATGAAGTAAAGAAATCTTAAATGAGGCTGAATAGTGGTAACAAAAAACATTGTGTGTGTGTGTGCCACAATAGAACATCATCCTAAATTGTTTTTTTTAAAGGTTGTGTAAATTGTGGACGATGCAAGAGAGAGACATGTTGTTCTGGTAGCTCCACGTCTTAACACTCACATCAATTTCAGAGGATGAATATAACTGAAGGAAGCCTGCGTGGGTGCATGGCTGGGGGAGTCAGTCATGTGACTTGCCTCTGGGAGGGCCCCCCAAGGCAGTGGGCCCCCAGACAACTGTCTCCCCTTGCCCTATTATAGTTACTGGGGCAGACTTACCTAAAATCTCTTTCCTCCGCTGCGTGTGGGGCTGCTCGGTGTAAACCCACTGGAAGTCTTCGCGGGCGACCCTGTACTTGCCCATGCCGGGGGCTGCTTGCGCACCTGTCGCTGCGAGAAGAGCGCAGAGTCCCGTGGCGCGGCCACAAGGGCTTATATATCCCTTGGGTTTTCCTGAGGGGTGGAGCCACAAGTCTTGAGCCCCGTGGGTCACACCCAGCACTCGCCTAGCTTCGGAAAGCAGCGCCCTTGCGGCTGGGGCGAGGTCCGTGCTGCGGCGGGAAAGGCTGCGGTCTGGGAAAGCGAGCACCTGGCTCCGAGGTTGCCTTGCCACAGCCGCAACAAGAACGGCGAGTCTCTCTCTCTCTTGTGGCACCGTCAAGGGGGGCTAGCAGGTTGGGGCGATGTGGCTACCGTCCTATGCACACAGAGCTGGACTCAGTGAGCCTGACTGCTGAGGGTACAAGACCGTGCTGAGGGTACAAGACCGTTTGGATCAGGGCTTTCCCTAGGGCTGTGTGTGGGGGACGTGAACTAGCATGTGCAGCGGGGCCTCGTGGGGAGGTGGTTGTGGAGGTGAGTGCACAGGATGTCACCGTGCGGGGCGGCCTGGCTGCCTCCTCCCACCTGCAGGGAGAAAGCGCTCAGCCACAGATGGTGGCGGGGCAGCAGCCACTCGGAGGATAGGGGCTGGGAGGAAGTGCATGCAGCCGCAGATGGTTGGAGGGAAGAGTCTCTTCCCCAGGGTGGGCCCAAGCAAGGGTCAGAGGTGCCCCTAGCAAAGCCCACCTGCCAGCCCGCCCATGCTCCAGCAGCCCTGCCTGGGCACCCTCACCACCCATATCGCCCACCCAGGCACCCGCTTGACCACAGCAAGGAGCGGGCAGGAGGGTCGGTGCTGGGCGGGTGACAGGGCGCACATGCCTCCGAGGGCCGGACGGGGGGCACTGGGAGGGCGGGGGAATGTATTTGGGGAGGGCGCCGGGTTTTAGTTTGGATATATGTGTTTGGTTGGGAAATTAATAAAATGCTTCAATAGTGGCATTATTATTATTATTATTATTATTATTATTACTTCACTAATGGATTATTATTATTAATATAGTATTATAATATAAATAATATTATTAATGTTATTGTTATCTTTATCATCCATTTTGGCTTTCTTTCTTTTGTCAGAACACTTGATGGACTCCACCATCCCCAGCCCCTCTGCTGGGTTTGTCTCCGTAGAGTTGCTGGGCTTGTTTTTCTCCTTGCATTTGTGAGGCGGGGAATCATGGTGGTGGTACAGCTCATAATGTCCCCTGTCACTGGCATGGTTGCCAAAGATGCAACGTATTTGGCTCTGGAATAGGCTGGTGCTCTCTGTCCTGGAATCCTGGAAACATAAAGTTAATACGAAAGTACGCAGCTAGATGTTAGCAATGCTACCTACAGGTTTGGTCATCCGCAGAGTTATATATATATTTATACACACACAGATGCACAAACATATACACACACACATACACACACACTTGAACTAGGGATAAACTTGTTTTGTGGCTTGTATAGCAGGTGCTTTCCTTAACTTTTTCTTGTATGGAAGAAAGGCCCGATACTGGCCTCTCCCCAGGGCAATTCTCATTCTGGCCAGGGCTGTATCTTATATTGGCCTGCATTTGGACAATTTGTACCTCAGGTACTCTAAGCTATCCCTGCTGGCTAAATACATAATAATCTACAGTACAATTTGTGCATACATTCATGATTAAGCAGGCAAAATACTCAAGTGGTCCTTGCTCCTTATTTTCACAATTTTATTTATTTTTTACATTTTATATCCCACTCTTCCTCCAAAGAGCCCAGAGTGGTGTACTCCACTCTGGTGGAGGTACACCAGAGAAGTATACCTTAGGTTTCTCCTCACAACAACCCTATGAAGTAGGTTAGGCTGAGAGAGAAGTGACTGGCCCAGAGTCACCCAGCAAGTATCATGGCTGAATGGGGATTTGAACTCAGGTCTCCCTGGTTCTAGTCCAGCACTCTAACCACTACACCATGCTGACTATCTTAAAAATAGTCCCTACCTATGCCTGTAAATTTGACTCAATTTAGTCAAAATAATCGTACTGAAAATTAAATTGAACATTATACTGCATTAAGGAATTAAAATGTCCTGCATTTTTGCCCTGGATTCTACAGGCACTGCATGTTTTGCACTCTATACATTGCCATCCCCTAAGCCTAAGGCCTTCACATTTGCTGTCAACTCCAGAAAAATTTAAAACACAATGGATGTCCTATGAAAAGGCAATATTTATAGATGAGGTTTATTTCATGCTCCAGAAAACTAGAAGCTCTATGACATTTCATAGTAGAGCAGCAATAGAGCAGCATTCTCAGAGTTCACTTTTCTTCCCTCTCAGTGGCACTACGAGCACTGTTCCCTCTAACAGGGATTCCCAGATGCTGTTCACTACAACTCCCAGCATTCTCAGCTGCAGTTACCATTGGCTGGGAATTCTGGGAGCTGTAGTCAACAACATCTGAGAATCTCTGTTAGAGGGAACCCTGGGGGTGGCTATGTAGTTATAGGTTGTTAATTATTAGAACAAGTTTACTGTTTATTGGCAGTCATTTAACCAATTAAGCAACCACAACAACAGTTTATAGCAAAAGTTTTTATCCTATCCCACCTCACAGGATTGTAGTAAGAAAAAAAAGTAGGAAAAAAGAATCATGCCCACTGAGCCTCTAAAAGGAAGGGCAAGATACACGTTTCATGACAAAACACATGTATGAATGATGTGCACAGAACAACATATTCATATTTATGCTGACATTTAGCCTCATGGCTCCAATAAATGCATCCCATTCTATGCCATTTATGCCAAACAGAAAAAGAAGTTACCTACTAGCAAGCCAATACATATACGACCACTAATATAATTTCAAACTGGACAACAGAACAGTATATATGGAGCCATCCCAATTTCTTACAGGAATTTAATAATATAAGCAAACGTCTGAAGGGCATGAAAGCAGTGCTTCCTTTTTTTCTTTTTCTTTTTGCTTATTTTTGGAAATGATTCTTTCCCCCCCTCACTCTTCCCCACTCAGTCAGTCACAGCCACCAGCAGAATCACAGACGCAGAGTGATTTCGCCCTGATATCTCCCCATTTCACATCCCCCATTGCCCCAGATGCATGCACCCCCCTCCATTTTTGCTTACTGTCTGAAATATGAATGATTGAAATGATGCTTACTGTTTGAAATGGATGACACTGTGTGCGTGTGCTCTTGCTCCCCATGCCCCCTTTCTCCTCACTCTGACCTGAAGATCCTCACTCAGGTGACTGAGGTGAGTGAGGAGTGAGTCTGTGCATGTACAGAGTGAGAGAGCGAGGAGGCAGGCAGTGGGAGGAGAAAGGAGAGCGCCTCTTTCTAATGTTTTGACTATTCTATCTAATAGTAAGGAGAGGGACCAGGTTCCCAATCCCAGCACTTGGGAGACATGACTGGAGGCTGAAATCTTTCCTTTCTGCAGTTAATAATAGCAGCAATTAGGAGGCGCGTTCAAATTAACTGCAGGAAATACTGTTACACTCCATAGGAACTGCACGTAAATGTTATGGGCAGGTTGAGAGGCTGGGGCTCTGCTCTGGTTTGGCTAGCAAGCATAGCCGAGCTAGACTTGCAACTACTTTTTTGACTCAGAGCAGAGCGCAGCAAGGAGAATGAAGGGAAGCCCGGCGCCCACTCCCTGGTCCCCGCCCCCTCCACATAGACTCGATTGACTCCACCTCCGGCAGCCTGCCTGGCTACAGAGATTCCCTGCCCTCAGTGCCCAGTGAGAGAGGCAGGCGCTGGTGCAACGGAGAAAGGGAAGGGGGCCGGGGCTCAGGCAGGCTGAGGGCTCCGCTCAGAAAGCAGCAGGGCCAGGGCGTGCACAGGCGAGATTCCCTGGTGGCTGCCAGGCGCTAGTCGAATGGAGGCAGGAGGGGGCCCCAGGCTCAGGCAGACTGAGGGCGGAGGCCCCGCGCACACACTCTCGGGAAGCTACAGGGAGCACACACAGGCGAGATTCCCTGGTGGCTGCGCCCTGCAAGAGAGAGACAGGTGCTGCGCAGAGGTGGGAGGGTGCTCACACTCGGAGGGCAGCAGGGCGCCCCAGGAAAATGCCTTGCCTCTCGGTAGGCCAGTCCGAGCCTAAGCCTCCCCCTCCGCCCGCCAGCCGATGCTACCCGCTTCTAACTGAGGCGAGAAGGGTGGGTGGGTGATGGGGGGAAAGCGGCAGGGAGAACACGGGCAAAGCTGCCGGTAGGAAGAGAGTGTGCTCGTGCAGCCCGGGTGGGCAGGGGCGTAACTACTACCGGTATTAGGCAAGGGGAGGCGGCTGCCTGGGGCCCCCATGCCTCGAGGGGCCCCCCAGAGGCAAGTCACATGGGAAGTGTGTGTGTATCAGCGAGGGACCCGTTTTAAAATTTTGTCTCTGGTCCCACTCCAGCCTTGTTCCGCCCCTGCGGGTGGGACCTGCTGGCCGCCTGCGGCATCCCTCCTCCAAGCAGCAGATGTGCTGCCTCAGTGCCTCCGCTGCTAAGACTGCGTCCATGTGCGTGTGGGTGGGGTGGGAAGGGCAGGAGGAGAGTGTGCGTGCAGGGCCTGGGGGTGCACGGGACCAGGGGCCATTGCGCCCCCCGCTCAAAAGGCCGGCCTGGTTCGGATACACTTAGAACCATCGCCTGTTCGATTTGGGAGGGTCCTCAGAGGTCTTCTAACGCAACCCTCTGCTCTGTGCAGAAATGTGCTATACAGCGTCCCAGTTCGCGTCCCAGGAGGGCTGGGCCAGTATCTCCGAATGCCCTGGGTGGGTAACAACAACAAGCAAGCCATCTCGCGCCGTCTAAGGGACTAACAAGGGTGGAGGGGGAAGTCTAGCAGCCTATTGGTGGTTGTTTTCCGAGAAGGAACCTCAATGTTAAAGCTTGTGTGCGTTATTCTGCAACCCAGATCTCGGCCCTTGGGCTTCCTAGCCTGGAAACAGAAAAGGGAGTTCTTTTTTGCTGTTTAATAGACTGAGCTTTCCCTTCCACCTGTACTGGTAAATGTTTAACAAGATATTTTCTTCTGTAGGGTTAATTGCATCTCTGAGTGATACTTTGGTGCCTGCAGAATAGGTTAGTAAAGGCCACCTCGTAGAGAGGATGTATTTATTTCAAAGAATCTCTTTTTCAAAGCATAACCTGCCCATAACAATGCATAAATTAAGTATTATTATATAGACAGTAGTGAAGTATTATGACTGGGATTTCTCTCATAGAATCCAAATTTTCCCTCAGTTTCCAGCTTCTATAGTGGATGCCTGTGACAGTTTGTGTGTGTGTGTGTGTGTTTTTAGTATTGGTTGTTAAATTTACTTATTAATATGTGCTTAACATTTGTGTTTATAGCAATGTGTTAGTCTGTGCAAAAAGTTGACAATAGCAGCAGTAGTAAGATGAAGACCCTTGCAGGAAGGGTAGAGAAAGCTTGCTTGAAATGCAGGGAAGGGGGGCGGGGTCGGATGGCGAAGAGAGGAGAAGGAAGGTGAGCTGGAGGCTTGAATATAGGCCAATCTCCAATCTCCCCTGGTTGGGCAAGGTAATCGAGAGGGTGGTGGCTAACCAGCTCCAAGCAGTTTTGGAGGAAACTGATTATCTAGACCCATTTCAAACTGGCTTTAGAATGGGCTATGGGGTTGAGACAACCTTGGTCGGCCTGATAGATGACCTTTACTGGGGAATCGCAGAGGGAGTTTGACTTTGTTGGTCCTCTTGGATCTCTCGGCGGCATTCAATACCATCGAGCATGGTATCCTTCTGGATTGCCTGGGGGAGTTGGGAATAGGGGGCACTGCTCAGCAGTTGTTCCGTTCCTATCTCTCGGGTAGATCCCAGATGGTGGAGCTTGGTGACAGTTGCTCCTCAAAGCAGGAGCTGTCATATGGAGTCCCTCAGGGCTCCATTCTGTCACCAGTGCTTTTCAATATCTACATGAAACCGCTGGGTGAGGTCATCAGGAGATTTGGTGCTGGGTGTTATCAGTATGCTGATGACACCCAAATCTACTTCTCCCTTTCATCTTCAGGAAATGGCACTCATTCTCTAAATGCCTGCCTATAGGCAGTAATGGTCTGGATGAGGGATAACAAATTGAAGCTGAATCCAAGCAAGGGGGGTTCAGAATCTGAGGAGTGAGTTAGATCTTCCTGTGCTGGATGGGGTTACACTCCCCCAGAAGGAGAAGGCATGCAGCTTGGGAGTACTCCTGGACCCAGGCCTCACCCTGGTTTCTCAGGTGGAGGCCATGGCCAGGAGTGCTTTCTATCAGTTTTGGCTGATTCAACAGCTGTGCCCATTCCTCGAAGAGGATGACCTCAAAACACTGGTGCACCAGCTGGTAACCTCCCGGCTTGACTATTGCAATGCGCTCTACATGGGGCTTCCTTTGAACGTAGTTAGGAAACTTCAGTTAGTTCAGAAAGCGGCAGCCAGATTGGTCTCTGGGGTAACCCGGAGAGACCATATTACACCTATTTTGAAACAACTGCACTGGCTGCCGATATGTCTCCAGGCAAAATACAAAGTGCTGGTTATTACCTTTAAAGCCCTGAACAGCTTAGGCCCGAGTTACCTTAGAGAGCGCCTTCTTCTGCGTGATCCCCACTGCACATTAAGGTCATTTGAGGAGGTTCATCTCCAGTTACCACCAGCTCGTCTGGTGGCAACTCAAAGGCGGGCCTTCTCTATAGCTGCTCCGGGGCTGTGGAATGCGCTCCCTGCAGAAATCCGCAATTTGAATTCTCTATTAGCCTTCAGGAGAGCCCTTAAAATGTATTTGTTTGGCCTGGCTTTCCAGGGTTGTTTTAAAATGTTTTTAAATTGCTAATTGTTGTTATATTGTTTTTAATTTGTTTGAGCTCTTTATTGTTTTAGTTGTTTGTTTTAATTGTAAACCGCCCTGAGCCGTTTTGGAAGGGCGGTATATAAATCAAATAAATAAATAAATAATCAAGAGAGAAGTAGTGAGCAGAAGGAACTTCTCTGGAGAAGAGAGAATTGAGGCTTAAGGGGAGAATGTAGTAGACAGTCTATTGCCTTTTCACCCAAAGACCTGAAAGTCCTGAAAGGAGAGGCAGGTCAGGAACAAGGTGATGGAGCTGGGCACCTAACCCATATGTGGAGAAGAGGGAGAGAGAGAAAAAGAAGAAGAAGAAAGAACCTCAACTGTAACATCTGGGAAACTTAAGTTGTAAGTTGTAAGAATTTTGACATCACTCTGAAACCACTACACATATATACATCTGAAACCTTGTAACTATCACACTTAAATAAGTTTTGTTAAAATAAAATAAAATCCTGTTATTTAGTCTCAATTCTTAACAAAAGAGTTTTATTGCAGAAAAAGAAATGAAAGATGGTATACAGAAAATAAAATAAAAGACGTTTCGATGTAACACACCGTCATCAGTTAAACAGACATGCACAGATAAAAACCTCCTCCGTTCCCCAGCTGTTAAATTCCATAGACCTGATAACATTCTGTTCCATGACTGGTGGAGAGATAATGAGGGAAGTGGGGCATAGAAAAGGAATCACCTAATTTTTCTCGAAGTCGAATGGACCTAATAGCATCAGCCAGTGCCTCCCGAGCATTAATATCTGGTCTCAGTTTCTCTATAAATAGTGTTTCCTTTATTTTCCTTTTTTGCAAATTCCTTTCAATCCCCCAAATAGATCTTTGTGCTTTTTTCTCATATGCATTGACCAAGGTTTTGTTCTCTGTGTACAATGCCTCATATCTGCTTGGTGTTCTTTATATCTATCTTTCAGCTGCCTACCACATTCTCCAATATAAAATTATTTATTTATTTGAAACATTTAATATACTGCCCACTCCAAAGACTCTAGGTGCACAAAAACATGCAATGCAAGACAACATTAAAAATTACATTCTAAATTAAAAACTAAAGTAACTAACAAAAAAAGAAAAAACAAATAGATAAACTACAGGGCAAAAGCCTGGCGAAAAAGAAAAGTCTTCAATAGAGATTTGAAAATCAGTAAGGAAGGGGCTAAATGAATCTGAAGGGAGTTCCAAAGAAGTGGGGCAGCAACCGAAAAGGCCCTTTCACAGGTCCTAGCGCCCCGAACCTCTCGGAAATCAGGGACCGACAAAAGGGCCATCTGAGATGATCTAACCGGACAGGATGTGACTGGATGGGAGAGGCGGGTCTGTAGGTAGACAGGCACCATGCCCTTCAAGGCTTTGAAGGTCAAAACCAGGACCTTACATTAAACTCGGAAGCGAATAGGCAACCAGTGCAATGACTGCAGGAGAGATTATTATTATTAATTATTATTATTATTATTATTATTTTTACATTTATATCCCGCTCTTCCTCCAAGGAGCCCAGAGCGGTGTACTACATACTTGAGTTTCTCTTTCACAACAACCCTGTGAAGCAGGTTAGGCTGAGAGAGAAGTGACTGGCCCAGAGTCACCCAGCTAGTTTCATAGCTGAATGGGGATTTGAACTCGGGTCTCCCCGGTCCTAGTCCAGCACTCTAACCACTACACCACGCTGGCTCTGTCATATTTTCTGGCACCCATGAGTAGGCAAGCCACTGCATTCTGGACCCATTGTAGCTTCCCGATCATCCTCAAAGGTAACCCTAGATAGAGAGTGTTACAATAATCTAAGTGGGAGATAACAAGGGCATGAAGTACAATGAAGTACAACCTAAGCATTGAATTTTATATATTCCACCATTCTTCCCACAATTTCCTTCCCCCTTTCACAAATCTCCCAATCTTGTACATCACAAATTTACACAGAGATTGAACTAGAAGAACTTCAGCCTCTTCAGGGCCATTTCCAGATCACACGCTGCAACAAATAAGATCCCTCTTATATATTTATCATTTCTCTGTGTAAACCGTGCTGAGCCATTTTGGGAAGGGCGGTATAGAAATCAAATAAATAAATTAATTAATTAAATAAAACAGTTTCGCAACATGTCTGCTAAGTGTGCTTCCATACTGCCTGCATTCTGACCTCACTGTCAGTAAGTTGCCATCCATATTTCTGATGCCGTATTTTGGGTTTTATTGCTACGCTGCAATGGTACAACATTGCATCTACGTTGCAGGAAAGTAGCAGTATTTTTTCGTTGTAGGAAGGTTGCAGCGATGTTTCCGTGGTGTAAGTGGCATGGTGTGGATGGTTCATTCAGTGAGAAGGGGTGATCCGTCCATATTGCCCCTTCCCGCTTGGATTTTATTTTTATCTTTTTATTTTATCTTTTATTTCTTATTTTTTCTTATTTTTCCATTGTGCAAAGGGGGAGAAGCAGGCGGGCAAGTGGCCACTCCTCCTCACTGCCCTCTGGAGTGCTCCCCACTCCTGCCTCCCCAGGGCTCAGGGGGAGGGTCAGGCGGCAGCTCTTCTGAGCTCACTACAAGTGAAGGTGGCGGTGGTGGCTCTTTGCAAGGGGGCTCCAAGAGGCTCTGCCTGGGCTTGCTTTGCTCACCAATTTTCGGGGGCAAAGCAAGGGGGACAGCTGCCTTGATTCCCCCACTGCCACCCTCTCCACCATTGTTTTTGTTTTGTTGGAGTGCTTGCGCAAGGGTGCAACGCTGCAATTAAATTTTAGGTTTGGAACAGCACTTTCCCCTCCTGATGGCTTTGTGCAAGGCAGCCCAATTTTTTTTAAAAAAGGTCGTCATGTCATCCCCCCACCTCATCTGCGACCCCATTGATCCAAAATGGACCAAGAGGAGGGGGCAGATAATGTGGTTCAGGAGAATATGGACACTCCCCGCCTGGAAACCACGTTGCAGTGGACAGCAATATGTACGGTCACCAGCCTACCATGAAGCATTGAGCAACCCTTTATTTGCTGTTTGAAACCACTGCACCATTCCTTCGTACCTTGCAACACTTTCTACTGGTGCAAAGCTCGTAATCTGGAAAACACCCAGGTCAGGTCAGGTTTCTAGTTGCAGCATTGAAGCTAGAGGGACAGAGAAACTTTAAAGCAAGCAAGCTATGAGGTAGGGAGTTCTCTTGTATCCACAGTCTGCTGGGGGGTAGGGAGCTGCTCCTTCTTGCCTCCCCCTCATGGACTCCCATGCCACCCTCACCCCTTATTCCCCATTTTACTCACAGGGACAGTCTTTCTCTTTTTCTCCTTTGATTTTGAAACTTGGTGGGCTGATCAGTCAGCAGCAGAGTAAAACTATTCAAACTTCAGGGGGCAGAGAGGGAGGAACGGAGCACACACACGAGGATACTTGGAAATCAATAGGCTGCCTGCTTGCAATAAAAGGCAGCTCCTGAAGCAAGAAAGCAAAGCAGTGATTTGCTGAGATGTATTTTGGTTTCGGCAATGTATTTTAAAAATACAAAATGCCTGAGCCAATGTCTTTAGAAACAAAATATACAATACTTTTCTGAAAAGTATTTTAGATACAAAATACAAAAGTACTGTATTGGAATATGTATTTTAAATACTTGTATTTTAGATATTGCTGCCCATCTCTGCCTGTGACGCTTCTCTGGACAACCCCACAAGCAGTCAGTCCTGTGGTCTGTGCTGCAGAGCACTGAATGTCAACTTTCGGAGGGGGCTGGGTGGTGCTTGAACTTTCCAGTGCACGCCAACTTGAAAAGACTCTGGCCCTGTGAGGGCTCCCTGACAACACTGCAAGCAGTCAAGCCTGTGTTCTGCACTGCAGAGTGCTGAACTTCAACACTGGGGGGTTCTTATACTCTTCTGTGCACACCAGCTTGAGAAGACTGGCCCTGTGACGCCTCCCTGGACAATCTTGGAAGCATTCGGGCCTGTGGTCTGTGCTACAGAGTGCTAAACCTCAACATCGGGGGGTTCTTCAACTACTGCATCTGTGTCCTGACTTTAACCATGCAGGATTCATGAATTCCCCCATGAGTGCTACCTTTAAGTGATGATCACCCTCTGATAGCAATCTGCCAACCAGGACTTCAACTGAGGGGGTGATCAAGCTTCTTTATTACATGCACTACTGTACTGTACTACTGACATGGCTCTTGTCTAATTTGCCCTGATCCGTGATGTCCTCCATCATTTTGGGCTAATGTAGAGGTCATTTTCCTAGAGTTTGGACCTAACCACCCTTTTGTCACAGACTCAATGATTTGGTATTCTGCAGTTCCAGCAATCACAGCTGTAGATCTGGCTATTTCTAGGCCTTTCCCCACAATTTGGAACCTAACCCTCCTTTTGACATAGACTCAATGATTCACTATTCATTTTTCCAGCATTTGCAGTTGTAGGCAAGGAACGTAACCCCCACAAATAACAAGGTTCTCCTGTAAAGGAGAATCCTCACTGGATTCCCCTTTATAAGCATAGCCCCTTGAACCATTGAATCAGTTCAAACCAGTCCATAACAGACTGGGCCTGGTTTATTTCAAACTCTGGTTCTGCACACTCCTACCACTTAAAAAGCAGAGGCTAAATACAGGTTGTACCTGCATGTACTTGAAAGGAACAAGACTCTGAATTTAAGACAGCCTCCTGATTTCTAATATCAAAAAACTTGGGGAAACCTAGTCTTAGATTCAGGTAAATACAGTAGTTAATCTTAAAGGTGTATTGTGGGATACCCACTGCATTGTAGCATATTCTTTTTTGTTAAAAAAAGTTGTTGTTTTTTTAAACAACCAACTAGAACAAGCACGCTTATTTGTACGATTTAAAAATCCTGAGTGGTGATGGGGGTGGTTCTCATAGCTCATCATAACAAAAATACCCTCCAAACATCCACGTTTAATTAAACTGGAGCTGGTTCACCTCCTAATGACTTCACAAGTATATATTTGCTTTGGTACTAAATAAAATAACCCAATCATCATCCCATTTGTTGATTAAAATTAATCTAAAAAGAATTCAGAATAAACTAGCTGGCCCGGGCACAGGGCATCTGCTCCTCCAGTTCTCCCTCACCTTCTCGGCTCTCCCCCTGTTCTCAGGTCTCCCGACTGCCGCTTTGTCTCCCGCTGCCACCGTCCCCGCTGCCTCTGCCTCTGTTTTCTGCACCTGCTGCCACCACTCTCCCCCGCTGCTCCCCCCGCTGCCATTATCTGCCCCCCACAACTGCCACTGTTTTCTTTCCTCTGCCACTGCTATTTTCTTTCCCCTCTCTGCCCACACACCTGTCTGCCACCTCTTTCCTCTGTCCCTCCCGGCAGCTCGCTCACAGAATCTCGTGAGAACTGCCACACATGGGATTAGCAATGGGTACATCTTAGAGAATTATATTTATTTATTTTTATTTTTTTATTTTTGCATTTATATACCACCTTTCGTTAAAAAGATAACCCCAAGGCGGTTTACAAAAGTTAAAAACATACAATAAAAAGACAATAAAAACATCATGTTAAAAATATAAAAACATATAAAAACAGGCATAAAAAACAATACAACAAATACAACAAATAAAAACACAAAGAAGCTGCAGTAGAAAACGATCATGGAAAAGCCTGGGTAAAAAGCCAAGTCTTTAAAAGCTTTCTAAAAGCCGTGATGGAGTCCGAGGAACGAATGGCCACTGGGAGAGCATTCCAGAATCTGGGGGCAGCAACAGAAAAGGCCCTGTCCCGAGCGCACGACAGCCGGGCCTCCCTCATTGTCGGCACCCGGAGCAGGGCCCCCTCAGATGTCCTCGTTAAACGGGCAGCAACCCTTGGGAGCAGGCGGTCCCTCAAATACCCCGGGCCCAAACCGTTTAGGGCTTTAAAGGTCAAAACCAGCACCTTGAATTGGACCCGGAAACGAACTGGCAGCCAGTGCAGCTCTTTCAAAATGGGGGTGATATGTTCCCAACGGGCAGCTCCAGATAAAACCCTCGCTGCCGCGTTTTGCACTAGCTGCAGTTTCCGGATATTCTTCAAGGGCAGCCCCACGTAGAGCGCGTTACAGTAATCCAGCCGCGACATGACTAAGGCATGGGTAACCATGGCCAGATCTGCCTTCTCGAGAAAGGGACGCAGCTGGCACACCAGCCGAAGCCGTGCAAAGGCACCCCTGGCCACCGCCTCCACCTGAGCTTCCAAAAGCAGAGCCGGGTCCAGTAGTACCCCCAAGCTGCGTACTTGCTCCTTCAAGGGGAGTGCAACCCCATCCAGAACCGGTAAAATCTCCTCATCCCGATTGGCTCTCCTACTGACCAACAGTACCTCCGTCTTATCCGGATTCAATTTCAGTTTGTTAGCCCACATCCACCCCATCACGGCCTCCAGCCCCCGATTCAGGACATCCACCGCCTCCCTAGGATCAGATGACAAGGAGAGATAGAGCTGAGTGTCATCTGCATATTGCTGACAACTCAGTCCAAATCTCCGGACGACCTCTCCCAGCGGCTTCATGTAGATGTTAAACAGCATGGGGGACAAGACCGATCCCTGCGGGACCCCACAGGCCAACGGCCACGGGGCCGAGCAGTAGTCCCCCAGCACCACCTTCTGAACCCTCCCCTCAAGAAAGGACCGAAACCACTGCAACGCAGTGCCTCCGATTCCATACTCGAGAGGCGGCCCAGAAGGATACCATGGTCGATGGTATCGAACGCCGCCGAGAGGTCCAGCAGAACCAACAGGGACGCACTCCCCCTGTCTAGTTCCCGGCTTAGGTCATCCGCTAGGGCAACCAAGGCAGTCTCAGTCCCATACCCGGGGCGGAAGCCAGATTGAAAAGGGTCCAGATAATCCGTATCATCCAAGACCCTCTGCAGCTGGGACGCCACCACACGCTCTATCACCTTGCCCAAAAAGGGGAGGTTAGACACAGGTCTATAGTTGTCCAGGTTGGAGGGATCAAGGGAGGGCTTTTTTAATAGAGGTCTTACCACCGCCTCCTTAAGGCACGATGGCATCCTGCCCTCCCTCAACGAAGCATTAACGATCACCTCCAGCCATCTACCTGTCCCCTCCCTGGCAGCTTTTATTAGCCATGAAGGGCAAGGGTCAAGAGTGCACGAAGTCGCCCACACACTGCCCAGGATCTTGTCCACATCCTCAGGCCGCACCAACCGAAAAGAATCTAAAACAATGGGACCAGATGGTACCAAAGGCACGTCTGCCGGAACTGCCAAAACTCTGGAGTCCAGGTCAGCACGGATGCAAGCGACTTTATCTGCAAAGTGACAGGCAAACCGATCACAAAGAGCTGTAGATGGCTCCTCCCCCATTGTCCGGGGGGATGTGTGGAGCAATGTTTTCACCACACGAAACAGCTCTGTTTGCCCGCACTGAGCAGACGCAATGGAGGCGGAGAAAAAGCATTTCTTCGCCGCCCCCACCGCCACGGCATAGTCCCTAAAATGGGCTCTAGCCCGTGTTCGGTCGGATTCGTGACGACTCTTCCTCCAGCGTCGCTCCAGCCGTCGCCCGAGTTGCTTCATCGCCCTAAGCTCTGAGGAAAACCAAGGAGCCGAACGGGCTCCACCAAGCCGGAGAGGGCACTTGGGGGCAACCGTGTCAACAGCCCGGGCCATCTCTCCATTCCAGAGATCAACCAAGGCCTCGACAGGGTCACCAGCTCTGGACACTGGAAACTCCCCGAGGGCCGTCTGAAATCCAAGCGGATCCATAAGCCTCCGGGGGCAGACCATCTTAATCGGCCCACCACCCCTGCAGAGGGTAGACGGAGCAGTCAAACTAAACCCCACCAGGTGATGATCTGTCCATGACAAGGGAGTGGTCTCAAATTCCCCCACCTCCAGAACATTTATTTCCCGGTCGGCAAAAACCAGATCCAGAGTGTGTCCCGCCACATGGGTAGGGCCCGATACCAATTGAGACAGGCCCATGGTTGCCATGGAGGCCATGAAATCCTGAGCCGCACCCACTAGGGGGGCCTCAGCGTGGACATTGAAATCCCCCAAGACAATAAGCCTGGGGGAACCCAAGGCCACCTCTGAAGAAAGGTAGAGCAGAAGCAGAAACACAGTCACTGCCAGCCCAAGATCTTCCCTCTTCCCTTCTTCAGGCCCTGGCCCAGCCTGAGCTTTAAAGCAGCAGAGTCAGCCCCATAGATTGAACACACCTGAAGAAAGGTAGGGCAGAAGCAGAAACACAGTCACTGCCAGCCCAAGATCTTCCCTCTTCCCTTCTCTATATATCTTCCCTTTATCTATATAGAGAAGGGAATATATAGAGATAATTGTTGTATAATATATAGTGTGTAAGGTAAAGTGTGCCGTCAAGTTTATTTCGACTCCTGGCGCCCACAGAGCCCTGTGGTTTTTCTTTGCTGGAATACAGGAGGGGTTTACCATTGCCTCCTCCCGTGCAGTATGAGATGATGCCTTTCAGCATCTTCCTATATCGCTGCTGCCCAATATCGTACCAGCGGGGATTCTGGCAACCTTCTGCCTTTAGTCAAGTATTTTCCCACTGTGCCACTTAAGGTGGATATATAGTGTGCAAAAGGTAAAGTGTGCTGTCAAGTCGATTTCGACTCCTAGAGCCCATAAAACCCTGTGGTTTTATTTGGTAGAATAGAGGAGGGGTTTACCATTGCCTCCTTTCATGCAGTATTAGATGATGCCTTTCAGCATCTTCCTATATCGCTGCTGCCCAATATAGTACCAGCAGGGATTCAAACCGGCAACCTTCTGCTTGTTAGTCAAGCATATTCCAAACTCACATCTATCTCTGAGTCATGAAGAATGTGTATTAAGGTTATATCAGACAAGAAAAAAAAATCATTTATTTATTTATTTATTTAAAATATTTCTATACTGCCCAAAACTTGTGTCTCTGGGCAGTTTACAATTACAATAATTTAAAACATTAAATCGATTAACAATTAAAATAATTTAAAAGATTACAAACATTTAAAACCCAGTATTAACATTATTTAAAACTATAAAGCTAATTAAAAGCCTGGGTGAATAAATGTGTCTTCAGTGCCTTTTTAAAAGTTGCCAGAGATGGGGAGGCTCTTATTTCAACAGGGAGCGCATTCCAGAGTCCAGGGGCTGCAACAGAGAAGACCGGTTCCCAAGTAGCTGCCAGATGAGGTGGTGGCAGCTGCAGGAAAAAAGAATGCACTTTTACTAGAATATGTTATTTAAATAGAATCTTCCTGACTAGTGATTTAAATCATTAAACAGAGTTATCCTGAGAAGTGATTTAAATCAATTTGATTTAAATTAAATCTGTTCCATAAACATGTATTGCTTATCTATACATTAACATCCACTCCATAAACTTACTTCTCCTTACCATATTGCATTTTTGTTAGACATTCCAGACTTCCTGGCTGATAAGTCCAAGACCCAAAGTAAACATGGATATATTATTGACCTTCATATGTCTCTCTACCCAACTGTGGCCAGTTTACATAATTTTTCACCTCATGTCATGAAAGTTGTGAGAGATGGGGAGGCTCTTCTTTCAGCAGAAAGCATGTTCCAAAGCCTCAGGGCAGCAATGGAGAAGGCCCATCCCCGAGTAGCCACCAAACGAGCTGGTGGCAACTGCAGATGAACCTCTCCAGATGATCTCAATGGGCGGTTGGGTTCATGATGAAGAAGACGTTCACTGATTCATGGAACTGCCCTTAATACAGTCATCCCTTGCCAACCACGGTTTTACCAACCACAGTTTTGAGTATATGTGAATAGGAAATATCGACAGGTCTTCCCAAATGCGAGCCAAGTATCTGTGGTTGGGGAGGTTTTTTTAGTGATGGGGGGGTGTCCAGCAATTTTGGAGGGTTCAGTGGTTCGATCTGCTCATTCCTCTTGGTGACCCTTGCTGTCCCTTGCCAATTTAAAATGCCTTTAAGTTATTTGAGGGGGTGGGGTTAAAAAATATCCAGAGGTTTAATCTGCTCATTGTTTTTGGTGACTCTTGACAATATTACAGGATTTTAAAAGCATGGGGGGGGGGGTATTTTCCCCTTTATTTTTAGGTCTTTTTGTGGTTGTGGTTCCCCTAATCCCCTGTTTCCTATAGACATTAATTCCTCATCAACTGCAAATTTGCCAGTGGCAAGGTTTTGCCAGAATGGAACCCTAGCGGTTGGTGAGGGATGACTGTATAACAAAGCCGGACAGACATGTACTGAGCTCCCTCTAGTGGTATGTAAGAGATATAGAGGAGATCATTCAGCCAAAAGCACTCAGTTTCATATGGCTGCTGCTTTTCCAGCTGCAACCAGGGTCACTCTCAGATGGTGATTTTTCTTTGCTTCCTCACCGAAGGGCAGGTGTGCATTCACATATCCTCTAGATTTATGTCAAAGTCCCTGTGAGCTATAAGGGAGCACTCCATACACAATTCAGGTTTTTCATTGCACATTAGAGCATAGCCTGATTTATGTTAAAAAATTCCTTTTTTGCACCTTTTTTTTTTTTTTTAGCAAATTCGTAACTCGCAGTAAACCTGTGGTAAAGCCTGCTGTCTGGGAATGCTCCAGGAGCAAATATCCTCTGGAAGGGAGGTTGTGTGTTCTCACTGCAGCCGGATTCCTGCTGAGGTCAGTGCAATGTCTTTGGAAGAACCCTACACACAAATTGGACTTTTCCTTCCAGTTTTCACTTCATCCCGATTGCTGTCTGAGTTTTTAAAATCCTGTTTTACCCCAGAGTTTTCAGAGTCACATTAACATGATAAGAGCAAGTCATGCCTATGAAATACAAATACTGTAGAAAGCTGTCCACTGTCCAGAGGCAATGAGTGGATTTCTCTCTTTTCTGCTCTTTGATGGGGGGAGATCCAGGGTGGGGAAAGATAATTTGCAGTCTGCGGAGGACTTTCCTTTGCAGAAAGTGAGTATTTCCTTGCTATCCAAGGATCATGCAATCCAAGCAAGAAGGGGGCTGCAAAAGCCGAGGTGATGCTGCAGAAAGGCTGACACATGCTAGGGACTTTGTGTGTGTGTGTGTGTGTTGGGGTCGTGTGTGTAGTGGGGATAGAAAGCCAAGACTGATGGCTGATTAAGCAGAAGTGTAAGAGTGTGTGTGTGTGGACTTCGACAGAGCCAGATCACAGAGGGTGTTTTAATTACTGTGCTAAATCTTTGGGGGGGAAAGGGAGGCGTGGCATCCTGCCTCTTCTAGGAAGCCATTGGCCACAAACAAAACATGGAGGCCAGCTGCGTGTGAACCTACACAAAATAAAACTCAGAGCAGAGAGGGGAGCTGCTTCCCAAGTGCTGCGAGTTTAATTCGAAGTGGTTTCGCTGACTGGATAGTCCGAGAGCTGGAAGCCCTGTCTGTAAAGGCTCCAGAGGAGCATTCCCTGACAGCAATTTCACTTTGATAAACCACGGAAGGGCAAGTGTGCATTCACATATTGCCCAGCTTGCAGTACTTCACCCCCTCTGGATCCCGCTGTAAATTCTGCTGTCAGGGAAAGCTCTATCATTCCCTTACCAGAACATGCAGTAGCCCAGAATGCAGTTGCTGCATTAGGGAACCTTCGGAGGCTGAATTCTCAGTTGCAAAGGAGGGAATTCTTTGGGGGTGAAAGATTTGGAGATGGAGCTCTGAGCAATCCAACTGGTGCGGAAGGACATTTCACAGGGATACAGTGCAGTCCCAATGAGTACTGTGGCGTGGCCCAGTTCCGGATGCTCTATTTAAGAAAGATATACAGACCCACTGGGAAGGGTTCAAAGGAGGACCATGAAGATGGTCAGGGGTCTGGAAAACAAGTCAATGAGGAAACGTGAAAGGAGGAGGAGCACAAGCAGCAGAGAAAAGCCATTCAAGTTTCTGATGCAATTCAATACAGAAAACATTGTATCAGGTGGTACCAATATTAGCAATTTTGTATAAAAACCAATGCATTGCACAATACTGTCAGTAGGGTTGTATCAAATACCCTTATTGTTCCGATTCAATGCATAGCCCTAGTAAACAACTACTAAAAGGAGAGTTTAGTTTATTAGAAAGTTGTTTTAAGAAGTAGCCTGTTAATATACAAGCATTTGGAAGTGTTTCTTTTGGAATGAGAGGCCTTATATGTTATTATTTTGGCGCAGTTTTATATATGTGTGCGTGGTTTGTTCAGAGATTTTAAAAATGCAGTCCTTAACATTTGGGTTATATTGTATTGTATAGTTATTCATTATTAATGTTTCAATGCCCTTGAAAAGGAATGATTGATCAGAAATGCAGAAATGCACTGGGATCACTAAAGAAAGCCAATAACGAGGTTTTCCTCTTTTTGTTTCTTTGGTGGTGCCTCTGCCCCCTCTTTTCCCAGTTCTTTAACTTTAAAAAAGGCAGGGGGAGGAAAGACTGTGCCATTGAGTCAGTGTTGACTCCTGGCGACCACAGAGCCTTGTGCTTTTTTGGTAGAATACAGGAGGGGTTTACCATTGCCTTCTCCCATGCAGTATGAGATGATGCCTTTCAGCATCTTCCTATATCTCTGCTGCCCGATCTAGGTGTTTCATATAGTCTGGGAAACATACCAGCGGGGATTCGAACCAACAGCCTCCTGCTCCCTAGGCAGGTTGCTTCCCTGCTGCACCATTAGGTGGCTCTCTTTCACTAAACAGACCCTTATTTTCCCTCACCCTCTAAAGGGCAGGGAAATACTTTGGTAGCTAAACTAAAAAGCACAATATCCTGTATTCCCCCAGGTGTACCTAAAGTTGCAGACTCCTCCCCTGCCCTGGGCGCTTTCCAGATTACACACTACAACAGGGTCACTACTGTCAGTTAAGTGTGCTTCCGGACTGCCTGTGTTTTGACATTGCAGTCCATTCACATTTCCGATGCCTTCTTTCGGATTTTATCCTTGCATTTTAGTCCTACAAGGTTGCACGGGCGTTGCAAAAAAAGAGCTGTATTTTCCCATTGTAGGAGGGTTGCGCACGCTATTTACATTCTCAGAATGGTCTTGCCAAGCTGAAGCATTTTACGGCTGAACAGCGTGTAATCTGGAAAGCACCCTGGTGATTGTGTGGCAAGCAGAAGAATCCAACAGGTTAAGCATTTCCCTTCATCGAAAGAGCATGCTGGGAAAATCTTAACCTGGCACAGAAGCCCTGCTAGGAAAAAGTTGGCACCCCTCCCCCCTCACTCTCTCTCTTTCTCTCCATTTCACCATTCTTTCCAATTAAAAAAAAGCTTAGTTTCTAAAAGGGACAATGTTGACTCTGCCTCCCTGGAAGGCTCAACATTCTGTTTTGAAACTTTGTAAATGATTAAGTTAGTGAGAGACAGTTCTGGCCATGCTTGGAAGGGCTTCTTATGAAATAAGGGCTGAGTCTCAAAGCTGGAAACCAGTCATGTAGTTGAGAAGTGCTCATTTCAAGGTCTGGCACAGAAGGCTGCCCTCTTCCACCCAGATCAGCCCCATACCCCACTGTTCGATTTCTGAAACTTCTTTATAGACTGTGGGTGGAATATATTAACTATTCTTTTGTTTCTCATTTCTTTAATGAAGTCAGCTCTTCTATATTACTGAGAAGGTAAGGGAGGAGAGCTGGTCTTGTGGTAGCAAGAAAGACTTGTCCCATTAGCTAAGCAGGGTCTGCCCTGGTTGCATTTGAACGGGCGTCTAGATGGTGTGAGCACTGTAAGAGATTCCCCTCAGGGGATGGAGCCACTCTGGGAAGAGCATCTAGGTTTCAAGTTCCCTTCCTGGCAGCATCTCCAAGACAGGGCTGAGAGAGACTCCTGCCTGCAACCTTGGAGAAGCCGCTGCCAGTCCGTGTAGACAATGCTGAGCAAGATGGACCAATGGTCTGACTTGGTATATGGCAGTTGCCCATGTCCCTATGGTATATTGTCCAAATACCTACCTCGGGCAACTTAATCTCCTGTGTCACAACACAGTCGGATGTTTCATGTTTTCAACCTATTTTGTAAATTGACACCCAAGGGCAGGAACAGGCAACGTACACCTCTCCAGATGTTGCTGAACTACCGCACCCATCACTGCCAGCCGCACTGCCTTCCTCTGCCTTAGAGAACTCTTGTGATGCTGGGTCCCTCCAGATGGTAATATACTGTGGGCTTTCCCACACAACTTACCAGCATGATCTGAATGGCCATACACACTATCCCAAAGATATCTGCACTACTTCCTAGTAAGACGTTCTCTGGTCACACAGCAAGCAGGAAGCTCATGCAATTTTGGCATTGCTACCTGCTGGCCTGCTCTTAAATTTAGTGATTAACCCACAATGGCTAGAATGGTAGTGTGAAAACGAGTGGGTTCGCTGCTGGCAACTTGGGCAAAAGTCCACAATTTAACACAGTGATCTTCATTATTTTTCAAGCCACTGGGGGCCACTCTGGCAAAACAAAAACAACAACAACAACAAAAAACCCACCCCAAAAAACCACCCTTCAATGTGAGAGCAATCTCCCACTGTGCTGACCTCAGTGCAGTTCTGCACTTTTAAAAGGAGGGCCCTTTTAAATGTTGGAGTGCTAGGAGGAAAGTGATGAGCCAGAAGTTACTTTTGGGCTGCTGACAGCCATACTCACCATAGAGCCTGGGTGGAGAGGAGTGGCCTGGCAGCTGGGAGATATCCCAATGTGACATATCTGGTGGCTAGGCTTGGCTCCCCCCAACACTCATTTGCCATCCTGCTCACTGCCCTGCCACTCTTGTGGACATGCAAGTGGCAGAGGCATCCCCTGCTAACTGGGCAAAGAGGCACCTTTTACCATGGTGATTCTCTTTATTTAGCAAGGGGAGAGTAACTGGCCCTATCCACCCCCAGCACAGTACCTCCAGTGACTGCTGCTGGTGTGTATCTTGTGGGGTTTTTTTTAGAATGTGAGCCCTTTGGGGACAGGCAGTGCTCTCCTTGTGTACTCCTGCTGAGGGTGGGGTAGATAAATTACCTTCCCTTCAAATCTTTTAACATTTGGTAGGCACATATATCTCCTAATCAAAAACCATTCTTTCTGCAACTTTGTTTCCAAATGTCTCTGTTGTCCTCACTGACCAGTTGCAAAGATGCCATTCTCTCATCAAATTATATGTATGAAAAAATGCTGCAAAACATGTCTGGATTTATTCAAGAAAACATATATTGTTAGAAACATAGAGGCTCTTCACACGATTAGTGTGAAGAGCTGTAAGGGGGTTTGCAGGGAGAGTGGGCTTAATCAAGAGGCCCTGGGCAGCCAGATCAGCCGCCCACATGACTGCTGGCTCTGTCTGTGGGGATCGTTCAGCCCCCAGATGTTCCAGGATGCCCCAAGCAAGTGCGCAGGGCATCCCAGAGAGACCCCCAAGCCCAGGAGACTGCTTGCAGCCTCCCGATCTGGGGTCTACTCATGTGTCACCATACACCACAGCAACACACAAGCAAAAAGATGAGGTGAATGGAGCGCTCGCTCTGTTAACCTTGTCTAAGGGAAGGGGTACATAGCAAGAATTGCTGCCAGGAGCCACTGATCTGTGAAGTTGTAAATTCTGCCACATTTGAAGGCAAATGCTTGGCAAACTATTTGGCCATATAAAACGCTCACTCAGACACGTGCTTGTGTGGCTACAGCAAATGTGACTGTGAGATGTACTCAAAAGAAATTGGACAAGAGGGGGTACGAGAGGGGGTGCTCCCTTCTGATCCACACTCAAGATCACAACAGCAATATTGAGGATATGTTTATCTTTAAACTATTACCCCAACTGCACAAAAGGTGCAGCAGTGGAGGACTCTGTATTGGAGCGCCTGCTTAAAACAATCTGGTTTAAAAAGATGCAACAGCATCTGCAGGAGCGTAGGGGGACCGCTGGCGGCCTGTGTACGGCCACGGCCACGCTGACCCCACCCCTGACGTCAGTCACTGGGGCTAGCCACGCCCCCACATCAGATGTCAGACATGGGGGCGTGGTCTGGCCGAACAGAGCTTGGAGGCTCCGTTCGGCAGAAAGACCTTCAGTTAGTCTTTAACTGCTGAAGGGGCCGCACGGCCCCTTCGGCAGTTAAATGAAGGCTGGTGCTGCTTTCGCAGCACAGCCCAGGAGCAGCTCTTTCCTGCAGGGAAGAGACGCTCCTGGGCTGTGTTGCGAAGGCAGCACCAGTCTTTTAGCTCCTGAAGGGGCCAGAGCCGCTCCTCCTGGCTAGCACTGCGAACGCAGCACCAGCCTTTGTTTAGCTCCTGAAGGGGCCGCGCAGCCCCTGCTTGGGAGCTAAACTACCACCCCCGCGTCTGACGTCAGATGCGGGGGGGTGTCAGGGCTGCGAATGCTGGCTCCTGACTGGGCAGGGCCCGGGTTCTTTGAACCCGTTCACCCAATGATAGCTCCGCCCCTGAGCATCTGCTGGTGAATTTTTGAAAAGCCCTGTTGGGTCAGCTACTTCCGCGGTTCGAATCCGAGTCATGGGACCCCACCTGACATACTGGCAGAAACCCAGAAGTTTGGAGAAGTCCAATTGGCCCCAGTCCAATCACAACAGGAAGCTGATGGATTGGTAGTGGTTCAACTGAATACCCTGAAAGCAGTTATTTTAGAAGTACAAAAGTACAGGTACAACTTCTCAGACAGTTATTCAAGAGATCTTTGGAGGAAGTAACTGTAGTGTAAATAAAAGACCCATTGATCCAGGAGGGGCTGAGTAAGGCCCACACTAGTTGCAGCTTACGTTGCAGCTTACGATCGCCCAAAAGCGGGCTAGGCTCCTTTAGCCCGCTTTTGGGCGATCATGAGAATAGCCTCATAGACTGTTAGCTGTCAGAATAATAGCTGATAAAACAATTGTTAGAAACATTGCTGAATGATCTTGTTTTAATGCTTTCCCAAATGGTAGGGGAAATGCTTGAAATCAGAATAGCTGTGAATGTGTTTTTGCACAGCAGCTAGCATCCTTCAGGCCAGAGGTCTCCAACGTGGGAGTCTGCAGGTGTTGTGGCTGATGGGAAACCCCACTGGAAGTTGTAATCCAACAATAGCTAAACAGCCCCAGGTTAGCCACCCCTGCTTTAAGTGTGTTTACAAATAATAAACAATACATTTTCCAGTCTAATGTTATACTTTTCTAATTTAACATTCCCTATCACTCTGAAACTTTAGAAATTGATTCTTCAAGGGGTGGTGTGCCTAGAAGCTCATCTAATCGAACACTACCCACAGTAAAATGGGACAATTGATTTGCACAGTACAGTCAGAGCATACATAATACACAAATAGTATATAGGCATTTAACTCTGTTTCTTATGGGATTTAAAACATACAACCAACCAACATGACCTCAAGCAGCTGGGACTATGTACCCATATTTACCCAAATAAAAGGCACTTTTTGAATCTATTTATTTATTTTTATTTAACACATTTGTATACCTCCCAAAATGCAAGGTTTACAACAAAACTCATGATTACCCTGTATAAAAATACAGGTTAAACCTGTATTTACCCAAAAGGAAGAGGTGTCTGAATTTAAGGTGTCCATCCCCCCCCCCCCCCCGCATTTCTAACATAGAAAAACTTGGAAAAAAGTCTAGTCTTGGATTCAGGTAAATGTGGTTCAAATTCTTGATTAGCACTCTACTTTGGGCCTTCTTATGTGAAAGTTGGTACCTCATTAAAGAGGTACTTTCCTTAATGTAGATGGATCAAAAAATGGGATTATGTTCTTATGATTGAGAAGTTAGTCCGAAGAATGGCCAGCTAAGATGTAGGAGCTGTACATGCTTCCAAAAAGTGATGTGTGTGAGGAGAAAATCCTGGTTGGAGGACAGGAAAGTGATCATCTTTCAGGTGTGATTGTAGCTGAATGTCATGCAGAGCCATCATACATAAGATCTGAGATTGCCTTGATTGAAAAAATTGATTGATTGAGATTGCCATTGGGCTTGGTGTGGTGCCCAACTAGAATCGTGCCTCGCAAACAATCCATTTCCTGGTTCTCCAACCAGAATTTCCCCCTTGCACAAGATCACTTTTTGGGAGTGCACACACCTTGAAATCCTAGCTGGACATTCCTCATACTAGTTTTGCAATTTTAAGGGTTAACACCCTTCATCTTTGCTCCTCCTCCACTTGAAGATCCTTTTTCATGTTTCTGTTTAAAGATTTTTAACCTGTGTGAAGGAATTTATTTATTTATTTAATATACCACCCATTATAGACATCTCTAGGCGGTGTACAGAATTAAAACATAATATAAAATATAAAGCATTTAAAATTCGTAAAAAGATAAAAAGCATAACGGATAAAAACACATCAAAATTTAAAAAATTTGTATCAGTTGAGGGCTTGGGAAAATAGGTATGTCTTCAGGGTCCTCCTAAAAATAAACAGAGAAGGAGATGCTCTTATTTCAGCAGGAAGCAAGTTCCAAAGCCCTGCAGCAGCCACAGAGAAGGCCCGGTCCCGAGTTGCCATCAAACGAGTTGGTGGCAACCATAACCGGACCTGTCCAGATGATCTTAATAGGCGACAGAGTTCATGACAGAGAAGGCGCTCTCTTAAGTACCCTGGACCTAAGCTGTTAAGGGTTTTATAGGTAACTAGTGTTTTCAGGCCTGTTGTAATAACGGGCGCTAGCACCTCCCCCCGCCACTTGCCTTCGCGTCCGGCCCCGCAACCAACAACTGTCGTCACTGCTGCCAGCCTCCATGCCGCGGCCGGTCTCCCCGGCCGGGCAAGGGCCCCAAGTCCCCCCCCCCCACCAGGCCTCGGTGGCGGCTCCGCCACCACCTTGGCCGGCTTCCCCTGCCGCCTCTTTCCCCCGCCCGGCTTCGGCGGCGCGGCCAGGCCTCGGCCATGGCTCCGCCGCCGCGCCTCGGCCAGTTTCCCCCGCCGCCGCGCCTCGGCCAGTTTCCCCCGCCGCCGCGCCTCGGCCAGTTTCCCCCGCCGCCGCTTACCCGGCTTTTTCGGGTCGGCCGCTTCTGGCCGCCCAAGATGGCCGCCAGGTGCTGGCGGTCGTGTCTCCCTTGCTCTGTTCTGGGCATGCGCTTTGCGCATGCCCAGAACAGCCCAGGGAGGCACGAACACACGCCTTGGTGTCCGTCCATGGACGGACACCAAGGCTTTTATTAGAGAGGATAACTAGTACTTTGTATTTCATTTGGAAACCTATCAGCAGCCAGTGCAGTTATTTTAGAATCGGTGTTATGTGGTCCCTTTATGTTGTCCCAGAGACCAATCTGGCTGCCGCATTCTGAACCAATTGTAGTTTCCAAACTACGTACAAAGGAAGCCCAACGTAGAGTGCATTACAATAGACAAGCCAAGAGGTTACCAGCATATGTACCACCGTTTTAAGGTCATTTGTCTCCAGAAATGGACATATCTGGCATATCAACCAAAGCTGATAAAAAGCACTCCTGGCCACAGCCTCAACCTGAGAAACCAGGGAGAGTTTGGGATCCAGGAGCACTCCCAGACTATGAACCTGTTCTTTTAGGGAATGTGTAACCACATCCAGAACCGACAGAGCTAAACCTGGTTGGTCTCACGGCCACAATCCACCCCTGCAGGGATGGTTGACCTATTAGGATGGTCCATCCAAAAAGGCTGCTGGACCCAGTGGGATTCCAAAAGGCCTAGGAGGATTTTGACGCTGATGCGGCCGATGATTCTTTCAATGCCCTGGTAGGAACCTGGAACAGGGAACTCAACAGGGTAGTAGACATGATTGTTCCTACGCATCCCTTCCAACCTGCTGCAAAAATGGCCCCTTGGTATACTGAGGAGCTGCGGGGGCTGAAGCGGTTGGGTAGGCGACTAGAGTGCAAGTGGAGGAGAACTCGGTTCAAATCTGACAGGATTCAGTGTGTGACCCATTTGAAGGCTTATGCGGTGGCAGTGCACGCAGCGAAAAAGATTCTGGTCTGTGCGCATTGCAGCTGCAGGTTCACGCTCGGGTGAGCTATCCTGGGTTGTGAGGAGTTTGGTTTCTGCTCCTTCTACTTCCAATCAGTCCCCGGAGTTGCTCTGCTGTGATGCCTTTAATGGGTTCTTTGCGAATAAGATCTCCTGTATTCGGGCTGACTTGGACGCCACTATTTCTGCAAAGTCTATGGAGGAGGTGTCCAGCAATCCCTCTTGCAGTATTAGATTGGATCAGTTTCAATCTGTGACTCCTGAGGATGTGGACAAGCTGCTTGGGGCAGTGAGGCCTACCACCTGTTCTCTGGATCCTTTCCCGACTTGGCTGCTTCTATCTAGCAGGGAGATTGTTGGAGGTGGCCTAGTTAATATCGTAAATGCATCGCTGAGGGAGGGTAGGGTGCCCCCCTGTCTGAAGGAGGCAATGGTTAGACCACTCTTAAAGAAGCCTTACCTGGACCCCTTAGCGATGGACAGCTACAGGCCAATCTCCAATCTCCCTTGGTTGGGCAAGGTGATTGAGAGGGTGGTGGCCGACCAGCTCCAGGCAGTCTTGGAGGAAACTGATTATCTAGACCCATTTCAAACTGGCTTTAGAGCTGGCTATGGGGTTGCGACAGCCTTGGTCAGCCTGATGGATGACCTTTACTGGGGAATCGACAGAGGGAGTGTGACTCTGCTGGTTCTTCTGGATCTCTCGGCAGTCTTCGATACCATCGACCATGGTATCCTTCTGGATTGCCTGGGGGAGTTGGGAATAGGGGGCACTGCTTTGCAGTGGTTCCGTTCCTATCTCTCAGGTAGATTCCAGATGGTGGAGATTGGTGACAGTTGCTCCTCAAAACAGGAGCTGTTATATGGAGTCCCTCAGGGCTCCATTCTGTCACCAATGCTTATTAACATCTACATGAAACTGCTGGGTGAGGTCATCAGGAGGTTTGGTGCTGGGTGTTATCAGTATGCTGATGACACCCAAATCTACTTCTCCTTTTCATCTTCAAGAAATGGCTCTCATTCTCTAAATGCCTGCCTATAGGCAGTAATGGGCTGGATATGGGATAACAAATTGAAGCTGAATCCAAGCAAGACGGAGGTGCTCATTGTGGGGGCTCAGAATCTGAGGGATGAGTTAGATCTTCCTGTGCTGAATGGGGTTATATGCCCCCAGAAGGAGCAGGTGCACAGCTTGGGAGTACTCCTGGACCCAGGCCTCACCCTGGTATCTCAGGTGGAGGCCATGGCCAGGAGTGCTTTCTATCAGCTTTGGCCGATTCGACAGCTGCGCCCATTCCTTGAAGAGGATGACCTCAAAACAGTGGTGCTTGACTATTGCAATGCGCTCTATGTGGGGGTGTGGGGCTGCCTTTGTGCATAGTCTGGAAACTTCAGTTGGTTCAGAATGCAGCAGCCAGATAATAGATGTATAGATGTATTGGTTTATTTCGGCCCAAGGCCAGCATAAAAACCAAAGGAAAAAGAAACAGGAGTAAATACATAAAATAGATAAAATAAATACATAAAACATTAATACCTTCAGATACCGTATACATAGCTAATTTCATTCAAATAGAACCGGTTAATCTGAAGTACACAACCCGGCATCTCGTGCCTCAATCATTCTAAACCGAATCTTGCTTGCTATGAATAAAAATTTTGCTACGCTCCTGTAAGCATACTCTGACTTAGTAGCAACCAGGTAAGGAATCTTGTCCTTGCCAGAAGGGCAATTAGAATTGTAATGAGTTAGCAGTGGGGAGAGAAGCTTTCCCCTTAATTCAGTATAAAATCTGCACTTCAGCATCAGATGTTCCGTAGTCTCCACTTCACCGTTCTGGCAGGGGCATAATCTTTGATCATAGGGGACCTTCCCAAAATCCATGGGACACCACCCTGATCAGAGCAAAAGACCAGATCGAGCGTGTGACCTGCATCAGGCGTCAGTCCAAAGACCACTTGCACTCCTGAGCTGCCCCTAACAATCCAGTCCTGAAACTGACATTGAAGTCCCCCACCAACAACAACCTGGTCCACTCCAATGCCAACTCAGCAACCAGGTCCGTCAGCTGTTAGGGACTCCTCTGGACAACGGGGTGATCAGTACACCAGCAGAAGTCCCAATCTTGGTCCCCAGACTTAGAAACACACATTCAATATAGGCCAACTCACTGGCAGGGATCCTGATAAGGGAAATAGTATACTATAGACCAGGGATCCTCAGCTTTGGGGCCCCAGATGTTCTTGAACTTCAACTCCCATAATCCCCAGGCCCAGTGGCCTTTGGCTGGGGATTATGGGAGTTGAAGTTCAAGAACATCTGGGGGCCCAACATTGAGGATCCCTGCTATAGGCCACAGCCACCCCACCTCCCCACCCACATCCTCTCAACTGTTCCACAATGGAGTAGCCCATTGGGAGGAGCTAGGACCAAACCGGGCCACTAGCGTCTCCCAACCAGGTCTCTGTAATGCACACCAGGAATGACTCCTTTCCATTATAGTTTGCTTGCTTTCTTCTGTTTCCTCTAGGCTCCACAGAGGTTAAAAAGCCTCTAACAGCCAAGTCTGAGATAAAAGTTGTCTGCTGCAGTTTTGGAGGGAAAGTTACAATGTGTTGTCTCCAGGCAGAGACAGAATGTTCTGGCTGCCTGAGGGAAGGAACTCCCCGATTGGTTAATGTATCCCTTTGGAACTGGATAAATGGGGGGATTGAACAGGCAAGAGGAAGAGGGGTGTGGGGGAAAGAGTTCTGTGAGAGAGTATGCTGCTGAGTGTTGTGTGTGCTGGAGCACCGGAAGGTTAGGGTCAGTCTTAAACTGCTAGGGAAGGTAGCAGTGAGTTTGTTGGTCCTACTAGAACCTGCTAGGTCATGGGAGAGAAGGCTAGCAAGTTTGTTATTCTATATTTTGTAGTTTGTACTTTGTTCCTGTACTGTTTTGAATTTTTGTATTATTTTATTCTAGAAAACCTGTTCTTGGTTTTATACTATTTTACTGGTATCTCTGTTTTAATCCCACCTGCTCATTTTATTTACCACACTACTGAGTTTTGATATTGTTTTTGAAAGACAGGGTTTCATGACTGGGAGTAGAACCAATCACACAAGCTAAAGATCTTATTTTGGTGGCAGCAGATGGTTAGATTGAGGGCCAGCTACTGCCAAGCCCACTCCCTGCTTTACCCAACCAGTCATTCCAAGGCAGATACATTGCTTCTGATTTGTGAGGAAAAGTTTCCTATGTTTTTTCAGGACCTGGGCATGACATTCAGTTTGGGCAGGCAGGGGGCTGGAGGTCTGGTCCCATCCTTTGTTTATCAGTGACAATGGTAGATGGGAGAGTGTACAATTCCAGGCCTCAGTTTAAGGTGCCGGTCAGATCTTTAAATTATTAATGGAGATACAGCATAGCAATGGTTGCTTCCTGGAAACTGTCCTGTTTGTGCATGTTTCTACAACAAAATACATCCTGGGGGAAACCCATCCAAAGGAATTGAAATAAGGGTGGTATTCCAGTTTCATAACAACTTCTGTACATGTGTATTCCAGGCAACTGAAACATGTGGATCAGAAAGTGACATGTCCTAAAATCATTATAGTATGATCCTCCTACATTTTTTCTATTTATTTTATTTACGGCTGTATTAACATTGAGGGCTGTATGAATCTGAACTGGCTCAAAGGAGACTTAAAACAAAATGCAATTCTGAAATTGGCATGAACTCTTAGTATCTTATTAAGATTATTATTATTAGTAGTATCTTAATGAAATGCCAATGTTAAGATATTATTAGCATCTTAATAAGATGTTAAGAATTCATGCCAATTCCAGGATTGCATTTTAACTCTCCTTTGAGCCAGTTCAGATTAACACAGCCCTCTATGTGGGATACCATTGAAGCTGTGGCAAGAATGTGTCCAAACTGACATCGTTAAAGAACATGCCAACACATCCTCAGCAGTCCTTTAATTACGTGTGAGGAGTATAATCAGAAATGTCCATCTACATGCTCAACAAAACCTTGTTTTGGTGCATGTGTAGAGGAGCGATTCTGAAGAACATCTCCCATAAACAATTAAAGGAAGTGCCAAATATGCATCCACATGTTCTTTAGTGACATCAAAACGAGCATGTACTTGTTATGGCCCCAATATCATCCTTTGTAGAAAGAAGTATTCATCTAAATGGGCCCAAAACAAAATTGGCTGAAAAGTGCTACATAATGTGTGTGTGTGTGTGTGTTATGGATGAGAACCAGTGTAGATGTTTATTTAGAAGTCCCACTGAACCCATTAAGACTTGCATCTAAATAGGTATGGGGAAGATTGAACATTGAGTATACAGTCTTGTTTGCTTGAACTTAAATTGGACTATAAGGAATCCCCCAAGTCCTAATTTTGCAGAGATTTCAAAATTCTAATACTTCCCCCAATTTTGCACTGCTTCAAGGGATGTTTCAGTAAGAACAAAATCAGGTTTTCTGCTCTGCAGCAATTCAAAGGCCTACTTCTCTAATCTTTCCCACTAAAACCAGGGGATTGGAATGGAAGATTACAGGGGAGGGAAGAGTAGAAGTAACTACTTGTTATAGGATCTGTCAGTAATCTTTCACACTTTTCTCTGTAAAAAGCAAAATACCTATCTATCCAATTGAAGAGCGATACTGTCTCTGCATAAGGCGTTTCTCCCACTGCTGTTTTGCCTGATGTCTTTTTTTGTTATATTAATGATTTGACTACTGTGTTTTATGACCTTTTTGTGTTTTGCATCTCTTTTGAATTTTGAACTCGTCTAGGTAGCCTTCAAAGATGGAGGGAAACGTTATTCTATTTGCCACGCTTCAGAACAGCAAAATGGATGGGGTGTCACTTTCTTCTTCTTCTTAGAATTGTTGCAAAGGAACAAAATAGGCTTGGTTCTAGTGCAGTAGAACCCTTTAACGTAACTCATAGTTGAAGATATATTTCAATTATTTCTGCATTAAATATTTAGTTTATTACTTTTGTTATGAAAAACAATAGTTATACCTTCCAGTGATTTATTATTATTATTATTATTATTAACAATAATAATCTTGAAATTTCCAAAATAAACTTGTTCCTACTGACTGTTTCTAACAGCCTGATCTTCACTGTTCCCTATAAACATACCCACCTAACAATAGTGTCTCAGCATAAGACTTTTATCCCTCTATCCTTTCTTCTGATGTCTTTTTACTTAGTTCCATTGATCTTTTGAGTTCTGTGGCGCTTTACAGCCTTTATGTTTTACATCTCTTTTATGGTGCCCCTTAACTAAACTCTCCATAGGACTGCAGTGTAAGGAGCTTACTGCAGTGGGGATTTTTGAGTCAAATCTAACTCAACAGTGCCTCCTTACAGCTGGAGCACAGAAGTGCATTCTCTTTAATACAATGACCTTCACAGTCATTTAGTTACTTCACAGTGTTATCCACTCTAAACTCCCTTGCCCTGAACATTACTTACATCACAGCTGTCCTGGCAACAGTGGGAGTGCTTCTGCAAACAGCTCTGATGCTGTTTCTGACATTATCTAGGCCATTCATTTCCTGCATGTTTAGTCTCTTCCCAAGCTATCTCTGGCACAGTCCTGCAGTTGTTCTCTCACCTTTATTTCTATAGTTTGCATAAGAGGAAAATAAAATAGGGCAATTTGCCCCATTTCTCCGCCTCTGACTTCATGGATGGGAGTGCACATCCAGTGACAAAGAGAGGGGAGGAAACTTTAATCATCTGTCTCTGCAGTCCATTTCAGTTCTAGAAGGGGGATCATAGGAAGCTACCATATACTGAGTCAGACCATTGGTCTATCTAGCTCAGTATTGTCTTCACAGACGGGCAGCGGCTTCTCCAAGATTGCAGGCAGGAATGTCTCTCAGCCCTATCTTGGAGAAGCCAGGGAGGGAACTTGGAACCTAAATACTCTTCCCAGAGTGGCTCCATCCCCTGAGGGGAATATCTTGCAGTGCTCACACTTCTAGTCTCCCATTCATATGTAGACAAGGTGGACCCTGCTTAGCTAAGGGGACACATAATGCTTGCTGCCACAAGACCAGCTCTCCACCATTTAATCATTAATGGTCATTTAATCCAACCCTCTTCCACAGGATTTTTCTAAACTCAAACTACACCCACTATTTAGGGGCTAAGCAACCCTATACTCCAGCTAGGATTTTATTTTATTTTTTTAAAGAATTCTCCAGTTAGACCAGCATCCTGGTTACTCTGGCTGACATTTTAACTAACTCTGTACCAACATGACAGGGAGTTCTGTTGCGTGTATGTGATTTTCAGCACACATATTCCTTCTCCAGCTGTCTCTGCCTACCCAAACAATGTCCCTGACGGCCCCCTTATTGTCAAGGAAACTGTTTTGGGAGGCACAGCTGGCTGCAGAGAAAGGGAGATTGCCCAAAATCGCACCCCCCACTGGTGGAGCCAGAAAACCCTAGCTCATTGTTAATCTGGATATTGGCCACTTATCTAATGTCAGCCAGCATAATTAACACAAGAACAGTCTTGCTGGATCAGGCCCAAGGCCTATCTCAGCCCAGCAGTTTGTTTCCCACATTGGCTCACCAGATTTATTAAGAAATTTAATATACCGCCCAATCCACAGACACAGGGCAGTGTACAGACAAGAACAGCATCCGAGATTTAAAATTTAAGAAGAGAGAGATTTAAAGGGCAAATGTCTGGCAGAAAAGAAATGTCTTTAATAAGATCTTAAAGGCTGAAAGGGAGCTGTGAGACCAAATCTGGGGCGGGGGTGGGGGGGAGAGAATTCCAAAGTGAAGGGGCAGCAACAGAGAAAGTCCTTCCACGGACCCTAGTACTATGGACCTCTCTGAGACCAGGGACTGAAAGAAAGGGCAACTTGAGAAGATCACACAGGGCGGGACAGAACAGGGTGCTAAACCCTGAAGGGTTTTAAAGGTGAGAACCAGCACTTTGAATTGGACCCGGAAGCAAATAGGTAACCAATGCAGCAACCACAAGAGAGGTTTCACACTATCATATCTCCTAGTGCCCATAAGCAGGTGGGCCACCACATTCTGGACCAAATGAAGCTTCCGGGTTGTCTTCAAAGGCAACCCCAGGTAGAGCGCATTACAGTAATCCAGACAAGAGATGACGAGGGCATGAGTTACTGTTGCCAGGGCCTACCAGTCAAGATAGGGCCGCAACTGGCGGACCAGCCGAAGTTGGGCAAAGGTACCTCTGGCCATGGCCTCCACCAGCTGCTCAAGCAGGAGCCGTGAGTCCAATAGGACCCCCAAGTTGCGGACCACTTCCAGATGCCTCTGGAAAGCCCACAACCAGGAAATGGAGGCATGTGCCTTCTCCTCCTGTTGCTCCTGTACCTGTCCAGCACAAAAGGAGAAAATAAAAACTGAAACTGCCCACCCTCACAAGGCACAACCCTAAGAGCCACTTCCTAACATCCATGGCAACACCACAAGCACATAGCAATCATGGGGCAGCATGCCAGGGCAGCCATGGAATGTGCAAATCTACACACAGCAATGGGAAGAAATGTCAACACGACACATCCAAAAAGCTATGACCCACCTGATACAGCACCTTCTACTGCAAGAAGAGCTGCTGTGCAGGCAGCAAAGAACTGGAAATGGAGAAGCAGCAAAGCCACAAGGAGGCCTGAATTCTCTTATACTACTCACACATACACATACTATGAATACCTGCATTTCAGACCATAAGGCACAAACAGAAGAAAGATAGTTTCCTTGGGAGGAGTCTGGCACGTGCAACCATCACGAGAGAGCTTGCAGGGCAAGGGATGAACTCCTCCTGGAGGTGGGGGAAACATCTACAGGAAAGCATTAAACGCCCACCCCCCCAACACCAGGGAAGGGATTAGGACAAGCCACAAGAAGAGAGCCAGCTACACTTGGGCAGAGAACACTGGCAATTTACATAGAGACACAGAATGGAAACTAGACAAGTCAGGATAGAGTTGAGCCAGGAAGACACAGTAAAGCCAGACTCGTATTTTGCCCAACCAACCACTTATGAGGTCAGATGGGAGAAATTGCAGACCCTAGGTCCTGAGAGCACAGAGGTCCCTAACCCCCTTCTCTTCAGAGTTCTGTTTCAAAGGCAGCTAAGGAAAGGAACTGAGGGAGGAGGGGGTCCTTATTTGTTAACTTCTGATAACGTAACAACCGTGACATCGCGAAAGCTTTTATTGGACAGGATTGGCGATGGAGCAACATCTGAACGACACATTTGGAGTTGTCAGTCATCCTGTCCTGGCAGGGCCCCTTCCCAACCTGCACCTTTTCCTGCCAGCAGAACTGCAGGTGTTGGTTGAGTTGGCTGCATCAGTTGCGTAACTGTCTATCATGAAACTTACACAGCTATGGGGGCTTGTCTGGTACAAGTAGGATGGCAACCCCACAAAGAAATGGAAGAAAGCTGCTGGGCTTTCCTGGCAGTTTGCAGGGCATAAGGCATGTGAAAGATCCCATCCTCTGCACCTATGGGGGAACTGCCTGTGGAAGACAGAGAGAGAGAGAGAGAGAGAGAGAGAGAGTAAAAAGTAAGTCAGTGGCAACATAGACTCTGGACTTGGATGTTGGTGAGCCACGAAAGTGCCCATGAAGAATTTTTCTTGTTCCAACCCTGCATTGCTGTCTGTTGGGAGAAAGAATACAGTGCTGAGGCAATACCTTTCCCTGCTCTATGGGGTATTGCAATGGTAGTCTGTGTGTAGAGACTGCTTGCTCAGCTCCATGTGACTGGGCAGCATCTAGCAGTTGCAACAGTTGGAATGGAGTGTTCTGGCCTTCGCCGAGAAAGCATACTTACCTTGTGCCTCTTGGTTGGGAGACACTGCAATTAGCTGTTGAGGGAGAAAGGAATGGTTAGCCAGCAGTGTCAGGTCAGCCAGGACACTGGTGAAAAAGGCAAGGAAGGAATTTGCAGCATTCTTTTTAGACACTGCACTTCCCTTGCTCCTTTTGCTTCTCTGCCAAGAGTAGATGGTCCTTGCATCCTCTGCTGGGGTGATATAGTTCCAGTTGGGTTTTTTTTTGTGCAGTTAGGAAGCTGCCTTATACTGACTCCGTCCATTGGTCTATCTAGCTCAGTACTGCCTATGCTGACCGTGTGGAAGAATCAAACGTCAAAAACTTGTTTTAGGTATTTTAGACAGACTTTATTCTAATAAAGTTCAGCTGAAGAGGGCCAGGAGACTATAGCTACACACCCTTGCTATCTAAACCCGAAAGTATAGGGGCAGCTGTATGCAACTATTTGGCTCAAAGCAAAGGTCTGTTGTACAAGCACAGTATCAGAAAGGATTCTTTCTCTGCCCTACCTGGAGATACCACCGATGGTACCCAGGACCTTCTGTATGCAAAGCAGATGCTATAACACTAGCCCCATCCCCAAAGTTCCCTGTAAGCAGAAGGATCCGACAAAAAAGAAAAAAGGGTTAGCATTTGTGCAAACTACCCTTTCTTCACAATTCCCATCACCAGAGTTGGGAATGTGAGCACATGACATGAGGCCAGAGAGACAGTGTCTCAAGCCGCACACCCTGTAATCCAAGTTGTGGGCTCTCAGGTGTTTATACACTGGGGCAGATCCCAGAGTGCTGCAACTGAATGCAGAGGTAGTCTGAATCCTGCACTCGATCGTGACAGAGTGAGGGAAGCAAGAAGAGTCAATGGGGGTTTTTTGTTCTCCATTTCACCTGTGCCACCTTTGGAATTGGTGTAATGTTATGCAGGTGTCAGGGGCATGTTCAGTATGGAGGAGGTATAGGAATTTCAATTTCTTTATCACTGTCTTTGACCAGTTTAAGGTGTAGGATTTGGCAGAAGTCTGCTCCTACGGTCCCATATCGCCCCCCCATTTTGGAGCCATTTATCAACCAGATGTGCAGATATGCCAGCATGGTGTTCTGCTGGCAAAACAAGGGCAGCAAAGTGTTTAGAGAGTTTTGCAGCCAGGATGGGCCTTATGCCACACAATGCCACTCAAACCGGGTTGGTTTTTTAAAAGTATAAGATTGCCCGTGTGTGCGCACACACCATCACTTGAAAAGCTGCAAAAGCGACTGACGAAAAGAAAGATCCCCGACATATTTATACAGAAGTAAGTTCCATGGAACTCAGTGGGATTTATATTTAAGATTTAGCCCTAATGTTTAGAAGTGTCACTTTTGAGTATCAGAAGAAAATACTGAAGTGAAACATGCCAAGGACATGCATGTTTGCATTAATGACAAAGCATCATGTTAAACTATGTAAAACATGATGCTTTGTCATTAATGCAAACAGATGCGTGTCCTTGGCATGTTTCACTTTAGTATTTTCTTCTGATACTCAAAAGTGACACTTCTAAACATTAAAAACATTTGGGCTAAATCTTAAATATAAATCCCACCGAGTTCCATGGAACGTACTTCTGTGTAAATATGTCGGGGATCTTCCTTTTCTCATCAATGTGATGTCTCCAATAACTGTGAAGGCTTCAATTATAAACACACTTACCAGGGACACAAGGTTACAATCCAATGCACACTTCCTGAGAAGTTACACAACCCTATGCAACAACAAAAAATATTTATATACTGCTTTTCAACAAACATTTCCAGGAGGTTTACATAGAGAAATAACAAATACATAAAGATGGATCCCTGTCCCCAAAGTGCTCACAATCTAAAAAGAAACATAAGATAAACACCAGCAACAGTCACTGGAGGTACTGTGCTGGGGATGGATAGGGTCAGTTACTCTCCCCCTGCTAAATAAAAGAGAATCCACCTTAAAAAGGTGCCTCTTTGCACAGTTAGCCGGGCACAGTACTTGGGCTGCTATGGAAACCGGTGGGGCTTACTTCCAAGCAAACGTGGGTAGGACTGTGACTCACATCCCATTACAAGAAACATCCACAGGAGCAAAGGGGTAAACGGCTTGTTTACTTCCCTTGTAAATGCAGCGGCCGCTCCTGCACAATTAAGGCCGATCGCCTCCAGATCCTCTCCGAAAAATCTTGCCAAGAACACAGGATGCTCTCGGTGCTATAACAGCAGCCGCGTTGGTGCTGCAGGAGACGAAACGAGAAACCAAGAGGTTGGGGAGGGAGAGATGCGGCCTCAACCAGAGCCTTTTCCCCGCGCAGCAGGAGTGCGGGTGGTCAGAGGGAGGCGAAGCGTCTCCTCCTCGACAGGATCTCTGCATCTTCTTGCTAAAACTAGAGGATCTCTCACGCTGGCCACGCAGATCCCCGAGCCAGTGTCGGATTGGTGCTGAAGGGGGCTGATCCTCGACCTAAATGAAAAGGCGCTAAACCGTTTTCAATACAAGCAGCTCAGCGGTTAAGAAGCAGGGCCCCAAACCCCGCCCTGCGCTGAGCGCCGCGCACCGCATCTGCGCCTAGCTGGCTGGCTGAGGAAGACTCACCCGAGACCCGGAGGAGGGGGGCGCAGGCGGAGGATCCTGGAAGGGAAGCGGCACCAACACCACCCCCCATAAGCTCCATAACTACGACGAAGCAACCCCTAACCCCCAGGCAGCCGACCCCCTCAGGATCCAAGAAGAGGGGCGGGAGCAGTTTAACTGCTGGTCAGCGGACGAAGCAGCCCGAATACAACCACGGCCGCCGCCGCAGCCAGCAGTTCCCCCCACACCCGCGCCGCCAAGGAAGGTGGGCGTGGCCCCAGCAGCAACGGCTATCCAGCGCGAGCAAGTGATCCTGCCCGCAACCAATGATAAGCCGACTGGCAGCCGGCAGGCGGGTCTCCTCTGGACAAGTTTCTCTGCAATAGGCTACGCAAGGGGCGAGGCGGGGGGGGGAGCGGAAAGGCGGGCCCAGCCTAACCGGCCCGCTTGGCAGTTGGTGGAGCGGGGGCGCTTGATGGGGGGAGGTGCCCTTCCTCCGAGCCTCGCGCCGCGATTGGCCCTCACCTGCGAGGAGGGGGCGTGTCCCGGCGGCCGCGGCGGCCTCCGCGGGTCTGGATGGCGGGTGAGGGAGGTTTGGGGTGTCTGTCTCTCTCGGCGGCGGAGGAAATCTCGCGAGGCGGCGCGGGCGGGATTTGGCGGCGGCTGAGGCTGCTGCCTGCTTGCCTCCCACCCAACGAGGAGAACCTGGTGTTTGTGTGGAAGGGGGAGGCGGCGGCGGCAGGGAAGCGAGAGGCGCCCCAGCCCCGCCAGCGTCCAGCAGAGGAGCAGCCCCGAGGCGGAGGCCCGCGGATCGGCTTGGGCTCGCCGCCTCCGCCCTCGGCGGGCCCCCGCTCCCCAGCCATGGCCTCGGGCGACACCTTGTACATCGCCACCGACGGCTCGGAGATGCCGGCCGAGATCGTGGAGCTGCACGAGATCGAAGTGGAGACGATCCCGGTGGAGACCATCGAGACCACCGTGGTGGGCGGCGAGGAGGACGAGGACGATGACGAGGACGACGAGTGCTGCGAGGACTGCGGCCCTCACCACCCTCCCCACCGCCGCCACCACCACCATCACCACCACCACCACCCGCCCATGATCGCCCTCCAGCCGCTGGTCACCGACGGCGACCCCAGCGGCGGCGGGGCCGGCGGGGGCCAGCTTCACCTGCACCACCACCCGCACCACCAGGAGGTGATCCTGGTGCAGACCCGCGAGGAGGTGGTGGGCGGCGACGACTCGGACGGCCTGCGGGCGGACGACGGCTTCGAGGACCAGATCCTGATCCCCGTGCCGGCGCCGGCCGGCGAGGACGAGTTCATCGAGCAGACCCTGGTGACGGTGGCGGCGGCGGGCAGCAAGAGCGGCGGGGGCTCCTCGTCGGGCGGCGGCCGGGTGAAGAAAGGCGGCGGCAGTGGCAAGAAGAGCAGCAAGAAGAGTTACTTGACGGGAGGAGGCGGCGGCGGGGCCGAAGGGGGCGGCGGCGGCAGGAAATGGGAGCAGAAGCAGGTGCAGATCAAGACCCTGGAGGGGGAGTTCTCGGTCACCATGTGGGCCTCGGGTGAGTGGAGCGGCCAGGCCGGGCCCGGCACGTTGCGGTGGGGACTGGGGAGGGTCCCGGGGAGCCTCCGGCGTGGCCCGGCGGGCTCTTCCCCCCGTTTTGTTTTGAAGGGAGGCCATGTTGGGATGTGTGTGATGGGCGCCGCCATGTTCATCTCGCCAGGGCAAGTATGGCGGCTCCCCCGAAAAGATGGCGGGGTCTGCGCTGCTCCTGCCTGATTGCCCGGCTCCCTCCGGCGGGGGGGAAAAGGGAAAGAAAGATGGCGGCGGCTCCGCCAAGATGGCGGCCGAGGGAGAGGGAGCGGGGGGGGGAGTGGGCAGGCAGGCAGGCCGCGCGCTCGCTCCCTCCCTCCCTCCCTCCCTGAGTGACTGACTGACTCCTGGACTAGGCCGCAATGGCGTAGTTTTTTCAGCAGGAGGAGGCGGAGGGAGGCGGGGCGAGCTCGGCCTCGGTGCCCTGGCCCTCGTCGCTTCCCCCTCTCGTCGTCTTGTATCTTGCATCTCTTCCTCCTCCTCCTCCTCTTTTCTTCCTTTCTCTCTACCCGGGGCTGCTCCCTTCTCCTCCGCAGCCGCTCTTCCTGCCCTATCTGCTCCGCAGCCAGCGCCTCTTCCTCGTTTGCCCTCCCTCCCCTCTTTCTCGTCATAGCCAAAAGCAAACACCCGAGGGGGCTTCTCTCTCTCCCTCCCCTTACACGTTCCCCTGAACTAGTTCCCTCGCAGCCGTGCTCTTGGACTCTTCTGGCCCGCCTTTTCCCTCTTGCCCCTTAAATCTCCCCTCCCTGTTTTTCTCCTCTTCCTCTCCTTTCTCTCATTGCGCCTCTCAGGCCCCCTTTCACCAGCGTCCACGCCGGCCCGGCGGTTGTCTCGCGGATCCCCCCTCGTGTCCTTTTCCTCTTGGTATCTCCCCGCTCCCCACACCCCCCCAAGGATACATTTGGACAGGATCCCTGCCTGGGGCGAGCTTTCCAGGGGTGAGGTGAGGGTGGTTCAGTGAGGCAGACTGGCTGGGAAAGCTGCTCTTCGCGGCATTGTAGGTTTTCTGTCGAGGGACCGGTAAAGTCTTTCCAGTAGCTGGAGAGTGTTAGAGGGACCAGACTCGGCTGCTGTCTTTCATCACTAGGACTGAGCCCTTTACAAGAATGAAGTTGATGGGCTGTGTCAAACATGTTGAGGAGAAGAGTCCACTCCTGGGTTTCTGGTTTCTTCTGATCCCTTTAGCTGACATCTTAGTGAGTGCTTAAATAGCCAAGAGGCCTGAGAGAGGCCTAAAATAAGTGCCTGGATCATCGACATCGGACTGCAGGAAAGAGTTGGATCCTCTGACCCTGGAGCCTGGGTCCCTGGCAGCAGATTAAGGATAGAGCCTTGACTTTTAAGCTAACCATTCAGGCCTGCCTCTTTTTTACATTGCACAGCAGGTGTATTGAACTTAAACCCTCTGCCCCAATACAGAACTTGTAGTTCTGAAGAAGGTCCCAATATTTCAGAGGAATGATCTTTATATAAAGGGTGCTCTTGTTTCCTGTCTCTGTGTGTGGGTAACAAATGTGACAGCTGTTTACAGCTCTGCAGGGTTTTCAAGAGCTTAACCTGTTTTTAAAAAAGTATTTAAAATAATTTGAATAATAATAGTAATATATTTGTAGAATTACAATTTCTTTTTATTGTTGTGCTTCTTATTGATATGGATGATGTACCGCTTGCCCACAACCTTAAAGGAACTTTTAAAATTTTTACTTCTTTAAAAAGGCCCATCTAGTGCAAGAACTTTTTCTGCACACATTGTAAGCATAAGGCTGAGCAGAGCAAGTGTCATTTTTATAAAGTAGCACTAGGGTATAATCCCCATGTCAGGGTGGTTTGTTTTATAACAGTAAGCTACCTTAGGGCTTTTTTGTTGTGAAATAAAATGAGATATCAATGTCTTAAATAAATCAAGTAAATAAAAGTAATGTTAATTGCTTGTCAAAAGACAGATTTAAATCAAGTGTTCTATTTTGAAATTGAGTATACCATATTCCACGGACATAGATATTGCTTACCGTAACTGAACATTGCAACTGATGTCTTTGTATGAGCTAGGAGTTTAAACCAGAATCCTTTGGCATGTAGTTTCTATGCCTTTGGCACTGCAGAATTATACTTAGAAAACAGAGAGGGAATTCTGTTGGCGCACTCTGTATACATACAAGGATACTAAACAAGATCACTTAACTTTAAGACTAAGCTGCAAAATCTGTTTAGAAGTACTGTGTGTCCCATTGAACAAAGTGTGACTTCTGAGTAACAGCACATATGATCAAGCTATAAGTGCCCGAAACTTTACAGAAACAAGGGCCTGGTAATTACTGTGCAAAATAATGTTTGCTCATGAGGTGGAAAGTAAATTTCTTTACTGCTTGGTTGGAAGTCTCAAATTATGAATGTTTAGGAACCAAACACATTGCACTCATGAGAAAATCAGTTGGTTAGAATTCCCTGTGTATACTCAGAGGATGCTCCTAATGAGATAGAGAGTGGCATCTTCCTGTGTTGACCTGCTCATCCTAGTAGGAAGCCCACAATAATAAAATACATGACTTACGATGTAATGCTTAACCTCAGAATTCAGGTATTTCACCCACAGTTCTCTTTTACATAGAAAAGGACGTAGGGGTGTGTGTCCACACGTGCGTGAGAGGGAGTGGGGTGGGGGGAGATTTCCATGATTCAATAAATGGTTTTCAACACATTTTTGTATTAAACTCAGATTTTCACTTAAAATAGATTATAGTAAGTTTCTTCATTTTTTAAAAAAGAGATCCAGTTTAAATCAATCCAGTGTTGATGTTAAAACATTATATATGCTCTGGGCAAAGGATCAGATACTCCTAAAATGCATGAAGACATATTCCCACAAAATTGAAGATGTTAAATGACTTGCCTTTAGTTAAGTTCATGTATGAAGTATTGCAAGACAAATGTATAAACTTTCTGTTGTACTGCTTTATAAATTGCAGTGATATATATAATAAAAGTACTTCAAATTATCTGACTGGTTTTAAAAAACATTGTCCCAGTAGTAATAAGCTGATTTTACTGATTGTATCAGTGGAATTAACAAAAATAATGTCCTTTCCAGTTTATGCCAAACACAAGGATTAATGATATTTTTTAAAATATCTATGAGATTCATTAGATGCAATGCACCAGCCTTTTGGTGAACTGCATCAATCAACTTGTGAAGTAAAAATGCTATATAGACTTAGAGGCTTCACAGATTTAACTATCACAAAGAGATTATCATCCAGTCCTTCTCTGAAGTTCCATGTATGTATTTATCTTTAGCCTGTCCTGCTGGTTAGTGGGGACTCTCAGCCAGTTGTCTCCTTACTAGTGGCATACCCAGGGGAGCTGTGCTGGTAGCCACCATTGAGGGGGGGGGGCGGCGCTAACAGTGTCCCTGGCCTTGTGTCACTGGACACAATGGTAGGGGCATTGCATAATAGGTAAAACAAAATGGCGGCCACCATCACAACTGCCAAAGAAAGCACCAAACTGCTGCCATGAAGATAAGCCTCCCCAAAACCTTTTTGTGTCATGGGTGGCCCATACTGCTGTTGCATTGCTGAATGGCTGTGAGCTGTTGTAGCTGAAGTAAGCCCCCATAAGAGTTATGGGGGAGCTTGCCTTGGCAGCAAGAGCTTAAAGTGCTTTGTATTGGGTGCCCTGGCAGCCACCATCTGTTTTCACCAGGGCTTCGGTGATTGGTCAGGGGCCCTTTGACTGATAGAGTATTTCTGTTTCTGCACATATACTGTGATAACCTTGGTTATCTTTTAGTAGCCTTGTCAATTTAGTGACTACACTGATTAAGTGCTGTCCATTTGACTCTTAGTGACCACATAGATAGATTCTCTCCAGCATGATCTGTCTTCAACTTGGCCTCTAAGATCTCTCAGTGGTGAATTCATTGCTGTCATCATGGAGTCCATCCACCTTGCTGCTGGCCGTCCTCTTTATCTTTCCTTCAGCTTTCCCCAGCAGTATGCATTCCCCAGCTCTCAAGGGAGCTGGGTCTTCGCATAATGTGTCCAAAGTATGCTAGTTTTGAGCCTGGTCATTTGTGCCTCGAGTAAGAACTTTGGGTTGATATGTTCTATGTTCCATTTGTTTGTTTTCCTGGCTGTCCATGGTAGGCTCAAAAGTCTTCTATCTTGCTTCTTCAAAGTTCAGCTTTCGCATCCATAGAGTGTCACAGGAAATACCATTGTTCAAACTATTCTAATCTTTGTAGGTATAGACACGTCACGGCATCTAAATATCTTTTCCAAGGCCTTCAATCCTACCAAGTGCTAGTCTGCTGCATATTTCTTGATTGCTGGATCCTTTACTGTTGATAATTGATCCTAAAGGGCAGCACAGCAGGGCTTCGGGGGGGTGGGGGGACTACACTTGTCTTAAACTATTGGCTTCTAGAAATGTGTTTTTTAAAACTTTAAATTGGAAAAAGAATCTGGGAAAGGTTCCCAAGAAAATTTCCTCCTTGTGTGCATAAAATTTGCATTGGTTTTTTTCCCCTTAAGAAAACATACAATTCAGATTTTCCTGATGCCCTCAATGGATTGCAGTCTGATTTGGCTTATTGCTTGACCTATTTATATCGTGAAAAAAGCTTCCACCATATTTTCCTGTGCAGTGTTTCCAAAGTTTTTCAAGTAGCCAAGTAGCAATTTTAGAAATGGAAAAATGTCCTGGGAAAGTATGGGGAAAATTTCCACCCCACATTTGATTGGTTCACAAAATATATGCTCAGTGGAGAATATCTTCCCAATTTTCCAGTACCTAGTCACTGCTGCAAAATACATTTGATTTAGATGTAAACATACAGCTCTTTGAATAAGTTGATATATCAGTGATGCAATGCGTAGAAACACTTCAGTTCTCTTCACAAAGACCCTTTATTGCGCAAAAGTTATATAAACTCTTTTGATACAAATTTAGAGGAAGTAGAAAGTGGGTGGTTGTATGACCCAGATGCAATTTGAGTATACAGATTACTGGAGCTTGCCAAGAGCTTTGAGAGCAAGTGCTAGCATGTGCCTGAGTTTTGGATTTCAGTTAGGGCTAACATTGCATATTGTGGTAGTGGTTTAAATGCACATGTGTTAGGGGTCCCAGTTCTTTCTCTAGCCGTAGCATTATAAGAATGCCATTGAAATAAGTGCTGTTATTTCAGGCTTAGTATCTGAAACACACTAATCAGGCCTGCTCAACTTTGGCCCCCTAGCTGTTTTTGGACTACAACTCCCATAATCCCCAGTCACAGTGGCCAATAGCAGGGATCATGGGAGTTGTAGGCCAATGTCTGCAGGAGGGCCAAAGTTGAGCAGGCCTGCATTAGACCTTGTGTGAAGACTGTTGCAACAGTCTTCCCTATAGAAACCTAATGTGGATATATGTTCATAACATGCTTGGAAATTCTGTGCAACTAAGCAGTTTGTGAGGGGTCCACCAGTGCTACTGCATCAACAAACAAATCCATTGCCAACTTTGTGGTTGGCTTGTTAAATGTGTCTCTCTTTGAGGACAGCTGTGCACTGCAGGCTGTTTTATGGTGCATTTAGTAGTAATGGCTAATACTGGTCTAGATTGTAATACTGGTCTAGATTGTAAGTCCCTCGCGGCAGGGAATTGTCCTTGGGACAATTCCTTGCCCTGAGGGACTTAGAATTTAGACCATGTCCTATTGGGGGCGGGGGGGAGCATCATGCACATGAATCACACCATATAAGTAATAAAAACCTGGAAAATGGAAACAGAGAAGTGAAATCTGCAACAAAATGTTTATTTTATTGATGTATATGTGCATCTGCATCTCTTAATTCTCTCTCTCTCAATATTTTGTTTCTTGCATGCTTTGAGTATGGGGGGACACTCCTCATCTTGTCTGTGAGTGGCCTTATCTTGCTGCCCAACAGTTAGCGCAGGGTTACCTGTTTTGCTGTTAGGTGGAGCAGGTGGGACCTGCAACAAAATCTTGCAGTGCCTCCAGCCTTGGAGTGAAATAATAATAATTATAATAATTATTTTTTTACATTTATATCCCACTCTTCCTCCAAGGAGCCCAGAGCGGTGTACCACATATTTGAGTTTCTCTTTCACAACAACCCTGTGAAGTAGGTTAGGCTGAGAGGGAAGTGACCGGCCCAGAGTCACCCAGCTAGTTTCATGGCTGAATGGGGATTTGAACTTGGGTCTCCCCGGTCCTAGTCCAGCACTCTAACCACTACACCACGCTCTGGTGTATTCTGGTCCTGTGGAGAGAGGAGAATTTCAGGAAGGGAGAGGAGGAAAGGGACAGTCTTTTTCTTTCCTATTCTCGAGTTAGTCATATGGCAGTACAGGGTCACTTTTAATACTGGCTTCTAGCCTCAGTGCTGAGCATTCAGGTGCATGATGTGTCTTCCTTGTTTTTCTTTCTTCTTGAAGCATCTTTCTATAGTGCAGGGAAGGTGTATTTCTAACTTCATTGCATGCATGCTCTAATCCCCCCCCCCCCCTTTAGAATACAAACTATAGGAAGTGCTTGAGCAGGCTAATTCCCTTTCTCATCCCACCCTCAATTTTTCTTCTTAAAACAAATAAAACCCTGGCAGCTAGCTTGAGAGTCATCAGAATTATGTAGGTCCTCGAAGGACATAAGACTTTAAAATTTTTAAATTGAAAACTTGCATACCTGGGAATCCACCGACTATATAGAAACCACTGCCTTATTGGTATGGTGGTGGTCTTTCTGTTTTGCTTCCAAAGACTTGGATGGATAGGCAGTTGACCACCTGAGTTTTCTATGAATGTCTTAACAAAAGGGCATGATGGTAGTTATGTCTACAATGGGATACTTAAAATATTTATGGAAATTAATCTGTCAAATGAGGAAATTGAGTCACATTGAAATGAGCTTTTATAGAAAAAAGGGAAGCTCATTTATCTGTATAGAAAAGGGAAAGCTGTGTTAAGCAGTGTGCATGCTCCTGCTTCTTTTCGGATACCCAAATAGTAAAACCAGTTAAACCTAATAAATGTCTTGGATGTCATTACTTCCTTCCAAAATCCTGCATGCATATTTTCAAATGTTGTGGTATGGAGGCCAAGTAGGTTGCAACATTGTTGGTAACCAGCTAGACTTGCTGTAAAATTTCATTTGTTTTACCTTATCTGAGTTTGTGACACTGAAGGATGTATGTAGAATCTCAGGCATTTCATTTTCCCTTCTTTTTTCATGTGTGTGGATGATACAAGGAAAAATGACTTGCGTTATCTAAATCTTTAAAAAGCTGTGTTGCTGCACCAAATACCACAAACTAGCGCCTTCTGAAGCATGCTATAATGAATGTTGCGATTGGGTAGAGTTGCTCCTTATTGTGTGATCTACAAACTGACCATCATCAAATTAAGGGGTAGTGCTTTCCTAGTTGTTTTCTGAGGCTGGGTAGCAGATCACATTCTAGATGTCTATTTCCAGAGTCTATAGCAGAAAGTGAACTCTCAAGACTTATTTAAAAAAAAACACACCCCACCTCCCAGAATGTTAGCAAGCAGAAAACTCTGTTGGATGGCTATGAACTGACCTCTGTCAGGTAGCTTTTTAAAAGGCATTGTTCTCAGTGACATGGTAGACCTCAGATTACAAGTGGAGGCTCAGTGATAGAATGTTCCTTTTTAATGAAAATTCCTTCCATGTAGAAGATCAGATGTTAAGGAGAGAGGTTCTTCCTGGCATATAGTGTTCTACAATAAGTGATAGAGGCCAGGGATGGATTTATTTCCTTGGTGAGAACTTTTCCTAAGACTAAATGCCCCCAAAGCAGAAGATGTAAGTTTAGTGGAGTGTTTCCCAGCCCCTTTTCCCCAGAGGCACACTTGAATTAGGACCTGGTTGTGTGCAGTGCCCCCCCCCCTTTTGGGGGGGGTGAAAGCAAAGCTGCCACACAGTTGAACAAGAAAAGTTTTTTTATCCTCCCAGTGCATTATGGGGTGAGTCAGCTCCAAAAAGCTAGATGGTTAAAATTCCCAGCTTTGCAGATTAATTGTTCCTCTATGCATGGAGATGGGGGCCACTCCTCTATGCGATATTGTGTAAGTCAGCTCCAAATACGGGTGTGTGTGTTAAACTTCCTGTATTTGGAGTTGGCTCATGCCATAATGCAATGGAAGCTAGGCACCTCTTCCTGCTTCATAAAAGAATCAAGCAACCCTTTATTATGGTCAAATAACAAGATATAGCACAATACAACATAAAAGATTGAATCCGCTGCAAAATCTGGCAGGGTAAAACACTCAGGTTTGGTGGCTGATTCACTCCTTTATGCATTGGGAAGGGAGCACCTCCTTCCTGGTGCGCTATGGGGTGATTCAGAGCAGCACACCAACTGTCCAACATACTAGTGTGCCATGGCACACTGGTGGGGAAGAGCACTAGAACCTAAGTCCACTAGAACCTAAGTAGCAGAAATTCAGAATGTATCTGCAAAAACAGGGTGTCTTCTCCATCAGTGCTATGACTACATTACCCCAGATTTGCCACTCTGGCATCTTGCTTTGTTAAGACAACCTTCAAACCTTTACTATGCCTTTGAAGTTTGACCACATGCACAGTGGTACTACCAGATTTCCTGTGCTTAGCCACATTGGCGTTCCTCATGCCTATCTTGTCAAATCAAAGAAACTGTGAAACAAAACTACACAGGTACCCATAATTGCAGTGATTCTTACAATTACAGTAGTGACCCCCCCCCAACTTGTTATACTTAGAGCTTCTAAACATTACCGACTTCCCTCTCCAGGAAGCACCAATAACCTGTTTGGCAAATTGATTGATTGATTGATAAATTTGTATACTGCCTTTCATTAAAATAATTCCAAGGCAGTTCACAAAAAATTAAAAACAAAACTATAAAAATGACAAAATATTAAGCTAAAATATAAAACAAATCTGACTAAAAAGATTTAAAATACAAGCTTAAGAACTGTACAAAATACAAAGAAGCAGCAGTAGAGATAACCATATAAAAGCCTGGGTAAAACGTCAAGATTTAACACACTTTCTATAAACTGTGATGGAGACCGAAGAGCGAATAGCCACTGGGAGAGCATTCCAGAGTCTGTGGGCAGCAACAGAGAAGGCCCTGTCCCAAGTGCATGGCAACCTAGCCTCCCTCATTGTCGGCACCTGGAGCAGAGCCCCCTCAGATGATCTCATCAAGCGGGCAGAAACCTTTGGGAGCAGGCGGTCTCTCAGGTATCCTGGGCCCAAACCGTTAAGGGCTTTAAAGGTCAAAACCAGCACTTTGAATTGGAACCTAAAACACACTGGTAACCAGTGCAGCTCTTTCAAATGGGTGTGATATGATCCCGAAGGGCAGCTCCAGATAAAACCCCTAGCTGCCGCATTTCGCACTAGCTACAGTTTCCGGATATTCTTCAAGGGCAGCTCCATGTAGAGCGTGTTACAGCAATCCAACTGTGATGTGACTAAGGCATGGGTAACTGTGGCCAGATCTGCCTTCTCGAGAAAGGAACACAGCTGGTGCACTAGCCAAAGCCCTGCAAAGGCACCCCTGGCCACAGCCTCCATCTGAGCTTCCAAAAGCAGAGCTGGGTCCAGTAATACCCCCAAGCTGCATACTTGCTCCTTCATTGTGAGTGCAACCCCATCCAGAACCAGTAGAATCTCCTCATCCCGATTGGCTCTCCTACTGACCAACATTACCTCCATCTTGTCCGGATTCAGTCTCAGTTTATTAGACCACATCCAACCCATCACGGCCTCCAGCCCCCGATTCAGGACATCCACTGCCTCCCTAGGATCAAGTGACAAGGAGAGATAGAGCTGAGTGTCATCTGCATGTTTCCAGAGACGAAAGTTTGGGCGGCATATAAATGTGATGAATAAATGAATAAATAAATAAATAAATATTGCTGACAGCTCAGTCCAAGTCCCCGGATGACCTTTCCCAGCGGCTTTATGTAGATGTTAAACAGCATGGGGGTCAAAACCAAACCCTGTGGGACCCCACAGGCCAATGGCCATGGAGCTGAACAGGGTCCCTCAGCACCACCACCTGGATTCTCCCCCGAAGAAAGGACCGGAGCCAAATGATTGTGCAGTTATCTGCGCTTATGGTTGTGTGTACCATCCATGGTTTTCTGGATTTGGGTGCTAATTCCAACTAGCATTAGAAGAGGAATAGCAGGGTGTATCTCCCCCTGTCCTGCCTCCCCCCTCCCCCAAAAAAACCCCTACACTGGGAAACCTCCCAAAGCAGCAGCTCTTGCTCTCTCTGTTTTTCTTCCCAAATCATATTAAGATGATGGGGCACTGAGAGTGCAATCACACACACTCCACTGCCAAATTCAATGTGGATTGTAAGTGGCCTTCTGCCAGGGGCTGTTCAATCTACCCGCCTCTTGGTGCCTTCTTTACTTATTGGTCATCTGCTTCAGGATTCTTTCTAGAATTGCAGGCCTTCTCTCCAGGCACCCCATGCCACCAAGTGGGTCCACTCATGTTGGAGTACTTGCCCTGTTGTGGGAATGGCTGCCACTTCGCATACATGGGTGCCTCATTTCCTGTTACTTGCTCTATATAATTATGAGCCTGCATTCACACACCTAATATCTTATAGAGGAGATTTGGCGGCCCTGACATACATCTGAACCGGATCCCTCCCATATCCACTCTCATCTCCCCTTGTTGCCGTCTTGTTTTCTTTACTCCATACAAGCTTACCTGCTTCTGAGTACATCCTTAAGACAAATCTGATAAAACAGCATCAAGGGATGGGATTGTAGGTGCACATTGTATTTGCAAGGTGTTTTAGGAATGGCTTTAACATACTTTTCATATCCTGTTTATCTACTACCCCATTCCTTGATGCTCCTTTATCAGACACGTCTTCTCTCACCTTTTTCTTTCTTCCTTCAGTAACATACAATCTTTGTATGCAGGCACAAGTTGCATTGAGCATATATTGCATTGTAGGGGCTTTAGAAAACAGCAAGTGTAAAATTGTAGTTCTTAAGATGTGGAAGAAGAGGGGAACCCCTGAGTATGTAGGGTGGAACGATTAGCTATTTTGCAAAATATATTTACTAACCACACACTGTAAAACTCAGTGGCTGAGACCCCAAGTAATGAAGCATGCGCTGTTCAGGGGATGCAGTGAGAAACAGTGCTGCTCCTTTGCATTCTGACTTCTGATCACAATTGCACAAGAGCACAAATATTTTGGAGGGCTCCCCCATACTCCAGAAGCACTCTATCATGATCAATATTATAGAGTGCTTCCAGAGCATGGAGGAGCCCTCCAAAATAACATATTTGTGATCTTGTGAAATTGCGATCAGGATTCAGAATGCAGAGGAGCAGTGTACAGGCTCTCACTGCATGAACATGCTTGAACCACACATGCCTGGTTGGGATCTGCCTTGTGAGAGGTGGAGTTGGAGCTCCAGAGGATGGGAGAACCGCATCGACAGTTCATTGGAAAGTGTCTTCATGACTGATCTGCTCTTGCTATCCCCTTCATTAGTTTATGAATTCTAAAGTCCTGTAGTTTTTCCTGATGTTTTATTCCTCCCTATGCATGTATATCAAAGCATTAAGTAGGGAAAGTATGAGGGTGGATTGATGATGATGAATGGACAGATCTGATTTAAACCAAGTTCCCCCTTGGTACTGAACTTCATTTCCTAAACAATGATGTGTACTGCTAATTGATTTAACTATGAGCACACTTTAGTTTACAACTCAATAGAGCTTTTATACCATCTAGTGGGATATGGTTTTCTAAATCTGGGTGGCAATTTTCTGTTTCATGGCTGCTCCTTCTCAGGTTTTCCATAGTTCTCCTGCTTTGCCCAAGTTCCCCATCAGAAATACAAAGTAGCTAGCCACTCAGAGCAATTGTTTATTGCCTGTGTCTTTATCAGTTTAGAGATAGAATATTCAGGACATAGAAGGAAGGGCAAGTCATTAGTTCCTGGGCAGAGCAGTCTGTCATATGAGGAAACTGAAACTTCGCCTGTTTTGTTTTTTTTAGAGAGTAAATAGTCATGCTTGATTATCAAGCCAGAGGTTGCAGGTTCGAATCCCCGCTGGTATGTTTCCCAGACTATGAGAAACCCTTCCTGTATTCTACCAAAGGGCTCTGTGGTCGCCAGGATTCAAAACCGACTCGATGGCACACTTTACCCTTTAAATAGTCATGACCCAAGTTAGCAAATTAGCTGAAACACAAGAAATCAGTCAAGTAGACATGGTAGAGGGTCATCCTAATGATGCACAGGATGGCATCTTCTAGAGCGGAGTAGGCAACCTTGGCTCTGCAGCTCAGCTGTTGAACATTTTGTTGTAGCTGGGGATGATGGGAGTCATAGTTCAGCAACAGCTGGAGAGAGCCAAGATTGCCTGCCTGCTCTAGAGTCAAAGGCTGGATCCCAGTACCTGTGATGACTTGCCTCTCCCCCCCCCCCCCGCCCCCCATCAAGCCTCTAGTAGCAAGAATGGGTAACAGACAGGACAATAGCAGCAGAATGCATAATCCTCACACGTGTGTCCTCCTCCTTGGGCAGCCCATTGAAGTTTCCAAAAACTCCTTGACAAGAGACCCTCAACAACGCTGTAGTTTACACCATGGGTGGCCACAGAGTGAAGGGGGACAGAACTTCACTTGTGGAGCAAGTGCCTTCTACTGGGCTCTCTCCCCTGCCCATGCTGCATCTTGTGGCGTCGCTGAGGGTCCCTCAACTTTCTGCAAGGGTGTTTTTGGAAGCTGGCGGGGGTGGACAGGATGCCCTGGTGGAGGCAGTGATTGTTTGGACACTGCATTCTGCTGAACATCTCTCTGTATGTGAGTCATTACATATGGTCTCTTTTGCCATATTTATAATGTTTTACCTTGTCTGTGGAACATCCATGGTTCTTTATCTACAGATAAAAAAACCAGTCCTTAACTTCATAAGTGTATTAGAGGGCCATTGAGTCAGTTTTAAGACCATGAATATAGATTTAACAATCTTGTATTCAGGTTTAAGTTGTAACTTTAGATTGTTTTAAACAGAGAAACTTAAGATATTTGAAATCTCTTTTTTAAAAAAAATCTGTTTGCTCCCCTCCTGCAGAAGAAAGTTGCCACCTCTCTGCTAGTGCCAAGTGATTTTCACTATAGCCGGGAAGAGTGTAATCCTGTGGAAGGTGATTGGCTAGGTAATGCAGTGCCCCAAGCCAGGGGTAGGCAATTTATTGTGGCTGGGAATGATGGGAGTTGTAGTTCAATAATAGCTGGAGAGCCACCAAGATTGTTTGCTCCTTCCCTAATCTGATCCTGGTAAATTGTAGAGAATCGATGGATGTAGCCTCTTCCTTCCTTCCTCTTTGTGGGTGTTTATAGAGTGCCGTTTAGTGAAGTGTAACCATTCTGTTTTGTGGTTATTTCCGTGAATGCAAGCCGCAGAGCCTCCATGGCTGGATTGTGTCTGTCTTTTTGACGTTCAATTTTGATAAGGAATAGGTGGGAGGGAGGGCTAATTAAGCTTGGTTTAAAGCCAAGCTTGGTATGCTAGTATCTGCTACTGGGGGAAAAAGTTTGACATGTGCATTCAGGTACTGAGGTGAGAAATGTTCCATGGTTGACACGAAAAGTTGCACGGTGCCAGCATGTACTGTATTTACCTGAATCCAAGACTAGGTTTTTTCCAAGTTCTTTGATATTAGGAATCGGGTGGTCATCTTAAATTCAGAGCCCTGTTCCTTTCAAGTAAATTCAGGTATAACCTGTATTTAACCTCTACCTTTTAAGGAGGTTATCTTAAATTCAGGGTTGTCTTTGATTCGAGTAAATATCAAATCAAAGCACACCCCACTCCACACAGTAGGAGCATAGCTGCCATTCCAGAAATTAGCATATATACCAAACACGATGGTTATTGAGTTGGTAACTTCCAAACTGATAGCAAATGTTGTATGTAAACTAGAATCATTTAGTTGCTTCACCATCATCTTGTGTACTAAAAATAAAAATAGTGTCTTGTCACCTTAAAGACTTCACACATTTATTTTGACACCAGTTTTTATGGACTAGAACCCTGTTCATCAAATGTATATAGTGTTATCCTCAGTTGGCAGGCATGAAGTAGAGAAGAGGAGGGGGAAATCGAACGAAAGGGATATGGAGTTCAAGAGGTACAGTTTGAAACTATTACCATGTAAAGCTGAAGCCATTATTTTTTAAAGCAGGGTGGAACAACCTTGACCCCAGTGTTCCCTCCAAGGGGTGTGTACAGGGTGGATTTGATTTAAATCAAACTGATTTAAATCACGATTTAAATCACTAGCAGGGTGGATAAAAATAAAAAAAATCCGATTTAAATAAAAAAATCCATTTTTTTTTAAATTTAAATCGGATTTTTTTGATTTAAATCGGATTTTTTTGATTTTTATCCACCCTGCTAGTGATTTAAATCGTGATTTAAATCAGTTTGATTTAAATCAAATCCACCCTGGGTGTGTATGTGTGCATGCACTCACATGGTTTTTGATGTCCACTCGGTGGTTACTTTTAGATCCCGCTCAGGTTGAATCAGGAAGGTCCCATTCTGAATGTATGTGCGTGCACACTGCCATGATACTGCTGACCAGAACAAATTTCATTCTGCACACAGATGAAAAAAATTAGAGAGAGCACTGTTTGACCCTCCAACTATTGCTGGACTTCAGCACCCACAATCCCCAGCTACAGTGGTCAGTAGTTGGAGATTATGGGAATTGTAGTCCAGCAACAGCTAAAATTAAGTAACAAGTACAGGGATAATTCACACCAGCAATACTCATACTCTTCCTGGCAATAGTGAAAATCACTTGGCACTAGTAGAGAGGTAGCAACTAAGTTTTCCTGTAGCACCACAGTGGATTCATCCAGACCCTGTGAACAATAGGACCAAATGGCTGTTGCATGGAATGCAAGAGAGTACAGCCGGTGACATTCTTATGTTAAGCTATATGTGTGGGACAAGCATTAACTTCCATCAGCAATAATAGGTGATGATGTAATCTTCCTGGCTGAATGAAGGCTGCAGTCCAGAGCACACTCCCTAGGGGGCAAACCCTATTGAACACATTGGGAGACAGTTGGAAGCATGTATCTGATGTTCAGCTGTTATACTGACTTGGTCAGGGACTTGATGCAGTGGCTTCCCTCATTCATTTCAGCACTGCCAAAGGAACTGCTCTTTGCAATCCCGTTTATTCTCATTACTTAAAGAGCATGTCAGGGATGGAGACCTCACTGGACCTAGACTTGTTGCTGCCCTTTCATAAACTCTGTAACGTCTCTTCTCCACCGACTCCAATGTATTGTTTTCCTCATTAGACAGAGTTATGACTTAAGTTGGAGTTAAGGTTTTGACTTGTGGCAAAACAAAATGGATATTAAATATCTAATGTAAATGTAACTTAGCTCTTGTTAGGAGTTTTGGAAGATGACGCAGAGATGGCCCTAAAAGTGGAGCAAAATAAATAAATAGGGCAGCACTAAGTCAAAAGGTAGCTGTGTGCCTTGAGTTTTCACATCAGGGAGATCTCATATAAGTGCTAAATTGTTTTTGTGCCTGAGGGAAGGTCTGAATGAAACATGTCTGGCATTTGCAGATAATTTCAATAAACACATTGTTTTGCGTACAGTACAGAAGTGATATAGGAAGATGCTGAAAGGCATCATCTCATACTGCACAGGAGGAGGCAATGGTAAACCTCTCCTGTATTCTACCAAAAAAACCCCACAGGACTCTGTGGGCGCCAGGAGTCAAAATCGACTTAACGGCACACTTTACCTTTACCTTTTTAAAGGCCTTGCCTCCCACCCACCCACCCCCTGGCTATTTTTTTTAAGGCCCTAAAAGTTTCAGCCTTGTGAAAGTTTGGCTGGGACTGATAGTGTGAATAGTCAGGCATTTCCCTCTTGATCAGTAGCTGAACTACAGTGCACTTTTTGTTGCAAAAGCTTCTAACTCTCAGTGCAATCCTGTGTGCACTTACCTGGGAGGAGGCCTCATTGAACACAGTGGGACTGGATAAACATGCATTGGGGTACACTGTAAGGGCAAGTAACTTTATATAATTGTTTCTTTTTTAAAAAGAATGTTTAGTCAACTGAGTCTGACTAGTGAAATTGGTTATCCAAAATTTGCTGCGTATAAAATTGCTGTCGTCATCGTCTTCTTTTTTACCACGGATGTTGACTTCACTTGCCTAGCAAGAAACTGGCAGTTGGAGACTTCAGTCTGTGTTCAGATGAAGTTGGAAAGATTGCTCTGGGTGGTGGCCTATTTTTAAACTCTTGCTAGACGAAGGTGGAAATGTCACGTGCCAGCCATCACTTGCTGGACAGTAAACTTGTATAGCTTCTCCTTGGCACTGTGTCAGTGTGCGAGATGTCATTATCGCAGGAATAGTACAGGCAGCACTAAGACATAGAACACCATTGGTTCCTGAAAATTGCATCTTAAATTGATACATCATCAGAACTCGGACCCGTTTTTGCCATGGGAAGCAATGCTATAAATGGGGGATTTGGTTCCTGAACCAAGACTGGATCACCTATTTTTACCAAAATGACCCAGAATATTGTACTAATTTATAGGAAGCTCACTGCACGTAGAGGCCCTCTCTGCTTCGGTTAAAGCTGTGGTGTATCAATCACAGAGATGCAGTGGAGAAGTTGATGGGGGAGAATTAGGAGTTGCTCACCCTCGCCAATCACTTCTTACCCCCAATACAAGCCCTGCTTCTTCTGACAGCCAGTTTCCACCCCTCTAATTCTGCTGTGTGTGTGTGTGTGTGTGTGTGAGAGAGAGAGAGAGAGAGAGAGAGAGAGATCTCTTACTTACTTACCCAGAAAAATGAAGGAGGTAGGAAAGGAGGCAGCCGGGTCGCTTGACTTCATCATGTTGTCATCCTGGGCAGTGGTTTCGAGGGGCGAAGAGACTAGGAAGGGTGTGGGTAATGAGGGTGAGTAATTTCTAATCAGACTCTCTTCACAACTGTGACTGACACAGCAGCAGAGAGTGGTGGTGTGTGGGCTGGGAACAGACCGAGGCCCCTCTCTCTCCATTGCTATCAAGGTGCAGCAGCTGAGCCAGGAGGAGGAGCAGTGGTGGTGGCAGCAGAAGAAGCATCTTGGATGGGCCCATCGGCCAGTCCCTCCGCAGCCTTGGATACAGCAGCCGCCGCTGCAGCAGCTGTCACCAGGACAGCCAGTCTCAACATGATGCGAGCTTGAGCTGCTGCTGTTGTCACCACCTCCTCCTTTAGCCTGCGCTCCAGCAGCTGTCTAGCGGAGCCTTCTCTCCAGTGAGTGTTGCAAAGGTGAAAATATTCACCCATGCTGTAAGTGCCATTCTTCTTAATTTGAATGTTGTGAAATTGAGGACTGCCTGCATAACAGGTGTCATGTTTTTAAGTGGGAAGATGAAAAGCAATTATGTGAGCATAGTAAAGGCAAGTAGAAACGTATTTTGAGAAAGCTTAGTACAACTGGTGGGGATGAACTAAGAGACTAGCCCGGCTGTTGGTGGTGGCCTTCGTGGATGTTAAATCAAAATTCAGTTTGCTCTAATCATTTCAGATGACAAAAAAGACATTGACCATGAGACTGTGGTGGAAGAGCAGATCATTGGAGAGAACTCCCCTCCCGACTACTCAGAATACATGACAGGGAAGAAACTGCCACCTGGAGGAATTCCTGGCATTGATCTCTCGGATCCGAAACAATTGGCTGAATTTGCAAGGTAAGTGATGAGAGAACTTAATTCTAGTCAAAACATCATTCCGTTATGCTCATTCGTATCTTCTTAAATAGTGATAAATTACCTGTTTAGTTTGTGGGTTCAGTCAAAGCTGCTATGTTTTGATAGTCTGAATGAGAAACAAATTGTTCTGAGAGAGAAGACATAATTCACTATGGAGTAGGTATAGCATTCTTTTGCCATTAAGAGCAGCATTGTGTAAGTGTTTTACATTGTGTGTTTTGAATGTAAGTACATTCACCCTTGACACAACCATTTGGAGGAAGTTGTTGCTTTGATTCAGGCATCACACAAAATCATGTTTAAGGGAGCTTAACTATGTTTTGATGTAATGTCTGAATGAACAAACTGTAGTTATGATTGTTTTGCCTCTGGAGGTCTCTGCATGTTGGAAATGGAGACAGACAACTCTAAACCATGGCTTGCCTTTACACTTGGAAAACACATAACATGTTTTGGGTTTTAAAATATGGTTTATGCAAACCATAGTTTGGGGTGGTATCTGAATAAACACATTTTTAAGTAAGATAAGAGGTTGGCTTAAGTGGTGGTCTGGATTGTTTGAGAAGCAAAATCCAGGCAGCTTAGCTCACATAACTGTGTATTACACAAAGACTCACCCGCCAGTTACTTATAGTTTTTTGTTTTGTTTGTTTGTATGGTTTTAAATAATTTGTGTTAAATTGGATGAAATCATTGCAGATTGTTTCAAGTACCTATGACGGGTTAAAAAGCAAATTCACAAACGTTAAGCATAATCTAATGATGTAAGTTTCATCACCTAAAACAGTACATCTTGTATAAAGTTGTACGCACTCAATTAAAAGACCAGGATTATGAATTAGAAACCTGCAGTCAAACAGTGGGTTGATCAGTTCAAATCAACATGTGAACTTGCATCTCAGTATTGTGTGTTGGCTCTTGTTGCCCTAGGGTTTTTAGGTCATAATGCTGCTATGACAGCAGGAACCATAACTAACAATTCCCATCAGTGTCTAGACCACGTAATTGCTTCCTTTAGTCACCCAGTCTCCTCCTTGTTTTTGTTCCAACCGAACTGACAACTCCCTCTTCACTCACAGAAGCTGAACAGCAAATTGTTTAGCTCCCTGTGCAAATGAACATTCTGTGCCAACTCAGCCATCAGTGCCGGAGGCTTCACTGCCACAAGTACAATACTGTATAGATGATTTGAAAAAAGGATTATTTGTTGCTGTAGAGCAGCTAAAGTATATTATGTTACTGATCACTGATGTGTGTTTTTTCTTTTGCAAGAATGAAGCCAAGAAAAATAAAAGAAGATGATGCTCCAAGAACGATAGCATGTCCTCACAAAGTGAGTAAATAATGATTGCTGAATCACTTGCAAGGCAAATATTGAGAAAGCTAATTGCTTTCTATGAGAATAATAGCATCATCATCATCATCATCATCATCATATATTTAAGCTTAATAATAATATGTATTAAGCTTAATAATAATAATGTATTAAGTATAATAATAATAATAATAAATAATAATAATAAATGTATTAAGCTAATTTGCTTAATACATTATTATTCTCAGGGAGCAGTAAAAAACACCTTTGATGGAATGCTTCTTAACATCAGAATTTAAGCTTCAATGGGCCATTCTGTTTTTTAAAAATGGTATACTGGATCATTTAGTATTTCAACAGACAGGAAGTAGAAGAGACATAACTGCTAGGGTGGAAGAGAAGGAGCACATGTATTAAAAGTATTAAAAGCTGTAACAATTCTAGTTGAAATACAGTGCACTTATGTTCACAGTGAAAGAACATTACTACATTCCAGCTAAAATAAACTGGAATATCTGAACCAAGAGCCTCCATTGTTCAGTGGGCCTTGTATTTAACATTCTCGTCATGCTCTTTAGAAAACCAAACTTGTAGAATGTTTCTGAGAGTTGGGATTTCTTGGGGCATGGTGGCTGAGCTGTATTAGTTGATCAAGATAGTATAGCTGTGTCTGTCAGTAAGTGTGAAAAATAGATTCCCAATACTATTTTCATTCCTCACAATCCAAAAGCAGTATCTCTGTCTCCTTATCTAGAAACAAGCCTGCCGGAGTTGGCTTCTTTTCAGTCCGGTCCATTTGGTGGCCTTGTTCTGCTGCCAGTATCTCATGGAATGGGCTTCTCCTGTTACTGCAGTAAACTGGAGACTTGCCTACAATCACCAAAAGAAACATAGAGTTCTTGCACATGATCGGGAGGGTCTGGTTTGGGGCTTGGAAGAGTTCTTACCAGTGTTCCCTCTAAAGCGTGCACACACAGCTGCGCTCACAAGACTTTTTTATATCCACTCAGTTAGTTTTAGACCCCGTTCAGGTTGAATCAGGAAGGCCCCGTTCTGAATGCATGTGTGCGCACACTGCCTTGATACTCCCACCCAAAACAAAACTCATTCCGCAAACAGGTGAAAAAAATTAGAACACTGGTTCTTACCCCATACTGAGCAAACGAGTAGAGCCTCTGTTGAGCTCTGCAAGCCCAGCAAACATACAAGAGTTTTAGTGCTGAGCGCAGAGCTGGGAATTCTGCCAATAATTGGGAGAACCTTCCCACAATGCACCATGCTGCCAGGAGCCGGGAAACCCCATGGTGTCAGCAGCCATACTCACGATGATGGAGATGGGCAGGAGGCGGGCCTAGTTCTGTTGAAGCCAGTGCTAGCATGAGACCATAGAGTGTGCTGTTCAGAGGGGCACATTCACAGCTAGCAGCCCCTTGGGCCACAGTGCACTCTCACAAACATGGTGGTCAACTGCTGGGACCTGAAAGCACCAGGAAAAGCGGACTTAACGTGATTGACAAGCCTAGGTATCAGGGCCCCAGTTCTTCACTAACCTTGGTAAACACTGAGGGTTAAAATCAGGGTTACCCAGATTTGGACTACCAGGGCTTGGGGGACTTGCCCTAGTTCACAAGCATGCAACCCTGGGTTGGGGCATATCATCCAGATTTAGATGCTTGTATGAAGAGGCTTATATTATGTACAAGGTGATTTTTGCTAAATAACCAGAGGGATGATTCAGATCTTGGAACTTGCCCAATGAATAACGGAGCGTGTTTGTATTCTTTTGAAGGGCTGTACAAAGATGTTCAGGGACAATTCAGCCATGAGGAAGCACCTGCACACTCATGGGCCTCGAGTACACGTCTGCGCAGAATGTGGCAAGGCCTTTGTGGAGAGTTCAAAGCTAAAGAGGCATCAGCTAGTTCATACTGGAGAGAAGCCCTTTCAGGTAATTTGCCCCCACCCCCACCCCAGTAGTTAGGCTGACGCCCCAGTAATGCTGTTCTGGTGCTAGGGGTAAGGAGTGATTTTTGCCAGTCTCTCCTTCCTTTTGATGTCCATGTGCCTCCTGAAATGTGTCCCTGTGGGTTGTGCAGCCCTTAAGTACATATTTTTGGGAGGCACAGTGGGCATCGGAAGGAAGTGGGAGATAGGTAAAAATTGCCCCTCCCCTGTAGTTCCAGAGCAGACATCAGCCTGGCTAAGACTCATATCCAGTCTGCACTCTGTGTCGTTCGTATTGATAAAGTGTAGTTTCCTTTGAAGGGGGGAAAACTGTATCTGTTTTCAGATAAAATTGTGTGATTAGGTGATGTGAGAAGAGGCTAGGTGTGCAGAGAGAGAGAGACTAATCCAGTTCCCTATAGGTCTCTACTCCCTGCAGCATGAAAAGAGGGAGAAAAAGTCCCAAACCTGAGGCCTCAGAGGAAAGTTGTGTAACCAGCTACTGAAAATCAATACAGGTCTCCTGAACCCTGGTATTTGTAGTAGGCAGTATATAGAATTTATTAGTAAATATAGGCTTCTTGTTTATTTACTGAACAAGTTGTTCCTGACAAAACAATGCTTGAAATATAGTTAAATTATCACCTTTTCTACCTCTCCCCTTGCCCCACAAAAAAAAAAAGAAAAGCATTCCAGATTCTGGCTGCATTTCTTCACATTCATCACTGTTGATGACTTTAATTGCTGAAGCACTTGCAAGCAGTTGATGTAGATGGAGTGCAATATTTTGAGAACTGTCTCTCCCTTTTCTGACATGCTGCATTTTCCCACTACAGGCCAGGCCTCAGAGGTTATGTAGGTGTGGGATGTCTTTCCCTGATAAGTCATACTGTCTAGTTTGCCCGATCAAGATGTACAAACTGGACAACATCATAAACAAATTGTATGTTGGTTTTCTGTTTTCTCTGAGGTTCTTATAATGTGCTTGTATGCAAACTGTCTCCTCTATAATAGGAACAATAAACCGAAACCTGGGCAGTGGAGATGTTCTAGTTCATGTATTTCAAATTCATTGTTTTATAAGCTGACGCCTGTATGCTGCTGCTGTACCCTTGTTGGTAGGAGGCCTCATTTGCCATACAGGGTATTGACTGGCACCTATATAAAGCAGCTGCCTTTTGCCTCCCTGGCAGAACTAATAGCTTTTTAAAGTGTCAGCTGTAGTGTTCTCTCATTCTTAAACCAGTTTTGAAATAAAATCTAAACTTATCCAAACAGTATCTTAAATCTAAACATACAACCATCTTATGAACCTTTGAAAGGCTGCTTTTCTTTGTAAAGAAAAACCTGGGTGAAAGACACTTTCGTCAGTGATTACTATATTTGTCATACAGTATAATAGTTCATGTATTTATGTTAGGGCTGGATATGGGTTGCCAGGAACGGGCAAGTTGCCAGAGGTGTTGTCCATTGATCAACCTTTTACACTTGTGTTATGCCTAGTAACGACATGATCTTTGAAGCTGATAGTTTAAACTTGCATCTCATGGAGATCACTGATCTGTCAGTAACCACTTTGCGGGAGGGATTGTGGGCAAGGCAGTTAATTCACAATGTAGAAAGGGTGAACTAAAAGAAATTAACATTGGACCAAAGAAGCGCCTTCTAGTGTGGGTTCCATCCAGTACCTTACAAAAATCTGTAATGACTGCAGATCTTGAGAGAGACTCTAGTCAGGAGTACTTTGAAGAACTGTTGTGCTGGCTAAAATAAGAAAATTCCTTGGTGATTTAAATTGCCTTGGTTTTAGATCAATTCACTGCACGCTGGTGAAGTAGCTACTCATGCCTCTCCCATTGGTAGTCTTCCACCTTCAGTTTGCAAATTGACAGTCCAGATTATCTCAAAAACTGATCAGATACCCCTAAGCCAGGCATCCCCAAACTGCGGCCCTCCAGATGTTGCTGAACTACAACTTCCAGCATATCCAGCCACAAAAAAATTGTGTCTAGGGATGCTGGAAGTTGTAGTTCAGCAACATCTGGAAGGCCGCAGTTTGGGGATGCCTGCTCTAAGCACTGCATTGTAGCATTTATAGAGAGTACTGAGTGTATTCTATTCTGAGTGTATTCTATTCTGAGTGTATTCTGCGCTGTGTTCAAAGCAGAATCCAGCATTCAGAGGACAGCTTCCTCTTTTAAAAGAAGCCAGTTTCTAGCACTTAAGATCATGGGGAATAATTTAAATTATGTGTGACTGATGCCTGGTGACATTTCAGAAGTGGAAGAGGGATGAACAGAACTACTGCAGGGGGAAAGGGTATCTGTGCCCTGCACAACTTGACCCTCTGCATGGACACATAGCCATGCTTATAGGCATTTGCGATGTTACCTGAACTTGCCTCTTTTGTTGTTGTTGCTAGATAAATTATTCATTTCGTTTGATATAGCTGGCTGCTGGTAAACTGTGTCAAGTGTGCAGGAATTAGTTTGTCTGTTCAGAGCATCAAAAAGTGCCCATGCCAGACTGCAGGTGATAGTTGGCTACATCAAGCCTGTATAATTTGTGCGCCACCAAAATAAACTCAACCCTTCACCCGTGTATGGTGACCCACTGGGGCCTGCCTGACACTGCCAAAAAAAGGAGGTGGTTCTTTGTGTTATCCGCACAGTCCCACTATTAGATTCCTGCAACAAACATATTCTAGAGCACTTGGACTATGACGGGAGCACTGGCCCTTCTATCAAGCAAATGAAGTGAAATCTGTAAAGTGGGTGCCACAGCAGAGAAGGCCCTGTAATATCTGCAAATATGGCACATTCATTCATTCATTCATTCATTCTCTCTCTCTCTCTCTCTCTCTCTCTCTCTCTCTCTCTCTCTCTCTCTCGTATATACTTCTCACCAGTGCATCAGACTATAGGATTCTGCTATATGGTATTGATTTACAAATCGTAGTGTGGCCAGACTTGCAAAGATGATTTCCACGATTTCTCCCACTTATAGGGTCTCATGAAAAAACTTCCTTGGAGCTGGGATGTATGGAATTGAAGGCCACAGTGATCTGCACAGTGGCCTCCCCCCCCCTTTTTTCTTTTTCTTTTGGCTACTGCAGTGGCTGAGAAAGTCAGCTGCAATCACAGAAATGGTTGTTGACTACAAGGGCTTTATCCAAGAGCCAGTGTGGTGTAGTGGTTAGAGTGCTGGACTAGGACCGGGGAGACCTGAGTTCAAATCCCCATTCAGCCATAATACTTGCTGGGTTACTCTGGGCCAGTCACCTCTCTCTCAGCCTAACCTACTTCACAGGGTTGTTGTGAGGAGCAACTTAAGTATGTAATACACCACTCTGCGCTCCTTGGAGGAAGAGCAGGATATAAAATGTAAATAATAATGTACAAGCCAGCTTTATTCATAGGTTTCTTCATATGATTCTATGTATTGGAGGGAGTATATGGCCAGCTTGCCATATGTGATCTGGCTCTACTTCCAATAGAACTCACTTCTGAATAATCAAAGATTCAGCTTGGCACGGTGAGGACCAGGTTCAATCTAGTAAACGGAGGAACAGATCTTTATTTGCAAGCATTTCTTTTTAGACATGTTCCTAATGTCCTCTATTTTCCTTCAACAGTGCACATTCGAAGGATGTGGCAAACGCTTTTCACTGGACTTCAATTTACGCACGCATGTGCGAATTCATACTGGAGACAGGCCCTATGTGTGCCCTTTTGATGGCTGTAATAAGAAGTTTGCTCAGTCGACTAACCTGAAATCTCACATCTTAACACACGCAAAGGCCAAAAACAACCAGTGAAACTGCAAGAAGGAAGTTCTTGAACTCTCAAAGCATCTTTAACTTACAGGAGAATGGTTGAGAATAAATAAGCCTCCCCCTTTGTATATTGTTTCTAGGAAAGAATTTAAAAAAAAGAAGAAGAAAAAAAGAAGAGAGCCCTACCACACCTAAAAGACTTGCTTTTGATAAAGTAGCAAAATAAACTCTAAGGCCGCATTGCTACAATGCTTGATTTTGCTCTGTAATTTCGTTCCAAGAGCATGGTGGTTTTGTAATGCGTGGCCCCGCTTGGAGGAGGCAAACAGTTCTGGACTTGCATCAAAGACAGTTCTTTCTACAACAGTGCTAAAATTGGACTTTTCACATTGTTATAAATATGAAGCTCACCTGTTGCTTACAATTTTTTAATTTTGTATTTTCCAAGTGTGCATATTGTACACTTTTTGGGGATATGCTTAGTAATGCTATGTGTGATTTTTTTCTGGAGGTTGATAACTTTGCTTGCAGTAGATTTTCTTTAAAAGAATGGGCAGTTACATGCATACTTCAAAAGTATTTTCCTGTAAAGAGAAAAAAAGTTCTATAGGTTTTGTTTGCTATCTTAATTTTTTTGGTTGTATTCTTTGATGTTAACACATTTTGTATAATTGTATCGTATAGCTGTAATGAAATCATGTAGTAACAAATATTAGATGTGATTTAATAGTGTTAATCAACTTAAACCCATTTTAGTCACTTTTTTTGGGAAAAATACTGCCAGATGCCGATTGTTCCGTGTACTTTCTCTTTGCCTGTTCAGTTAAGGAAAGTGGTGCTCAGTTGTAGAATGTATTGTACAGGCACTGATCTTTTTAATAACACCTGCTATGTACATCCCATGTAATAGAGTGGGCAACAATAAAACAGTGGACCTGAAGAAAGAATATGGCAGAAAATTATCTGTAAGCACAGTCTATTTTCTTCTGTTGTCGAGATCAAATTATAGTTCTTTAACCTCCCAGAAATTGGAAGCTAAATAAAACTGAAGTTACCTTTACGTATATATATATTTGCATTCAATTACAATTATTTAAGTGGTGCACGTTCAGCACTGTACTAAAACACCGACTTGAGTAGCGTTAAGCAGGTACAGTGAAGATCCTGGTCTCGGCAGGTGTGATGGGACCTCCCACTGACTAGTGCACTTGGAGCTGGACTGTGGTTAGTACATTTGAGCCTCATTCTCTGTGGATAACAAACTGGTGGATGCCTCTGCTACTTTCTTCCAACAAGGTAAGCTGATAAGCTTGGGGTACAGTCTGGGGAGTGGCACCATGTGAACACTAACTTAATACCTTTGCTCATCCCATTGGGTAGCAGTGGTGTTTGTGCAACAGCACAAGCAGTTTCCCCAACTCCCCCCGCCCCTTGCTGCAGCCCCTGCAAGTCCTCCCCAAAAGCTATTCCTGAGGGACCTTGGGGATCGTGTGCAATGTGGATTCTGCCACACCACATCTACCTTCCTTGAGTGGAACTCTACTTCTACCAGAGTCCTATTCGGATGTTATTTTGCAGGCTGTACTCGCATACAACCTACTGCAGTGCACCAAAAGTCCCTCCTCAGCAGGCACTCACACTCATAGACCGAATTCAGACGTAACACAGAGCAATGGACCTCCACCTCCCACATGCTTACCTGTTCAAGTTTGGACATAAGCACTGGAGAGACTGCAGAGAGGAGGGGGAGCTGCCTGCCAGGCTGTCTCCTATGATTGATGGACCACCTTGGCAGCCAATCAGGATAGAGAGAGGGAGGAGCTTCCCTCAACTCTGGTCCCAGGGAAGGCTGCCTCCATTACTGAATTCGGATATAATGGGGGCAGCCGCAAACGGGAAGCCCAAGCAGTGAATCTCACCAAGGGTTCAAATTGGAGTTGGGTGAGTGAACCCTCAGTTTGAGTTAGGGTCCAAATTGTGGCTTCACACATCCGGGGACACAGTTACATGAACCCCAGCCTCATGTAACTCTGGTTTTGTGCGATGTCTGAATGTGGCCATAGAGTTCATCTGGCGAATGCTGTAAGCATGAGTGCCTGCCAGGGAGGATGAATAAGTGATGAGCTGCTGGGGAGAGACTTCCAATGCACTGTCCAAGCCGAAGATAGTATCAGAACAGGGCTCCGGCATTCAGGGATCTCCCCGCAGCCTCCCACACAATTGCTGAGCACCCCTTGATGCTCAGAAATAGGCTCGGGAGGTGGGGTAGATTGGGGCTGCAGTGGGGAGGAAGGGTGAGAAAAATGGCTGGTGTGAGTACTGCTCTGTTGCATATTGTATCTATAAAAATAGCTATTTTAAAAAATACTCATGAAGTTTGGAACCAGTCCGCTAGAAATCTACATCATAGCATAGCACAAATTGCACTGGGAAACCCACTTTTTTTTATTTACAGTAGTGGCATGTATATATCTGTTTCTCTGGAAAGGGTTTCGCAACAAAATGACCTGGTTCAGACATGCTGTTCCTGGTTCAGACATAGTTTTGGATAAGGCATGAGCTTGAACTCCCCCCCCCCCGCCCATCCACCCCTCCCCCAACCTTGTACGTCTGGCGACATAAATCTACCCATTTTAAGCTACAGTTTGGGACATCTGAACTGGAAAACCGCCTTGAGTGTTCCCTATAAACCATGATTGCAAATCAGGTTTGGCTTTGCAATCCTGGTTTGTAGGGGCATTCAAACTATGGTTTCCTGATTCAGTTGTCTCACCAAACTAGTTCAAAAATCCAAAAAGTCCCCTTCAATGTTGAGCAAATGAGTGGAGGAAGGAGTACTCAAACATGTTTGTGCTCTATCCAGCAAATAATCAAATAATTTTTCTTTACTATTATGTCGGGTAGCTCTTGCAGCCTGCTGTGTGTAGCCTATACTTTTACAAAAAACTTGTGACAAGTTGGTTCGAAAGTTGAATTTTATGACTTGCATTAATTAGACACCTCTAAGTAACTTAGTGTAGTAAGGATAAATTTGAAATACTTTGCTACTGTGCATAATTGAGTTGCACAGAAGGGCAAGAAGCTATGCAGGGCACTGAATCCCCCTACCCCTTTTCGTAAATCTAGTTCTGCTTGCCATAGAATGTTAGGCAACCAGTGAGGATCTAATGCATAGTGGGTCTTAATGTGATTTGACAGCACAGTCAGGTGCCCAGTGCATATGAACGACTTGATTTTTTAAAAAAATCATATGCTAATATTGCAACACAAACGGTAAAGAGGTCGTGTTCCCTGTGCTGCATCTTGAAGTCTCATTCCTAGGCTTGCATGTTGGATCACAGAAGGGGGCATTAAAGTGCTTGAAGCAGAGTGAATGTGGCTGATCCGTATTGGCAACATTACCTTATCCAAACACTGTAGGAGAAGTGGATCTAGTGTTTGGAGATCCTTGGCTACTAATTAAAGCATTACACGGCCAATGAATTGAACTGATGGTGCTGGCATTACAGCAACTTGCAGATGGAAAACGAGTTTGTTCTCATGCATGCTAAGGTCTTTTGTGGAGGGGAGTCTCATCCAAATCTTTGGCACAGTGGTGCACCACTGGTGGATGTTCCTGTGAACTGAAGGAGAGTTCTGTTTGGGCAAGGACTCCTTGGGGTGGTTCCCACGATCAGTGGGGGTAGCCTGGAGAGGGTTTGCAGGAAGAGCAGGCTTGGCTTAGCCTGCTGTCCCCACAGACGAGCAGTCAGTCTGCTCTGGGTGGCTCAAACGACTGCCGGTGGGGGCTTAGGAGTTTGGGGACCGCGCGGCCCCTGGAAGCTCCCAACATGCTTCCAGGTCATGCTGGAGAGACCCCCGAGCTGGGAGGCTGCTTTTGAGTCTCCTGGTCGGGGATCTACTTGTGAGTTGCCGTGGCACGGAGCCACGCCGCGGCAACTCACGATCAGAAAAACTGGGTATGCGGCGCACTCGCTCCGCAAACCCGGTTTAAGGGCAGGGCTACTTAAGTGGGTAACCTGCTTAAGAACCACCGGGCTCTCAGCTGAGCCCGGTGGTTCTCACGATGGGAGGAAATCGGGCTAGCCTCCTCTAGCCCGATTTTCTCCCATCGTGTGAATAGCCTCCTTGTGTGAGTGCAAGTCTTCTGTTCTGGAAGGAGCTGCTACCGATGGTGCACTGGTGGATGCTGCCCATTGGTTTTCATACACTTTGTTAGATAACACACGATCTGTGTGCAGAGCCGAAACGGGGTCTGCGAAGGAAAGTGGGTTTGACCCGCTCCCTCTGACAATCAGGCAGCACTCCCTGGGCGGCCAGATGGGCTGTCCAGACAATTACCGGCTCGGTCATGGAGCCGGTTGGGGTGGTGGGGCTCGGGGGCCTCCCAGCCCCCTGGAAGTGCCATAAGGCACCGTGCAAGTGTGCGGTTCCTTGTGGGGAACCTCCCGATGCCAGGAGGCTTCTTGTTAGCCCCCCAGTCGGGAGGCTACTCATGAGTCGCTGCGGCGCGGAGCTGTGATGTGATGACATGTGATCTTTTAACCTGGTTTTCGGGCGCTTTTGCACCTGGGTTAGTGTCGGGCTTCATAAGCAGGTTTGCTGCCCTGCCATGCATCTTCTATTGCTGTACACGAGCAGCAGGAACTGTGCTGGGCTACCTTGTTCCTGCTGCTCGTGAGAATCGCCTCAGAACAGTCTATGCATTTGGGATTGTGCAAGGTTCTCTTGGGTACCATTTTGTGCCTCTTGGAGCTTTGTAAAGTAATGCTGAATTCCTGTACTTTCATTGCAGAACTACCTCTTCATTTTATGTGAAAGTGGTTTCTTCTACTGCAACTGAACTGATTTCTGTTGTGTGTGTTTTTTGAAGAAGGCAAGAGGAAGACACAAGTGGAGTGTGTAGTTGACCCTGGTTGCCTTTCATCTTCTGAATGGGTAGCCAAAATTTTCCTGTGTTTAGAGAAGGTGGCAGGACTTTTGATATACCTACAGCCATCTGATATACTTAAACATCTAAGTTAGAAGATGAGGCTGTAGTGGTGGGAGCATCTGCTTTGTATGTGGAAAGACAGTATAGTACATGAACTAGCTGGGGTGGCTGGTGGTATCTGAGGGGGATAAATGTTCATGTGATTTATTTATTTTTTCCCCACAGCCCTAGAGATGGAAAATAGGTGGTAAAGGTAAAATGTGCTGTCGAGTCAGTGTTGACTCCTGGCGACCACAGAGCCCTGTGGCTTTTCTTTGGCAGAATATAGGATGGGGTTTACCACTGACATCTCCTGTGCAGTATGAGATGATGCCTTTCAGCATCTTGCTTTATCTCTGCTGCCCAATATAGGTGTTTTCCATAGTCTGGGAAACATACCAGTTGGGATTTGAACCAGCAACCTCTAGCTCCCTAGGCAAGTTACTTCCCCGCTGTGCCATTAGGTGGCTTGTAGCATTGCAACATTTTCAGTTTTCTATGTGTTGTGCTTTTATTGTCCTGACCATGGGGCCTGCAGTGGCCAAACTTGCAGTGGTGTTTAAAAGCTTATACAAGTTTTTTAAAAAACTACCACTATAACATATTTATATGCTATGATGTGTCTGTACCTACAAAGATTAGAATCGTTCGGACAACAGCAAGAGAGAGGCCATGCTCTCGGCTCCTGCCTGTGGCTTCCAGCAGCATCTGGTGGGCCACTGTGTGGAACAGGATGCTGGACTAGATGGGCCTTGGACCTGATCCAGCAGGGCTGTTCTTATGTCCTCCAAATATTTCTCCATGGAGAGAATACATGAACAATTTTGTTTGTTGTTGCCCTAACCCTGCCTGGTCTAACCCTTTGTTCTGAGCCAAAATGACTGCAATTTTACCCCAATTGTTTGAGGATAGGGATAAAGAAGCGTTGATAATACAAAGAAATCTGTAAGTGCATCAATGCTATCACATATTTTCCATCTCTATGGGGATAGATGTCAAAAATTGCTATACGCATCTGTCCCCTGAAACGGAACCAATGGCCAGAATTTGTCATAGACTATTAGGACTGGGGGAAACCCCTACCTGAAACCTTGGAAACCGACAGCCAGTCAGTGTAGACAACACTGAGCTCAGCGGACCATGGGGCTGACTCAGTGTAAAGCAGCTTCCTGTATTTCTATGATATTATTTAAAATTAAAAAAATTAAATTGTGTTTTAAATTTCTTATTTTTGTTTTTAATTAATGTTTTAATGATTTGTCTTGTTGTAAAGCGCCCAGAGATGTAAGTTTTGGGTGGTATGAAAATATCTTAGTTAGCCAGTTAGCTAGTTAGCTAGTTAGTTAGTTAGTTAAATAAATAAATTTGTTTGTTTGTTGGTTGGTTGATTGATTGATTGCAGGAGTCTTCCCTTTTCCTTCCCTCATCCTATGCCAATTCTAAACATTCTCTCTGTCATATGGAAATGGGGCTGTAGCTCAGAGGCAGAGCATCTGCCTTGCACGCAGAAGGTCCCAGGTTCAGTCCCTGGCATCTCCAGGTAGGGCTGGGAAAGACTCCTGCCTGAAACCTTGGAGAGTTGCTACCAGTTGGTGTTGACAATACTGAACTACATGGACCAAAGGTATGACTCAGAATAATGCAGCTTCCTATGTTCATAAATTCATGGGCATCTGGAGTGGGGTAAGAGGGGTCAGTTGCCCCCCTCCCAAATGAGCCAGTCCCACTGAATTTACCCCCAGATAAGTACATATAAGGTTGCAGCCTTTGCTTTGCTGGGAAAAGTCCCACGGACTCCCATGCATGGATTGGGTTGTATGCATTTTTGTACATTAATCAATGCTTGACATTTAAGCAGGGCCCAGGGTGTAGGGGTGGGGTGGGGGCTTTCAGGCATGTGGGACACTCACCATTGGCAAACTCCACTCATCTTGGCTTGAATCCAAATATGCTGTGTGCAAGGTCCCCCCCGCCAATTTCTGCCAACTCCCCTGACTCAATTCCACACCATTGACCTTCAGGCAGATTTTGTTTTGTGGGAAGGGGCTACAATGGGGAGGAGGGGGTGCAGGGAAACCCTGTTGGGCAAGCAAAGTACTGCTTTATTTGGATCCAGCCCATCGTGTTTTCAGTCCCTATTATACTTGGGGAAGTTGTCTCACTTTCTCACTCAGCATGGATTATCATAAGAACAGCCCTGCTGGATCAGGCTTAAGGCCTATCTAGTCCAGCATCCTCACACAGTAGCCCACCAGCTGCCTCTGGGAAGCCCACAGGCAAGAGGTATGTGCATTCCCTCTCTCCTGCAACTGGTATTTAGAGGAATCTTATCTTTGTGGATGGAGGTGGCCTATAGCCCTCAGGCTAGTAGCCATTGATAGACCTGTTCTCCATGAATTTATCTAAACCCTTCTTAAAGCTGTCCAGGTTTTCTGCTGTCACTACATCTTGTGGCAGAGAATTCCATAGGTCAACTATGTTGTGTGAAAAAAGTACTTCGCTTTGTCAGTCCTAAATTTCTTGGCAATCAGTTTCATGGGATGACCCCTGGTTCTAGTGTTATGTGAGAGGGAGAAAAATTTCTCCACACCATGCATGATTTTTAAGACCTCGATCATGTCTCCCCTCAGTCGTCTTTTTCTAAACTAAAAGGCCCCAGGTATTGTAGCCCTGATCATCTTGGTTGCCCTCTTCTGCACTTTTTCCAGTTCTATAATGTCCTTAAGATAAGGTGAAATGTATGCAATATTCCAAATGTGGCTGCACCATCATTTTGAATAAGGGTATTATAGTAGCAGTTTTATTTTCAAACCCCTTCCTAATGATTCGAAGCATGCATTTTTCATAGTTGCTGCAAAGTGAGTCAATACTTTCATCGAGCTGCCCACCATGACCCCAAGATCCTTCTCTTGCTCAGACCCTATCAGCATATATGTGAAGTTGGGTTTTTTTTTGTGTGTGTCTCAATATGCATCACTTTACACTTGCTAACACTGAACCTCATTTACCATTTTGTTACCTATTTCCCCAGGTTGGAGAGATCCTTTTGGAGCTCCTTGCAATCTTTTGGCTATCACTACCCTAAATAGTTTGGTATAATCTGCAAATTTGTCCACTTTACTGCTTACCCCAACTTCTAGATCATTTATGAACAAGTTAAAGAGCACTGGTCCCAGTACAGATCCCTGGGGGCCCCCACTTCTTACTTTTCTCCATTTAGAGAACTGTCCATTTATTTCTACCTTCTGTTTCCTGTCCTTAAACCAATTACCAATCCACACATGAACCTGTCCCCTGATACTCAAGAGTCTTTGATGAGGAACTTTGTCAAAAACGTTTTGGAAGTCCAGATACACTATGTCAACTGGATCACCTTGATCCACACACCTGCTGACATTCTCAAAGAACTCCAAAGGTGGATGAAGCAAGGTTTACTTTTGCAGAAACCATGCTAGTTCTCCTTCAGCAGTGCCTGTTAAGGTTAACAATTTTATCCTTGAGAATGCTTTCCATCAATTTGCCTGTAACAGATGTTAAGCTAACAGGCTTGTAACTAGGGATGTGCACAAATCGGTTCGCAGGCCATGTTGGAGGCCTGCGAACTGGTTCGCTGGTCCGGCGGACCGTTGCTGGGGTGTGTGTGTTGCTTTAAGGGTGGGGCGGGGGGGTTGTACTTACCCCTCCCGCCGCCTTCCCCCCCCTCTGGTGCTCCATTTTCAAGTAAAATCTTTGGGGCGACAGCAGTCCTCCCTGCTGCCCCTGCACCCTTGTTGTCTGCTAAAAGCGGAAGTAACTTCTGTGCATGCGCCTGCCGCCTCCGGGTGCGTCACGCACGTCACTGTGACGTGTGTGCACGGCAGTGGGTGCATGCGTGGAAGTTACTTCCGCTTTTAGCAGACAACAATGGGGCAGGGGTGGCAGGGAGGACTGCTGTTGCCCAGAAGATTTTACTTGAAAATGGAGCGCCGGAGGGGGGAAAGTGGCGGGAGGGGTAAGTACAACCCCCCCACCCTTAAAGCAACACACACACCCGGTGTTGGGCTGCGCCTCCGCAGTCCGTGTACATCCCTACCTGTAACTTCCCAGATTCACCCTGGATCCCTTTTTGATAATCAGAATTACATTGGCTACTTTCCAGTCCTCTGGTACAGAGTCTGACTGTAGGAACATTTTTGCTAGGAGATCAGCTAGTTTACATGTGAGTTCAGAACTCTTGGGTGGAAGCCATCTGGCCCTAGCGATTTGTTAATTTTTAGTGTTTTCAAGATAGTTTAGAACATCCTCTCTCATCACCTCAAATTGGCCCAGTTCTTCAGTCTCCAAGCCTGAGAAGCTCCGTTGAGGAACAGGGATATGGTCAGTATCTTCTGCCATGAAGACAGATGCAAAGAACAAATTCAGTTTATCTGAAGTCTGCTTCTCCTTAATCCTTTACGCCCACATAATCTAGGGGTCTAACCGCCTCCCTGGCAAGCTTTCTGCTTCTAATTTATAAAGACATTTTTGTTCTTCCCCTTGACACTTCTAGCTATATGCTCCTCAAACTCTTTTTTCACCCCTTATTGTCTCCTTGCATTTCTTTGCCAGAGTTTGTGTTCCTTTCTGTTCTCTTCCTTTGGGCAGGCCTTCCAGTTTCTGAAGAAAGTCTTCCCACCTCTTTATAACTTCTATGACTTTGTTAGCCAAGTGCCTGGCATCCTCCCGGACCTGGTGGTACCTTTCCTCCTTTGTGGTATACATTCAAACTGGGCTTCCATTACTGTGGTTTTAAATAAACTCGATGCATCCTGGAGCAAAGTGACTCTCCTGATTTGCCCTTTCAGTTTTCTTTTCACCAAACTCCTTATTTTAGAGAAATTTCCTCTTCTGAATTTCAAAGTGTCTGTGTTACACCTCCTTGGTGATTCTCTCCTCACATATATTCTGAATTTGATCACACTATGGCCACTGTTTCCTAAAGGTTCCATGACACAGACATCCTGTACCAGGTCCTGTATACCACACAGGATTAAGTCCAAGGTTGCCTTCTCTCTGAACATAACCAACTGTTCTAGGGCACAATCATTCAGCGTGTCTAGAATTGTGGCCTCTTTGTCATTATCTGACTGTGAATTTACCCAGTCTATGTGTGGGTAATTGAAGTCACCCATTATTACAGCTCTCTCTCTGACACCTCCCTGATTTCCTTCTGCAACTCCCAGTGACTGTCAGTGTTTTGATTTGGAAAACGATTGCATGTCCCCAGCAGCACATTTCCTTTCAGGCCTTGTATTGGCACCCACAGAGTTTCTGTGGAGGACTCTGGTCTTCCTAGGTTATCTAGCTTGTGAATGTCTATCCCTCTTTAATATACTGTGCTACTCAACCCCCAATTCGCCCTTCCCTGACCTTTCTAGAGTTTATATCCAAGAATAACCCTGTCCCACTGGTTCTTCGATGTGGTCTCTGTGCTTTACATGAATGGGCTTTGCGCCTGTGCAGGGACCACATCGGAGCTTCCAAGCTAGAGTTTTCAACTTTTGGCAGTAACCCCGTCCCCTCGGTATATAGGCGGCTGCACGGGCTTCCCTCTCCAGTCTTTCTTCATCCACGATAGAAGACACATCATTGAGCACTCCTTGCTAGACTACGCTGTTGAGTATTACCCTGACTGGTTTTTAGGGATGTGCACGGAACCACGGAGGTGCGGGCCAGCACTGGGGGGTATGTAGCTTTAAGGGTGAGGGGGTAGTACTTACCCCTCCTGCCGCTTTTCCTCCTCTGGCGCTCGACTTTTTAGCAAAGTTTTTGGGGTGGCAGCGTTCCTCCCTGCCACCCCTACCCCCGTCGTTGCCTGGCAAAAGGGGAAGTTGAGTGTACGCATGTGCCCTTTGCGATGCGCGCCCGTTGCCACTGCCGTGCACACGCCGCACACATCACACGTTGCATGCGGCGCGCACGCGTGGTGGCAACGGGTGTGTGCACGCCGCAATGGGTGCATGCATGCACTCAACTTCCCCTTTTGCCGGGCAATGATGGGGGCAGAGGCGGCAGGGAGGAACGCTGCCACCCCAAAAACTTTGCTAAAAAGGCAAGCACCGGAGGGGGAAAAGCGGCAGGAGGGGTAAGTACCCCCCCCCTTAAAGCTACATACCACCCCCCGCCGGACCGGCCCCAATCCAGACCAGTTCGGAGGCCTCTAACATGGCCCCAGACGGGTCCGGTGCACATCCCTACTGGTTTTACCCTATATTTTGTTCAGTATTCCCCTCCGTTAGCATCTTTATTTTATCCCCGGTACCCTCCTCCCTCCTCAAAGTTCTTTCTCGAGTTCGCCGTTATGTCGTGGCCTTTGGGCCCAGCGTGTTATGGTTTCTCCGGTTCTTTCCTGGCCTATGGCCAAGACTACAAACTTGAAGCAGTGTGGTCGCTGCAAATCAAAGATCCCCTCAACCGACGGCCACAGACTTTGCCTTTTCTGCTTGGGCGAGGCCCATAAGGTTGGCTCTTGCTCGCACTGTGCGGACTTTACTAAACAGGCGTGCAAGAATCGGGCATCTCGACTTCGTTCTTGGCTGTGGGAACAGCCTTCAAGTGTTCGGGCTTGGACAAACTGCCTACTATGCAGGCCCCTTCGAGCACTTCTCCGTTGGCCCGGGGCTTACAGCCCATTTCCTTTCCACCTGGGATCTCAGTTACCACTCCAGAGGCCAATGTACCGGTCAATCCCATGGCTCGGGTTTTGACCTTGGTACCGAAGAGTTCCGTGGCAGTATCGATCTCGACAGCGGCACTCATTGAACCATGCTTGGTTCAATCTGCTAAGAAGAAAAAGAGAAAGAAGGCCCGTCATGCTCCCACGGAGCCTCCTAAGAAAAAGCATAGACTGATGTATGATACCGAACACCGATCCCATACGCTCCAGACAGAGACCATCCTGGACGCCGAGGTGGTCTATGCATCTAGCCCCCACGATCCCATCTACAAATCCAAGCGGGATTCTGAGCATGAAGAACTTCCCCCAGAGCAGCCTTCTCGATGGTCCAATCGAGAACTTGAAGCTGCCCTTGACGACCGCTATGCCTGACAGGTTGAGGAGAAGGCAGACTATTTTTATGCCCACCAAGAGGTTCGACAACACCGCCGAGCCTCGGCCGCTACAGAACCGCCCCTTTGGCGCTCTACCTCACCCCAGCCGTCGACCTTGGTTCTGGCTTCAATACCTAACCGACGTTCGGAGGCAACAATTCTCCCTCCTCTTCCTCCTCCCCGAACCACATCTCTGCTCCCGCCACGGGTTCCACCAAGAAGCTCCCCCGTGCAGGTGGCCATGGCCACGATTACCCCAGACTCTAGGCCACCTCCTACTCAGCTTCGAATCCAACCCATTCCTCCTCTGATCTCAAGCAACTCATCGGATTCATCTTCGGATGATGAAGGACCAGAATCCTCGATTTTGTACAGGATATCGTTGGGCTCTTCGCCCCCTACACTTATTTTGGAACCTAGACCTTGCTCTCCATCAGAAGATTTCAGGATACATACTGACTTCATCTCCTGTATGGCGACCTCCCTGGGTGTTCAACTTTCCCAAGGAGATAAATCCGAGCTGGACCCCCTTTTTCAATTAATCAAAGAAGATGCCCATCCTTCGGTATCACTCCCCTTGAACCCATCCATCCTCAAGGTCACCAAGGCCTCTTGGTCGAAACCCTCCTCTTTGCCCCAAACATCAAAAAAACTCGATTCCTTTTATAAGGTACATGCTTCTGCTGATCAAGACAACTCATTTCTGAAGCAGCATTGTTCCACTGACTCCATCGTAGTAGAGTCCTCATCTCTAAGTTCTGTGGATATACCTCATCCACACCGCCTGACAAAGAAGGAAAGAAACTTGACGTTTGGCAGGTGTTTGTATTCCATTCATCTTTACTGACCAGAATTACAAATTATCAGGCCTACTATGCCAGATACCAGTCTTTTTTGTGGGACCATGTTGCCCCTTTCTTGGACCATTTGCCTGAGGAACAGCTGGGCCCTGCTAAAGTCTTCCTGCGTGAAGCCACACAAGTCTCGAAACAGGAACTCCACGCAATCAGTCACTTGACAGAGGGTGCTGCTAAGGTGGTGGCTACCTCTGTTGCTCTTCGGTGGCAGGCCTGGCTCAGATCTTCTGGCCTTACACCCAATGCTAGGTCCAGGGTGGAGGATCTTCCCTTTGACAGCTCATCTGTCTTTGGAGAGAAGATGGATGATACACTCCAGAAAGTACAGAAACTGCATAACACGGCCCATTCCATGGGTTTCCAACAATCCTCATCCCGGCCTTACAACCCTCAGAAATGGCAGCAACAGCCATACTCCTCTAAGCACCATTACTACCAACCACAGGACAAGTCCTTTCACTCCGCCAGGTACCAGCCATACAGAAAGCGCTCCAACTTCACTTGCTCCAAGCAGCAGCAACGCTCTAGGGGTCCACAGCGCCAGACTAAGAGACAATGACTCACAACCCCCTCCCCAGTGGGGCACCAGACTCTCCCCCTTCATCTCCACCTGGGAAAACATCACCTCTGACTGGTGACCAGAGGACCATCGCCTCCTCTGCCTATCCAACCATCGGTAACACCGCTTCCTGCACATGCCTCACCTCCTCTCCCTGCAAGGGGGTCACCTTCTCCATCCAGATTTACAGCGCCTCCATCTCACAGCTTGGCACATAGTCCCAACCTGCCCGCAGATCTACTAAGAATAGTCCAGGCCTCGCGTAAACCCTCTACTATATCACCCCACAAGTGGACACACTTCCAGAACTTTCTAAGGGACAGGGAGATTCCCATACACTCCGTCTCTGTGGAATGTGTTTGTTCATATTTCCTGTCCCTCAAGGAGGCCGGAATTAAGATGCCTTCCTTGCACGTTCATCTCGTAGCCATAGTGGCTAACTCCCCACCGTCTACGCCATCATGGTTCTAACACCCTATAGTCAAGCGTTTCCTTAAAGAACTCACTCACCTCTATCCAGACCCACCGGTCATGGCCCCGGCTTGGGACCAGACCTTGGTGCTCTCCTCCCTCATGTACCCTCCCTTAGAACCCATGGCTATGATTTCTCTCGACCTCCTTTCCTGTAAAGTAGCCTTCCTAATGGCCATCACTTCGGCCCGGTGGGTCAGTGAATTCAGGGCACTTAGAGTTGACCCACCGTACCTAGTTTTCCACAAAGAAAAGGTTGTCCTTAGGCTGGACATTGCCTTCCTGCCGAAGGTAGTCACTTCATTTCACCGCTCCCAGCCGATCTCCTTACCTGCATTCTTCTCGGAGCCGTCGACTGAGGCTGAATGACGTCTCCACACCCTTGATGTTCGCAAGGCGCTTGCCTTCTACGTCGACTGCACCTCTGCTCTTCGCATCTCCAACTCTCTCTTCGTACTCCACTCTGGACCTAACAGAGGCAAGCAGGCTTCTACGCAGACTATATCCAGGTGGGTGGTCTGCACCATCTCTCTAGCATACCAGATTTCCAGGAAGCCTCTCCCGCCCTCCATCAGGGCACATTCAACGAGAGCGGTCGCAGCTTCCACTGCATTTGACAGGTCCATTCCTTTGGACGTCATCTGCCAGGCAGTTATGTGGGTGTCAAAACACTCCTTTGTGCAGCACTACGCCCTGGATGTCCAAGCCAGAAAAGACATGGCGTTTGGCAGGGCACTGTTACAATCCATCTTCGCCTGATCCCTCCTCCAGGTGAACATGGCACGGGTGCAGCTTGCTATGCGCCCATTCGTGTGAAGCACAGACACCACGTCGAAGAACGACAGGTTGCTTACCTATAACTTGGGTTCTTCTAGTGGTCATCTGTGCTCTTACACGCCCACCCAGCCTCCTCTCTTCTAATGTTTTTGCTGCTAGTCTCTTTCAAATTACGGACTCAGAAGACTGGAGAAGGAAGCCCGCGCAGCTGCCTATATACCGAAGGGGCGGGGTTACCGCCAAAAGTTGAGAACTCTAGCTTGGAAGCTCCGATGTGGTCTCTGCGCAGGCGCAAGGCCCATTCGTGTAAGAGCACAGATGACCACTAGAAGAACCCAAGTTACAGGTAAGCAACCTGTCGTTCTCACTGTTCCATCATGTTTCCGTTATGCCCACTATATCTATGTTTTCATTAGCAACCAAGCACTCTGGCTCATTCATCTTGGCTCGGAGACTTCTGGCATTGGCGTATAAGCACCTATACGTTGAATCTCTTACTTGATGTGTGCTATCTTTCTTACGGCCATTTGATCTCTGACTGGCTAGCACACCCTTCTTTCTGCTCTTTAATTGTTTCTACTCTGTCCCCTTCTGGTTTTTCTGAAGCATCTTAAGGGATGGTATTTACCGAACTGGATGTTGCCCAGCTCCTATTGGCTAACCCCCAGGCATCATTTTAAAAGCTGCTCTGACCTTTTTAATTTTAAGCGCCAGCAGTCTGGCTCCATCTTGTTCAAGTGGAGCCCTTTTGTACAGACTGTTCAGTGGGGCAACAAGGGCAACGCTACACTCATTGTCCCAAAATATATCCCAGTGCCTAACCAATCTAAACCCCGGCACCACCATCTCATCCATGCATTAAGACCCCTCAGCTCTGCCAGTCTCGATGGCCCTGAGCATAGAAGAGGGAGCATTTCTGAGAATGCTACCTTGGGGGTCCTGGTACCCAGCAGCCTAAATTGGGCTCCCAGGATCTCCTGACTGCATTCCCAACATCATTGGTGCCAACCTGCCCCACAAGAGCTGACTCCTCCCCAGCATTGCCTAACAGCCTCTCTAGATGCCATGTGAGTTTTCTGGCAGCCGCGCAGGTGGGATGGTAGGAGCAAATATTTGGGGTGGGGATTGGAGCAAGGCACTGAGCCATGAACATCCAGGCTGATTCTGTTCCACAAGTGGAACTTCGGTGGCTCAGGGAGAAAGTCCATAGTTGAAAGGATTCACTTTGCCAGCCTGCGGAAGTACACAGACTGTTTGGTGAGGCAGCAAGGGCAACATTGCACTCATTGTACCAGCCTGCCTTAGGGGTGGCACAGGGTCTATTTAAGGAAGGGCTGTGCCGGCGGCATTTGAGAAGACCAGGGAGTAAGCCGGTGGCCTTGACTCTGCTAGCCTATCTCCCCTGCCAGACCAGGGGTGAGTTTTGATAACAGCTTTCCTCCCCACTTCTTGCTGGCCAGGAAAAAACCTTTACACTGGCTTGTCTCAGTATTGCAGCCTGACTGGAGCTTTTGTTCCCTCCCTTTTGGGTGCTAATTTCTAACATCTGCCTGCACTCATTGTACCTGCCTGCCCCAGGTGTCTCCTATGAGAAGGGTGGCACAGGTGTAGAATTGTGCTAGCCTTGTGATAGTAGTGATGCATAAAATACTTGGCTAACTCGCAAGTTTATAATGATCTAGAGATAAGAAACAATATACTAATTTGTAATAGCTCATTTCTGTAACCCTATGAGCCATGTGATTTTGACAAATTAAGAAACTTAGGTAGTACTTGCAAACAGTATGTATGGAAGAATGCATGAGTGAGCAACATCAAGTGTGCCCCAGCCCCACTCTCTCTCGAACACGAACAATGTTGGGAAAGATGCCAAAGGCCTGAAGAATCGGTGAAAACCGGGGAGAACTGCCAAAGACATTGTAAAGGAGAAAGAACTGGGAATAGAACAAAAAGATAAGATGAGTACATCTTGTGATCACGGAAATGGAAGTGGACTGCAGATGTACCAGCCGGAGTGGAAACATCCCTTTATAACAGGCAGGAAACCAGAAGATCCTTGAGAAGCATCACCACCCAGAGTCAGGTCTCCACCAGGGGTGTAACTATAATAGGGCAAGGGGAGACAGTTGTCTGGGGGCCCACTGCCTTGGGGGGCCCCCCCAGAGGCAAGTCACATGACTGACTCCCCCAGCTGCGCACCAGCCCAGGCTTCCTTCAGTTGTATTCATCCCCCAAAATTGATGTGAGTGTTAAGACCTGGAGCTACCAGAACAGCATGTCTTTCTCTAGTACCATTAAATGACTTGCATCGTCCACAATTTACAAAACCTTTAAAAAAATAATTGAGGATGATCTGTTGTGGCACATAGGTGTGATATATATAGATATAGATAACAGATATAGATATTACTATGCTTTTTGTTACCACTATTCAGCCTCATTTAAGTTTTTTGCTTCATGAGCTGAGCTTCAGTGGGCGGGGGGGCATTTTAAAATCTTGTCTCTGGGCCCACTCCAACCTTGCTACGCCCCTGGTCTCCACGCTTCTTCCAACAACCCTTCCAAAGACTGATCATCTTTGGAGTGGGGCTGGTGAGGGAGGGAGTGTGTGTGTGTGTGTGTGTGTGTGTGTGTGTGTGTGTGTGTGAGAGAGAGAGAGAGAGAGAGAGAGAGAATTAGGAGCTAGCTTGCTGTTTAACTGACTATAATAAACATGAATCATTGACTGCCTAAAACCAGCTGGTGTCTGTGTCCGTTTTCCTGGGGCTGCCTTGTTGTTGGGCCGTGCAGTGCTAGAGGACTTATTAGAGTAAATAAAAGGGTCCCACACAGGGGCTATTTAAGGAAGGGCTGTACTGGCTGGCCACCAAAGGGGGCTGGCCTTTGTGGCCAGATTGAGGCCTGGGGGGAGGTTATATTTCAGAGGAGGGGGGAGATGTCTGGGTCAGAGGTTGCTGGTCTTCTGTTGTACTGGGTTGTGCCAGGCCTTTTTGCAGGTATGTGTCTGGGCTCTCTTGAGTGGGATGGTGAGGGGGTTGCGTCCAGCAGTTCTGGGGCAGCTATTACTGTAGTGGTGGGGAATAGAAGAATTGGTGCTGGCAGAGCAGCTGGCCATTACAGGGCAATGGAAACCAGTAATTTAGTAACTGTTTCCACTTCCAACTGCCTTGTCAACTCACAGGCCTTGGGGAGCAGCTCCAACTCCCCACGGAGTCTGGCCTTGCTCCTCTGCAATTCCAGGTCAGTTCAGAATAAGACTGAAAATGTCCATGACTTGATCATGGATGAGGGAGCTGACCTGGCATGTATAATTGAGACCTAGATGGGGGAGGCAAGTGGTCCAGTGTGGGCTCAGCTTCTCCCACCAGATTATTCTGTTGTGGAGCAGGCTAGGGGAAGTGGGCAGGGTGTGTGTGGAGTGGCTGTGGTCCATAAGAATACCATTTCTCTTACCAGGGCCCCTGTGGGACAGCTGACTTATTCTGAGTGTGTATTTTGAGGCCAGGTACCAGGGATAGATTGGGGATTCTGTTGCTGTACCGTGTACCCTGCTGCCCAACTGACTCCCTAACTGAGCTGATGGAGCTGGTTGCAGTGTTGGAGTCTCCTAGAACTTTGGTGCTGGGGGACTTCAATATTCACTTTGGGGCTGGCTTGTCTAGTGCAGCTCAGGAGTTCATCGCAGCCATGACAACTATGGGCCTATCCCAATTAGTTTCTGAACAAACTCATGTTGCTGGCCACATACTCTATTTAGTCTTTTGTTTGGATCAGGGGTTGTTCCATGGGTGGGGGATCCGGTGGTTTCCCCATTGTCATGGACGGACCACTACCTGGTTATGGTTGGTTTCACAGCCACAATCCATCCCTGCAGGGGTGGTGTAACTATTAGGATGGCCCATCCAAAAAGGCTGCTGGACCTAGTAGGATTCCAAAAAGCCTTGGAGGGTTTTGATGTTGGTGCAGCTGGTGATTCTGTCGATGCCCTGATGGGAACCTGGAAGGGAACTCAATAGGGCAGTAGACATGATTGGTCCTAAGCGTCCCTTACGGCCTGCTTCTAAAATGGCCTCTTGGTACAGAGGCATAACTATAGGGGAGGCAGGGGGGGCACGTGCCCCGGGCGCCATCTTTTCTGGTCACATGGGGGGTGCCGCCATGACGAAAAAATTTTTTTTTTAAATTTTTCATTAATACAAATGTTTCCTGCTCAGTGCAGCAGCGCTGCAGCAGTCAAGGGAGCGTGTCGGCGCCCCCTCCCCCATGAGCGGTCCCTTCCGCGCTGCCCGCGCCCCCCCCCCATTGCTTTGCTGGCGCCTGGCGGCCAGTCAGTGGCCTGGCTTGGCGGCGGCGGCGGGCGCTTGTGAGGAAAAACCTAAGTATAATGTAGTATGTTGGGGGGATGGGGGGGCACGGGGGCGCCATTTCAGTGCTTGCCCTGGGCGCCGTTTTCCCTAGTTACGCCTCTGCCTTGGTATACTGAGGAGTTGCGGAGGTAGGCGACTGGAACTCAAGTGGAGGAGAACTTGGCTTGAATGTGACAAGATGTATCACAGGACTCATTTGAAGGCTTATGCGGTAGCAGTCCGTGCAGCAAAAAAGGGATTTTGGTCTGTGTGCACTGCATCTGCAGGTTCGCATCCCTGGATGAGGGATAACAAATTGAAACTGAATCCAAGCAAGATGGAGGTGCTCATTGTAGGGGCTCAGAATCGGGATGAGTTAGATCTTCCTGCGTTGGATGGGGTTGCACTCCCTCAGAAGGAGCAGGTATGCAGCTTGGGAGTCCTCCTGGACTCAGGCCTCACCCTGGTACCTCAGGTGGAGCTTATGGCCAGGAGTGCTTTCTATCAGCTTTGGCCATTCCTTGAAGAAGATGACCTCAAAACAGTGGTGCATCAGCTGGTAACCTCCAGGCTTGACTATTGCAATGTGCTCTACATGGACTGCCTCTATACATAGTTCAGAAACTTCAGTTAGTTCAAAATGCAGCAGCCAGATTGGTCTCCAGGGCAACTCGAAGAGACCATATTATGCCTGTTTTCAAATGGCTGCACTGGCTGCCAATATGTTTCTGGGCAAAATACAAAGTGTTGGTTATTACCTTTAAAGCCCTGAACGGCTTAGGTCTGAGTTATCTTAGAGACTATCTTCTTCAGTATGATCCCCACCCCACATTAAGGTCACCTGAGGAGGTCTGTCTTCAGCTGCCACGAACATGTCTGGTGGCAACTCAGAGGGCAGACCTTCTCTGTGGCTGCTCCTGGGCTGTGAAATGCATTCCGGCAGAAATCCATAATTTGTAATTCATTATTGGCCTTCCAGAGAGCCCTTAAGACCTATCTGTTTTGCCTGGCCTTCCAGGGTTTTAAAAACTGTTTTAGTTGTTTTAATAATGGTTTTATGTTTTTACAGTTTTTGATTTTAACAGTTAATTGATTTTAGCATTGTTTTTAATGTAAACTGCCCTGAGCCATTTTTGGAACGGCGGTATGGAAATCAAATAAATAAACAAACAGCATGGGCAAACACGAAGTGGTGACTGCATGGCTGCCCTCTTGAGCCAGCTCCTCTGCATTCATCTTGTTACTCTCTCCCTCCCTCAGACTCACTGATCGGCTGCAGTGAGTCTCCCTCAGTCTGGGGTGCAATTTTCAACATTTTATCAATGACTTAAATGAAGAGTTGCACACACCTTCCAGGCCTCAGTAATTTGTACTGGCTCCCCCACCCCTCGTTGGCCCTCGCCACAATGGCCAAATGCTCAGATTATGGGAGTTGTCGTTCAATAACACCTGGCATTATTGGATACTACCCTGCATGGCAGTGTGGGAATAACAGGTGTACTTTTGCTCCCTTTCAAGTGAATGATCAAATCGCTGGTCGTGTATCACCCAAGGATTTTATAAAAAGAAAATTTTATTTGTTCCATGTTTATGTACAATAGTTACAGATCACTGTACAAAAGGGAGTTGTCATTGCTCTGAATTGTTGTGCATAAAGAGCTTAAGTAAGTTTCACATTCAATTTGAATGTCCCTGCAAGTAGATGCCAAAACAACCAATGTACCTCCAAGGTATAGAAGCGACGGACCAGTTTTACAGGTTTCTCCAGCATGACGTTTGTTTCAATGGGGGAAAAAATGCTGTTAGCTTGATAGGTTTTTCATCAAAGAACTACTAACGGGCCCTGTTGCACAAAACTAACATACTCTGCCCCCTTCCTTGCCACCAACCATACATGAGCTGTACATGAGCCATACTTTGTTACTTTAACCGATATCCCTCACTTGGCTGATTTTTCCATTAGACTTCCTTCTCCATAACTGTACTGTATCTGATTTTCAACTGGACGGAAACCCACATTGCATATTTGGCAACAGTGGATTTCACCAGCGGACCACACCACCATTTTCTCTTTGGCTTACATTGTCTTAAGCATAGAGCAGCAGAAACAGGGGGGGTGGGGAGAAGTGTTTGAAGGCGTACATGGTAAAAAGTAGAAGTGGGTCCCACATTGCAGGGCATGCAAAAAAATGGCTCCTGAGCCTGAAATACATAGAGGAAATTCTTTCACCAAGGCAACATATGGGTTACTACTAAAGCTGCAACATTCAAAAGAATTAACATTTTAATCAATGCCGAAGGTGTTCCTGCTTAATCAAGCAACGGATTATTATTTTGATACAAGAAGCTAAAATTGCAGGTGACAAGTGCCATTTTAGAAGAGACATTTGTGTGAGAGCAAGGGAGGGAGGAATGCCTCTTCTCATGTGATGCCCACTGTCATTCATGTATGCAGTGTGCAGCATTTAAGCACAAAGTGCTCCCCCCTCCCAGAACGACTGTATTTACCTGAATAGAAGGATGACTCTGTATTTAAGATGATCCCCTTAAAAATACAGGTCAGGTTATACCTGTATTTACCCTAAAAGAAGAGAGCTCTGAATGTAAGGTGACCCCACCCTCCACTTCTAATATTAAATAACTTGGCGGGGGGGGGGGGGGGGGCTAGTCTTGGATTCAGGTAAATATGGTATTGCTTTTTGTATGCAGATTTACTGAAACCCAATTATCTTCTTTTTATTTAATATGATGACTGTCTCAGTTAATACAGATGATGACTGACTTACCAGTGTGTACATAGAATTGCTAGGGAAGCAGACTAACTGTGCTTTCCTACCAAGGGGTGAAAATCTTACCATACTTCCATGCCTGGTCAGAAATTCCAGCAACTGAGTCTTCTCTCTACTTGGCAGAAAGATACAGATGTCTGTCTTTCCAGGCAGTTATATGTACACCCTGGCAAATTATTACTTGGCCAACTGTAGTCTATTCACCCCAATACTAAAGCCCAACAGACAATCTAGTTAATATATGTTGATTGAAATACATTCTTGAGGTCAGCAGGGGCCAGATCAGCATATGCAGCAGCATTTCTGCTTAACAAGAGGTTGCTTAAAAATAGACTGAAAGTTTCCCAGAAACTTTCTTGGTCAACTACATTCCCAAACAGTACGGTAACCAAATACAGGCTGCAGAACCCTTAGGAGAAGGGGCTGCAGCTCAGAGCTTTGCATTCAGAAGGTACTAGGTTCAATCCCTGACATCTCCAGGTAGGCCAGGGAAGAACCCTATCTGAAATCCTAGCAAGCCACTACCTGTCAATGTACAGAATCATCAGATTGTGAGGCAGTTTTCTATGTTCAGTGTACTACTACACTCTCCCAACGACAATGCAGTTGAACTAATCCAAGTACATTTACATCCCTTGTTGTCTCATTATAGCCTGGTATAATTCATTTCTCAGCTGGTACACTGAGTCTTAGAGAAACACTGCACCCCATCCCACCACCACACACTCCTCCACTATTCCTTTCAAGATGTTCTCATTTTGAGCTATAATTATACACTTCTGGATGGAAAGTATCACTTTTAGCTTTCAACTTGCAAAAGGTAGCAAGTAGTGATGAAAATTTGTCCAGAGAGGAAAAGGAGAACTTCCCTGTATTCTTATGTGATTTTAAAATGCAATTCCATGCAATGGCATTAAAATAAAATTATAAAGGCAAAAAGCAAATGGCATCCATCTTTCTTTGCCTAAGTGCAATCCTATGCATGCCTACTCAGAAGCAAGCACCACTACACTCAGTAGAGCTTATGCTAGGTAAGTGTACTTGGTACTGCAATCTAAGGTTGCATTTGAATGAATACACACAGGTAGGATGCAGATGCTATGATACCAAGCACAGCAAAACTGAAAATATCAAAAAGGCAATAGCAGGAAAATATACGTATGGCTGAGAAACTTCTGAACTGATCAGCATAAAGAGAGGAAGCTTCATTGCAATATACAGTATTCAGAGTAAGAGGAGAAAGGGCATGGCTAATGACTAATGCATCATCACCACTTCTAGTAAAATGGCAAATGTTTAGCTTACATTGTTTACAGAACGTCTTAGCAAGAGTTGTCCCTGTTCAAACTGAGGGGAAATGCAGGTTAAAAAACAAAGTGTGGATTTTCCCACATTTAATGGGGCAAACAGGTCCAATAGAGAACACCCAATATATTCTGGTATACTCAGATTTTCCCCTGAGCAGAGCTCCAATGTGGGGAACAGGTACCTAGACTAGGTAAGGCGTGGCCAACCTGAGGCTCATCAGTGGTTGTTGGACTACAACTTCCATCATCCCCAGCAGCAATAAATTGCAGTTGGGGGATGATGGAAGTTATAGTCCTACAACATTAGACCGCACCTGGACTGGGGGTTTATAAGGTGGCAGCAGCTGGGCCACAATGCACTAGACATTGGTATATATTTGCAAATGAGTGTGAGTGTGTGTGTCTTTTTTTAAAAAAGTAGGTTTCTAAAAAAGGCAAGTCTGTTGATTGCCTGGAGTTCTACAAGATATACTCTAATAAGGCAAGACGCTGCTTATATAAAGGAGGGGGTGGAATCCTAAGTAACATTAAAAAGATGCTTTATACACAGTTTCTACATCCATATTTTTAAAAAAAATAAAAAAAAGACAAATTGCATCTCCAAGGTGTGACAGGTACATTCGATCTCCCTTTAAGAACCTAAAAGCTGGAGGGTTGCTGGATGGCTGCACCAGCCTCACATCCACTGAGGTCTCCTCTGATCTGCTTGTCTTCTGATCTCATATACATAAGGAACACCGTAACAGTGGCAAAGGTAGCCGCGTTAACAGGGAATGCCCGGAGCAGCGTAGACGTGAGACCTCGTGTGAACACCTGCCAGCCTTCGTCATGGTAGCTTTTCCGCACACAGTCCAGAATGCCCTTGTACCGCCTGGCACCGCCCACTCCGTCAGCCTGAAGGCGGGACTTGATCACGTCCACAGGGTAGGTAGAGAGCCAGGAAACAATCCCAGACATCCCACCTGCCAACAGCAGCTTGGGGATAATGTAACTGTCCTCTGCTTCGCACCCGAGGTACCTGGTGAGGCAGTCATAGGTCAGGAAGTAGAATCCAAAGCTAGGGGTCTCCCTCAGGAACGTGGACACCATGCCCCTGTTGATGCCCTTCAGGCCTTCCTTTCGGTAGACCTTGACCAAGCAGTCCAGGGAGTTTTTGTAGTTCTTGGACTTCAGCTTGTACTGCCCCGTACCTTGCAGCTGCATCCGCGTCTTAGCCAGCTCCATGGGGCAGCAGATCACACACTGAATGGCGCCTGCTGCTGAACCTGCAAGGAACTGGTTTAGTGGCGTGTCCTTCCCAAGTGCACGGAGAGCGTTCCCTTGAACGCCAAACACAAGGGCGTTAATGAAGGTAAGTCCCATCATAGGTGACCCGATACCTTTATAAAGTCCAGAAGCCTAGAGGAGAAAATAAGGGGGGGGGGAGGCATATTCTTTAGCTTTTTATAGTTTTCAGTTTTAATTCGAACCTAATCATGATTGTGGTTTTTAATCTGACTTTAAAAAAAAAAGAGTTAATTTTATTACTTTTATTGTATCTGTGTCTATCTTATTGTTGTGAGCTGCCCTGAGCACTAGTGCACTAGAGGGGTGGGGTATAAATATTTTAAATAAATGAATAATAAATAAATATGAACAACTAACAACAGTCTACCTTAAATTATATCTAAAATATCTACAAGCTTCTCTTTCAATCTATACAGCAGTGGATCGCAACCCAGGGTCCTCAAGTTGTTGCTGAACTACAACTCCCATCATCCCCAGCTGCAATTTATTGCTTCACTTCACTCCCTTCGGCCCTCTGAAGCTTTGCTTCAATGTTTCAGACTCTCCCTAAAAGTTATGTATACAGCCAAGGAGAGGGCAGACCACTCTCCTGCATCTCTGCTCCCAGTAGCATCGTCCATGGCTTGAATTTTGAAGTCCCTTTTCACTGCAGCCTCAAGACTACCATTCCCAGGAGCATCTGTACCATTCCCAGGGCTGCAGGGGAGTTAAAAGGGAAGAAGGCATGTTTTTAAATGTCCAAGCCATAGTAGATGTTGCCTGCTCCCTTACCACCTGGAGTGAAGCTACAGGAAAACAGTCTGTCCCCTGCCCCGCTGTCTGGTCCTCTAAGTACTTTTAGGGATGAGAGGGAGCAAAGTGAAGCTTTGGAAGACTGAAGTGTTCAGTCTGTTTTGCTAAGCTTTAGGTCTGCTTTGGCTCAAACCCAGTGGCGTAACTAGGGAAAACGGCGCCCAGGGCAAGCACTGAAATTGCGCCCCCCACCCCACCCCCACCCCCAACATACATCTGACTGACACACATGTTTCAGAAAACTTTTATTTTAAAAAATTTAAAAATTACAAAAATTACCAATATCATACATGTGGTCAAGCTCCTATCTACCACTTCAGATTTATTTTTTAAAACTATCCAAATTGTGGGGCTATCATTAATTTGTTTGGATAGCTCAGGTTAAAATGCTGGAAAACGACAAATTTCAGTATGCTGGGGCTCATGAAATCCCCAAATATTATGCGGAGTTGTACTTGGAAAAACTAAAAGAAGTGCCTGTCTAATTCTCTGCTATGCATTGTAGCATCACGATTACATAAGTTTTAAAAATAAATGGAGAATTTGACTTTTCCCAGATACTCTGAAAATAATTAAAGGATATGCAGAGTAAACTGTCACTGCTTGGAATATATTCTAGTATTTCAGAAAGACAGTAAAAATGAGAGAAAGAGCAAGAAACTCCCAGTGGGCCTTAATACTAAGGATTTCACATTGATTCAAAGACAAACTGACCATTAATAGCCATATTATTAAGACATCACATTTAACTCACTTATCACAAGAAGCAAAGTAAGAGCAAATGGATACAATCTTAGCTCATAAACTTCAGCTCAGTATTCACAAGCCCTTATTCTCTGTACATAGTGCCAATCTGAATATGGGTACAGTGACATATTATATTAATTTTTAAAAAAAATCACCTGTAGCCCCTTCGGGGGACATCTTAAAGGCTGTGGGGGGTCTGTAAAGTTTCCCCCTCCTCCCACTGGCCTCTAGGGCCTCACAGGCAACATTTGAGCATGTGCGGTGGTCATTTTTTAATATATATATATTTTTAAAAATGGCCACTGAAAAAAAAAAGGCCACTGTGCATGCTCAAATGGCCTCTGCGAGGCGTGGCATGCCCTAGGGCCTCACAGAGGCCATTTGAGCATGTCCAGTGGCCATTTTGTTTTTGGTGGCCATTTTTAAAAAATTATTTAATTTTAAGAAATTGCGCCCCCCATTCAAGTGGTGCCCGGGGCACGTGCCCCCCTTGCCCCCCCTATAGATACACCCCTGCTCAAACCAGATGGCTTTTTGATTTGGACCAAAGCAGGCCAAAGTTGAATAGCCCCCGAAACTTCTCACAGCCTTAATAAATATTAAGCAAAACCATCTTTCTTTTAAGTATGATGAAACCTTATATTCCTTCTAAATGTAATGAGCTGTCTTTGTATATGATTACTGCAGCCAGGATTTTATATGCTCACAAATGGTGTGTTTCTGAAGTCCCCTCTTTAAATGATTGGTTCTTGAAATTATGGGATTATGCCTCAATTTCCAAAGTTTCACCTTATATGAATTAAGTCTCAGCTGAGTCATTTATGTCAACTTGGGATCCCTTTATAAACTTTAATATCCAACAAGAACATCATTTGTTCCCATTGTTCAGATTTGATTTGTGAAGCTTTATGTATCCAGCTATGCAACCAAATGCTGATCAGGCAAAATCAAATGTTGATCATTGCTGCTGAACTTTCTTAGAACTGTTAATATATTTAGAATGTTTTCTTTTTAGTACTTGTTTAAAGAAATATTATGATACTGTATTATTTTTTCTTTTGTTTCAAAAAAAAATTCAATAAAATAAAATAAATATTAAGCAAGACCAAATGCCATCATCATCATCATCATCACTACTTCTCCCTGCTATGGCTATTCTACCAGCTGGGCCTGTACCCTTTTCTTTCATAGCAGACTATTTAAGGACCAAATATGCCTTTAAAAAAACCAGTGTGGAGGAAGGAAGTTCTAGGGGTTTTGTTTTTTATTGCATATTTTTGGTCTCGAAATTAAAACAGGGAAGTTAACAGAAGTAGAACCAATTTTGGGGTTGTGATAAAATATTATGGGATAAGGAGAACAGCAGCAACAAGGAAATATCATGGAATGGAAAGATTATTATTTTGAGTTTCCCCTCATATGTTTCCTGAAGGCATCCAAAGTTAATACTAAGTGAGTTTTTGGGGGATAGCGATGATTAAATTTTGTAAGTCACCCTGAATCCATGGAATAAATAAATCCACAGATTCTGTGGGAAATGCAAGACTTGGGCATCTCCACACAGACGACCCCTCTAACCTTCTCTGCAGCTCAGTTTTTCCCTCAGGCACAGTGGAATCCCATACATCAAAGAACATCATGCTGGAATGTTCCCTCAGAAGACACAGCAGTCACATCTTAAGAGTATTCACACCTTTTGGAAGCAGTTAATCCAGTTTTATGGAAATAGCTTCTTATACAGTATTTCTCAGCCCTGTTTTACAGACCAGCTGTGGAGACAAATACTTTTTCATTCTCCCAATTCTATTGTGGTAATGCAAGGGATCATTATGTAAGATTTCACACACACACACACACACACACACACACACACACACACACAGCCACCAATTTCTTGGGTAGGGGCAGGGGGAGATATTTTAAAAGGCAACAGGTTAGATTTAGTTAAACAAATGTAAGCAGTGCCTTGTGCCCTACTGAATTAGGCCTAAATATAAAGACTCCTTCAGAATCAACAAATAATTGCATGCTATATGCTAACTGGGCATAACTGAATTGTGTTGTTGCTCTGTTCATATGAACAAACAACTACTAAGTGCCTCTGTAAGGGCTAATTTGGAGCAAATGCCTTCACACACTTTATGCAACAGGAATTCTCTCCCCTCACCTAGAAATATCAAGTTCAGTAATATTCAGTGGAGCCACAGTGGCTACCAGTAGTCATTAAACATGTGCCAGCCCCCTTCAAGCTTATCAGTGTGTGTGCGCATGTAAACATGTCAGAGGTCATGTGAAGAGGCACTTTTTATCAGTCACCTCACAAACGTGGCCAGATGTTACAGGAAAATGTGGAGGTAGTCTTATTCTGTTTAATAGGTAAACAAATGAATAAACAGCTGGAAGTACAGGTAAATAGCCCTCTTTAAGGAAAGTACATATTATTTTCCTCTCACATTATTCAGAATGAAGTGATAGAATCCTGTCCTGTATCAGAAGATGGTGGGTGTCATATATTTGAATGCTCCCTCACAGAAGGTGTCCAACCACGGGCCTTCAGATCTTTTTGGCACAAGGCAGTATATAAACATAAATAAATAAGATGCTCCTTTCTTTTAGTAAACCAATACATTAGGAGAGAGCTACATCATATCTGCCTCTATAATGTGCTAAGTTCACTAGATTCAGGGAGGGTTTTTTTAAAATGAGGAAATGTTCAAAACATGACATCTCCCTTCAGTCTCAAGTAGTACAGTCCAGAATACCACTCATTAGCAATGAAGTGACAGAACTGTTCTAATCACCATTTCCCCTATGACAAGAAAAGAAATGAAAAGAAACAAGTTATATACCCCTGTTCACATGTTATGTTCAATGCTCATACAATCTGTAAATGTAAAGTGTGCCGTCAAGTCGATTTCGACTCCTGGCGCCCACAGAGCCCTATGGTTTTCTTTGGTAGAATACAGGAGGGGTTTACCATTGCCTCCTCCCATGCAGTATGAGATGATGCCTTTCAGCATCTTCCTATATCCTTCTCCGTTGCTGCCCTGAGGCTTTGGAATGCACTCCCTAGTGAAATAAGAGCCTCCCCATCTCTGACAACTTTTAAAAAGTCTTTAAAGACACATCTGTTCACCCAGGCTTTTAACTGATATTGTTTTGATTGTTTTAATGTTGTTTTTGGAATATTGTTTTAAAATTTTAAATTGTGTTTTAAATTTCTTGCTTTTAAATTTTTTGTTTTTAATTAATGTTTTACTTTTTAATCTTTGTAAACCACTCAGAGACATAGGTTTTGGGTGGTATAAAAATATTTTAAATAAATATATAATAAATAAATAAATATCGCTGCTGCCCAATATAGAACAAGCGGGGATTCGAACCAGCAACCTTCTACTTGTTAGTCAAGCATTTCCCCTGTGCACCACTTAAGGTGGTCACACAATCTGTACACAGTAGTTATTCACAAGTAATGCTGAATGCAGGTACAGCAGTACATTTATGTGAAAACTGAACTGCTAATCTCAGCATGGCTACATCTGACATTTGTAAGCTAGCATGTTAACATGGTAGCTTCCACTTAAGTATATCCAGGCATTCTTCTCTTAATCAAAGATGCAGTGATGCATCTGAGGGCCCCTTCTCTCATTAGTTCTGCAGTGCAATTCCCTCCTGTGTTTATGAGATCATGTGAGACACCACAGGTCCCATAGGAAGAGCCATGCTTTGGTTCCTCCCCACACATGCTGTCCCAGTTCCTGGGGCAGACAAAAATGGTGTGAAGGAGTCACAGAGGTCATTCACACAATCAAAAACTGTGTCCTACCCGGGTTTGGGAGCTGCGTGTGCTCCCAGTTCTTGGCTGTGTGGCAGCAAGGTAAGAGGAAAACCTGGGTAAACGTGATTGTGTGGAAGCAAGGTAGGAGGAAAAGGTTTTCCTCCTACCTTACTTCCACAAAATCACTTCTACCCAGGTTTTCCTCTTACCTTGCTTCCACATAACCAAAAATTGGGAGCACACACAGCTCCCAAACCCGGGTAGGACACAGTTTTTGATTGTGTGAATGACTTCACAGTCTGAGCTCCTCTCAGGTGGTCTGTGACTTCTGAAGTTACCTGAAAAGCTTGGGAAGGAGCTTGGCTAGTGCAGCCCTCATCCACCAGCACAAGATGGAATGAAGATTCCGATGTGCCATACCTGAAAGGTTTGGGGTTTTTTTTTGCCGTAACACAAACTGAAACAAAGTACACATCTGCAAATCTAACTCATTTTTATTTATCTTCAGAAATGTGGGGGAAAGGCCATTTTTATTTGTCCCAGAAGCTTTCCATCTCACATCTAGCAGAAGCTAATCCAGTTAAGTATGCACAAAACTTTCTGCACTCCACCCAAAGACTGTTACATACTTTAACCTGAGGCTTTTCCAAAGCCCAAACTTGTCTCCCCCTCCCACTCACCTGGCTTTGCTTACTGTCCAGCTGAAGAAAAGTCTTGGAAAACTCAAAAGCTTGCTTTCTACCATGACCATCCGGGGGGGGGGGCACCACCCAGATTGAGCCAATTCCCATTGAATTCAATGGGGTGCACTCCCAAGGAGGGGGATATTGGATTGCTGGCTTTGCCCAACCGCATGCCCACTGCCCCCCCGCAAATCCTGCAGAGACCCTTCCTTACTACTTTGTTTTGTTGGTCCTAATAAAGGGTATTGCCTTAACTTGGCTTTTGGGTCCTATTCAGGCTCGATTCAGGCTCCAAAGTTTTAATAATAAAATAAAAATAAATAAATAAATAAATAAAAATATTCAGGCTCCACACATTGCTGGTGTGGCAAGACAAGCTGAGCTCCCAAGGCATGGGGGGCAAAGCCCACTCAACAGCATCTTGCAGCCAGTCGTGAGAATGCAATGCAAGATGGCCAAAAGGGGGAAGGAACCTTAATGGCCACCACCAAGTGTGCAATCAGCCAGCAGGCCGACAAGAGTGGGGGTGAGGGGAGGACAAAGGAGGAAGACAATAGCATGCAAGCGCTCTCACAGGATCAGGATACACTCCTGTGGGAAACTGCAATTCACCTGTGCGATTCTACAAGATGCTTGGGGCTATTTATGAAGGGGAAAGAAGGCCCAGAGCAGAGATTCTCAACGTTGGGTCCTCAGATGTTATTGGACTTCAGCTCCCATAATCCCCAACCAAAGGCCACTGGGGCTGGGGATTATGGGAGTTGAAGTCCAATAACATCTGGGGACCCAACGCTGAGAATCCCTGGCCCAGAGGACGACGACAGAGGAAAAGCCGTGAGTGGGGCCACTGCCTTGAGTGCATGGTGGACCTCTAGAGGAGATGGCCAAGGGTAAGTGAAACCCGCTCCCCAGTCCACTGAGGCACTAGAGTGGGAATAGGAAGGAAGGCAGGAGATCCAAGCTGCAGCATGAGAGATCCATTCAATAATTACTCACCGATTCTTGCTTTATGATAGACTGAAAACAATGCACGGTCCCACGGTATAGGGGTTTCTCAACATTTTGAACTTGAAGACGTACCTAGAAAATGTAGTGAAAGTTTATTGAGATGGCAAATGAGCAGGTTGGATGATAGCCTGGGTACACATACTGTAGTTATGTGCACGCAGTCATGATACCACAATGCCACAGAAGGCAATTCAAGAGAACAGTCTCTGTTTTGGGAATCGCTCCGTTTTATACTAACATTTGTATGAATTGGGGGTCGTCATGAGGACTGAATTAAGATCTTAGGAAAGTGAAGCAAAACCCTTTTCTTTTGATCATTTCCCCTTAGTCAAAACATTTGCAGTGTATGCTGAACTATCTGCAGTTTCCATAGCAAAACTAATTTTCCTGAACTGTAAAGGGGTGACCAGAAACAATTTCTCATAAAGTAATGAATGTCCAAGTTCAGAAAATGCTAGTTCAGACTTAGAAATAGCCAGTTGTCTGGTTGCCTTTGGTCAGTCCAAATTGTTTCCAGGCAGTTATATGTGCAAAGTTATTGTTTTCTTTTTAGGCCACAAATGTCTTTTAAAAAGCTTTGTGTTACCTCTAATTTTACAAACCATTTAGTGTAAGAACTGTAGCCACAGGTTAAACAATATTAGACTGCAAGATTTCTAATATTCCTGCTTTGAGGAACTATTTGGAACTTACAGATTTTTAATCAATAGTGCTCTCTAACCAATATATGGCAGTATCTCAGACATGAAACAATCGTGGCTTGGAAACTTAAGAGCATCTGTAGCATTAAATTTTGCTAATTATTCTCCCCATTGTAATCTCCTTTTAAATTCTCATTAAGTTATATTAGTTTCTTTCTTTTCCTCTATCTATACTGCCAAATTGAGCAGCAATGAAACCTGTTGCCTCAAGTATTGGAAATCTGAATTCAAATACACCTGAGAGAGAATCCACAAACCAAGCAAACAGCAATACCTAAAATGCATTAATGTGGACATAGTAATGTTTCAATGGGGAAAATATATACAGTATATATCTACATAGCAGGCTCCCAATTTAAGGAGTGGCTGAAACAGAATGCACAATGCAAAAGGATTTGTTCCACAACATATGTAAAAACTTTAAGCGCAAAGGGGATAAATATGCACACTAGGAAATGAATTGCAAAACAAAATTAGGTTTTTTAAAATGCTCATAATTCAAAATAAACCTTGCACACCCCACTCCCTCCGTTTCAGAGCTCTAGAAATCTTAAACACTAAACAAAGGAGGGGGATACACTATATAAGGTTTCCTCGTATTTGTTGTTTATAAAATTTGAACTAATCATACATGTTTGAAGAAATGAAGACCGAGAGAAACAGAATGTTCACCTGGTCTATACTTACTAGGTAACTCTCCCGTGATGAGGCTTATCTGTCATCTACAACAAAGTAACACTTTTGCTGTTAATGAAGACAGCCCCTAGCTCAGAAAGTAAAGGTAGTTAAGCAACAAAGCAATTGTACATATTACATCAACAAACTGGGGAAAAGGAGTTGCCACTCGAAGATCTGGTTCAGATTCAGTTCAGCATCTTTCATGTCTACATGTCCCACCAGCCCCGTAAATCCCCCCAGACGTTGTTTAATCTGTTCAACTGCTGAAATGTTTCAAAGAGGAAATTAAGCTTTCCTTTGATTCTTGCATCCAAGAATTGTCTTTATTTTTTTTAAATGCAATTTGCATTTGATTTAAAACAACAACTAAAATGATCAATGCCATCAGCCATCCAGGATTTGCAAGAGTTATCACTTTAAATACAACAACAAGGACACATAAACTGGCCTTATACAGGGCTGTAATTCCCCATCAGTCTAATAGCTTACAAAAATGTTAATATAATGTTGCAATCCTATGCACACTTCCTGAAAGTAAGTCCCATTGTTGACAGGGAGACCTGCTTCCTAATACAACTTGCAAAGGATTGAGTTTAAGACTAGCCAAATTCAGACATTATGCTGTATGAGGGTACTGATGTCTGTACTCTCGTACATGTGTTTGTATGATTACTGTACCTGTGTTCATTTTAAAAGTGAACCTGGATACAGCCTCTTCAAATGCATGGTACAGATAGAAAGTGTGATAGGAAGTGTACTTCTGTACTTGCATTCAACACAGCATGTGAATGACCTGTGTACAGATCTGTACCTGTGTACAGTACACTCATAAGAGTGTTGAACAAAATGTGTGAATGAGCCTACTGTCATACGCAACTGGCGATTAAAACCAAAGCTCACCTATCATTAGTTGTGTCACTGTGGCTGCAACAGCTTAGTAACAAACTAAACGTTTAAGACAACTGATGAATATCTTTACTATTTTCATGAAGAAATCAACTGACACCTCCGCTCAGAAAATGTTTGCTTTGAAAGAATGCTCAGTGGGACTTTTGCCCAGGTAAGTGCGTTTTGACCCACGGCACCAAACTATGTTTTCATCCTGTTCATTCCATTGAACAGTAAACACAAAGCTTTCAGAATCTGGCCCTCATTCCAGGGATGTTGCTAGGTACTTAAAATATCTGGGGCCCAGGCCCACTGTCCCCTTTGGATAACTACACTCAATCATAGCCCCCCCCCCGGAATAATTATATAACTTTTTAAAAGCCTCCAATATTATAATACAGCACCTATGAAGGTGGAGAGCTGGTTTTGTGGTAGCAAGCATGACTTGTCCCCTTTGCTAAGCAGGGTCCACCCTGGTTACATTTGAATGGGAGACTACATCTGTGAACACTGTAAGATATTCCCCTTAGGGGGTAGTGTCACTCTTGGAAGAGAATTTGAGCTTCCAAATTCCCTCCCTGGCAGCATCTCCAAGATGGGGCTGAGAGAGAGTCCTGTCTGCAACCTTGGAGAAGCCGCTGCCAGTCTATGTAGACAATACTGAGCTAGATGAACCAATGGTCTGACTCGGTATAGGCCAGCTTCCTATGTGGAAGCAGTACAGAAGGGGCTAGGAGCCTCGTCCCATGCTCTGTGCAGGTGCCGCCACTGCTAACACTTCCTTTCTGGAAGAGGTCATGCAGGAGGGAGCTGGTGGATGAGATTCAGGGCTCTGAGCAATTCTTGGGGGCCTATGCCCCATGGGCCACTCCCTAATGATGCCCCTGCCTCATTCTACAAACAAAGGTTGTAGCATTAGGAATTTCCCCCACATACTTATTCTGGTCTGGGGTAATACGGAAAATAATTCAACTGAAATGGTTTCACAGCAAAGAACATTCCATGGCATGAAATGACATAAACATGCAGCTGCAAACCAGCCAGCCCTCTTATCCCATAAGATTTGTACCTAAGTACTGGATTCTTTAAGATATGAATAGTGACAGCTCACTTGCTCTCCAAGGAAGATACTTAAAGAGCTTGCTCTAACCCTCCGTTAAGCTGAAATTCTTGGATTTAGGCCATTTTCCAGAACTGTACTGTTAGGCATGCACATACATTCGGAAGCAAGCCCCATAGGGTTCAATGAGGTTTATTTATTTATTTATTCATTCATTCATTCGATTTCTATACCGCCCTTCCAAAAATTGCTCAGGGCGGTTTATACAGAGAAATGACAAATAAATAAGATGGATTAGTTTACTCCTAAATGTGTGCATACAATTGTAATCCAAATCAGCCTAGATCCATGCATTCCAGCTGTGCGTACAGTAGTCCATAGGTTACAGTAAATCCTGTGTTAAGACAGTGTTAAGCTCTTCCAAGGGCACCGATTTTAACAACTGTCTCTCTCCCTTTACCTCTCATAAAAAACAAACAACTATCAGTATAATCTATCATTGGCAGTCTAAACGTTCAACCAATATACAACAGTGTCTCAAACAAGAAAAAAAATGGTCATTTGAAAACTCACAACATCCTTTCTTGGGTGGGAAGAAGCACGTTAATCAGCAAGACTGTTTCATCATGCAGCAAACAGTCATCTGGGCAATATAATTAACAAATTAATGTGGGGTTTTTTCAAAAGGAAAAGAATTGCACCAAGCAACAATAATGCAGGATAATGAGGAGTGCAATTTTTTTTTTAAATTTAGTGCTGAAGAGCTGCATATTCCTAGCAAATAGATGTAGGGATATTTATTAGATGCTACTGGATAAAAAGTGTGGTTGAAGACCCAATCCTCAGAACATTTTAAAGGACCTCAGTAAGGGGACTATGTGATCGGGAACCCTGAATATTCTTTTTCTGTCGATAGTTTGACTTGAGTGTGGGATGCTTCGATGCTTCAACAGGACTGTAGATTTCTCTATACCAGGATTTGACCTATGAGGATTTTTATTTATAGGGTCTGAACGATCTCTGTATTTTTTTTCCATGAGGTCTAGTGGAATTTTTAGCCGAAATGTTTATCATAAGTAAGCCTGTGAAAAATCAACCCACCTTAACAGTATCAAATGGATGTCCTACCAACACACCGGCAGCACCTGAAATAAAGCAGAAAGCAGAATGAGAAAAGCTACCTGGTCCTGATATGGCTACTATTTATCTTTAATACAGGGTCAGCTGTTTGCTACATTATACAGTCCAGAATACAGAAAATATTGCTACATGTTTTCCTAGCCCTTTCCTAGCTCAGGGGAGCACACTTGGCCCATTCCCCATGTTACCTTGATAGCAACATGGTGAGGTGGATTAGGCTGAGAGACAGCGAGGCTGTCCTTAGGATCAGTCTAAACTGGGCTGGGAAAGCCAAGCCCGGACTTTGCTGATGGTAAGAATTGCCAGGAGCTGTGTGGCTTCTAGTGGCAGCAAACCCCACAAAGAAGTCACCCCCTTAAACAGGGTTAAGAGAACGAGTGCTCTCTTAGCCCTGGTTTGTTTGTTTGTTGTTTTTAATTGTCTGTCAGCCCCAGCTGCTTGCAGCCCCGGCTGGCATTGGGGGAACCTCATAATGCATGGTGCACTCACGCGGTGCATTGTGACCGTTCCGGATTGGGGGGGGGGCGATGCTTCCCAATCCTCAAACATCCATGCTGCCGGGTGCAGCCAACAATCATCTGGGCAGGCGATTCGCCCACCCAGCAAAGACAGAGGGGTCGTCTGCGGGCTGTACTGGTCAGTGACTGTAATAAAGATAGTGAATTAGACTGAATCGACTGTGGGGAGGTAAGTGCTACCAACCTTCCTCCCTGCTCTCCCTCGGGCCCTTTATCACTGACCGTGTGTGACTGGTCCATGATCTCATAGTGAGCTTCACCGCTGAGTAGGGATTTAAATCCAGATCTCCAGCTCTAGTCTGTCCAGCAGTCAAACCACTACACTGGCTCTCAAGTTACGTAGTTCACACCACAACATTTCTGCTCATAGGACTCATAGTGGGTGCTGACCTGAGGGGTCAGGTATTGGGAGTCAGGGATTTGGCAGGGGCATTGGACTAGCAGGCAAAGCAGAATTAGGAGTGGATGTGGAGGAATTTTGTTAAAACAAGAACCTCACCCCAGAGTCCTCTTACCCAAACCAATTAACCAGGTTTTAAGCTGCTGGTTTTTATTGCTGCAATATTATTCAGTTGCAATTATTGGGGATGGGGCTGTAGCTCAGGCCTGGACCCATCTGCTTTTGATCTAGGAGCCAGCCCAAGAATATAGGAGGCAGGCAATGGACACTTGACAAAATTACTTAGTGATGGACACTGTGGAGGGGGAGGGTAAGTGGGTTTTTCTTTATCCCTTTTACAATCACATGTAAAACAGAAATGACTAGGCTGCTTGGGACAGATTTTATTAGGCATTTCTACCTCTGAATAAGTAGAAGGTGCCCAAGTGATTAATCAACAAACTCTCCATCTTCTACCTGCTAGCAGGTTTGGCTCAAGGTAGGCAATTTGTTTCACATGGAAGGGGACACCCTCAAAACAGCAGGAATCAGAAAAACAGAATCACCAAAAATCTAACAAGGCACTGTAGAGCATGCAAAAGTCGCCATGCTAGGGAGAATGAGGCAGAGAACACCCAGTTGTCTTGCAGGTGGTATGATGTTCAGGCTGATGATCCAGGTGAGAGTAAATTTCCAAAGGAATATTGATTCATTTCATGTTGCACATCCGAAGGGTCTACTTTGTGCAAGGCAGGGCATATGCTACATTCTGTCAGCTGTCATCCCTGAGTCACGTGAGCAAAGATCACACACACTGCTCAACTCTAAAGAGGAAAACCTGTGTCTTCTACTAAAGGCTCGAACTCTAGTTAAACTGTGATAAACAAGCGGGATCTCAGCAAGTGGTTTTCATAGGAAGTGATGCAAGAACTTTTAAAACGGTCTGAACAAGACTTTCATGGCTGGATGTGGAATAGGTTTCTTTCCCTCCCAGTTGTACATTTTCATTTTGCTACTGAGTCTTCAGTCACAGAACAGAACAAGGTTAAAAATCTAAAAAATATTGTCAAATCCTAGCAAAGTTATTTATTTAAGGATGCAATTGTGTGCTGTCTTAATCTTATTAAAAATCATTTGGCAAGGTTTTAATCACACGTAAGTGGCTTACAGGCTGCAGATGGAGGAGTGAAGCACAGACTGTTCCACCGTAACACTGAACTATGCTTGTTAAATGGAAGTGAACACAGAGAAGTTAGCAACAAAAGGAAGGAAGCCTAGATAGGCTAAAGTAGCATATTCCCGCCAGCTGCTTGTTAGAAACTTCATTGCAGGGGAGCATCTTCGACCTGTATTATTGTATCAAAATCTAAAGCATGAGAAGAGCACACCTCCATGATTTTCTGAGACTTCAAAAAAACAAAGTTGGCAACTATGAAGAAGTCATAATCACATCACATTCCATCAATTCTTGAGAGGATCATAATACCCAGGCCACTTGCCAGCTACGATTTCCTCAGCCCTCTGGCGAGCAACAAACCCAGCACCACACAGATCTCCTCACCAGGGGTCTCATTTCCACTGTCATTTTTGAGAGGGTAAGAAAGAGCAGGAGTCTCTTCTGAGCAGGAGGAGATGGCTCCCACTGTTTCTTACCATTTCGATACAAATGGCAGAAGACTCGCTTCTCTCCTAACCCTCTGCTTGTGTACCAGAAAAGGATCTGAGGATTGGTGGCAACCACAAAGAATGGCCAGTTAGTCAGCCAAGCCTAAATCTGTAAAGGTAAAGGTAAAGTGTGCCGTCAAGTAGGTTGACTCCTGGCGACCAGAGAGCCATGTGGTTTTCTTTGGTAGAATACAAGAGGGGTTACCCATTGCCATCTCCTGAGCAGTATGAGATGATGACTTTCAGCATCTTCCTATATCGCTGCTGCCTGATATAGGTGTTTCCCATAGTCTGGGAAACACACCAGTGGGGATTCAAACCCCATAGTCTGGGAAACATACCAGCATGGATTCGAACTGGCAATCTTCTGCTTGTTAGTCAAGCATTTCCCCGCTGCATCACTTAAGGTGTAGATTCTTGATAATACCACACACCAACACCAGCAAACTGGTCAGGAATAACCAAGAACCCATCATTCTGCTTTTACAGTCGGCAGAACAAATTAGACTGATACTTTAAAGCAATGCCATGGCTGGGAATGGTCAAGACAGTAAGGAGGTTTAAAAAACAAACATTTATTTCTTTAAAATATGTATATCTTTCCTGCCCCTCCAGCACAATGCTGCTTGGGGCAGCTTACAAGAATAATCACAACAAAACAACACAGAATGGGGGGGGGGAATCCAATTTTAAAAAGCAGAAAGATAGAACTGGAATCCTAGTTAAAACCAAGTTTAATTTCCAAATGGGAGGAGCGGAAGTGTTCCCAACTATTATAAAAGGGCTTTGGTCCTCTCAGAGTGGACTGGGTTGGGTACACTCACTCCCGGGGCGTAACTATAATAGGGCAAGGGGAGACAGTTGTCTGGGGGCCCACTGCCTTGAGGGGGCCCCCAGAGGCAAGTCACATGACTGACTCCCCCAGCCGCGCACCCGCCCGGGCTTCCTTGAGTTGTATTCATCCTCCAAAATTGATGTGAGTGTTAAAACCTGGAGCTACCAGAACAGCATGTCTTTCTCTGGTACCATTAAATGACTTGCATCATCCACAATTTACAAAACCTTTTAAAAATTAATTTAGGATGACGTTCTATTGTGGCACATAGTTCATATATATTTTTTAAAAAATACTATGCTTTTTGTTACCACTATTCAGCCTCATTTAAGATTTCTTTACTTCATGTGCTGAGCTTCAGTGAGGGGGGCCCCATTTTAAAATCTTGTCTCTTGTCAACCTTGCTACGCCCCTGCTCACTCCTCTCATCTCTCTACCAGAAAAAGGTGCAGGTGGGTTGGGCTGCAGCCATGGAAGCAAAGGCAGCCTGGCTGTCTCTCCTACAAACTGGCAGAGATCCATTTGGATTTCATTTATTAACTAGCATTAAGATTATTTATATACCAACTTTTCAACAGAAAAAAAGTTCTCAAAGCGGTTAACATAGAAAAAGGAATTACACAGAAAAAGGAAAGGTTCCCTGTCCTAAAAGGGCTCACAGTTTAAAAAAGAAACACAAGGGAGTCACCTGCAACAGTCACAGGAAAGACCCTGTGCTGGGCTCGGATAGAGACAGCTGCTCTCCTCCAGCTGCATATAAAAGAGAGCCGCCAAAAAGTGCCTCTTTGCGCAATTGGCAGAGGTGCAGTCAGGGCTCTTCCCCCAGAGGAAGTGTGGTGACCTGTACTTCTCTACACATTTCAGCAAATGGATGCTCACCACCACTACTTCCCTACACAAAGCAGCCATGCAATAAGGGCCAATCCATCGTGAGAGGGACAATGTTAAAGCGCGTGTGCATGCCTAAGGAATTCCTTGGAACGGGAGTTACGTTTTTTAGAAGGCGTCTCTTGCCTGGAACTCACACTCTCGGTCCCACAAGTTCACACTCAGTGGAAAGAGAAAGGCACTTTGCACGCGCTCAAAGAGGCACCTTCTGAACCTAGCATTTGGTGACACAGCTTTAGAGATCAAGACCTGGCTGGCTCCAATGCATCTCTATCAATTTAAGTGTGCCAAACCTAACAGGTTGAGAGGTAACCTACATAGGAGGGCTCTGCCTTTTTGCCGATACAGGCAGCCGCTTGGTTCTTGCACTGCAATGCACCGTGCATAGCTGCAACGAGTGGCGGAACAATACGTTTCCGGGAGGAATAATAAAAAAAGGAGAACGCCGATTCCTGAGCGCTGACTCACCGACACTGCCGTATCAACGCATTGCAGGCGCGGACTAGGCTCATCGCGAGCAAGCACAATGTCCCCCTCGGGCTGCAGGGACAATGGGGGCGGCGGAGCAACAGGGACGCGATGCTTGTTGCAGACGATCCAGTTAAGAGGGGCGCGCAGGGGTGGGCAGGGCGAGCGACACAGTCGCCCCTCGCGTCGGGTCTTTCGCTTGTACCTCTTCTTCCCCCACCCTGCACCGAACCCTTCCCCCACAATCCATGCAACGCGCCCCCGCCCCCTCGTGGGCGGGCGGGCCGGCGGGCGAGAAGCGCATCCCTCGCTGCAGTGCGCCAAGCCACGCATGCACAGACTCGCCAAAAAGCACAGGCTGGGGATCTGCGCTGCTGCCCGGGCTCCCTTATGTAAACGGGTCAGGCTAGCGAGGATGTCTCCAGGCAGCCCTTGTTCTCCGGTAGCCTGAAGGCACGGAAGCTCCCCCACCCCACCCTTACCTCCTAGGCATCCTGCTAGGAAATCCATCGCCATGGCGGTCTTCAGAGCGCGCCTTCAAATCTAAAAAGCCTTTCCGCGCGTCCTCTCCAAGCGGCTGGGGCGGGGAGGGGGAGGCACCTAACCACCAAATATGCAGCTGCTCCCGGCAGCCTGCGTTGTGAGCAGCTCCTTTTGGTTTAGAGGAAGGGCTCCGTTCCCTCTGATCGGGGAAGATCGCCGGCAACCGACTGGCCCTGCGCTTCCCTTCCCGTTTGCTTTCCTTCCTTGGCGTTGCGCTCTTGCCTGCGAACTACCCAGCCAGCCCGCTGAGCCTTCCAAGCCGGCGCGAGCTTTACTAACTGGTTGCCAAACCCGATCTAAGCCTTTCTATTTCTGACGCCAGCGAGAGGAGGGGGAGACCGAGCCTTATGGGGAAAAGGAAGCCTCCAATGGGAGGCCGCTTACACGACAACACCCCTCCAGTGCAGCCCTCCGCCCGGCCCGCTCATTGGCTGCCGCGCTGGGGTGGCTTCTGGGGATAGGAAGCCAGTGGCTGGAAGCCTCGCGGTGGGAAAGGAGGAGAGCGCGGGCCGAGGAGGCGCCGGGAGCTCCGCCCGCCAGACGGAGCACACAAGTGGCTGCCTTGTGTTGGTGTCTCCCGTAAGGCCGGGCGGTGGAAGGGCTGGGAGGTTGCCTCAGGGGAAGTGCCTCTCCCGGCTCTGCACGGGGAGGAAGGAGGGCAGCATGTGTGTGGCGCGGTTGCGCAGGCCCGAGGAAGTTGCTCAAACGCGGAACGTTTGCCCTGGCGAGAGAAGGTCACTTCCCTTGAACTGCTTGCACTGCAGCCAGGGGAGTTTTATCAGGGCCGGACTGAAGGGCGAAAGAAAACGGGCCTGGCAGAGGGACAGCTAAGCCACCGTTTCTGTCTGCGGATGCCCCAGGGAGCTCCCAAGCGGGACACAATAAGGAGCCCACTAACAGCCGCGCTCTGATATTTAAACCCGCCCCCCATGCTGTCTCGGAAGGTGGCTGTGATAAGATGAAGGCATATTCTACTACTACTACTACTACTACTACTTCAGATATTTATATACCGCTCTTCAACCAAAGTTCTCCAAGCGGTTTACATAGAAAAAACAAACACATAAATAAGATGGTCCCCTGACCCCAAAGGTCTCACAACCTAAAAAGAAACATAAGGTAAACACCAGCGACAGCCACTGGAGGGATGCTGTACTGGGGTTGGATAGGGCCAGTTGCTCTCCCTGTGCTAAATATAAGAGAATCACCACTTTAACAGGTGTCACTTTGCTCAGTTAGCAGGGGCTTCTGCATGTAAATATTCTAGGTGGGACCCCCTTCATTAGCTCAGGCTTTCTCTTCTGTCTTTTTTTTTTTTTTTTTAATATTTCTACAGACCATGCTTTCTCATGTGCTGTCATTCGTCTGGAACAGGGATGCACAACTTCGGTCCTTTAGCTGTGATTGGACTACAGCTCCCATCATTCCTGCTTATTGGCCACTGTGGCTGGGGATGAAGGGGGTTGTAGGAAGGCTGAACTTCTACATCCCTGGTCTAGAACACAGGATTTTTGAACTTGGGTCTTCAGATGTAGGACTACGACTCCCATCATCCCCTTTGTATCTGGTTTACATGCAGAAGGTCCCAGGTTCAGTCCCTGGCTTTTGCAGGTAGGGCTGGGAACAACTCCTGCCTGAACTCTTGGAGAACTGCCAGTGAGTATAGACAGTGCTGTGCTAGACCAATGGTCTGACTCGGTATACGGCAGTTTCCTTTGTTCCCTGCTCTAAAACATAGGCCCAAATGCATGGTGTTAATTCATCGAGTTATCAAAGCATGTAAAAATGCTGAATGCACAAAAATAATAATTTTTAAAATGCTGCAGAATTTGGGGTTGGGGAGGGAAAGGAGATTAATATGAGGAAATGCCGGCATTATTGGAGATATTTGCATGCAATATGAGAGAGAAAGAATCCAATCCCTATGTGCTCACAATATTGTTTGTTTGCTTCCATCCTTCTAGGAACTGAGGCACTGCTTACCTTTTTTGTGATTTTAAAAAACACACATACCCTGCTGCCATGTTCCGAGCAGAGGGGAGATTTTCAGGATGCCATGTGGTGGCATAAGGGTAACCTTTCACATTAATGCTCTCCATGTAGTTCAACTACAGCAAGGACTGGAGCCCTGTTGTGCAAACTCTACACTGTAGAGCATGTAACATGATTAATCCTGATCTGAGTTTTTCAAGCCTTTTTGGACAATCTGGTCTTCAACCCCTCTGCTTGAGGGAGAGCAGGCTGTGGATGCCAATACTTCCATATTGCTACTTGTGAAAGCACAAAAAACCTTTGCAGCCCTGGGTGGTTCATGGCACAATAATCTGGAAAATTTGGGAATTCGAGAGGGGAGGAGTGCAGCATCCTTTGAACTCAAGGTGGAAAAAAAAGTGAGGCTCTGCTGGTACTACAGAGAGATGTCCCCTGTAAGAAGTTTCTTTGAGTTGTAAAACAATAAATCCATCATGGTCCAAACAGAGTGAAGAGCTAATATGTTTCATTTCACTAGCCATTTGGTGTGAATGTGAAACTTACAATTGAAGCTGGGAGTGGGTGTGTTTTCAAAGAAGTCCAAAATTCTATTAGATCTTGTGATGGGATTCTGAGCCCAGTTCAGGGGTGCTCCCCTGGCATTTGGATTATTTTGCAGCTCTTTTCCTGAAGGCAGTAAAACCAGTCCCTCATCTCTCTGTGCTTTCCTACCCAGCTAGGTCAAGGTGAATATACATTTATTTCTGTTTGACTCTCCATCCATCCTTTTAATCCACCTTTCCTTTCAGAAGCCCCAGGGGCTTCCTTTCCCTTCTCTCCTTTGAATACCTTTGTCCCTTTCTCCTTTCAGTCCCTTCACCCTTCCCTCCTTTCTTTTCTCTTTATTCCTCTTACAGAGGTCCTTCCTCCTTCCCTACCTCCACTATTCCTTAAATTTTTCATGCATAATGCCATAAATCCTTCTGTCAACACAACCTTCTCTTCCTTCCCTTGGATTCTTTGTGTATGTCACCTTCTTCCCCCTCCTCCTCTTCTTCTTGTCCATTTTAGTGTTGGCATTTTTGCAGTCTCCTAAGTCTTGACTACTGTCAGGAAGATGGGAAGATTAAATATTTTTCTCTCCCCCTCCCCTGCCCCACCAGTCTTGGGTTGGGAGGGCACTATATCACCCCTTGTTGTTCTCCTTGGCCAGAAAGAAAAAACATTCTAGCTTTGCTTTTTTGTTTTTTCTGGAATACAGTGGGATCCCCTGGTTCACGCACACAGCCCCTTTCCCACAAATGCTTGTGTGTGTCTTCTAACTCTGCTCCAAAAGCACCAGTTTTGGCTAGAGAGAGCTCAGCTCTAAGTTGTCACCAACCTAATTGTTCTCTTGGGAGATCCAGAAATTTCAACAGGATCCCGAACTGACTGTTCAGGAAGGACAAAAGAGTGTGATTGTGGTGCTTGGTTGGGAGATCCTTTGCTGGAGATCTTCCTGGAGTATGGTGGATCTGTTTATCTGAATTGCCCTTCTTCCCAGTGGTTAAATTAAGGCTGCATAAATTCTGGGTGTTTGTGGGTGTTTATTCCTTTGTGTCCTGTCATAAAAGCACAGTTAGGATCAGTCTGTGTATGTGCCTCTGGGTGTTTCTTCAGATTGCATAACTAGTTCTAAAAGTCCTCCTGCCATCCAGTCTTCACTCAGTGTTCCTGGTTGGCTGCTGCCTTGACTATTTAAATCAGGAGTTTTTAACCTTGTTGCACCTAAGGACCCCGCCAGGCTATGAAGGAAGTGCCCATGAGCCCCCACCTTGTTTATGATTCTATAAAATATAATTTTATAATTAAAATTCAGGAGAAATATCTAGCTATAAGTGATGTTTGACAATAAGTGATGTTTTGGGGAGCTAACTTTATATATTTAATTTTTCATGGACCTCCTAGACCTACTCCAGGGATCCCCAGGGGTTAAGAACCCCTGGCCTATATCTAAATTTGAGGTTATGCTGACGATGGGTGGGTTCGTTTGTTAATGTTTCAGTCAGATGCATAGCTGGGGAAAGAGTAGGGCTCTTGTTCGCCCCTCTCCCCTGTGGCCTCTCACGTGCACTGTGCTGTGCTTCCAGCATGTGAGGTCATGCAGGGGGTATGGTCAGCACTCAGAAGGGCCTAATGGCCCTAGGGCAGCCAAAAAGGAAGCAGCTGGGTGTTTTCTTTGTTCTATCCTTCATTCCAGGCGAGGGAGAGACTGACGAAAATAGCCAGGGGCCAGCCTGGTGGCTCTTGGGAGCTGGGTGGCTTGGGTTCTTTGAACCCATCTGCCCAATTATAGCTCTGCTCCTGGTTTCAGTTGACATTTCACCATTACTGTTGGGAGCATTTTCTGTCATATGTTTATCACCTGCTAACTGAGAAAAGAGGCACCTTTTTAAAGTGGTGAATGATTCTCTTTATTTAGCAGAGGGAGAGCAACTGGCCCTGTTGATCCCCAGCACAGAATCCCTAAAGGCTGTTGCTGGTGTATATCTTAGGTTTCTTTTCTTTTCTTTTAGATTGTGAGCCCTTTGGGGACAGGGAGCCCTTTATTTATTTGTATGTATGTATGTAAATCACTTTGGGAACTTTTGTTGAAAAGCGGTATATAAATATTTGTTGTTTTCGTATGCCTATGTTATCTTAAAAGGAAAGGGTAATTGGCTCACCCCCTCCAAGCACCATTCGCCAGTTCCCCATGACTCTGCATCAACTGGGAGAGGAGGTGTAGAAAAATTAGCCTTGACCTTTAGCAAGCTCTCATTTGTGTGAATGCCAAGCTGTGGCTACAAATCTGTTTTGACCTGAAATGTTTACAGACAATTTGATTTTTCAACAGTCCAGAATAAATGATGAGTCACATTTGTGACAGCCAACCATTCTCCAGTGGTATTAGTGACAGCCAACCATTCTCCAGTGGTATAATCTCCAAGGACCAGGAAGAAACATACCTGGTGAAAATAAGGGTGTCTTTGCTACCTGTTCAACCAGTATAGTTTTGTATGTTTTGATCTAGGCATTTGTACCCTGTCTTTCTATCATTCAGCATCCAAGGCAACATATATTTGTAAATAAAAAAGTTATTACAACAGATACCAGGAATCTCTCATGTACTCTCTTCCAAAAAGAAACTGAGTCTGTTAAAGGCTGAACAATCACTTCCACTGCTCAGTGAAATGGGCAGGGTGAAAGAATAAAGAATATAAAGTGTAACAGATTAAAGCCTTTGTCTCAGAGCAGCTCAGTGAATGGGAAAATGCTGAATCATCCCTGGCGAGCTGCCTGGCTAGGCTTTTCCTAAACTATATTTCCAGTAGAATTAAAATGCTGCCACCACCCCTATTATCGACAGAGCTTGAACCTCCCTGGGTATGAGGTGGAATTCCAGGGAAAACTCTCTTTACTTTGCTATTGGATAAATACAAAAACCTTCCAGGTGTAGGCTTACACGTGATGACAAAACTGATAGCTGCTGAGCGTTTGAGGATACTTTTGCATCAGAGAACTCCCCTTTTCTTCCCCCTCCCTTTCCTGAGTTTCTCTGAAACCAACTCAGAGAGGCTTGTAAAAAGAAAAGAGCAATAGAACAGTTTTATTCAATTACTACAGACTGCTTCCATCTGAAGCTTCTAGCTTTCTTAGATACACTCCAAAATACTTAGTAGGTTACAAAAATAGGTCATCTTAGGCATGCTTAAATGTTTATAGAGTCTTTTGCAACACCCTAGGTAGAATGGGCACAGGCTAGTGTTTACGTTGCAGGTAAACAATAATAGAACAGTATCAGGAATATTCAAAAGTACACGCACACAAAGAAATACAAGTTCCTAATGCACAGTCTGACTAAACAAATTGTTCCCTATGCTGAATTCCCTTTTCCTTGAACTCACCCACATCCCTGGTGAGAATCAAGCTTCCTGCAATCCTTTCTTTCAAGCATCTACAGTTATTCCATGTGAGAAACCTCCATGCTGGCTTCAACCACGAGGGAGCAAAACTCCATTGCCCCTCACTAAGCCTTTCCACACCCGTTTCTCTCCAACAAAGACTACCCTTGTTCCCAGAATTCCCAGCAAACACTCTCTAAGTCCCACCCACCTTGTGTACTGATTGGCTGCCCTTGAGCTCACCAGCATGTCAGTCAAGACAAGGGTTCACTCCCTATTAACTCTTTAGGGGGAGGGGAGTCTGATCACTACATAAGTATACTAAATAAAGCTTACAAGATGCATGCATAACCTGAATATCTTTGAACTGTGTGAAAGAGGAAGCTGCATAAGAAGACACATATGGTTATGTCGATTTTCTTTCCTCATTATCTGCGCTATGTTCCTCGTTGTTGCTGCAAATTTCTCTACTTGCAGTCTGAGACAGGTTTAGAATTCCCATTAGCCAACATTCTCTCCCATCTCTGCTCTGGCATGTCCTGTGATGTGTGGTGACTATTGTTATGAGGCAGAGATCATGTCCCAGGTGTCAGGGGATAGAGGTAAAAATTAGGGATGTGTGAAATGATTTGGGTACAAAATGATTTGTAACCAAATCTGGCTGGTTCAGATGATTTGTAGACAAAACAAATCACCCCTGTCCTCAGTTACACAGATTCGGATACAAAACAAATCACCCCCAATTTGGACCTGAAAAATTCAGAGATTCAGGCCTCCAAAGTGGGTTGGGTGGTAGTGCCCAATGGTTGGAAGCTACCATCCATATTTCAAAGAAATTTGGTAAAGGGGTGATTTTTAAAGAATTTTTGAAGTTCATTTGTCTTTAAGCTTTTCCCCATAGGGAATAATGGAGTTTTCAGCAGCCTTAGTTATAACTCCCCAGCAGGGTGGCACCAGGGTGGCGCTGAGTAGGTTGTGGTGAGTGGTAGTGCCGAGTGGGTGCAAGGAAGCTACCACCCAGATTTCAAAGGAATTGGGCAAAGGGGTGCTTTTAAAAGAATTTTTGAAGATGGCAGGTCTTTGGGGCAGAAAAGGGGTTTTGGGGGCAGAAGAGTGGGTCAAGTGGTAGTGCCCCAATGGATGCCTGCTACCACCTAGATTTCAAAAAAATTGGTGAAAGGGGTGATTTTTAAAGAATTTCTAAATTTTGCGCAACTTTAAGCTTTCCCCCATAGGGAATAATGGGGATTTCAGCAGCCCTATAACTCCACTTGTGGGGCACCAGGGTGGCCCAGAGCGAGTGGTGGTGTCGTGCACATGGGGTGCCAACCACCCCCAAACCCAAAAGCACTGGGTTTTGTTGTTTCTGAGGTGTTCTGAGAGTAGATTCTCTGGTAGCAAATGAGAGTGGATTCATGACAAACATTGAAATTTTTGACAATTGCACTGAGCACCCCCCCACACACACAAGATGACATGACCACCTCAGGTGACTCATGCACTATAAGAATTTTAATGCCTCAGTCAGTGAGTGGAGGTCAAGTGACTTCACATAACAGAAAAATATTTAAAACCATAGCAACCAGTGTTCCCTCTAAGGCATGCGCACGTGCGCGTACTCACATGTTTTTTGCTGTCCACTCAGTTAATTTTAGATCCTTCTCAGGTTGAATCAGGAAGGCCCCACTCTGAATGCAGGTGTGCACACACTGCCTTGATACTGCTGCCCAGAACAAAACTCATTCCGCACACAAATGAAAGAAATTAGAGAGAACACTGATAGAGATCTTTTAAGAGTTAGACTTTGTACCTTGCAGTTGCCATTATTGAATTATTGTGCTCTGCTTAAAATTAGAGCTGTGCATGAGCTGCGGTTCAAGCGCCATTTGAGAGCGGGGAACGGGAGTTTTCAGAAAGTGGAGAGCAGGTTGTTACCTGCTCTCCGGTGCCCCATGCAGCTTCCTGCTTGGGCGGTGTGTGTCCCAAGTACCCCCAAGTAGTGCCAGCATGCACATGATGCCCACAAGGACACAAGCAAGGGTGTGTTGAGGGGTTTTGATGGAACGGCCTTTGGGATGATTGGTCGACACCCTCAGTTCGGGTGGATGTGGGGAATTTAGCTCAAAAGAGGAGACAGTTCCAATCAGCCTTAATTTGTGCAAGGGTATGAACTCAAGAAAATCAGCTTGAGCGAGAGGTTTTAATTGACAAAAAGGAATTTATTGAAAGAAAAATAATAAGAGCGATAAACTAAGTTACTAGGTGGTCCTAATGGAAAAGCAATACAAATATGTTTAAAAACAGACTATTCTAAGGCACATTTAGCTTAAAGTTCCAGATTTATTTATTTTTATTAATTTATTTATTTTTGCATTTTTATACCGCCTTTCGTTAAAAGATAGCCCCAAGGCGGTTTACAAAAGTTAAAAACATACAATAAAAACACAATAAAAACATCATGCTAAAAGTATAAAAACATATAAAAACAGGCATAAAACAATACAACAAATAAAAACACCCAGAAGCAGCAGTAAAAACGATTATGTAAAAGCCTGGGTAAAAAGCCAAATCTTACAAGCTTTCTAAAAGCCGTGATGGAGTCCGAGGAACGAATGGCCACTGGGAGAGCATTTCAGAGTCTGGGGGCAGCAACAGAGAAGGCCCTGTCCCGAGTGCACGACAGCCGGGCCTCTCTCACTGTCGGCACCCGGAGCAGGGCCCCCTCAGATGTCCTCGTCAAGCGGGCAGCAACCCTTGGGAGCAGGCAGTCCCTCAAAATACCAGATTGTGTGTACATTCCCAGGCGGGCCAGAGAGAGAGAATAAGAGAGGGGGAAGGGGGAAGTTTGAATCAAAGTGATCGATTGAGGTCCTGTGAGCCAGGCAACTACTATACCACCACCACTCCTAGCCCCTTCAGGGCGTTCACGAACAATTTTTTTTAAAAAAATTAAACTTACCCCTGCCTGGCTGTTCTCCAAGGCAGCGGTGTGTGAGAGAACAGAGGTTCCCCCTCCCCCAGCCAGCCTTCTCACCTTAAAAAAAGCCCTGTTTGGCCATTCTTTGGCCTGTTTGGGCCCTTCCCCCTCCCGCATGGCAGCCATTTTGGAGGCCGCCACGCCTGCGCAATGGGCCTCTGCGTGGTCTGAGCAGGACTGAAGAACAGCTGAACGGGGTCATTTTTGAAGGCAGGAAGGCTGGCGTGGGAGGGGGAACCTCCATGGACCTCCTCCCTGCTGCCTCAGAGACACCCCCCCAAAAAAGTTCTCTGCTTCATGACCCCTTCTCCCATGCCAAGGTGAGAATCTTGGGCCCTAAACCACCTTGACATAGGTTCACACAATCACTTCAACATTGTTAAACTACATGAAACCTAGATTCAAACAACTGTGTGAACAAGCCCAGTGTCTTATAAAATTGCTTTACTGCTCCATCTAACTCAGTATTGAAGTTTCATTTACTATGTCCCATTTACCTCCATATTTTCTACAGTGACCAACAGCAAGTTTCTGACAGAGGTCTTTCCAAGTCTTATTGGGAGGTGCCAGGGAATCTTCTGTATGCAACGCTTCCTACCTTTCTAGCTAGAGAAATTCTTACTTGTGCAAAACTCAAAGAAGAGAATCCTTATTTTAAGCACTTGTTTTCCTACTGTTTACCTGTCTACCTGCTTATTGACAGAGGGTTGGTCATTATCCATTAACTTTTGGACCCTAAATAGCTCCCACATATTTGATGCCAGATGTTGAAGTCAGAAATGATGAAATTTTTGTTGTAAATTACACTTTGTGCTAAAGAAAGCGATGCCTTGTCTGATCCTCCTTCCTTTCCTTGCATAACCCTATCTATACCATCCTGATAGTTTGCTTGTGCTTCTCCTGAGTGCTGAAGACAAGGAGGAAACCATTAATCCATATTACAATTTGCCTGGACTCAAGTTTTAGTACACTCTACCCCAAGGTTCAGGGTATGTCAGGTTGCTTCATATCCAGAAACTGCACTTTGGGGAAGGGAGCAATGACAGCATATAACTATATGACAGCATTCTCTATTTTCAGGTAGTTGCTTTAGTCCTGGACCAGATGGGTACAGTAATTAATTTAAAAACAAAAGAGGTGCAGGGTCTCATAAGAACAGCCCTGCTGGATCATGCCCAAGGCCTATCTAGTCTAGCATTCTGTTTCAAACAGTGGCCCACCAGATGCCTCTGAGAAACCCACAGGCAAGAGATGAGGGCATGCTCTCTCTCTTGCTGTTGCTCCCCTGCAACTGGTCTTCAGAGGCATCTTGCCTCTGTGGCTGGAGGTGGCCTATAGCCACCACACGAGTAGCCACTGATGGACTTATCCTCCATGAATTTGCCTAAGCCCCCTTTAAAAGCCACCCAAACTAGTGGCCATCACCACATCCCATGGTACAGGGGCGTAGCAAGGTTGGAGTGGGCCCAGAGACAAGATTTTAAAATGTCCCCCCACCCACTGAAGCTCAGCTCATGAAGCAAAGAAATCTTAAATGAGGCTGAATAGTGGTAACAAAAAGCATAGTAATATCTATATCTGTTATCTATATCTATATATATCACACCTATGTGCCACAACAGAACATCATCCTCAATTATTTTTTAAAAGGTTTTGTAAATTGTGGACGATGCAAGTCATTTAATGGTACTAGAGAAAGACATGCTGTTCTGGTAGCTCCAGGTCTTAACACTCACATCAATTTCGGGGGATGAATACAACTGAAGGAAGCCTGGGCTGGTGCGCAGCTGGGGGAGTCAGTCATGTGACTTGCCTCTGGGGGGCCCCCCAAGGCAGTGGGCCCCCAGACAACTGTCTCCCCTTGCCCTATTATAGTTACGCCCCTGCCATGGTAGAGAATGCCATCGATTAATTATGCACTGTATGAAAAAGAACTTCCTTTTGTTGGTCCTAAATTTCCTGGCCTTCAGATTCATGGGATGACTCCTGGTTTTAGTGTTGTGAGAGAGGGAGAAAAATTTCTTTCTCTCCACTCTCTATGCTCCATGCATAATATTATATACTTCTATCATGTCTCCCCTTAGTCTCCTCTTTTCTAAACTAAAATGCCCCAGATGCTGTAGCCTTGCCTCATAAGGAAGGTGCTCCAGGGCCCTGATCATTTTGGTTGCCCTCTTCTGCACATTTCCCAGTTCTACAATGTCCTTAAGATACAGTGACCAGAACTGCACACAGTACTCCAAATATGGCCGCACCATAGGTTTGTATAAGGGCATTAATTATTATTTATTTTATCAGTCATATTTATTTACCGCCTGATATGTGTATCTCTAGGCAATGTACACAATTTAAAACAACAAATAAAAAACAGAGTAAATGCAATTTAAAAAATTCACAGAATACAATTTTAAAAATTCTTAGGATAAAAACAAACAGTTTAGAATTAATTTCCGTTAAAAGCCTGAGAACACAGGTGTGTCCTGAGGACCTTTCTAAAAGTAGTCAGAGATGGAGATGTTCTTATGGACAGGGAGCCTATTCCAAAGCTCCAGGGCAGCCACAGAGAAGCCCAGACCGGAGTCACCACCAAATGAGCTGGTGGCAACCATATCTGGGCCTTGCCAGATTATCTTAAGAGGTGGCTGGGTTCATGACAGAGAAGGCGGTCTTTTAAGTACCTTGGACCCAAACTGTTAAGGGCTTTATAGGTAATAACATGCACTTTTGCTCAGAAACATATCAGCAGCCAGTGTAAAAAGTCACTTGTGCTATATGGATCCTTCGAGTTGTAGTTTCTGGACTACGTATAAAGGCAGCCCCATGTAGAGTGCATTACAGTAGTCAAGCCTGGAGGTTACCAGCATATGTATCACTGCTTTAAGGTCATTTACCTCCAGAAATGGGTGTAGCAGATGGGTGGTTATCAACCAAACTGGTAAAAACGCTCCTGGCCACTGTCTCAAACTGAGAAACGAGAGAGAGTTTTGGTCCAGGAGCACTGCAAAGCAATGTACCTGATCTTTCAGGGGGAGTGTAACCCCGTCCAAAAGAGGCAGATCTAAACCATCTCTTGAGATCTGATCCTCCACAGTCAGTTTCTCTGTCTTATTCAGATTCAACTTCAGTTTGTTATCCCTCATCCAGCCCATTACTGTCTCCAGGCAGGCATTTAGGGAAGTTATGCCATTTCCTGATGAGGTTGATATGGAGAAATGGATTTGGACATTGTCAGCATATTGATATCACTGAGCACCAAACCTCCTGATGATCTCTCCCAACTGGTTTTATGTAGATGTTAAAGAGCATTGGAGACAGTATGGGGCCTTGTGGAGCTCCATACTTTATTTCTCACTTTGCAGAGCAGCAGTCTCCAAGCGACACCATCTGGAATCTACTAGAGAGGTAGGAATGGAACTACTGTAAAACAGTTCCACCCAATATGACCTCCCACAGGTGACCCAGAAGGATGCTGTGGTCGATGGTATTGAAAGCAAGAGATCAAAAAGGATCAACAGAGTCACACTCCCTCTGTCAGTAGCCAATTGGAGATCATCCATCAGGCTGACTAAGTCAGCCTCTACCCCATTGCCTGCTTGAAAACCAGGTTGTAATGGGTCTAGATACTCTGCATCATCCAAAACTGCCTGGAGCTGAAAGTCCACAACTTGCTCAATTACCTTGCCCAAACCATGGAAGATTGGAAATGGGTCTGTAATTCATTAGCTCAGAGGGATCCAATGCAGATTTCTTCAAATAAGGTCTAATAATAGCCTCCTTAAGACAAGGGGGCATTTTTATTAACATTTTTTATTTTCAATCTCTTTCCTAATAATCCCTAGCATAGGATTGGCCTTTTTCACAGCTGCTGTGCACTGATTCAACACTTTCAACTTGCTGTCATCCATATCCCAATATCTCTCTCCTAGTCAGTCACTAACAGCTCAGATCCCATCATGGTATATATGAAGCTGGGGTCTGCCCCCCCACCAATAAGCATCCATTTATACTTGCTTACACTGAACCACATTTCCCATTTTGTCACCCACATACCCAGTTTGGAGAGATTCTTCTAGAGCTCCTCACAATCTGTTGTGGATTTCAGTACCCTAATAGTTTGGTGTCATTTGCAAGTTTGGCCACTTTGCTGCTTATCCCAACTTTTAGATCATTTATGAACAAGTTAAAGAGCACTGGTCCCAGTACAGATCCCTGGGGAACACCACTTCTTACTTTCCCCCGTTTTGAAAACTCTCCATTTATTCCTACCCATTTATTCCTACCAGTTACTGATCCACATGTGAACCTGTCTCCTTATCCCATTACTTCTAGGTTTACGCGAGAGCCTTTGGTGGGGAACTTTGTCAAAAGCTTTTTGGAAGTCCAAGTATACTATGTCAACCGGATCATCTTCATCCACATGCCTGTTGACACTCTCAAATAACTCCAAAATGTTACTGAGGCAAGACTTGTCCTTGCAGAAGCCATGCTGGTTCTCCCTCAGCAAGGCCTGTTCTTCCATATGTTTAACAGTTTTGTCCTTAAGCATGCTTTCCTTCAATTTACCTGGCACAGAAGTGAAGCTAACCAACTTGCAGATTCCTGGCGCCCTGCTGGGCCCCTTTTTGCAAATCAGAGTTACATTAGCCACTTTCCAGTCCTCTGGTACAGAGCCTGATTGTAGGGACAAGTTACATATTTTTGCTAGGAAATCAGCAATTTCATATTTGAGTTATGTCAGAACTCTTGGGTGGATGCCGTCTGGCCGTGGTGACTTGTTAATTTTTAGTTCTTCAAGACAGGTTAGAACATCTTCTCTGGTCACCTCAAATTGGCCCAGTTCTTCAGCTTCCAAGCCCGAGAAGCTCAATTCTGGAGCAGGCATATGGTCAGCATCCTCCATCATGAAGACAGATGCATTCAGCAGCCCTGCAATCTCTTTATCCTCCTTAATAATTAGTTTCATGCCCTCATTATCAAAGGGTCCAACTGCCTCCATGGCAGTTTTTCTGATTCTAATATATTTAAAGAAGTTTTTGTTATTCTCCTTGACACTTCTAGCGATATGCTCCTCAAACTCTTCCCCCTGCCATCCCTTATTGTCTCCTTGCATTTATTTTGCCAGAGTTTATGTTCTTTTCTATTCTCTTCATTTGGGCAGGACTTGTATTTTCTGAAGCAAATGTTCTTCCCTTTTATAGCTTCCCTGTTAGTCATGCTGGTGGTATCCTCCTGAACTTGGTCATACCTTTCCCCCTTTTTAGTATACATTCTAACTGAGCTTCTATTATTGTGGTTTTGAATAAGTTCCATGCTTTCTGGAGTGATTTGACCCTCCTGACTTTCCCTTTCAGCTTCCTTTTTACCAGTCTCCTCATTTTTTAGAAGTTTCCTCTTCTGAAGTCCAACAGATCTGTGTTGGACTTCCTTGGCAATGCTCCACTCGGACATAAGTCTCAATTCTGCCTGCAAGCCACACCCTGATGATGTGGGACCACAGCTCCAAATAATGTCGGGCTACATTTCTCCTAATTCTTGGCTACAATGGCTGAAGGCCACAATGGAAATTGTGGCTGCAGATATGGGAGTTGTGGTCCAACACCCTCTGGGCACCCTGTGCTAAGTCAGTATTTAATGCTTCCACCTATGAAATGTTGGGGCATAGATTTCATGTGGTTGGGTGTAGTTGCAATACTCTTGCAATAGTTGGAGGAGAACTGGTCATGTGGTAGCAAGCATGAACTGCCTCCTTTGCTAAGCACGGTCCACCCTGGTTTGCGTTAGAATGAGAGACTACATGTGTGAGCACTGTAAGACATCACATCATTTAGGGGATGGGGCCACTCTGGGAAGAGCACCTGCATGCTTGCATGCAGAAGTTCCCCAGTTCCCTCCCTGGTATCTCTAAGATAGGGCTGAGAGAGACTACTGCCTGCAGCCTCGGAGAAGCCACTGCCAGTCCATGTAGCTGGACCCACGGTCTGACTCAGAACAAGGCAGCTTCCTATGCTCCCCATTCTCTGTTCATTTACCTAAGCTAATTTAAGCATGCCTGGTTCCTCTTGTTGCTATTACTTGTATTATTTCATATCCAGGAGAACTAAAGCTCATTGTGTGGTTGGAATAGCCTGCCAACTAGCCAGTGATTCCACCCCCTTAACCACCCACCCTTATACAGGCCAAGTTCAAACCCTGCCAGTTCAGCAGAGTCCCTCTATTGCTGCAATGTGCAAATAAAACAGTGACACGGCATTGGAGATTTTGTTTGAACTGCCTCTTCTGTCCAAGGGTGGATTGTGTACAATTAGTGGACATTCTGAGACAAGCAACCAAGAGTCCCAGACAAGATTTAACGAAATAAAATAGGAAGACAATAAATATTTTTGCAGTTTCTTTTATATGTTCTCCATGGACTGAGTTCTCAAAAGGATGGCAATCTCGGCTCTTTGGCACATTTTAAATCTTATGCCTAACTGATGCTAACTGTGCAAAGAAGTACTTTTAAAAAGTGGTAATTCTCTTCTATTTAATTGTCCCTCTTCAACCCAGCACAGCTTCCCTCCAGTGGCTGTTGCTGGTGTCTCCTTTATGCTGCTTTTTAGATTGTGATTCCCCTTTGGGACAGGGAACCATTTTATTTATTTACCTATATAAACCACTTTGAGAACTTCCGTTGAAAAGCAGGATATATAAATGTACAGAGGAGTAGTAGCAACGGACACGAGGAAAATTACTCAAAGTGGTCCCATTGAAATGTACAGAACAAGTTAGGCAATCCTATCCTGAAAACTTTGCGCATTTTCCCTCATCATGTATGCTAGTAGTCTTTAAGGTGACAATAAGCATAGGCCAGTTCAAAAAACAAAAGGCCTCCCTGACCTTCTCATATTCTAGTCAGACTCCAGTTCATCTAGTCAGTCATAATGACCTTTGCATTGTTGCTACATGTTGCTACATGGGAGGAGAGCTGGTTTTGTGGTAGCAAGCATGAATTGTCCCCTTAGCTAAACAGGGTCCGGCCTGGTTACAAATGAAAGGGAGACGAGAAGTGTGAACACTGTAAGATATTCCCCTCAGGGGATGGAGCCACTCTGGGAAGAGCATCAGAAGGTTCCAAGTTCCCTCCCTGGCATCTCCAAGATAGGACAAGATTTTTATAGTTCAAGATTTTTTTTTTGAACCAACAAACTACCAAAGCATCTCCAAGATAGGGCTGAGAGAGATTCCTGCCTGCAACCTTGGAGAAGCTGCTGCCAGTCTGTGAAGACAATATTGAGCTAAATAGACAAATGATCTGACTCAGTATACTGTATGGCAGCTTCCTATGTTCCTGTGTCTTGATCTGCTGTTTCTGCACAGGTACCAGAGGTCTCAACTACTAATTTGAAATGGCCACTTGTTGTGGACTGTGAGATAATTCGAACTGTAAGATACTTCCCTTAGGGGATGGGGCTGCTCTGGGAACGATAGCTGCATACTTGCATGCAGAAGGTTCCAAGTTCCCTCCCTGACATCTCCAAGATAGGACTGAGAGAGACACCAGCCTGCAACCTTGGAAAAGCTGCTGCCAGTCTGTGTAGGCAATACTGAGCTAGGTGGACCCATGGTCTGACTCGGTATATGGCAGCTTCCTATGTTCCTACTTCGTGGTACCTTCCCATATATTTTATCAAGTGCCTAGGCATGAATTATGTCAGAGTTTGTTTTCACAGCTAGAGAATACCTATTTCTCTTCTCGAGAGACTAAAACCTGGTCTGCACATGCAGCAGAATCAGGTGACAGAATGGACTGTACCACTTCAAGACTGCAGGGGAAGAACATGTTTTTCAATGTTCCTTTATTCTTGCAGATAGAAAACCAGCACACATAGGAGAACGACTGTAGTCCAGAGCTTTGCCAGTGTTACTGATTTTCTATGTGGTAGCCTTAAAATAAAAATAAAAATTGAGCAATCAAAATAGTGTTCCCCATACCTGTAGTCTGAAAAGGCACAGTCTATTCTACTACTTAATTCCCACTTCAGTCTGTTGCATTCCCAACTTCACAATATAAGGTTGTTGCTGGAGGCAGACAGTAGAATATAATATTTTATGCTACAAACGTTTGTAAAATTATGGATAGGGTTGCACGTGGTATTGTGACTCCCCGCCTCCAGCATCACCCCTCTCAGCTTGCAGTTGACTTGTCCAAGGCCTTTCATTGGGCATTTGTGCCAATGCTCTTGGACCGGTGGCTACAGATGTGCAAGCTCACAACCTAGTCCACCCTTTGCCTGGCAGAGGGGATCATAGGGACAAGCTCTTCTGGTTTATGGCTGCAATAAAGCAAAGTAAGGTGAAGCAAAGTAGGGACAAGCTGTGAAAAGTATTTGATTCTGCTTCTGGAAGAGCAAGCCTTGATTAAAAAGACACAGAGAGAGGTAAGTGGGGGAAGAAATGCTGATCCCTACACAATAAGTTAAAACCGACATTTAAAAAACCCCAAACGAGTCATAGACTTGACTTGCAACATTCCTTGGGCAGCTCCATAGCTGAAAATGGCAAAGTGTTGCATGCTGGGAATGGTATGGGAGAGCTATACACCTCTCAGATAAGATGAGCCCAAGGGAAAACCTGAAAATCTTCTCACACATTGGAAATACTGTATTTGGGCTTTGTTTCTTCATAATGGTGAGAGATCAAAGCAAGACTGGACTGGATTGCCCTGAAATGGTTTCCAGAGAGGCTAGTAAGGGAGGAGCCAAAGCTCCATGGCAGGACATCTGCTTTCAATGAAGAAAGTCCCAAGTTCAATCTGTTCTATGCCATCTCCAATTAAAAGGCTCCCACATAGCAGGTGATGGGGAAGACATTTGACTGGGCCATCAGAGAACTGCTGCCAGTCAGAGTAGACAGCACTGGACTAGATGGACAAACAGCCTGACTCAGTATAAAGCAGCATCATATGTGGTGGGAATAGAAGCCTGTCAGACTGGTGGCTCAAGTCCTGATCATCAGTATGAGGAAGGGGATGGGGTAGTCTTCACCAGTGTTCCCTCTAAGGCGTGTGCATTAATTTTAGTTCCTGCTCAGGTTAAATCAGGAAGGTCCCACCCTGAATGTGTGTGTGCACTCACTGCCTTGATATTGCTGCCCAGAATGAAACTTATTCCACACATGGATGAAAAACATTAGAGAGAACAATGGTCTTCACCCATCCCTTTTGGAACTGATTATGTTTGTAGATTAGTCAGGAGGTACACCCAACCTCAGGATGATATTTGAAAAAGTGTGCAGCTAGAAATGCTGATAAGAAGAGCAGTCCTCGTTCTCAGAGAAGCATGTGCCTAATATAAAATGTCCTGCTTGCCGAGGCTTGTGAATGTATATGGGGAAAACCTCTCATATGGCCACCTGCTAAGGCAGGATTATCCTAGGGGTGTGCACAGGTGCGGAGCCATCCAGATGGCAATTTGTGTCTGGCCCCGCCCGGTGGCCCTTCTAGTGATGCCGCATGCGTGTGACATCATGCACATGGGGGCATGGCTCAGGCTCTGGAGAGTCCTGAGTTAGCTCTCCACCCATGCCCGGGCTCTGGAGAGCCCCAGCGATCTCTTCCCCCGTCCATTTCAGGCAGTGTTTACTGCCTGACAGCCTTTATTTCCCTTTCTCTTCCTCCAGCGAGGGAGAGAAAGAGAAATAAATGCTGCCAGGCAGCAAGTGCTGCCTGATATGGGCAGGGGAGAGCATGCTTGGGCTGCCCCCCTTTGCACGTGATGTCATGTGCACGGGGGCATGGCCTGGGCTCCAGAGAGCCTGAGTGAGCTCTCCCCTGTCCATTTCAGGCACGGCATTTATTTCTCTTTTTCTCCCTCGCTGGAGGGAGAGAAAGGGAAATAAAGGCTGTCAGGCAGCAAATACTGCCTGAAATGGATGGGGGAAGAGCTCGCTCGGGGCTCTCCGGAGCTCAAGCCACGTCCCCGTGCACGTGACATCACATGCATGGGGGCTCTCAGCGGCCTTTTTCATCGGCGGCCTGGGTTCTTGGAACCCGTTCACACAATGGTGGCTGTGCCCCGGTTGTGCAAAAAACCAGGTGGCCTGGTTTGGTTTGAGTCCAGACTGTACTTGAACTGGACCGGGCATGTTCAGTTTTGCACACACACACCCCCGAACACCTCCTGACTCAGCTTGAGTTCGAGCCAGTTTGGGGGTTCTAAATATGAACTTTAAAAAAAACAAAACACCTCACCGCTGGGTCCAGTTCATACGGCGGCCTCCAGTGGGGTGCTGCCGTGGCTGTTGGGGTGGGTCTCAGAAGGTTTCTCCTCCCCTGACAGCCTCCCCCAGGTCTTCTTTGGGCTGTTAAGGACCATTTTCAGGCCTTTCCAGCCCTCTCCTGGCTCGTGGCAGCCATTTTGAAGGCTGCAGTGCATGTGCACTGACAATTTGCATGCCTGGGTGTGCCTTCAATTTTTTCTCTTCATATTTAGAACCTCCAAACTGGCCCAGGAGGGTTCAGCTCAAAGTCAAGCCGAGCTGAACCAAACCAGGCCCTGTTTGGCTCGAGGGCGAGCCATCGAACAGGCCCGGTTTGACAGTAAACTGGTTTGCACATCCCTAGATTCTCCAGAGACTATATACACTCCACACTCTTACTTATGACACTACTGCATTAATGCAGTCAAAGAGGAAGCATGAGTAACCCATGTTTCCTCTTTCCATACATCTCCTCATGTGAAGATGCATGAGTTATGCACATTTCAGAGATGCTGGGTATTGAACCAGCAATATCAGGGTCTGAGTGTCAAAGATAAGGTGAGGCGAAGATGAGGTGAGTTCTGGTCACCGTATCTTAAGCAGGATATTATAGAACTGGATATTGCAGGTGAACAACAGCAAGAGAGAGGGCATGCCCTCATCTCTTGTTTGTGGGCTTTAAATTTCAGAGGCATCTGGAAGCCCACTGTGTGAAACAGAATGCTGGACCTGATAGGGCTTGGGCCTGATCCAGCAGGGTTGTTCTTATGAGTGTGGGAATAATGTAGCATGATTATGCTACATTACAGCTGTTCCAGTGCTTACTCAGGCAGGGACCCTATATTCCAAGGCTCATCTTGGTCACCAGGAGTTGAAATCGACTCGATGGCACACTTTACCTTTGCCTTTCAAAATGGAGGCAGGACACTAGTGGGTCCCCCAAAGGATCTATATTAGGCAAATTCTATCTTAGGAATTATTAGGGAAGACTAAATAATAATTATAATTATAATTATAATTAATAATAAACAACTGACATGATTATAGTAGCACCTTATAAATGTATCGTTTGACCACATTTGGAATACTGTGTACATTCTGGTTGCCTTATCTCAAAAAGTATATTGTAAAAAGATATTGGAAAATCACAACTAAAACAATCCGGCGGCTGGAGCCTGATGCTCTATAAGGAAAGGCTAGACTGTTGGACCTTTTTTTTTGGTAGGAAAAAGATGACTAAAAGCTCTTTCAGGCAGGGATATATTCCAATTTCGGCACAACTTACAATGATCAACAAAATGAGAAAGGCGTACAAGGAAGTTGCGTAATTTTCTTAGCGCCACCTGCTGGCAATCTGCAGCAGTCAGTGAAAAACTCCTTTTTTTCTAACATGAGGGAAAAACCAAACATGTTTTTTTTCCTCAGATTGCCACAAATTGCCAGTTGATGATGCAAAGAATATTATGCGATGGTGCTATATGTCATGAGGATTTCTTGTTTTAACTTACTGTAATTTGCACTGAAGTTAGATATATCACCATTTGGAAGAACCCTAAGGGGAGAGGACATAATAGAGGGTTATAACATTAGGCATGGTGTGAAGAAAGTGACAGAACTGCGCTCCCTCTCCCTCTCCCCCCTAGAACCCAGGGTCAGGGTCACATAATGACATTAATTGGCAGTAGATTCAGGACAGTCATCTCAGTACAAAATAACGGAGGCATAACACGTGCATGGATAATAAAATTGGAAAGGATGAGTGTGATTAGATAATGGACAATTAATGAAATGTATACTATAAAGTGTGCAATATGCCAAAGAGCCATCTCCTGCAGTGTATTCTATTAACTAATAGAATACACTGCCACGAGATGTACTGATAGCAACTAACAGTTGGTTTCTAAAGGGGGTTAGACACATTCATGGAGAATTCAAGGGCTATTATCCATGATAGCTAAATGGAACCTCCATGCACAGTGTACTAGCTGCTGATAAATAATGGAAGAAGACCATTGACTTCTTGCCATTGGCTTCCAAGCTTTGTGGCTCCCGGCCGCAAGCCTGCTTAATTGCCCTCCCTCAAACGATGTTAGCAGAGCGTGTGCTCTGCTACCCCTGTTTGTTTGATCGTGTATCGCCAAAACTCGGCTCCACGGCGTGGTGACTCATGAGTAGCCCCCTGACCGAGGATACAACAAGCCTCCCTGTGTCGGGGGGCTCATCAGAATGCCCCGCGCACTCACGTGGGGCATGCTGGGACATCTGGGGGCTGGGAGGCACCCAATCCCCACTTCCCCAACTGGCTGCAGGTCAAGCCCGCTCTCCCCACTGAACCTTCTTATTACTGATTGATTGATTGATTGATTGATTTACATTTCTAGCCCGCCCTATACCCAAAGGTCTCAGAGCAGGTTATAATAAAACCAATATAAAACATAATGAAAATACATCATCATAAAATAAAAAACACAGTAAAACTACAGGGCCTGCTTGTGTGGAGAGCCTTAGTGAGTTTTAGCATAATCATCAGAAAGAAAAGAATATATCTTAGAAATATTGATTTTGACCTTGATAGCAGGATTGATGTTGAAAAGGTCCCTGGTTCTTATCAAGAAGAACATTCTCCTTATGTTCCTAAGCAAAGTCTTTAGACTAGGCAGATCTGAGAGTGGTGCAGTCACCCATGATCCTGACCTGGTCCTGACACTGCACATTTAAAGCTCACACATGTGAACGTTTAGGAAATGCACATGATGCATACGCCTAAGTGGGCAACTGGTGTATGCCACAGTTGGAAAGCAGGAACAAGCAAGGTGCACCAGGCCAGAGGTTTCTTGAGAAGCCATTCACTCAAATGTCCTTTCTCTTAGGACAGAGATTTTATGACAGGAGAACTTTAGAAGTGTATGTCATGATGCACCTCTGACCATACTTGGCAAAATCTGATGAATCACATGGATGAGGAGAGAAGTGCTTGTTAATAAGGCACGGCACATTGTTAAGGGTTAACTAGGGAAAGCTACTGGATAACTCTGCACACAAGGAAGATTTTGTCATGTCTGTCTCCCCCTCTGATTAAGCCTGTGTGTTGATTTGTGGCTGTGCAGTACACAGAACAACTGTCTCCTGTTTGCCTGCTATGGGCTTAGGGCAGTTTGCAGGATTGGGTCAATAATCTGAAGTTTCTTAGAGAACAGGTTATAAATTGTAGCTGGGAATGATGGGAGTTGTAGTTCAGCAACATCTGGAGGAACCCTGGTTGGGAAACACTGGTCGACAGTCTAGGAGAGCTGGTCTTGTGGTAGCAAGCATGAATTGTCCCCTTTGCTAAGCAAGGTCTGCCCTGGTTGCATTTGAATGGGAGACTACATGTGTGAGCACTCTAAGATATTCCCCTTAGGCGATGGGGCTGGCCCAGGGTCTCCCAGTGAGCATCGTGGCTGAGCAGGGATTTGAACCCAGGCCTTCTCAGTCCAACCTTCTAATCCCAAGACCACACTGTTTCTTCCCTTAGGCTGCACGTACCCTGTTTCGTTTCCTTGTCCCTCAAGGGTGGAGGGTAGATCCTGGATCCAGGGTCATGATGAAACCTACACAGTCAAACCACTCATCCATCTAGTCCAGTGCTGTTTGCAGCTCTCCAGGGCCTTAGGCAGACCCTTTCCTGGCATGGCAACCTATTTAACTGGAGATGCCTAGGATGAGGCCTTAGCTCAGTGGCAGAGCATGTGCTTTGCATGCAGAAGGGCCCAGGTTCACTCTCCGGCAGCATCTCCAACTAGGGTTGAGAGAGACTCCTGCCTGAAGCCTTGGAGAGCCGCTGCCATTCAGTACAGACAACACTGAGCTAGATGGACCAATGGTCTACTCCATATAAGGCAGCTTCCTATGTTCCCATAGGGACCTTTCGAATGCAAAGCAAGTGCACTACTACTGAGCCATGCACTAGTGACCCTACATCTAAATACCTTTGGCCACTTGAACTGAATAGCAAGGTTGTTCAGCATGGTCAGCCCCTGTTGACCCAAGAGGGCTGGCCAATGAGGTCATGGAACTTCACGGCAATTGGCAAACATCCCAAGTGCCATCTAATCCTGCCTAATTCACCCGGAACGCTTCTTGGCCTCTGGTGATTTGCAGGGCAAAAGGCACAGAGATGAAGGTTGCCATTTGCCTGCTCTGGTTCAGCTCTTCCTCACGGAGTTATGCATTGACAGTATTCCTGGGGCTGACTCAAAGTCCCAGCCACAGCCTGTCAACTCAGCCACATATGCCTTGAAGCACATCTTCAGGGAGAGGTGCCGGCAGCTAGCACGGCTAGCTTCAGCCTCTTGCTCAATCACACTGCATCCCATTCAGAGGGCTCTCTCATTCCTGGAAAGACTGGGGGGTTTGCTTGCCTCCCTCTTGCTGAGCAGCTCAAGCATTTTGGCCTGGACAAGCGAAGGCAGCTGGCAGATGGATTTCATTGCTGGGGCCATTGGAGGTAAATAAATAAATAAATTATCTGCTAGCATCTTGATGAAGCAAAACAGCTGTATTTCCTTGCGATTCACTTTCAGGCAGCTCTCCATGCCAGAAATGGCCATGCTAAAGACCTTCAGGGCAAACTGAAGGCAGAGATTGATTGGCAGGAGATGAGTGTTGAAGTTAATAACTGCTGTGACCATGCCAATCATCCTTCCAGGTCTAGTTCTCTGATAGGAACATGGATAAATTATGGTCAAGATGACCAACAGGAAGATGAAGATGGCAGGATTAATCCCATAAAGTGTGACCTGGAAACTACTGTAGGGAAATGAAGCAGAATCTCAAAAGGTATCGACAAACTGGCTAGAGAAAGTCATCCCAGAAACTGGCCTCACCTCTTTTCTTCTTAGTTGATCCAGTGTTGTGGACACTGTTGGATCATCCCTTGGGCAGGCTATAGGGCTTTGTGGAATGCATTCATTTTCAAATTTTGTTTTGTGTGGTAGGATGATCAACAGAATGCAGAGCGGACGTGGAGGAGACTTTGGGCCGGTTCTCATAAACAAAACAATGTCTGGGAAATGAAAACTGGGGATTCCAGCAGTCTGCACGCTCCTGTGGAGCATGTTGTGCGAACTCAGGAATTTTTTTTTTGCTGGTCCCACATTTGTACCATGAAAGCTCAACATGTAAACTGAGATAATTAATCTTAGCTTTGAACTCGGTTTCTCAATGTTGGGCAATTGTTGGGATTTCACAGTGCAAATCTGAGATTTGCGGAAAATCCTGAGTTCAAACAACACACTCTGTGGGAGTACATACACCACTGAGATCTCCAGTTTCCGTCTATGATTTCATTTTGAAATAGGAAACTATTTTGGATGGCAAGCAGGCAGGCATAAGGGTAGGCCTTTTAAAATGGCCAAGATTTGCAATTATACATTTCTAGGATATGTGTAAACAATTATGTTGTAATAGAAGGGATGAGGGATCACCTCTAAATGCTCATTTAGATGGAGTGGTTTTCATTTCAAAATAGCTCCTTCCAGGTGTATGGAAGGTTCCAAAGACCAGCAACTATGTGTTCCATTCTGGCACCCACATGGTAAGTGCCAGGGAGTCAGCCCTTCAGACTGCACAGTCCCGAAATTTATTTATTTATTTTACATATTTGTATACTGCCAACTACCAAAGTGTCTAGGTGGGAAAATGGTCCCGGTTAGCTGTATGGATGTCAAGAGAGCCGTGTGGGCTGATGAATGTGTGCCATGCCTGTTTGGCTTGTGGGGCTCAAGAGCACCGAAACAGCATCCTTGCTCTCTGAAATGAGTGATTTCTTTCTAGATGATACCAAAGGCCAAGATCTGTAGGACACAAGTCAAATTATCAATTTTGGACCACATTGCTGATTATCCTTTTGCATTGCCCCCACCCAAAGGTTTTGATTATCAAAGTTTGATATCAGCTCTGGATGACACAAATCTGGAAAATATGCTGGTTTTGCGTAGAAAAAGCATGAAAACAGCACGTTTGATCAGTTTTGGTACATCTGCCTTACAAATCTTGTATATGCTGGTTTGGGGGCATCAATAAAATTTAAATAGAGTAACTGATGCTCCAGAAACAAACATTTATAATCATGCATACCTATTTTTGTTTCTTGAACATGGAGTTCATTAAACACATTTCCTTTTTCTAAAAATAAGATAAAATATATTGGCCTCCCCGTACAATTAGTGTTCCCGCTAACAAGGATTCCCAGATGTTGTTGACTACAACTCCCAGAATCCCCAGCTGCAATGGCTTTTGCTTGGGGATTATGGGAGTTGTAGTCAACAACATCTGGGAATCCCTGTTAGAGGGGACACTGCCCACAACCTGCAAATACTCCAAACGTTTGAGTTTTCCCCCCCAAAATTCTTGGGGACTGTGTGTGTGGGTGTGTGGGAGATGGAGAGGGAGAGGGAGGAGACACAAAATAGTTCTGTGCTGCAAAATGGTTGGCTGGAAATGACACTGGAAGCCATTTCTGGATGTCCATGAACTGCAGATAGGCAAATTTTGCCAATTTTTAAAACTGTAGATAATGAGGTCAGCCGTGGATATGTGAAACTGTGGGTGCCAGGACCGCAGATAATGAGGGCCATCTGAATAAAAATAGTGACTGCATTATAAGATAAAGTACTTCTTTAATGAGAGTTTTATCAGTTACGAGATCTGCAAGCTGGGGAACAAAGAAAAGAATAGGAAAATTACCCTAACCATAACAGATAGAAATATACACATTTGCATTTAATCATACACACTTGCTTGGGGAAGAGCTGTATGATATAGAAGGGAACCAGATTGCCATAGTATTGGTATTCAGAGTTGGATTCCTTCTTAGCCTACCTAACTTGTTGAGTTAGGTTGTAAATAATTTCAAAATTCCCCAAATATTTCCCACCCATTGATTTTTGTGGAGTTTTGAGTGATTGTTTTTACAAACTAGCAACACACAAGCAACAAGAACCCTATTCACACATTACGTTCAATGCAGTACTGTCTGTGTACAATGTACACATATATGGATTTGTAGATACATACAATGGCCATTCATATGTTATGTTCAACATTCATATGACGAGTGTACAGTGTACCCAGGTACAGCAGATCTGTACATAGGTACAGTCATTCACATGTTATGCTGAACACAGGTACAGCAGTACACTTCCTGTCTGTACCATGCATTTGAAGGACCTGTATCCAAGTTCACTTTTAAAATGAACACAGGTACAGTCATTAACACAAACATGTGTACAAGTGTACAGACATCTCTACACTTGTACAGCATAATGTCTGAATCAGCCTAAAGTTATCCCCATGTTACACTCAAAAGCAGGTGCAACACAAACTCAATTCTGACATTATGTTGTAGGAATGCGCAGGTGTCAGTTTACTTGTAAATGTTTTTGTGTGAATGACTGTACCTGTGTTCATTTTAAAAGTGAACCTGTGTACAGGCCCCTCAGATGAGAGGGTACAGATAGGAAGTGGACAGCTGTACCTGCATTCAGCATAATGTGTGAATAACTGTACCTGTGTAACAGATCTGTGCACACCGTACACTCATTGTATGAACGTTACACATAACGTGAATAGCGCGATAACATCTAAATATGCCGAAGGAAGCTTGTGGCTTTAGCCAGTGCCTCCCCAGAGCTGCCATGAGACACGGGAAGGCTAAAATTAAGTAATATAGATACTTTCCCGGTCAACCAGGTATTATAGATGGATAATGTTTATTACATAATGCAGCTTTGTTTCACGTGACTTATCCAAAGCATTACATGCCAGGGTTTTTTTTCACTGGAAGCAAACTGTTTACTAATGAATGACAAATGTCAATTCTGTGAATAGACACCACTGAGGTTTGTTCTGACTTCTCTCAGGGAAGCCTGGCTCTGATATAAATAAGCTGGCAAGAGGTCGAGGCTTGATCTAGTTACTTGTAGGATTGCACAAGGCAAAAAGCATTTTGTGACGACAAGTATTAAGAACTAGAGCAATGCACGTTATCATTTTTACTAGAAAGGGCTAGACGAATGTGGCACATGGATGTGGAATATGTTACAGATTATTCACCTTGTCAGATCCAGATCTTTTAAATTCTGGCAGCTGCTTATGCTAATTGCCCTGGGTGGTTCTGTCTCTCCATTGAGAGATTACCGGGTTAGAGTGCTTGACTGACACACTGGGAAGAGAGAGTCACACGGTGCAGAGCTCCTGAGGCTGCCCCATTTCAGAATGTGGGAGTGAGGGAGATGCAACTGAATGCTCCTTCCTGTTAAAAATGTCCCGTCCATAGGAAACAAACCTATCTGGGAGACGGCCAAGACAGAACTCCCTGCTTCTGCCCTCCCTTGGTGTGCAAAGCATGCTCAGCACCTTTTGTCCAGCCTAGAATGCCTGCCTGCCCACCCACCCATCCCATCCTCCATCCTTCCTTCCTTCCCTCCTTCCTTCCTGGCAGGAGCCTACGTTGTCCAGTAACATCCTCTTCCTCTGCTCCAGTCTCCCACTTCTCCTTTGGAAAGGAGAACTGGAGTGGAAGCAACACACAAAGCAGACCCCTTCCAGTGGATCTTATCAGACCAGTAGATTCAGCTAGGAGCAGGTGGTCCTGAAGATATCTAGCCCAAACCGTTTAAGGCCATGGGGCAGCTCTTCATGCTACTCTGAGTATGTGGGCCCTGCAGGATTTCATCCACTGGCCTTGAGATAGCTATTATTATTTTATTATTATTATTACATTTATATCCCGCTCTTCCTCCAAGGAGCCCAGAGTGGTGTACTACATACTTAGGTTTCTATTTCACAACAACCCTGTGAAGTAGGTTAGGCTGAGAGAGAAGTGACTGGCCCCGAGTCACCCAGCTAGTCTCATGGCTGAATGGGGATTTGAACTCGGGTCTCCCCAGTCCTAGTCCAGCACTCTAACCACTACACCATGCTGGCTCTTACACTGGCATCCAACCTTTCTTCCATTATGGAAGTTTGAACTCAGGCAGCATACATGAGGCTCCTAAGTGTTCTGGTCACCCATCCAGGCACTGACCAGACCTATACCTCCTTAGGCAAGGAAGCAGTATCATGTTCCTTCAGACCATGCCCTGGGATGGCCCATTTCCAGATATTGACACCACTCCTTATGTTCGTGGGCTGCATTAAAAGCCACACACTGAAAAGTTTGAGAGCTGAAGCAGCCTGATCTTGCGTGTGTTCCAATGTGCAAGGATGTTGCCAGTCCAGCAGGATTGCATTAAATGTTGAAAACTCTGGCACTGTGATAACAAAGGAATTCTTGCTGCATAAACTGAGGCTTGGAAACCTTGGGACGTGCTCTGGATGTCTTTTTCCCTGAAGAAAATGTCATCTTGGAATGCAGCAAAGATATCGATGTGGCATGTATTGCAAAGGCAGTAAACATTCTTCCAGTCAACCTTTTTGATTAAAAGTATCATGTTGGATGTTAAAAACTGCATTAAAAAAAAAAATCACAACGCTCTTGCCTATCTATCTATCTATCTATCTAATCTGTAGACTTTCCCAAACCGCTGTCTCTGGACAACATAAAACAGATTAAAAATGAGAACCTTAAAACAATTTAAAAGCAAAGTTAAGTAAAAAAAGCTTGGGTAAATAAATGTGTCTTTAGAGACTTTTAAAAAGTTGTCAAAGATGGGGAGGCTTTTATTTCAGCAGGGAGCACATTCCAGACTCTTGGAGCAGCAACAGAGAAGGCCCGTCCCTGTGTAGCCACCAGATGAGCTGGTGGCAACTGCAGACGAACCTCTTTGGATGATCTCAATGGGCGGTGGGTCTCATGGTGAAGAAGACGTTATCTTAAATACCCAGGGCCTAAGCTGTTTAGGGCTTTATAGGTTATAACCAGAACCTTGTATTTTGCCTGGAAACTTATTGGTAGCCAGTGTAGTTCTTTCAATACATTAGTAAAATGGTCTTTCCAAGATGACCTGGAGACCAACATGGCTGCTGCATTCTGTGCCAGCTGTAGTTTCCAGACTACATACAAAGGCAGCCCCACATAGAGCGCATTGCAGTAGTCGAGTCTGGAGGTTACCAGCATATGTAGCACTATTCTGAGGTCATTTATCTCAAGAAATGGGTGCAGCTGGCGTATCAGCTGAAGCTGATAAAACTTCTGGCCACTGCCTCAACCTGGGACACCAGGAAGATGTTTAGATCCAGAAGCACTCCCAGACTGTGTACCTGTTCCTTCTGGGGAAGTGTGACCCCATCCAGAACTGGCAGATTAAAATTGTCTCCCAGGTTCCAATCCCGCACAGTAAGTTCCTCCATATTTTCTGGATTCAGTCTCAATTTGTTATCCCTCATCCAGGCCATCACCATCTCCAGGCAGGCATTTAGGGAGGTTATGCCTTTGCCTAATGGTATTGAAATGGAGGAATAGATTTGGGTGTCATCAGCATACTGATAACACCCTGCACCAAAATCTCCTGATGATCTCTCCCAGCGGTTTCATGTAGATGTTAAAAAGCACTGGAGACAGCATGGAGCCTTGGGGAATGCCATATGAAAGTTCACGTTTTGAAGAACAACAGTCTCCAAGTGACACAATTTAGAATCTGCCCAAGAGGTAGGAGTGGAATCACAGCAAAGCAGTACCTCCCACCCCCAACCACCTCAGATGCTCCAGAAGGAAGCTATGGTCAATAGTATCGAAAGCCGCTGAGAGAACCAAAAGCCGCTGAGAGAGATCCCTAGCTTAGATATACTGCCTCTCCTGCAGCATATCTCGCTCTACTGGAGGTCCCAAACCACTGAAGGGCATTCACTTTGGCTCGCTGCCATGGTCTCCTCTCAGTAGTGCTTGAGGGCTGTTACAGAAAGATCCCATTTGCAGAGCAATTATGTCCCTGTGGCTCAGAACAGATCAGAACTATTGAGCATGTCCTTCTATGCTACCTGTGACGTTAGAGACAATTTTACAGTTTTCTGCTCTGACTCTAACCCTGCCATTACACATAGCGTTGCCAAGTTATGTGCGGCTGCGATCAGCATCTGTTGAAGGATGATAGGCTGTGAGCCCCCTTAATCGCGTTCTTGATGACTCTGGATTGACCTCGCACTTGCCCATGACTTCATACCCATTGTTTTATTGCATTTTACTGCATTTTATTGTCCTTCTATTGCTTTTTCTAATTTTAAATCTGGACTTTTACAATTTTATACCCCCCTTTTAATCGTTTCTGTGCATTTTTATAATAGAAACTGAATTATTATATTTTATCTCTTGTAATTTTAGTAATTTTAGGTTTTTAGCCTTTTTAGTATTAAAGTGTATATTCTATCTATTTTACTTTTAAAACTGCAATTATTCTTGGTTTTAGCCTTTTGATGATATGTACTAATATGTATTCTAACTTGCTTTTTAAAATTGCAATCATCATTAATTTTAGCATTGTCATGATATCATCATAACATCATCATATAACATGTAATTTTTAACCTGTATTAATTTTATTTTGGTCTCTGACCGTAATAAAGGATTGATTGATTGAGAGAGATCCCTGTGTGTTTAGTCTCATACTGAGGCTTCACAAACTATTGTACTCCTCTAGTGATAGGCCTGTTCATCAGCAATTAGGCACCAAACCGGCAACATTATTTATATATTTCTGGGGATTTTTCTTTTTTATGTTGTGTTATGGAACTGCCCAGAGCTGATTCCAGGTTTTTGCAGGCTCTTGGGCAAAAGGCTATCAATGCCCCTGCCTTAGCCCTAGTTTGAATTTTATGTGTATATTGTTGTGAATTGGGGGTCGTTAGTTGATTAGCCATTCTGTTGTAAGCTAATCGCTGGATGATGGGCTAAGAGGCCCAGAGGATGCAGCAACACCAAGATGGGTCTGTCAAAAAGCACGTAGGACCCACTTGAAGGGAGGGGCTAAAGGGGCATTATTCTGTCCCCTTCCCACCCCACTACAAGGCAGTGTAGGAGAAATAGGTGAGTTGCTAGATGAGAGAGACTCAAGGAAGGGTTTTAGAGAGAGCCTGGAATGGGACAGCCAGGCAGAGAGCAGCAGCATCTCAGGATGCAGGATTTGGCCTTCTGGTGCAACCTGCTGCTGACTTCCAAGAATGATCTGTTATCATCTATCTCCATCATAAGAACATAAGAACAGCCCTGCTGCTGAAAGGCCCACCCAAGGCCTTTCTAGTCCCGTAGATGCCTCTGAGAAGCCCACAGGCAAGAGATGAGGGTTATTGTGGCTGGGGAGGATGATGGGATGATGGGAGCTGTAGTTTTGCAACAGCTGGAGACCCAGCTGTAAGTTGGAATTGCCTACTCCTGCCTTAGACCTTGTATTAAATGGGTGATATGTGAGGTATGTCAAGGTCTGAGGCAAAGTTGGGTGAGACAAAGCGAGGCAGTGGCCAATGCTGGGCACTGTAATAACAGCTGGCCCAGAATGAGTCATCCAAGTTGGTCTCTGGGTCATCTTGGAGAGACCATATTACTCCTGTATTGTAAGAGTTACACTGGCTGCTGATAGGTTTCTGGGCAAAATACAAGGTGCTGGTTATTACCTAAAAAGACCTAAATGGCTTGGGCCCTGGGTATTTAAGAGAACGTCTTCTTTGTCATGATCCCCACCGCCCATTGAGATCTTCAGGAGAGGTCTGTCTGCAGTTGCCACCGGCTCGTCTGGTGGCTACTCATGGACGGGCCTTCTCCGCTGCTGCCCCGAAGTTTTAGAATGTTCTCCCTATTGAAATAAGAGCTTCCCCATCTCTCACAATTTAAAAAAAAATCTTTAAAGACGCATCTGTTCACCGAGGCTTTTCACTAAATACTGTTTTAATAGTTTTAACACCATTTTAAAATATTATTTTAAAAATTTTAAATTGTTCTAATATTTTGATTTTCTGCTGTCATTTATTTTAACTCATGTTTTAATTTGTGTTGTCATTTATTTTGTTCTGTTGTAAACCACCCAGAGACGTAACTTTGGGTGGTATAAAAGTATGTTAAATAAAATAAAATAAAATAAAATGACAGCAGTGACCTGAGTGCCTTTGTAGCATAGGCAGACCTGATATGTACATCACATCCATGGTGTTTTTGGTTAATCCATTCATTAATCCAGGGTGTTGAATCATTCATTGAATGGTACTTTAGTTACTTTTATTCCAGTCCTGGCGTAGAGGCGGGGCTAAGAAATAGCCAGCAGCAAAAGCACTGAAAAGCAGTCTGCACTTGCTTCTCTGTACATAATATCTGTCTCATTAAACCATTAATATTCGTGATTCAACTCTACTGTCATCATCATCAATTTTATTATGGCCGTTGGCCAGCAGAAATAGGAATAACAAATATACTCAATACAACGATCAATAAAAGAGTGCTAAAACAACTCTACTGTCTTGTCCTTGCATTGATTGATTGATTGATTGATTGATTAAGTGCTGTCAAGTTAGTGTTGACTCTTAGCGACCACATAGATAGATTCTCTCCAGGATGATCTGTCCAACTTGGCCTTTAAGGTCTCTCAGTGGTACATTAATTGATGTTGTGATGGGGTCCATCCACCTTGCAACTGGCCATCCTCTTCTTCTCTTTCCTTAAACTTTCCCCAGCATTATGGACTTCTCAAAGGAGCTGGGTTTTCGCATAATGTGTCCAAAGTATGATAGTTTGAGCCTGGTCATTTGTGCCTAGAGCAAAAATTCTGGATTGATTTGTTCTATGATCCATTTGTTTGTTTTCCTGGCTGTCCATGGTATCCTCAAAAGTCTTCCTTAGCACCAAATTTCAAAAGCGTCAATACTTTTTCTATCTTGCTTTTTCAAAGTCCAGCTTTCACATACATAGAGTGTCACGGGAGAAACCATTGTCTGAACGATTCTAATCTTTGTAGGTATAGGCACATCACGGCATCTAAATATCCTTTCCAAGGCCTTCATTGCAACCCTACCAAGTGCTAGTCTGTGGCATATTTCTTGACTGCTGGATGCTTTACTGTTGATGGTTTATCCTAAAAGGCAGAAGCTATCTAACACTTCAATGTCTTCATTAGCAATTCTGAGGCTGGTTGCTGTACCCATTGTCCTTAATCTAGTCTTCTTTACATTTAGTCGTAGTCCCATTTTTTCACTGTGCTCCTTGACTTTCATTGCTAGAGCTTGCAGATCATCCGCATTCTCAGCTCTCAGAGTGGTGTCATCAGCGTAGTGCAGGTTATTGATGTTTCTTCCTCCAACTTTAAAACCATGCTTATCTTCTTCCAATCCAGCTTCTCTCAGTATATGTTCAGCATATAAATTGAATAAATAAGTAGATAGCCTTGTCTTACTCCTTTGCGGATCTGGAACCAGTCTGTTCCACTGTGTTCCGTATGGACTGTGGCTTCCTGTCCTGTGTGTAGGTTTCTCATGAGAACAATGAGATGTTCTGGGATGCCCATTTTCCTAAGCTTATTCCACAATTTGAATGGTCGATATTATCAAAGGCTTTTCTGTAGTCAATAGGGGTGTGCAATTCGGATTTTCTGTGTTTCGATTTGTAACCGAATCGAAACAGCCCTGATTCTATTTGGATCCGAATCTGACCCATCCGAATCACCCCAAATTCAATTCGGATCTGAATCGTGGCCGATCTGAATATAATCGATTAGGGTTTTGGATCTGTCCTATTAATTTCCCCAGATTCCCAGCTTTCATTTTTTTTTTAAAGCTAAGCTCTAGCCCTTATAGAAGTGGAGTTATGGAGCAAAATGTGTGGTCACTATTTTTTAAGTATTCGGATTCTTTGGTGTATAATAACTTTCACTCAATGAATCCTTATGAGGATTCATTACACACCTTCATTTCTTCTATTCATTTTGACTGTCTTTTAGACAGTGCCAATTGTCAACTGCCATGTGCCAACAAACACCCCACTCCCACCCGCAAGGCAGTGAGGTACTACTCAGTTTAAGTTAAGTGCTTAATGGGTAGAGGCTACCACCCAAATTGCAGAGGAATTGGACAAAGGGCTGGTTTTTTGTGAATTGTTGAAGGTTTAGTGTCTTTGAGGCAGATTTGGGGCATAAAGTGGGATCTGGGGTGGAAGAGTGTGGTGAGGTGGTAGTGCCTAATGGGTGGAGGCTACCACCCAAATTATTATTATTATTACTATTATTATTATTACATTTATATCCCGCTCTTCCTCCAAGGAACCCAGAGCGGTGTACTACTGTATATACTTGAGTTTCTCTTTCACAACAACCCTGTGAAGTAGGTTAGGCTGAGAGAGAAGTGACTGGCCCAGAGTCACCCAACTAGTTTCATGGCTGAATGGGGATTTGAACTCGGGTCTCCCCGGTTCTAGTCCAGCACTCTAACCACTACACCACGCTGGCTCTAATTGCAGAGGGATTGGGCAAAGGGCTAGTTTTTGGTGAATAGTTGAAGGTTTAGTGTCTTTGAGGAAGATTTGGGGCATAAAGTGGGATCTGGGGTGGAAGAGTGTGGTGAGGTGGTAGCGCCTAATGGGTGGAGGCTACCACCCAAATTGCAGAGGGATTGGGCGAAGGGCTGGTTTTTGGTGAATAGTTGAAGTTTACTCATCTTTAAGGTTTTTCCCTATAAGGTATAATGGAGGTTTCAGCAGCCCCATAAGTGCACTTGGAGGGCGCTGGGGTGGCCCAGAGTAAGTGGTGGTGTAGTGCACATAGGGTGCCAGCCACTCCCATGGGGTTGCTAACCCATGGGGTACAGGGTTCTGTTGTTTCTGAGGTGGTCTGAGTGTAGATTCTATGGTAGCAAATGAGAGTGGATTCATGGTTTATATTGAAAATCTCATTTGCTACCAGAGAATCTACACTCAGAACACCTCAGAAACAACAGAACCCTTAACCTCATGGGCTAGAAACCCATGGGGGTGGCTGGCACCCTCTGTTAACTACACCACCACTCACTCTGGGCCACCCCAGCACCCCCCAAGTGCAGTTATGGGGCTGCTGAAACCTACATGATTTCCTATGGAAAACTTCAACAATTCACCAAAAACCAGCCCTTTGCCCAATCCCTCTGCAATTTGGGTGGTAGCCTCTACCCATTAGCAATAGGTATACCCTATTGTAAATAGGTAATACCCATTAGGCACTTATCTTAAACTGAGTAGTACCTCACTGCCTTGCGGGTGGGAGTGGGGTGTAGTTGGCACATGGCAGTTGACAACTGGCACTGTCTAAAAGACAGTCAAAATGAATAGAAGAAATGAAGGTGTGTAATGAATCCTCATAAGGATTCATTGAGTGAAAGTTATTATACACCAAAGAATCCGAATACTTAAAAAATAGTGACCACACATTTTGCTCCATAACTCCACTTCTATAAGGGCTAGAGCTTAGCTTTTTTTAAAAATGAAAGCTGGGAATCTGGGGAAATTAATAGGACAGATCCGAAACCCGAATTGATTCGAATTGAATCAGCCACGATTCAATTTGTACCCGAATCTAGCCAATGGACCAGAGGGGTGATACGTTTTGTCTCCGAATCACCTGAATCAGCTAGATTCGGGTACAAATTGATTTGTATTCGAATCGATTCACACATCCCTAGTAGTCAATAAAGCGCATATGGACTTCTTTCTGGTATTCTTTGGCTTTCTCAATTATCCAGTGTGCATCAGCAATGATGTCTCTTGTTCCTCAGCCTTTTCTGAAACCAGCTTGAACATCCGGCATTTCCCTTTCCACCTAGGCTCTAACCTGTGTTGGATGATTCTGAGCATTATTTTGCGAGCATGTGAAATTAAGGATATTGTGCAATGGTTTGCGCAACCTGTTAAGTCTCCTTTCTTTAGTATGGGTATGTAGACTGACCTCTTACAATCTGTTGGTCACTGTGTTCTCTAAATTTGCTGGCATAGTTTGGTTAGAGCCTTGACTGATTCTCTTTCTGTTGCCTGCCATATTTCTGTAGCTATTCCATCAATTTCTGTAGCCTTCCAATTTGGTAATGACTGGAGTGCTGATCTAACTTCATCTTCCTGTACTAGAGGTTCTTGCAAGTGGGGAATATCTTCTAGAGTATCTTAGATGTTGATGTCGCTACTGTACAGATTTTCAGTCCATCTCTGATCTTCTCTGAATCAGTTACTATCTGCCCTTTGGATCCCTCAACATACCAATTTGAGGTTGGAACCTCCTTCTGCGTTCAGAGAATTTTTGGAAAACTTGCCTTGTTTTCCCATGTCTATTTCCATCCTCAAGGTCTTTACAGATGTTACTGTAGCACTGCTCCTTGTCTCTTCTAACAGCTTTCTGAAATCCCCTATTAAGTTCTTTCATGAGGAGGTCTTTATCTTTCTTGACTTTGGCTTCTCTCCACTTCTGGGCAATTTCCACCATCTGTTCTGACATCCATTTTGCTTTCTTCTGTTTCTTGGTCTTTGGCCATTTCTTTTCACACTCATCCTTAACAACTTTTTTGATTTCATTCCACAGTTCCTCTGGTTCCCCATCAATGAGGTTCAGAACTTCAAAGTGGTTCCTGATGTTCTCCTTGAAAATGGTGGGTACACTCTCAAGAGCATATCGTGGAAACTGGATAGCTTTGTTTTTCTGCTTTAGCGTGACCCTGAACTTCCACATGAGCAGTTCGTGATCTGTTCCATAATTGGCCCCCGGCCATGTCTTTGCTGTTATAACTGAGCTCTTCCACCTCCTTGTGCCAATAATATAATCAATCTGATTTCTGTGTACTCCATCTGGTGCTGCTGTCCATGTGGCATGGGTGTAGGGTCTATTGGACAAGGGAGGACAGTTGCACCTGGGCCCACAGGGTCAGACAGGCCCCAAAGGCCAGCCCCCCTTGCCCACCCCCTGAAAATTTAGCACTCCTTGGCTGGGAGTTTGAATTTGGTGGTGGCGGCAGCAGTGAAATCGTCAGCACTAGCAAAGGGTTAACCCTGGGAATCCAGTCCCTCTCTCTAGCAGCCTCAGCTGCATGCTTCAGCTTCTTCCTGGTTGCTCTCCGCAAATCACAGGAGGCAAGGAGGGAGCCTCAGCCCAGCCAGAGGGTATGTGAACTACATCTCTCAAGCAAAGTAAAACAGAAAAATGCTGTTCCTCATCCCATATCTGTTTTGTTTTATTGTTGCCCTTCATTAAGCCACTGTGTGTGAACTTGCATTTGAAATGCCAGTCTGCTTGTGTTTGTTCTCCCCCGCTTCCTTCCCTGGTTTGAAACACACACACACACTCTCTCTCCCCATTACAAATTTTTAATAAAAATTCTCCTCACAGCCCAACAATATACCTTCGTGTGAGGAAATTAATTAGTAAAGGTTTTTAACATTTTAAAAAAATAAGCGGCAAGGGGGAGGAATGCTCTAACAAAATAGATGTTGTTGGTTCTGCCTTTTGGTTTAGCATGTGCTGTTGAGTTTATATTAAGAATATTTATAATGTGTGCTGCTTTTTTTTTAGCAACAAAGTTCTCATAATGGCTTAAATAGCAAAAAATATGAGAAAATGGTTATTTCACAATATGTTTCTCCTTATAATAAATATTTTATTTAGCTTTGTGCATGTAACAGTAGTTCATATGTTGTAGTTTTAATAAGTTTGTAAAGGACTAAAATACCCCCAACTTATTGAAAGTGTCTTTACAAATTGCTAAAATGAACATTAAGCATTTCCCCCTTCCCTACCAAAAGCCTTATTTATATACACTTGCTCCATCACAGGAAACTCCATTTAAAAAGCCTGACTTGTTTTCAAATGCTAAATAATTGGGGTAGCTCTATATATGAAATTCTGCTGCCCTGTTTGAAATAAAATTGGTGGCTTTTCCTTCTGTAGTGGATAGACATACACTAAATGTAGTTCATAGAAGAGACCTAGAAAAATAAGAGGAGAGAAAGAAAAAGAAAGAAAGAAAGTTCCCTGCCCTTTGGGGACAAGGATCCATCCTTCTTTCTTTCTTGTTTTTCTATGTAAACCGCTTTGGAAACTTTTCTTGAAAAGCAGTATATACCTATTTTTAGATGTAGTAGAAGATCAAACTGGACTGCTTTTTTCTGCTGTGATAGGTGTAAAAAGGGCTATTTGAATTTGCTTCTGAGTTTACTACTACTACTACTACTACTATTACTACTACTACTACATGCTTAGGACATGGGACCAGGAGAAGGAGAGGAAGACAGCAAGGGGCCCTTTTTGAAATCTCGTCCCTGGGCCCACTCCAACCTTGCTACGCCCCTGCCTTGTGGATAAGCACTGCTCTGGCTGTTTGAAGAATGTGTTAGCATGAAGAGATCATTGGCTTGGCAGAAACTAATAAGTCATTCTCCTGCTTTAGTTCTGTTTCCTTGGCCATACAGTCTGACTGTGTTTTCCTCCTTACCATTTCCAACTTTGGCATTCCAGTCTACAACCACCACCAGCACATCTTGCTTGCATGTTCTGTCAATTTCAGACTGAACTTGAGCATAAAACTCAACAACTTCCTCTTTTTCTGCATCAGTTGTTGGGGCATAGACTTGAAAAACTGGCATGTTAAAGGGTGTCCATGAAATATAATTGATATTAATTAGTCAGTCACTGACCGCATTGCACCCAAGTACTATCATTGCTATATCCTTCCTGACTATGAAAGCAACACTTTTCCTTCTTTGTTTCTTGTGTCCTGAGTAGTAAACGGTATGAATTTCTGATTGAAAGTGTCCAATTCCAGTCCATCTTAATTCGCTTATGCCCAAGATGTCAATCTGTAGATGATATATTTCATCTTTCACTGTGTTAAGCTTTCCCATATTCATGCTTCTTATGTTCCATGTTCACATTGTAATTCTGTCTTCGAAGCTTCGGATTTTCTTTTCCCTCATGTCAACATCAGCTGCTAGATGTCCAAAAGGCTTTAACCTACCCACGTAATAAAGACCATCAGCACTCTGAGAGATCCTCAGCTCTTCCTCAGTAGCATGTTGAGTAGTACCATCTGACCTGAGGGGCCCATCATCCAGCACTACATCGACAATAATTCTATCTTGTCTATCCATGTCGTTTTCTTGGTAAAATATAGGGGTGGCTTACCATTGCCTTCTCCCGCACAGTATGAAATGATGCCTTTGTCATTGTCACTAAAGTGACCATCGTTCCTATATTGCCGCTGCCCAATATAGGTACCTGCTTGCTTTAGCTGGGCAGCTGGGGTGACCTTTGCGCCTTGGGTGACCCTACTGGGAGTATATCTCCCGGTGTACTTCACTCATCTCTCCAAGGAACACACCTCCGTCCCCACCATGATGAGGCAGCATAGCAGGACTTTGGGGGCGGGGCAGTGTGTTCTACCACAACATTTACCTCTGGATTCTACAACATCATTTAATCTAGTCTAGTGTTATTCAAGAAGCTTTTGAAGGTTTGGCTGATATTTATTGCTGTTCCTCACTTTGGCCACAATCCAGTAATGGTGCACAGGCTAATGTCCCCAAAGCACCCAGTTTCTGGGACCAGTGGCAAGCTTTCCTATACAGACACCAATTGGATTACAATATAACTTCATCTCATTTATCATCATAACATCCTTGTGTCACCAATGTACCTCACAAGGACATTGTGATGATAAATGAGATAAAGTTATAACACAATCCACTCTGAGCTTTTGAGGAAAGCATAAATGCAATCTAAATAACTGCAGAATCTCTATGCATAGACACATTCTTGCTGTTGGGAGGCTCCACATAACTAGGGGAGGCAACTGTAACTTACTTAGTATAATGACTAATAAAACCCTCAGCAATTTCAGAGGCCCCTGAAAGGCTGGCACCTGTGATTTAAGGCCTCAGCCTGTCCCGTCAGGTTATGTGTCCGAAGGATACAAGTTTGGACCACCTTTTTTACACAAAGAAGTAATGTCGTCAGCACCCCATACAAACACTTTTTGACTCCTTTGTCAAGTCCCCATCAGGAAGTGGCTGAAGAGAAGGTACTCATCTGGTGTGACATTAAAGTAAGTCATAGGGAAGGCTTTCCTCTTCAAGGGCAGCACAAGGCAGGCTGAGATAGCATCTAGGGTCTCATTGGGAGGCTTGGCCATGAGGTGTCGCTCTGGCTCAACTTGTCTGTTTCCAACAAACTGAGATACATGATGGTTTACAGTGCCTGTTTCAGGTTCCTTCCGTATCTTGGGCTGGGGGAACCTCAGGTTCCACTTTATGTGTGACCCAGCCATTAAGGTCCTTCACATGACACAGGCTTCTTGGGCAAAATCCCTCCTACACAAGCAGCCTGTGTAGTCTGGGAGACCCGGAGGTCTCCTGACCCAGCAACTGCAGCCCAAGATCCGCAACCTGGGCAAAAAGTGAGGAAGGATGGGAAAGGAGTCCATCTTACCTCACCTTTTGGTTATGTGCAGTGCCAGCGTTGTGAAAACGGCTGCTGGGAGCAGCAGCCATAGAGCCCCGATTGCAGTACAGCTGGGGAGAGGAGCCCTGCTGCATCGCAGCAGGCTGCTGCTCCGCTGCCTGCGTGGTGCATTGTGGGATGTGGGATGACTTCTTGATCCCACATCAAGCATCACCCACCATGGTGCCAATCATGTGGGTGAGTGAGTGGCGCCCCCTTGCCCTCCAACCCAAGAGGCAACAATTGTGTGGGGGAAGGTAGGTGGACTCCTGCCTTTCCCCCAGCCCTCCCCAGACTCAGTGGAATTGGTCGTAGGAACATAGGAAGCTGCCATATACTGAGTCAGACCATAGGTCCATCTCGCTCAGTATTGTCTACACAGACTGGCAGCGGCTTTTCCAAGCTTGCAGGCAGGAATCTCTCTCAGCCCTATCATGGAGAAGCCAAGGAGGGAACTTAGAACCTTCTGCTCTTCCCAGAGCTGCGGCTCCATCCCCTGAGGGGAATATCTTACAGTGCTCACACTTCTAGTCTCCCATTCAAATGCAACCAGGGCAGGCCCTGCTTAGCTAAGGGGACAAGTCAGGAGAACAAGACCAGTTCTCCTTGTGAATGACCTTATTGTCTTTCAAACAACAAAGTAAGATTAATAAAACTTCAAGTTGTGTTGGCTTCATCCTGGAAAGACATGATTTTATTAATGCACCTATGTCAGGCAAGCCAGGATTTTTTTAAAAAACATATTTTGCCTATAGATTATTGCTGAAAAAAGATATTTCTATAGAGTTTATTATTTATTTATTTATTATCTTTATAAACCACCTCATCCAAAGGCTCTGGGTGGTGTACAACAAATTTAAAAAGACATAAAATCACACACCATTTAAGACACAGTGCTAAAAACAATATAAAAACAATTTAAAACCATTTAAAACTTATTAAAATACTTTTAAAAGAATTTAAAAACCTTGGAAGGCCAGGCCAAACAAGTAAGTTTTTAGGTCTCTCTTAAAGGCCAAAAGCGAGCCTTATAGTTACCTTATACTTTGAGGAAGGGGGATTAGATAATGATGAGGATCAAATGCTGAATGAGCAAATGGAAACTTGGAAACCCATCCAGAGCTTTGCATTTGACTTGACCATTCACTTTTGTACCTTCTAGAGCAGTCAACACAGTGCCTTTCTGTAGCATCTGTCTTCTCTCTATGCCTCCTATTCAGAGTTGTGCTTGTGTGGCTCTACTCCACAAACAGCACAAAAGACTGACTCAGGCTATCCCAGCTCTATTTATAGAGTGTGATCAGGGCATCAACAAACAGGCAGTCTCTGAGAGAACTTGGCTGGTCAGCTCTGTTGCAAAAGTCTCATGCCTAGAGATGCTGGAGTCTCAAGAGGAGGAAATTGGTCTACAAGCAGACCCAGAGTGCTGCAGTGGTTAAAGTATTTGATTAGAAGTGGGGAAGACCCAAGTGCAAATCAACACTGGTTCAGGTTAAAAAAAAAGCACCAGGTACTTTGGAGACAGTTACTATCTCAAAGTCTACCATACCTAACAGGATTGTTGTGAGGCTAAAAGGGGTTGGGTGAGAGCAACCTTCTACACTGCCTTGAGCTCCTTGTAGGACAGGTGGGATAGAAATAGTGGGGTTTTCCTCCTAATTTAACCCTTACTAAGAAGAATATCAAAGGCATCATCTTGGGGAACAGACAGTGTCCTTACAGTGGTAATAATTATGGTGTGTATTATTTCCCCAGTCAGAGTATAATGCTATGTAAATCTCACTGCTGTTCATGCGACTTCCTCTTAGGAAGAGGGAGAGAGGAGAATCATGAGTTTGCGGTCAGACTGTGCATCAATTGGGACTACTAGTTGGAAGATATTTTTTCTTAATATGGTTCCCATTCCAACTGCTTCAGTCATGGTGATTTAAATGGCAAGAAGTCAAACGTCAAAACTTTAGCGTGGGCCTGCACAGAAACCAGTGGAGCTATTTCTCTGAAAGTTGGGGGGCATAATGGCATCAGGGGGGCTACCACACATACAAGTTTCATCCCATTCTGACAAGTAGCAAGAAAAGTTAAAAGTGTTTTAGCGATTTTCTATTATTGTCTATGGCAAGCAAAAATAATAGCAGTATTAATGTTATATTGCCTGTTCTCCTCCCACCTCAAGTAATTGAGAGCACAAGGGTGGCAATTTAACACCACATTTTTAAAAAGGAGGAAATGAGTGGTTTCAACAGCACAATCTTTACATGCTACTTTGAAGTAAGTCCCACTATATTCAAAAGGGCTTTCTCCAAGGATTGAAGCCAACTAAGGGGGGGAACGCTCCTCCTGCAGGAGGGAACTATTCAAAAAGTGATTAATTAACTATCAGCAACAAGGTGCAGAGAGGAGGAGACACTTTAAACCATATCAAATGTTATTAGTTTATTCCTTTCCAAGCTTCTGGAGAGACTAGGCAGAAGTGAGGGCAAATGCAGTGAAACTTCAATAAACCAAAAGTGGATGCGGACAGGTTTTGTTTTGTTTTTTAAAGCCAGGCTTGGTGGAGAGGCAAGGATGGTAGAAGGGACAGGGACAAAGAACCAGCTGGCAATGTTCCATCTCTTAGCGTGGGCAGAAAATAGTGGTACAAAATCTGCAAAAACTGCTGGAAAAAACCCTGCAAAAACTGCTCCATGTGGAAGCTCCATTGCTCTTCCGCATGCAGTTTAATGTGGAAATTCCCAGAAACAAGTGCAAAAAAGTGCTTCATCCAGGAGGGCCCCGACTCACCTTCCACTTTCTCTCATAAGCCACAATAGCTGCTAGCATCCCAGGGTATGCAGATAGAAAATGTTATATCTGTACACAGCCATTCTATAATAGTACCCTTTTCGGTCACAGGCCTTGCTCATGGCCCCGCCATTAACAAAGATCTGGTTGGCGGGGACTAGAGACTGGGCCTTTTCTTTGGAACGCCCTCCCTGAAGAGCTTCGTCATGCTCCCTCCCTCAGTGTTTTTAAAAAACAACTTAAAACACACCTTTTAAAGGAGGCTTTTAAATGCTCAATGTTTGGTTATATCTGGTAGGTTAAGAACATAAGAACAGCCCTGCTGGATCAGGCCCAAGGCCCATCTAGTCCAGCATCCTGTTTCACACAGTGGCCCACCAGATGCCGCTGGAAGCCACAGGCAGGAGTTGAGGGCATGCCCTCTCTCCTGCTGTTACTCCCCTGCAACTGGTACTCAGAGGCATTCTGCCTTTGAGGATTTGCTTTTGCATCTTGCCTTTGCCCCTGCTTAGCAAAGGGGACAACTAATGCTTGCTACCACAAGAAGTTGACACCGACTCGATGGCACACTTTACCTTTACCACAAGACCAGTTCTTGCACAGCAACAGCACACAGCAACATGCATCTAGCCAACAGCTGCATGCAAGAATCTACGACTCATAAAGTGTCCCATTTCCTATAGATGCCTTTCTGTGTAGCATGGCATTCCAAAGTGTAACCATGATCATGGCCTCAGTTATGATCCTTTCAGTGGCCGACATCTTCATGAATTGGGCAGCTGAGCAAGGAGAAGATGCATCCCCACAGCAGAGAGCTTCTTGCTGCATGACCCTCAGGGACATATTTTTGGCTAGTGAAGGGCACTTCTGAGGGAAAGGGAGATTGATGAAAGTCACTACTGTGGAGCTCTGTAAACTTTCTGCAGTAGGGACCTTGCCTCCCTCTGTGTAGCTGCATGCATGGTTAGTGGAAATGTTGGCTACTGTGTCTTACGAATAACAAAGCTCATCTGGCTGTTTACAAAATGCTTTCGGCTGAGTAGGGCAACCTAGATACTAAGGCGGGGTGAAAATCCTGAGCACATTTACTAGGGGGCAGGTCTCACTGAACTTACTATGGGACTGAGTATGCTTGCATTGTCAATAGATCTCCTTGTTAGCAAGAGCAAAAGTTCATCCACTGGAACTGAGGAAGCCCTACAGTGTGGCTGTTTGTTTTTCTGCCCGGGTTGTGGCAGCAGCTTGACACGTCTATCTCCGGAGACTATTTTAGGCCTTTGCAATGTCTATTGCTGGCTATATCTGGGGTGTGGAATTCCCTGCAGGATGTTAAAAGCCTTTTCTTTGCTGTCACTCCTGGTGCCCCACAAAAAGTCAGCTGGTGTTCGGGAAGGCTCTGTTGATGAGACTGACTCAGTGCTTCTGCCTTCATTTGCCTTGTCATCAACATTGTCACCCTGGGACTGTCTTCTATGGCCATTTAATGGTGAGGGCCGTTGCACAAGAACATAAGAACAGCCCTGCTGGATCAGGCCCAAGGCCTATCTAGTCCAGCATCCTGTTTCACTCAGTGGCCCACCAGATGCCTCCAGGAAGCCCACTGGCAAGAGGTGAAGGCGTGCCTTCTTTCTTGCTGCTGCTCCCCTGCAACTGGTATTTGGAGGCATCCTGCCTCTGAGGCTGGAGGTGGCCTATAGCCCTCAGACTATTTGTCATTCATTGATAGACCTGTCCTCCATTGATTTTTCTAAACCCTTCTCAAAGCCACCCAGGCTGTTGGCTGTCACCACATCTTGTGGCAGAGAATTCCATAGGTTAATTATGCATTGTGTGAAAAAAAAAATACTTCTGTTGATCCTAAATTTCTTGACATGGAATGACCCCTGGTTCTATAGGATGACTCCTGGTTAGAGAGTGAGAAAAATTTCTCTCTATCAATATTCTCCACACAATGCATGATTTTTATAGACCTCTATCATTTCTCTTGACTAGTTTTTTTCCCCTAAACGAAAAAGCTCCAGCATAAGGACAGCTGTGCCCACTTCTCACTTGCAAAGCAGCTGCCTGGTTGGAATCATGCACTGTAGGGCAGGGGGGTTCCCACCCTGTGGTCCTCCAGATGTTGCTGAACTACAAATCCCATCACCCCCAGCTACAGTTTATTGTGGCCAGGGATGATGGGAGTTGCCGTTCAGCAACATCTGGAGTACCAGATGAATAGGATGAGGAAAGTCAAAAGTTGGGGCTGGCAAGAAGTGAGCCAGCTAGTGGATTTAACAGAAAAAATTAACTTATCCTGGCAGGAGGTTGGGAACTCCTGCTGTAGGGGGTGTGATGGTTCTGCTCCTCTGCATCCAGCATCAAAACTTGTCCTTCTTCCTACCTGATCCGCTGCCACCTTTTATTCACTATGATCTCTACTGTGATTTCTCTCTCTTTAATAGTTACCATATTTTCGCACAAAGGGTTATACTGTGTTGTTGTTTTTTAACAAATGGAAAGGTGCAGCAGGGCGAGTTTTCCTTTGTGATATGGATCAAGCCTTGTGTTTTAATGTAACCCGCCCAGGATCTCCGTTCATGGGCTGACATTCTACGCAGAGCTAGAACTGCATAACAGGATCTGTATCAGCGGAAGGTTCTCCATAGCATTTCCTCTCAGTGTGTTGCCAAGCAGGGAAATTGCACAGATGGGAAGGGGCAAGGACATTGGCTGCTCTCTCCTCTCTCTAAAGGGACTTTTGGACTTCAGGAACATGTCCTTGCACCCTCAAGGACATATTCCTGATATCAAAAGGTCCTTTTGGAGAGAAGAGAACAATGAAAACCATAGGAACATGCAGTAGGAAACTGCCTTATACCAAATCAGACCATTGCTCTATAGGAACATAGGAAGCTGCCATATACTGAGTCAGACCATTGGTCCATCTAGCTCAGTATTGTCTTCACAGACTGGCAGCGGCTTCTCCAAGGTTGCAGGCAGGAATCTCTTTCAGCCCTATCTTGGAGAAGCCAGAGAGGGAACTTGGAACCTTCTGCTCTTCCAAAGCGCTCCTCTGGAACAGGGAGCAGGCCTTCTCTGTTGCTGCCCCAAGACTCTGGGATGCACTTCCTGCTGGAATAAGTCTCTCCATCTCCAACAACTTTTATAAAGTACTTAAAGACTTATCTCTTCACCCAAGCTTTTTAATTTGTCTGTAGATTTAAATTGTTTTAATGTTTTTAATTTCTGTGTTTTATTCTTGTAAACCACCCAGAGATGGCAGTTTGGGGTGGTAAACATATATATATATATATATATATATATATATATATATATATATATATGAATGAGACTTGAAGTTTCCCTCCTGAAACGCCAATCTGAATCTGTGGTTTGTAATGAGTTTTGCAGCTCCTACCTGAGATTTCAATGTGCCAGCATTACGTCTGAACACTGAACTGCAGCCCCACTGAGCTCTAACTGGATTTGAGGGAGGAAGCTCCTCCCTCGGTCCGGATGTGATTGGCTGCCAGGACCATCTTTCATTCCAGAAGGAAGCCCACGCAGCCAGGTCTCCCTCCTCTCTGCAGTCTCCCTGACTGCAGTTGGAGTCATGCTGGTTACATCCAAATGCAAACAGGTAACCGTGTGGGGGCGGGGCGGGGGCGGGGCGGAACCATGGGTTCATTGGACCAGTGGTTTTGCATTATGTGAGAATGTGGCCACTGTTGCTTAACTCCCAACCGAACTCTCCCCCTGCCACCCAGGTTCTGAAACCCAAGGAACTTCTATCAATTAAATCTTCTGGGAAATATAGTCCTTCCCAGTACTTTCCTCACAGGGCTGCATGGGGAAAGTGCTGGGTAGAACTACAGTTCCCAGTGCTCCATGCATGTCTTCCCAGATGCTTTTGGGGCTTGCTCTAGTTCTCTTTAAAGGCCCTTCCCGGCACTGTGCATAGTAGCAGCACCATTCATTGTAGAGATGAGAGGTGGGAATAGCCATCTATGCATAGGGCCAGATGGAATGTGCACATTATTTGGCCGTGGACATTCGGAGCTGAATGTGGCTTACCAGCCACACCCGCTAGAGACCAGAATTAGGCCCCAATCACTTGGCAAGACTTGCCATGCTCCCTCTCTCACCAAGGCTCCAAACCAAGCAACATGCACAAACATATAGAATACATAACTACAGCTTTCCCCAGTTCTTGAGCCAATTCTTCACAGGGGGCATGACGGCTGCTTTATTGCATCACACTGGAATTCTGCTTGGCCACTTTTTGAAAAGCTCTTTCCTCTCTAGATGCATATCCTTTGCTTTTGTTCACTAGGCCTGCGTGGTCAGCCTGAGCAAAGTATGCATCTATGTGTCAAATGTTGTGGCAGGTATATATAGACCATCTCACCTGAGTGTGACTCACTCACACATTTGCAAACAAAAGTTCATTTGAACTGCAAATATGATTAGGTGTAAAATAAAATGAAACTACTAATGCTTGGACAAGAAACAGCTTACAAAGGCCTTGTGATAGGAAAGCTAACCACATGAGATGCTTTTATTCTTCAACATTATAATTACACCTGCATTTTCCTCAATTTTTCTTTATTATAGTGTGGCAACACTTTCCTTTATTACTGTAAATTTGAGAATATTTTATGACAGTAATTAGCACAGCCCTCCATTTATTACCTTTACTGCTCTCAACATAAACAAACCAAAACTTTTGTATTTTTTTAAACACCTTAGTTTTGTCTTCACTTCTTCACCATTCTGGTCTTCATTATATTGGAAGACCATAATAGGAACATCGGAACACAGGAAGCTGCCATATACTGAGTCAGACCATTGGTCTCTCTAGCTCAGTATTGTCTTCACAGATTGGCAGTGGCTTCTCCAAGGTTGCAGGCAGGAGTCTCTCTCAATAATATGGCTGCAAAACTATAAAACAAGACAATTTTGCATGTATTTGTTTGCTCCCCACTGCCCAAGTAAAATCCTATCGATACAGGTAAAACCTACCCAATAAAAATTGATTGATCTGTCTAGCTACCTATCTTTACCCCTTCATATAAATGTTATATTTCTGAATCTCGCAGTTTGCGGAACAGAAAAGTAATTAAAGTAACTGTCACACTGAAGACCCAGATAAATGTCAATTTGTTGTCATATTTGTTCAGGAATATACTTGTCCCAAGCAAAGTACAAACAAGTTCAAAACATGGACCATTTCCATCCATGTCAATCAATTTCTCCTTTCCTAGCCTGTTTCAATATCTTACCTGAATACTTGATAGTGACAGCAATTTTCATACTTCAGGACCTGACTACAGCAGCTTATGTGTTGAAAGATACTGTGCACATGTGAACACACACACACACACACACACACACACACACACACACACACCCCTTTGTATCCACAGCTCTTGGGATCCTCAAATCTGGTTCATGTTGTACAAGAAGAATCATACAGATTGTAAGGTGGCGGCGAGGATTGTCTTACCCCCTAGGATAATGTCTGTTCAAATGCCAATTCTGGAGCAATGGCAGGGGAAATGGGAATGGAAAATGGCGTGGAAATGGGGAAATGGAAAGACTGGGGTGTGCATAGAATTGTTAAAGGGACTTAAATATGGTACCTTGAAGATTTTGTTCTTTCTTCTGTGGAAATGATATACCTCGTTAAGCAATCGAACATATCTATTTCAGGTGGTGTTAGTGCTGCTGTGGGTTATCCATTGGACACAGTAAAGGTATTTTAGCTTTTATTTCTCTAAAATTCTGTGAGGAAGGAATAAAGGCCTGAGACCCATGCCTGTAGATGACCTCCGGGGACAAAAGGGCCATGGAGCCACAGATGTAGCCTAGCAAGCTCAAAGGTGCCCATCACTTAGTCTGCCACAGCTGGGACCAGGTGGGACCTGGAGGGGAATGAGAGGGAAAGGGGGAGGTGGTTGAGCGAGCAAGCTGGAGAAGGGAGGAGGCACCTACGGCAGCAGGAGGCAGGGCCGTAGTGAAGTTCCCGGTGAGCGGGGGACAAAGTTAAGCAGGGGGCCTCCATTGTGCATGCAAAGAGCACGTGTGCCCCAGAGCACCAAGCCACCCCCCCTGCATCTGATGTCAAATGCAAGGGGTGGGGCAATCTTATCCCCCCAAGCATTCCCCTCTTGTACTCTCCGGGGATGGCAGTGGATCGGGGCCAGGCAGCCCCTCCTCCAGTGGCTCCGGTATGGCGGCCAGGCCAGGGGGCAGAGTGGTGGCGAGGGGCTGGGAGGAGAAAACATGGGGGGAAGCATGGGAAAAGTGCCACATGCCCCAGCAGTGCCCAGCAGCAGCCTTATGGGCCCCCTGACCCTCCGGGTTGGAGGACATTTGTCTCCCCTTGTCCAATAGATGCAACGCCCATGGCAGGAGAATCCAGACCAGGAAGGCTGGGACTCTGAGCAGAAAAGAAGCCTGAAGCCTCAAGGGTTTAGGCCATGAGTCTTTTTAAAAAGTCAGGACTCAGGGCCTCAGTTTAGGCTTCCTTGGGAAGAAGAGGGGAAATGAGAGTTGAGCTATGCTCCCTTTCCTTGCTGTGACTAAGGGTTAGACTGGATCTCTCCAACTTCTGAAACGGAGTAAGGAAGCAAGTAACAAAGTTGCTACCTACAGTATGTCATTTATCATACCCAAGTCCATGAATCCCTAGGATATCGAATCCCCCCCCTTGCACACTACTACTACTTATATACCGCATTTCAACAGAAGTTCTCAAAGCATAGAAAAATAAGGCAAATTAATAAGATGGTTCCCTGTCCCAAAAGGATCACAAGCTAAAAATAAATAAATAAAGGTCAGCACCAGCAACAGCCACTGGAGGGATGCTGTGCTGGGGATGGATAGGGCCAGTTGCTCTCCCCCTGATAAATATAAGAGAATCGCCAATTTGAAAGGTCTCTCTTTGCTCAGTTAGCAGGGGTCATGTCTCCCGGGATTGACATGACAAATACTAATCAAACACGAATGAATGGATGAATGAATGAGCATCTGCTACACAAACAAAAATTTCTGATTAGCAGTTACTTTTCGGAAGATGCTGGATAAGCTGGGTTGTTTCACTTCTACAGGTCAGAATCCAGACAGAAACCAGCTATCGTGGAATATGGCACTGCATTATCAAGACATACAGAACCGAAAGTGTGCGTATGGTCAAATCCCTGTTGACTTGTGATCCTTATTGGTGATCTTTATTTATGTATGGTGAAATGCCTGTTGACGAAATGTTGGTTCACAAGTGGAGAGAGACATACCACCCAGCAGCCTGCTGAGACTGAGACACAGGGCTGATCATGCGCGGTGCCCCAGAGGCTCAGCATGCCAGCTTGCAAGGAGAAAACATGGCAGGGAGGAGCCGTGTCATGGTCAGAGGATGCAACTGAGTGGAAGATGATGGGGTTGTAGCATGCAGGAGGCATTAATAATTTATTCATTTTGATTTGATTTGATTTCTATACCACCATTCCAAAAATGGCTCAGGGCAGTTTACACAGAGAAATAACAAACAAATAAGATGGAACATGCAGTTGTGCCAGGGATGAGGAGGAGTACAGGGATTGGGGCAGTGTGGTGTCAGTGGCATAACAATGGGTGGGAAAAGGGGGGGTGCCCAGCATGGTGGTGCAATAACATAGGGACATAGGAAGCTGCTGTATATGGAGTCAGACCATTGGTCTATCTAGCTCAGTATTGTCTTCACAGACTGGCAGCGGCTTCTCCAAGGTTGCAGGCAGGAATCTATCTTGGAGATGCCAGGGAGGGAACATTTTGTATATGTTTTTAACTTGTTTTATGCTATTGTTAACCACCCAGAGACGAAAGTTTGGGGCGGTGTACAAATTTGATTGATAGATAAACAAACAAACAAGGAACCTGCAGATGCTCTTCCCAAAGCAGCTCCATCTCCTAAGGGGAACATCTTATGGTGTTTACACTAGGGATGTACAAACCAGCTCGATGGCTCGGTGAGGAGGACCGTAGTTTGGCACAGTGGCCATTCTGGATGCTGCCACACATGCACAAATGGCCTCTGCGAGGCCTTGGGTCATGCCAGGCCTCTCAGAGGCCATTTGCACATGTGTGGCAGCATCCAAAAGCCGCCGTGCTGAGCTCCTCAGGCCCGAACCAGCTGGAGGGGGTGATTACGGAGGCCGGTGGGCGGAGGGGAAACCTCCGCGGACGCCCCCCACTGCCTCAAGGACTGTCCCCAGCAGGGAGTGAGGTAAAAAAAAAATTTTTTTTAATGTAAAAAAAAAAATCGCAAACCCACCCGGACTGAACCGAACCGGTCAGGTCAGGTTCGAGTTCCATGCACATCTCTAGTTTACACATGTAGTCTCCCATTCATATGCAACCAGGGTGGATCCTGCTTTGCAGGATGGCCACTCTAGCAAGTGGCCAGCCTTAGGAGGTGTCCCCAGGACTAATGCCCCACCTATTACAACTTTGCCCCGCTCTCTATCCAATCCCCCTTGGTTTCCCTCCAACCAACAGACATAATTGGGAACATTTCTGATCACAGGGAGAAAGTCTCCCTGGGTACAGTGTTTGCTGCTGCAGATGAAGAGAGCTGGTCTTGTGGCAGCAAGCATGACTTATCCCCTTAGCTAAGCAGGGTCCACCCTGGTTGCACTAGAAGTGTGAGCACTGTAAGATATTACCCTTAGGGGATGGAATTGCTCTGGGAAGAGCATCTTGGTTCCAAGTTCCTTCCCTGGCTTCTCCAAGATGGGGCTGAGAGAGATTCATGCCTGCAACCTTGGAGAAGCTACTGCCATTCTGTGTAGACAATACTGAGCAAGATGGACCTATGGTCTGACTCAGTATATGGCAGCTTCCTATGTTCCTAAGTTCCTATGAACATTGTGCTTGGGGAGAGTGTGCTGACATGACAGAGCATGCTGACATGAGGAGTTACAAGGGATGGGTGGATTGTGTTAGCCCTATACCCAGGTATATAACTTCTAGACAGGGCTTCTGTAGCAGAGGCTTTTGGTCCCTGGCAATTGGTAATTCAGTCCATGTTCCAAAAGGTTCACTCCAGATGGAGGGGTCAGAAGAAGGTGCAGATGGATTTAGGGGCTCTGGCCAATGGTCAAGATATCAGGCCACATAAGCAGTCCATGATCTGCAGGGTTCTGTGGCTCCTGGCAGATGAAGATAAGAGTCCAGGATCCCTCCTTCTGGAGGGATAGGGCAGAAGGAGCTGCAGATGGCTGGTGATGGTCAAGATGTCAACCTATGGAAGCAGATTATGCAGATAACTGCATAATCCAGTTATGCAGATAACTGGATTGCCATGTTGCTGCACTATCAGACGTTGCTAATTGATAAATGTTCCTCTGTATACTTGTGTTGCAGCCTTTTTGGCAATTTCCATAGTACGATATTATTACCCTAAGCTCCATGATAAACATCATTTTATTGCAGCTGGGTACAATGGAAGCTATAGTCCAATAAGGACTACATTCCTTCACACATGGCTACCGCATGAAGAACTAGATGGAGATTTGGCCTGATCCAGGAGGGCTTTTCCCTTTGTGCTTATGTTCTTAAAAACAGCTAGAGATCCTCTGGTTGGCTCCCCCTGCCCTACTGTGAAGATTGTGTAAGTTATGTGAAGCTCATGATTCTTACTCTGTTATATTTTTAAAAAACACCCACTATCACTTTCTATTCAAATTAGGTGTCAGGTTTCTACAGAGGTGTGTCAATGACAGTCGTATCAACATCCTTTATTTCATCATTTTCATTTGGTGTCTACAAAAACTTCCTTTATAACATCTGCAAAATAAGATATGGTTCTGCAGACAGAAAGCCATCAAAGGTGGACGTCTCTTTTGCTGGATGTGCTACTGGTGCTGTCCGGGTATGTTACAAGTAACACGACTTATCATCAAAACAACTTAAAGGAAAGAAAGGTTATGTGCAAACTTAATCTGGTTGGAAGGAAGCATTCATAAATGACTTTCAAAGTGAATAATCATTATTGATTACATTTCTCATGCTTGTTTTCTAAAATAAAGACCCAAGTGGTGTCGAATTATGGGTGAGAGGGGGCAAGGAAAGGTAGGAGTGGTTTGAATTATGGAAGCAAGGGACGTAGGAGGGCCTTTAATGAAATCTACAACCCCCCACTTCCTAACTCCCATCAATTTTTGCCAAGTCATCCCCCATGTAGCCTTCTAAAGGAATAACTGGAGGGGTCATCACCCCCTCTACCCATTTTTTAATTCAAACACTGGGGTTACACATTAATAAAGCAAAACCAGTACCCATGAAGAACAATAAGACTGTTATGATATTAGATAAAGGAGCACAATTTAAGAGTAGTGCCAGAGAATGCAAGTGCCTTCCAAAAGTGGGAAGTCTTTACAAACTTTAGAGAATCCTCTATGAAATCCTTTTGCAACAGGCATTTCAAAGAGTGTTCACAATAAAAGCTGTGCACACTCTTTCCCCCCCTCCATCATGTTCTCTGGATGGCTACATATAAACAGTCCATCTGTAGATGTGTTGGTACATAATTTTTTGCTTACACATAGAGTATAAACAACCCTATCTGCATGAATTTTTGGAATTAACTTCCCCCTACCAAATTATGAAAGCCAAAAATGAAACAACAGGGATGTTATCCACCTCTTTCTTTTGATAATCAAGGAACACCAGTGTTTTAAACACAAGATTGATTACATGAGCATATGGATCTATTCACTCAAGTAGAAATAAATGTACAGAATGCCATGTAGATCAGGCTTCCCAAACCTGCAGCCCTCCAGATATTGCTGAACTACAATTCCCATCATCCCAGCCACAATAAGTTGTAGCTGGGGGTGATGGGAATGGTAGTTTGGCAACATCTGGAGGGCCGTAGGTTCGGGAAGCCTGATGTAGATCATCAGGGTTTGGCACAGGACCAGAAAGGATCTGGTTGGGAATGCTCAGGTAGTTTGAGATACACAAAATATAGCTAGAGGCCTAACTTTTGACTTCCAATTCCCAATTGCACTTTTTAGGTTTTGCTGATCTCGCCTGCAGAAATAGCCAAAGTGAGGCTGCAGATCCAGAAGCAGACACATCCCTTGACTTTGCCATCCCACCTCTTTGCCTCCAAGCCTAAGTACCAAGGTGCTGTGCATTGCTTGCGGATGATAGTGAAAGAAGAAGGTTTTGGGGGCCTCTACAAGGGGTCCATGGCTTTGCTGTGCAGGGATTGCCATTCAGCTGCAATCTTTTTCCTAACCTATTCTGTCCTGTGTGATTGGCTCACTCCAGCTGGGAAAGACAAACCAGGTAGGTGAAGAAAACACCTTGGAATGATCCACAAAACCTATGATCCTGAACCTTACCCTGCAGGCACTCAAGAGGGATGAGACCTGGTCTTGTGGTAACGAGCATGAATTGTCCTCTTTGCTAAGCAGGGTCCACCTTGGTTTGCATTTGAATGGGAGAATACGTGTCTGAGCACTGCAGGATAGTTCCCTTAGGGGATGGGGCAGCTGTGGGAAGAGCATCTGCCTGCCTACATGCAGAACTTTTCAAGTTCTCTCCCTGGCATCTCTAGATTGGGCTGAGGGAGATTCCTGCCTGTAACCTTGGAGATGCCGTTGCCAGTCTGGGTAGACAGTACTGAGCCAGATAGACCAATGGTCTGACTCAGTATAAGGCAGCTTCCTATGTTGCCGAGGGTGGACATAGAGAGCTCCAGGGATGAGGCAGTAGAGTGGGTCCTAGACCCTTGGGAGCTGCTGTCTTGGCCATATCTCAAGGATTCACAGCTGCCCCTGTCCTCCAGTTCCAAGGTCTCCTTTGAGCTCCAACCCATTGCAACCAGCTCCAACCCATCTTGTTGCCATAGGAACCTATGTCTGCAGGAAAGGCCCCTTCTTCTTTAAGCCTCAACAGCTCCTAGAAATTAGAGGAGGAGCTTTTGACAGAAGTTCTAGGCCAGAGCTGCTTAAGGCCTCAGTCTGGGGGAGCTGTCACTGAAACAGTATCCTGTTTTCCATCGAATCCCCGATGGTGTGTTTCCCAGAAGATGGGAAACTCCTATATCGGGCGGCAGCAATACAGGAAGGTGCTGAAAGGCATCATCTCATACTGCACAGGAGAGGGAAATGCTAAACCCCTTCTGTATTTTACCAAAGACAACCACAGGGCTCTGTTGTCGCTAGGAGTTGACACCGACTCGACAGCATAACCTTAACTGACTCAACTGCTTTTAAAAACCGGTGGCTTCACAAGCAGTGTTAACGGTATTTATTTCCATGGTCACAAATGAGGATAAAAGTGGTAAAGCTGCTTGTGCAGCCAATGTTTTTTAAAAAAGTGTCAGAGCTTTCTTCTGGCTTCACTGCAGCCCCACAAATGAGCCTCATGGCATCGTTAGCATACATATCATGTCAGCCATTGCACTGGTTCATGTCTGGGATCATGTCACCAATTCAGTTTTTAATGTATTCATGGGAATGTTCCATTTCACAGGCCTTGAAAATCTGCCTCACCCATCTCCTTCACAACTGGCTAACATAAATTTGTTTCTGCATGTGGTTCACAGTATACTGACTTTTCATTATGGACTATTGTGTGTATATTTGGTGATCATGGGATTATATGCCAAACAGCTCAGGGGCTATTAAGGATGCCAGAGGGTTCATCCAATAAAATTGCCTAGATACTTTGGTAGTAGGTGGTATACAAATACGTTAAATAAAATAAAATAAATAAATAGCAGCTGTGGGGAGAGGGGGCATGGATCAGATTAGGACCAAGATACTGAGAGAGGATTTCCCCAGGGCCATTTTCTGATAAAATTCACTGTACAAATTGCTATTTGCCCCATTAAACTTATGGCAAGTCATTTGTTACCTTCAAATGTGTGATGATTTTGTCCTAGAGCTGAAGAACAAATCTTGTTTTACTCTTGAAACATTGGTATAAATCCACTCTCCCTGATATTTAATCACCTGTTGTGGCCATTTCTGATACCTTAGTCAAGGGGAAAATCTTTGCATCCAAGGATCTTCAAAAAGTTTTGAATTGAGTTTTGACCTTTTGTTCCCTCAATTCTTCTAAGGTGACTGTTCTAGAACTTCATTATTTCTATTTATAGCCCTTTTTTAAAACTGCTGGTAACTGGGCAAGAAGCACCTTTTAAAGTAGTGGCTCATATATTTAGCAGAGGAAGAACACCGGTCTCAGTTCAGCTCAACATGGTGTCTCTCTAATGGCTATTTCTGGAGTCTTTGAGTTTTCTCCTTTCTACCATTTTCTTATATCTTTTGCTATGTAAACTGCTTTAAGGATGCTTGCGTTGAAAAGTGGTATAGAAATACATATTTAACAACAATAAGGCTTACAATTTCATGCTGAAAAAATGTCTCTGTTGTATTCTGTCCAGTATCTTTTAAGCTTTGTTGTTTAGAAGTTTGTCCCAGTGGGGATCCAGTAGAGAGTGTGGCAAGTGGAGTCAGAAAGGAAAAGGGAGGGAAAGGAGGAGGAAAAAACGGAGTCATTTCTGAATAAACTCTTAGTTAAATCTACATAAGATCACTTTGTGTTTGTGAGGGAAGCAGCTATAAAACAGTCCCCTACAGCTCTTCTTGTCTAATTTTACATCCATGCAATTGTATGTAATAAAGTCAGGGGGAGCTAAAGGCTCTCAGTCACTTTAATGATCAATCTGTGTCTTTGAGTGATAAGTATGTAAAGAAAGTTGCTCCCAAGGTTTTCAGGTTTCCTTTCCATTTCTGGAACTGAGGAGTGACCCAGACATCCTTGAAAAACCAGAAATGCTTCCTTTCTCAAGTAATTAAACAGTCTAAGGGAAAGGCTTGTTTTTACAAGGATAGTGCTGGAGGCACAGATTAAAAGATTGTCCTTTATAGCAACAAGATGGAGGAGGTGGAGTTTCTTCAGAGCTAGACAAAAGAAGCCAAAAGCCACAAACTAGTAATATTACTCTTAGGACCAACCAAAATGACACAAAGTCTTGAGCAGCAACAGCTTTCGAATTCTCCAGAACTTTTTATCAGGCTGTTGTGTTACAAAGCAAAATGGCCCACTGAGTCAGGCCATTGGTCTATGTAAGTTATACTGATTGGCAGCAGATCTCCAGATGGGGATCTCCAGATAGGGATCTTTCCACACTCCCTGAAGATGCCAAGGACTGAACCAGGGGCCTCTGCATGGAAAGCACCAGGCTTTACTCTAAGCTTGTGGCTTGGACACCTGCTTCTGTACACAGATACTCTTTTCTGGACTGGGACAGACAACATTTTATTGATGGAATGATGTTCAGAGATTTTTATCTTGTTTCCCAGGCAAACTTCCTGAAGCGGTTCACAAGGAAAAATATTAAAAGATAATCGAGGTTGTCACCAAAATTGGAGAATTACAGTTGTACTAGCTGGGCCGGACACAGAGCATCTGTGCTTCTGGTTCTCCCCGTTCCTTCCCTCCTCCCTCTCAGTTTCCCCTTCCATTCTCAGCCCACCCTCATTGCTGCCATTTTCTTTCCCCACCCAACCGCCACCACCTGCCACTGCCATTTTCTTTCCCTGCTTGCCTGCCACCACCACAATTTTCTCCCCCTCGCCACTGTTTCCTTCCCCCCTCACCCACAAGCCTGTCTGCTGGTGCTGGCGCTAACCCTAAAAGGCCAGGTTGAAGACAGATCATCCTGTCGCTAAGAGTTGACACCGACTTGACGGCACTTGATCGATCAATCACCCAATCAAATTGGGAAGGCATAATGCAAGGAATAAATGCATTATTAATGATGCCTCAGATGGAATCACAGGACAGGACAGGACAGGCTTAATATTTACTGGTAGAGATTCTGTATTATGTGATTAGTGTGCCTGTTATGGCATTCTATTTGAGCTTCTTTGTGAAACTGGTTGACTTAAGAGGTCTTGTCCCCTGATCTTACCCAACAGTTCTTCTTTTCTACAATGATTCCCCCTACCCCCACCAAATTCTGTTTCCCTGGTTTCTTATTAACACAACCCATGTCTGCATCTTTTAAATGTGTATTTAATAGACATATTTTTGAAGGGTGGTGTTGGCTAGAGTGCTGGAAGAGCTTTAACAGTCTGGGCTTTTTTGTTTTGTTTTTTGTTTTGCTTTAGTATTAACAGCACTTTTTTAATCTCAGCAAGCAGCTCTCAAGAACATAAGAACAGCCCTGGTGGATCATGCCCAAGGCCTATCTAGTCCAGCATCCTGTTTCACACAGTGGCCCACCACATGCCCCTGAGAAGCCCACAGGCAAGAGGTGGATGAGGGCATGCCCTCTCTCTTGCTGTTGCTCCCTTGCAACTGGTATTTAAAGGCATCTTGCCTCTGAGGCTGGAGGTGGCCTATAGCCACCAACTAGTAGCCATTGGTAGTCTCTTCATGTGAGAATCAGGACAACTTCTCATTGAAGTTGGACGAATTTATGTTTTTGTAGGGTGGCTTTCCTAATATCTAAAGAAAATGAAATGTATTTTTAGTGCTTTATAAGTGCTAGAGGTATAACAAGCACTCATTGGATCAATGCCCAAGGAAGGAGGGAGAGGAAAGTGGAGGTTAGCCCTGCCCTAATGGGATGGGATAAGCCGTTCACTGCTCATTAAAAAATGGGAGACATGCAAGAGAGGAAGAGACAAAGGTCCACAAAATGGGAGTGTATTGTTGTGGGGAAATTGAACATGGACCAATTATTGCTTGCCATGGGTTTATTTCATTTTAAAGCATGCTTCTATTTGAGTAAAACAAAAAGGAGTGTTCAGTTTTGATGTAAATAAATAATGGGCAGCATCTAGACTAAGTTAGTCATGACTACGTCCCATTGAAATATTCATTTCAAGTCAGTCATGATGAATTTGTCCCAGTAATTCCAATAGGTGGCTTCACACATCATGGCGGCAAGTAAGATTCCCAGTGAGCACACAATACCGCAACTTCTGCTCCTGGTATCTTATCCAAACCTGCCAGTGTTGGGTTCCTCAGCCACAGTTCCCTCTGGGAACCTGACATCTGAAACCAATTTCAGATCTAGATTACATATTGGTTCCCAGCAGTGGCATTACAGATGCTAGTCAAAAGATGTCCCAAAGATGTCCCATAGTCAGAAGATGTCTCCCCCGACACACCCTGCTCTCCTGTCTGTATTTGGATGACAAGGAGAGCATCCTCTCTGCAATCAGTGAGACTGCAGAGAGGAGGGGGAATTGGCTGTGCGGGCTTCCTTCTTGCTTGAAGGACAACCTGCACAGCCAATCAGGGAGGGACAGAGGGAGGAGCTTCCTTCCTCCAGACAGGCTGAATGAAGCCTCCAGTGCTACATTTGGATGGAATAAAGGCTCAGTTTACCCCTGGTTTGAAGCAGCGAAACTCACTACAAACTGAGGGTTCAAATTGGAATCTCCGGAGCGCAACCTTGGGTTTGGAGATAATGGTAAGGAAACTGCAGGTCCCTGCAACTTTGGTCTCCCTACGTGTGAATATGGCCTTCCAGTCACATTACACATAGCACATCAAACTGCAGTAGATATGTTTGCTGAGGAAATAACTTGTTTTCTCCACAATGAACCATTTAAGTTTGAGGGGAAAATGCAACTTCCCCATAAGAAAAGTGTTGTCTTGGAGAAAATCATCTCCTGCTGTGACTAACAACCAAGTATTTATTGCACAATTGTGTGTTTTAGTCCCAGAGTATGATTTAAGAAGGCCACAGAGATTAAGATGGGGAGAATCCAAGGGGAGATAAGCATATATGGAATCTTACAGCCACTAGGTAGAAGTCTATTCTGTCAAACTCAATTTGAATTTGGAGTGAGAGGAAATGCACAATCACAAATGCTGGAGAAAGGGGGAAGCTATGAAAAGAAAAAAAAAAGGCCTATCTGGTGTTTCATAGTAAGAATGTCAATAATCTTACATATGGACTATGGAGATAACCAGGTCATATATCCTTCCAAAAGAACTATGCCAGAAACAAATGATTGATAGTTAAATTTATATACTGCCTTTCATTAAAACAATCTCAAGGCGATTCACATAGAAAAATTAGAACAAGACTATAAAAATTACAATTAAAATATTAAGCTAAAAATATAAAAGCATAGATTTGACTAAAAAGATTTAAAATACAAAGACAATATAATCATACAAAATACAAAGTAACAGCAGAAGAGACCATCATGTAAAAGCCTGAGTAAAAAGCCAAGATTTAACACTCTTTCTAAAAACTGCGATGGAGACTGAGGAGCAAATGGCTACTGGGAGAGCATTCCAGACTCTGGGGGCAGCAACAGAGAAGGCCCTGACCTGCGTGCACGACAGCCAAGCCTCCAGATTACCTCGTCAAGCGGGCAGCAAGCTTTGGGATCAGGCAGTCACGCAAGTATCCAGGCCCAAACCATTAAGGGCTTTAAAGGTCAAAACCAGCATCTTGAATTGGACGTGGAAACACATTGGCAGCCAGGGCAGCTCTCTCAAAATGGATGTGATGTGATCCCAGTGGGCATCTCCAGATAAAATCCTAGCTGCCATATTTTGTACTAGCTGCAGTTTCCGAATATTCTTCAATGGCAGCCTCACGTAGAGCACATTACAAAAATCCAACCGTGACATGACTAAGGCGTGGGTAACAGCGGCCAGATCTGCCTTCTCGAGAAAGAGAAGCAGCTGGTGCCCTATCCGAAGCCATGCAAAGGCACCCCTGACCACTGCCTTCACCTGAGCTTCCAAAAGCAAAGCCGAGTCCAGCAATACCCCCAACCTGCGTACTTGCTCCTTCAAGGAGAGTGCAACCCCATCCAGAACCTGTAAATCTCATCATCCAGATTAGCTCCCCTACTGACCAACAATACCTCCATCATGTCCGGATTCAATTTCAGTTTATTGGCCCACAACCAACCCATTATGGCCTCCAGGACATCCACTGCCTCCCTACTATCAGGTGACAAGGAGAAATAGAGCTGAGTGTCATCTGCATATTGCTGAAAACTCAGTCCAAGTCCCCGGATGCCCTCTCCCAGTGGTTTCATGTAGATGTTAAACAGCATGGAGGACACAAAATGAACCCTGTGGGACCCCACAGGCCAATGGCCATGGAGCCAAGCAATAGCCCCCAGCACCACCTTCTGGACCCTCCCTCTAAGAAAGGACCAGATCCACTCCAAAGCAGTACCTCCAATTCCCAAACTCAAGAGGCAGCCCAGAAGGATACAATGGTTGATTGTATCGAATGCTGCCAAGAGGTCCAGCAGAACCAACAGGGACGCACTCCCCCTGTCTAGTTCCTGGCATAGGTCATCCACTAAAGTGACCAAGGCAGTATCAGTCCCATATCCAGGGTGGAAGCCAGACTGAAAAGGGTCCAGATAATCCGCATCATCCAAGACCCTCTGCAGCTGGGACACCACCACACGGTCTATCACCTTGCCCAAAAAGGGAAGGTTAGAGACAGGTCTATAATTGTCTGGGTTGGAGGGATCTAGGGAGGGCTTTTAAAATAATGGTCTTACCATTGCCTCCTTGAGGCACGATGGCATTCTGCCCTCCCTTAATGAAGCATTAATAATCACCTCCAACTGTCTGCCTGTACCCTCCCTGGCAGCTTTTATTAGCCCTAAAGGGCAAAGATCAAGAGTACACAATGTCGCCCACACACTGCCCGGGATCTTGTCTACATCCTCAGGCTGCACCAACTGAAAAGAATCCAATAGGGATGTGCCCGAAGACTCTTCGGCACCGGCAGGGGTAGCTCTTTAAGGGCGGGGGAGAGTGTACTCACCCCGCCCCCGCCACGTTTCCCCCGCCGGCGCTCTTCAAAGTCCAAGCCCCTTGGGGCGGCAGCGTTCCTCCCTGCCGCCCCATTCCCCCCGTCGGCCGGAAGTGGCCGGAAGTTGCTACCGTGCGTGCGCCCGTCGTGCACGAGCGCGCACGGCAGACGGGCGGGCACGCGCACGCATGACGGGCGCACGCGCGGTTGCAACTTTCGGCCACTTCTGGCCGACGGGGGGAACGGGGTGGCAGGGAGGAACGCTGCCGCCCCGAGGGGCTTGAACTTTGAAGAGCGCCAGCGGGTGAAACACGGCGGGGGGGGATGAGTACACTCTCCCCCGCCCTTAAAGAGCTACCCCCGCCGGTGCCAAAGCACTGAATCCCACCCCAGCGCCGAAACGTTTCGGAGGCCTTTACAATGGCCTCTGAAACGTTTGGGGCACATCCCTAGAATCCAACACAATAGGACCAGATGGTTCTCGAGGCACATCTGCTGGAACTGCCAAATCTCTGGAGTCCAAATCAGCATGGATGCAAGCGACTTTATCTGCAAAGTGAGATGCAAATGGATCACAACGAGTTGTTGATGATTCTTCTATTACCTGGGGGGATGTGTGGAGCAATGTCTTTGCTACACAGAACAGCTCCCCTGGTCTGCACTGAACAGATACAATGGAGGCGGAGAAAAGGCGTTTCTTTGCCGCTCTCACCACCATGGAGTAGTCCCTAAAATGGGCTCTAGCCTGTGTTCAGTCGGATTCATCATGACTCTTCCTCCAGCATCGTTCCAGCCGTTGCCCGAGTTGTTTCATCGCCCTAAGCTCCGAGGAAAACCAACATGCAGAACAGGCTCCACCAAGCTGGAAAGGGTGTTTAGGAGCAACCGTCTCAACAGCCTGGGCTATTTCTCCATTCTAGAGATTCACCAGGGTCTCGACAGAGTCACCAGCTCTGGACTGAAACTCCCCAAGGGCTGTCTGGAAACTGAGCGGATCCATAAGCCTCTGGGGGTGGACCATTCTAATTGGCCTGCCTGATTAGACAAAAATTAGTAGATTTTTGTTGCTGCTTAATCCTAGTAAAGAGAAACTTGCAAACTATCTTCTTAGGACACAGATTCCTAATCCTTAATCCTTAGGATCCTCAAATATTACTACTACTACTACCCCCACCACTACTACTGTTACTACTAGTTATATTACCCCAGCCCCAGCCCTAGACCATCTCTATATTTTCATAAGGTTCCAGTAAAAAATAGGTGTCCAAGGGTACACAAGATAGTTATTTTCAAGAACTTTATCCTAGCTCACCAGGAATCAAATTGAAGCCTATGGGCCCCCAGGCCCTTCTCTCATGATCTTTCTAAAGTTCATAGTTGATTGGAAGAAGCAACAAAGTGTAAACCACTTCCATCATTTTTGCTAGTTGGTGTCTTCAGCTTCGTCTCCACCCAAACCAGCCATCTCCCTCGTATCTCAGGGCCCTTTTCTATTCACCTACCAATATGCCAAAGTAACAGTGTGAATACTGTTATCAAGGCACAAGCTTTCGACAAAGTTCCTCATCAAAGACTCCTGAGAAAACTTAGTGGTCATGGGATAAGGGGACAAGTACATGTGTGGATTGCTAACTGGTTGAAGGACAGGAAACAGAGGCTAGGGATAAATGGAGAGTTTTCGCAATGGAGGGAAGTATGAAGTGGGGTCCCCCAGGGATCTGTACTGGGATTTATTCATAAATGATCTAGAAGCAGGGGTAAGCAGCGAGGTGGCCAAATTTGCAGATGATACCAAACTCTTTCAGGTAGTGAAATCTAAAACAGATTGTGAGGAGCTCCAAAAGGATCTCTCCAAACTGGGGGACTGGGCAACAAAATGGCAAATGCAGCTCTATGTTGGCAAGTGTAAAGTGATGCACATTGGGATAAAAAAAACCCAACTTCAAATATATGTTGATGGGATCTAAGCTGTCGGTGACTGATCAAGAGAGGGATCTTGGGGTCGTGGTGGGCAGCTCATTGAAAGTGTCGACTCAATGTGTGGCAGCTGTGAAAAAGGCCAATTCTATGCTAGGGATCATTAGGAAGGGGATTGAAAATAAAACAGCTAATATTATAATGCCCTTACACAAAACTATGGTTCGGCCACACCTGGAATACTGAGTACAATTCTGGTCACCACATCTGAAAAAGGACATTGTAGAACTGGAAAAGGCTCAGAAGAGGGCAACCAAGATGATCAGGGGCCTAGAGCACCTTTCTTATGAGGCAAGGCTACAACACCTGGGGCTATTTAATTTAGAAAAAAGACGACTGCGGAGAGATATGATAGAGGTCTACAAAGTCATGCATGGTGTGGAGAAAGTGGATAGAGAGAAATTCTTCTTCCTCTCACATAACACCAGAACCAGGGGTCATCCAATGAAATTGATTGCCAGGAAATCTAGGACCAACAAACGGAAGTACTTTTTCACACAACGCATACTCAGCTTGTGTAATTCTCTGCCACAAGATGTGGTGACCGCCAACAACCTGGATGGCTTAAAGAAGGGTTTGGATAATGGCTACTAGTCTGAGGGCTACAGGCCACTTCCAGCCTCAAAGGCAGGATGCCTCTGAGTACCAGTTGCAGGGGAGTAAAAGTATGAGAGAGGGCATGCCCTCAACTCCTGCCTGTGGCTTCCGGCGGCATCTGGTGGGCCACTGTGTGAAATAGGATGCTGGACTAGATGGGCCTTGGGCCTGATCCAGAAAAGCTATTCTTATGTTCTTATGGGGGCGGGGGCAAAGTTGTGTAGGCCTGCCCTAAGGGGAATGTCTTACTGTGCTCACTTGTGACCTCCCATTCAAATGCAAACCAGGGTGGACCCTGCTTAGCAAAGGGGACAGCTAAATGCTTGATACCACAAGGAGTTGACACCGACTTGATGGTGGTAATAAGAGGTAAAGGTAACTCCTGCCTGTAGGCTTCCAGTGGCATCTGGTGGGCCACTGTGTGAAACAGGATGTTGGACTAGATGGGCCTTGGGCCTGATCCAGCAGGGCTGTTCTTATGTTCTTATACACCTCCACAAAGATTTGAAGAGTGAGTGTGTGAGTATATGCATACACACATTTAAATGTTACATTTATGAAATAAGCTACTCCACTCACTGATTTACATCCAGGCTAAGTTACTCATGAGTACTCCCACTGAAATTAAAAGGACTCCTAAACTTGTCCCATTAATCTAGATAAGATTGCTTATGAGTTACTTAATTTGGATATAAGCCAGTGGCTGGAGTAGCCTGTCTCACAACTGGTATGTGTGTGCATGTACATATATACATAAAAACACAAATTACATTTAAAGTTAGGGAGACAGGCTAGTACAGTCACTGGTTCATTCTCACTAAGTTACTCATAAGCAGTCAATGAAATTAATAGGACAAGTTACTTGGCCGATTAATTTCAATGGGAGAACTCAGGGCTAATTTCCAGACAGCTGAGTGGAGGGATACACTAAGTTTCAGCACATAGCCAGCCAATCAGGAGCAGAGGAGGAAGGTCTTCATCCTCCTCCCTCCCCTGCTGCAGCGGACACATGCGTTTCAAGTTGCCGATCCTGAGAACAAATAATGTGGCTGCTGCAAGAGGAGGCAGGAAGGCTCCAAGAACTCTCTGGAAGCCTCCAGGTACCCCATAGGGGGTACTAGTTCCCTCTGTTGGAAATCTCTGTTCTAGCTGAACTGTGTGAATGGTAGGGCGCCTACCAGCTGTGGGATGTTGCATGGTGGTGATGAATATTCATCAGCCACTGAATATTCATGACAATTCACACGATTTACAATTCTGTTTGCAGACCTATGGGCAGTGCTTCTTTCTGGAGGCTGCGCTGGAGTGCTGGGCTGGGGTACAGCTACCCCCATGGATGTCATTAAAGCGCGGATGCAAGCGGATGGTGAGAGTCAACGCAGATATTCTGGATTAATCCACTGTGTGAGGGACAGCATAAGACAAGAGGGAGTGAGAGTTCTTTTCAAAGGTCTTGGACTAAATTCAATCCGTGCCTTTCCTACAAACATGATGGTATTCTTTACCTACGAAGCTGTACTGAGACTTGGAGAGCGCTTGGTGAAGTAGAAAGCATATCGCGACATAATCTAAGAACATTTATTTTCTTTTAGAAGGCACTTGTTTATCAAAATAGTCAAATAATTTCCCCCAATAAAGTTTTCTGTGAAATGCAGAGGGGGAAGCCTTTTCAGTCTCTGGCTGACAGGGTCGGTTTGTCCATTAGGCAGACCTAGGCGGTTGCCTTTAGCACAAATTCTTAGGGGGTGCTACATGCCTCCCTTTCCCTCTCCAAGCAACCATTAACATGTTTGACTTGCTGGGAGTGCCCATTTGCTCTCCTTCCAGAGGGGGAGTGAGGGCGGTTTGCTTTGCTCTCTCTCCCATCCCAAACTCTCTCCCAGCCTGGCAAATGAACAGACTGTACAGCTCAAGTTAAAGCGGGGGCTCTGCACTTCTTGGTTGAGGGGGCCCCCTCCAAAGTCAAGCTTCACCTGGAGCACCAAGAATCCTAGGGTTGGCCCTGCTGTTTGACAAGCAGAGGTGCACCTAGGTAATTTTGGAGCCTGGGCCTAAAGGCTTTTGGAGGCCTCCCCCCCACAAGTTAAGCATCATCCCCCCCCCCCAGTATTTTTAACACATGGGTTATTGAGGGCACAAATAGCAACTGAACTCACAAGAATGTGAGAATATAAACAGATATTTATGCAAATATGCATTAGCAGAAACATTTCACCACACAATTTAATATAAGCCCATTCCACACACTCATTTCTTTCCCCACTCACCCACCTCTAAAGCATCCAGCGCAGGTCACAATCACACTCAGCCACAGGAGCATACCATCAAAAAGACAAAGGGAGACAAATGTCTCCTGGCCCACAGCCTCTGGGGGCCCCCAAGGCTAATCTTTGCCCTCTCTCCAGTCCCATAGCCAAGAGTGTGGGCAATAGTGGGCCTTGCCACCTCAAAAGTTTCTCTTTCCCCCTCAGCTGAGCTGCAGTCCCCAAGCAGATTCTCTGTGACTCCTGATTTCTCTTTTGTCAGTCGGGAGGAGAGAAGCTGCAGCAGAAGAGAAAGGCAAGGCTTCAAGCAGCCCTGTCTTTCAGCTGCAGCCACAGCCACCATAGCCATCTCTGATTGGCCTGCTTGTCTTTGAGCTCCTCCCCCACTTGGCAACTGAGTGAAGTTGCTGAACTAAGGACAGAGCTTTGCTGGGAGCTAGCAGTTCAAGTGGAAAGGAAGGTCAAACACCTCTTATCTGTGTGTTTTTTGTGTGCAATTTGTTTATTTTCTGCTTCCCAAATTTATGGAGTGTGTGTGTGTGTGTGTGTCGGGTGGGAGATAGATAGATAGATAGATAGATAGATAGATTTTCCATCCCCAATTGAAAGCCTTCCTTTATGTGTCTTTGTTCCCCCCCGCCCGCCAAGCCCTTGTTGGTGCCTGAGCTATTTTTAACTTTTAAAAAAATGATTTTAAATGATTGGGTTTTTCTCTCTAAGTCTGGCCCCTGTGATCTTCCCTTCAGAACTTGTAATGAGTTGTTTTCCTCTCTATGGAAAGGAAAGAGGGGGTGCTGGCAGGGGGTTTATTGCTTGGTTCTTTGATGGTGGTTGTTGAAAATATATTCAATTGTTTTTCAACCAAACAAGTTCTCAAAAAAATGTTCCTTGCTCCCAGAATAGCTCACAATACTTGAGGGTTGGGGAAGAGTGGAGCTAGCCTAGTATCCTGGATTGTTTGCTAATTTTAAACTGGTTTCCAAATGATTATTTAAAAAAATCCCACCATGCTACAGCCCTGACAAAAATTGTAAAGCTTGGAACAGAAGCTTCTTTTGGAACCCACAGAAGGGGATGAGAGCTGGTTTTGTGGTAGCAAGCATGAATTGCCCCCTTGAATTTCATAAAGCTGATACTGTTGTGTTATTTGGTTCTGCAGTTGTTTCTACCTTGTAACTGTAGTCTCTTGTCCTCTGTTAATCTGCTACACTATATTACATGTGTCCCTAATGCTCTTCTGCAGCAGAGATATGGGGCCACGAGAAGGAGAGGAAGAGGGGCCCATTTTAAAATCTTGTCTCTGGGCCCACTCCAACCTTGGTATGCCCCTGCTCAGCCACCTGGTATAGCATGGGCCAATGGCACGGTGCAATGACCACACCAACCAGGACAGACTAAAGAGTATTTGGGGGCCCCCAGGGGGTGTGGAGGCTCTGGACTTTGGCCCCAATGTCCAGGGATAAGAGTGCCTCCGTTGACATGATAAACAAAGTACTGTATTTACCTGAATTGGACCCTTCTTGTGCAGCTAGAAAAGAACTAGGATCTTGTGAGAGATGGTCTTGTGGAAGCAAGCATGACTTGTCCCCTTAGCTAAGCAGGGTCTGCCTAGCTGCATATGAATGGGAGACTAGATGTGTGAGCACTGTAAGATATTCTCCTTAGGGGATGGAGCCACTCCGGGAGAGCATTTGAGGTTCCAAGTTCCTTCCCTAGCATCTCGAAGATGGGGCTGAGAGAGATTCCTGCCTGCAACCTTGGAGAAGCCGCTGCCAGTCTGTGTAGACAATACTGAGCTAGATGGACCAATGGTCTGACTCAGTATATGGCAGCTTCCTATGTTCCTATGACCCTGAAGATAACCCTCTTTTAAAAATAGAGATTAAATAAAAGTTATACCTATATTTACCCAAAAGGAACACCACTCCACATTTAAGACGAACCCCTCCCCCCCAATTTCTAACATCAAAGAACTTAGAAAAAATCTTGTCTTGGATTCAGGGAAATACATTCTTACAGAGCCATAATGTTGCAGATGCATACTTCTAAGCAAGCCCCAACACTGTGCGGAAGCAGTGGTTGCAGAGGTTGCAGAAGCAGGGCTTCCACAGGTTTCCCCATTCAGAACAATTGATGGAAGGAAAATGCTTTTTGGGGTGTGTGAGAGAGAGTTATTTTACTCCATAGAGCACCATGTAAGGTAATTAAATAAATAAAACAACAACGCAGAACTGTGTGGCTTATTGAATCTTACGCAGTATGTTTTTACACAATGTTTGGGATAGTTATTAAGAAATCTTCATGTCTTGATATGATAGTTTTTATTGTCGGCTGCCCTGAGTACTATTTCAGTAGAAAAGCTACTAATTCATTTCCATGTAAACAACAAAAAGAGATCAAAGCCAAACACAGGAAAAGGGGATTAATGACCCAGGACTGAACCTGATGGATGCCTTCTGTGTCTAAGTGCTCACCATCCTTTGGTGCACTTGCTTCTACCAAAACTCTGTACCTTCTCTGTGGAGAAGGGCCCATGCCTTTCTCTTCCCCTTATTGCTAACATATCAGAAGAAAGGATCATTCTGGTGGTGTGAACATGCTGTAACGCCGGGCTGCACAACTCAAATGCCCTAGTGGGCCAGAACCATCCACAACTTGGCGTGCAAGGGCCGAGGTAAATTTTTAGCACATTACATTAAAATTAAAAATATTATTAGTTACTTGTGGATCTAGTCCCCCTGTCAAGGGACTCATAGTTTCAACCAAGGATAGTGGCCAGAAAATATGTCCTGTCCCTGCCGAAACAGTGGGGCCCCTGGAGTGCATGCCAGCCCCAAACAAATGCCAAGTCCTCTCTTCTCCCTAAACTGTTGTTGCTTTCAGGCTTCAATCCTAGGCATGCATACATGGGAGTAAGCCTCGCTGGAAACACCATGGAACATATTAATGAGAAAACATGCATAGGATGGTGCTATAAAGCAGTTTCCAGCTCTTATGTTGTTGCAGGATACCTGGGGGCCAGTAAAATAGTCACTGTAGGTCGAATCTGGCCCCCGGGTCTTATGTTGTGCCCCCTCCCACTGCAAGTTAAGCATCATCCCCCTAGACACACACACACACACACACACACACACACACACACACACACACACACACAGTGACAAACACAGTATTTTTTTAAAATGTGAGGTATCTTTATGTAAATATGCAGTAGCAGAAACATTTCAACATGCAACTTAACATATTTCCATCCTGCATTTTTCTTTGCCAACTCCCCTTTTCTATAAAACACCCAGCACAGGTCATTATTTTTTCATTTATTTATTAACCTGTTCCTGTCCCCTTGCCTGCTTAAGCCAAAGCATTTATTTTTTTATTCGGTTTGATTTATATACCGCCCTTCCAAAAATGGCTCAGAGTGGTTATAACAACACTCGGCTGCCCGGTACAGTGCAGGCCAGCAGCAACCACACCACCCGGGACAGTCTAAAAAGGATTTGGGGGCCCCCAGGGGGTGTGGAGGCCCTGGATTTCAGCCCCGAATTGCCACTGATTATCCATGGAGAGCTTGTAAAGATGGCATCTGGAAATGAATGTGCAGTGGAATAAAAGGGACCAAAGTTAAAAGATAAATGACAAATGCTCAATTATTCCTCATAAACTCACGTTGCTGTGATTTGAAAGTGATTAGCCTCTTGTGCAATGCATTTGTTCCCACAGCAAGTTGCCATTTTCCAGGAGACTGTAGTTTAGACATGGAATGTCAAATGTTCTGTTTCCTTCTTGCCTGCTGGCCTTGCATTTTTACAAATCAGAATAACTCCTGCTGTTTAAGTATCAATCTGTAGTCAAGGCAATGGTTAGAACATCCAACAAGCACACGCCAGCATCTGCAAATCCAAACCATGCACTGGATCCATGAGGGAGGGCTTGTTCAAGGACTGAGGAATGGTTTGTGGCCAGCTGGAACCCACTGGAACCTGTTCCTGTCCCCTTGCCTGTGTATAAAAACCCGTAGTTGCCAAGTCATGCCTCAGCGTTGCGCCAAGTGCGTCACTAAATGTGCACTTGGTGAGGCATTTGGGGTACTGGAGGCATGTGTGTGGTTTAATAATCTTTTAATTTGTTCTGCTTAATTCTTATAGCAAATAGCAGCAATTTAGTATGACTATGAGGGTTCCTCTTTGGATCCATTTCAAATGGGCATTGAGAAACTGAGATTGGATCAAAACTGATATTGGGATCAGGGGTTCCTAGAATCAGACTGATTCTGGATAAAATTTCAGATCCAGGACTAGAATTTTGAAAAACTGGGCCTCAATCTAATGAAAATTTGATATAACTTATAGTTATTTCTGCACATTTATTTATTAAACTAAACTAAACTAAACTAAACTACACTAACACGTTTATATACCACCCACTACCAAAGTCTTTAGGTGGTTTACAACAAACCAAACCTAATTTTTTAACACATTTAAAACATATATAAAATTTAAAGTTAAAAACAATAAAATTCAACTAAAAACAGCTAAAACTTCAACTAAAAACAGCTAAAACTTCGACTAAGAAGCTTGGCTGAAGAGATGTGTCTTCAGTTGTTTCTTAAATGCCAACAGGGATGGAGCAGCTCTAATCTCAGAAGGAAGTGTGTTCCACAGCCCTGAGGCAACTACAGAGAAAGTTTATAAATATATATGGTACACAGTATAAATATATTTTTGTCTACCAGAACAATAATGTCTGTTTTATATTCTTTTCCCTCTTTCCCCTTTATTTTTCAAACAATTATGTAAAATGTGAAATTCAGATATTTTGGGGGGGGGGTCAGAGGCCCCTCCTAATGTGAGGCCTGTGGTGTTGTTGGTTAATCTATTCCTTGATCCAGTCCAGCTTTTGAATGGGGCTTGTATTCCAGTCCTGGAGTAGAGGTGGGGCTAACAAAGAGCCAGCAGCAAGGTCACTGAAAGAACTAAGCACTTGCCTCTCTGTACATAATATCTATTTCATTAAACTGTTAATATTCCTGATCAGTGATGTGCAAACAGGTTCAACGTCGAACTGTTTGGGGTCGAACCGAACCGAACCACCCCCTGTTCGGTCTGACCCTGTGGCCTGGGAATGGCCTGGGTCATTCCCAGGCCATGCAGAGACCCATTGCGCGGGTGTGGCGGCCTCCAAAATGGCCACCACGCTGAGGGGGCGAAGGCCGATGAACTGCTGAAGATGCCTTAAGGGAGGCTGGTGGGAGGAGGGGGAACCACTGCAGACCCCCCCCCCCGCCGCCTTGAACAACTCCCCTAGAGGGGGTAAATGGAAAAAACAAAACAAAACAAAAACTCACGAACCCCCCCCCCCGACCAAACTGAACTGGGTGGGGGGTGGTTCGAGGGGATGCCAGACCAAACTGGCCTGGTCTGAGTCAAGTTCAGACTCAAACCAAACCAGACCAGCCAGGGGCGTAGCAAGGTTGGAGTGGGCCTGGGGATGAGATTTTAAAATGGGCCTCTCACTGCTGATTAACAAAGGAGACTTTCAACCACGCAATGCGATCCTATGTATGTTTTCTCATAAATTCTAACAAATTCAGTACAGTTTGCTTCCAGATAAGTGTGTAGAGAATTGTAGCCTCAGGCACCAAATCTAACCACATCTAGCTGGAAATACATTTCACTGAAACCGAAAGGCCTTTGTAATTTTTTTTTCACAAAACAAGCCACTTATAGGACTTTTTTGATGTTTTTTTTTAAATTTTAAAAATATCAAAACCCAACAATTTGTCCAATCCACTTCAATTTAAATATACACATTCCTCTCACATCTGTCTGCTCAAAACCAAAGCCCTATGCCCAGTCATTCCAGGAGATCTAAAGGCTGGGGCTGAAATGGTTTGTTTGTTTGTTTTAAATAAAGGCAACGGGCAGAGTCTTCCATATTGGGGTGGAACTACCTTTTTAAAAACAGTTTTTTAAATTATTTTTTTTTAACCAGCAAATCCCTCAATCTCTGAATCAAATATTCTGAGTCACTTCAATCTGCCCCCCCCCTTAAAGCTCTATGGCAAGCAATCCCTAAATATTCAAGGAGGGGGGAATAACCACAAAAAGCAAATCACATCAAACCTCCATTACTAAGCCTGAGGAGTCAAAAGCTGGGCAGAGCTGTGGTGGGCAAGGGAAGCCAGGGCTGTCCACCCTGCCTCCCTCCCCGCTTCCTTCCTTGCTGCCTGCCTGCTGGCACCCGAGTTCAGGCTTCAGGTAGGCCTGCACGGAGGCCTCTCTGGAAGCCCCGCCCACCTGCCAAACAGCTGAGAGGAAGAGACAGAAGGGGCTGCAGCAGCTTGCAGGCTGCTTCACTCCTCTAGCCAGAGCAGGAGGACTAGCAGGAGAGGGGGCCAGCAGGCAAGGCAAGGGGGACTGGCTAAGGGGCCTTGGGGGGGCCCTCTAGGCCCAGAGACATTTGTCTCCCCTTGCCCATTGGAATCTACGCCCCTGGGACCAGCCGGTTCCATGCACACCCCTATTCCTGATTCCATTCCATTGCCTTGTCCTTGCATACCACAACTCTTACCCTCGGATTCTACAAGGCCCTAAGCTGTAACGTGCTTAACTTGTGCCTAAATCCGGCACTGTATGCAACCAGAATCCTCCTTCACACAACAAACCACCCTTAGCACAGCAACAACAGCAGTAAGGAAGGGCACAATTGCATTCTCACCAGCCATAAGAGCATAACATAAAATAACAGCCCTGCTGGATCAGGCCCAAGGTCGATTTAGTCCATCATCCTGTTTCACCCAGTGACCCACCAGATGTCTCTGAGAAACCCACAGGCAAGAGGTGAGGGCATGCCCTCTCTCCTGCTGTTGCTGCCCTGCAACTGGTATTTAGAGCCATCTTGCTGCTGTACTTCATCCTTCCATCCCAGCCAGTGTCTTTTGGGGCAATCAAATTTTGAGCGTTACCCCTGCCAATTATTTAAACCAGATAACAATCCCAAAGAACTGCAGGGCTCTGACACTGACCCAATGCAATGCCTTGCGCACAGCTGTGATGGAAGGAAGATACTAGGAAATTCTGTATGGAGAGCAGATCTGCCTCTGTGGCTCCGGTGAGATTGGAACAACAGTTCATGTACTTTTGTATTGTCAGTACTCCCATGACTCTCGGCATAAGCTCATCTCCCCATATATTAGCTCATATCCAGCCTGTTCTGATTTTTTTTTAAATCTTAACCTTCTTTTGACAGATCAAAATGATTTTTGATCCTATAATGTGGCCAAGTTTTGCTTAATAGCTAGAAAAATAATAAGAAATAGACATTTTAATGCCTGTATGTATGTATGTTGCATCCACTGGTTGGATATACTATACATAGTATAGAACACAAAATGGTATGACATCTAACATTGTTCTGTATCAGGCACATAATTTTGATTCTTGCCACCTTTATACTCAGTATCATTGTGACCTTAGTGTTGATTAATTATTATATAGTTTCTTCTCATAGAGTAACTTTTAGCTTGCTCTATTCACTATATTTAGGTGTTTTAGGTAATTTTATAGATATCCCCTATTACCTTGTAGGAGTGGATTGCCTTACTTGTTTCTTGTTTATTTTGCTGTTATGCTAGTCATAGACCAAAATAAAGTCTTGACTTGATGTACTTCAGCCATCCTGTACTTCAGATTCAATATTCACACTAGGAAAGGCTAATTGTGCTGCCCAGATTAGTGATGTGCTGAGCAACTTTGAATTTTCATATATTTGCCCCCAAAATGGATGTGTTGGACCTTGTACAAGAGCTCTCTCTTCTCCAGTGCCTGAGAATTATCAAGCCCATTCACATGATCAAAAACTGGGTAGGAGGAGCATGCAGCCAGGATTCCAGACCCATGCACGGCCTCAAGAATCAGTCCTGTGTTGAGAAGAATTGAGCTAGGAGGGTGGGAAAGTGATTGTGTGCTAGCCACTATCTGAGTCTGATGGCATGGGATGTGCTTTTCCTGCACCCTTGATACAATGTTGGGCAAATGATGTTGTTGGGTGGCTGCCACTGTCCTACCCAGATCCCCTGCTGAGCAAAGAAGCACCTTTTAAAGTGGAGATTGTTATATTTAGCAGGGGGAGAGCAACTGGCCATATCCAGCCCCAGCACAGCATCACTGCCATAGTTGTTGCTGGTGTTTACTTTATGTTTCTTTTTAGATTGTGAGCCCTTTTGGGAAAGGTATAATTTGTGTGTATGTTTGGTTTTCCTTGCTATTTTCGCTCCATGAAAGTATTTTAGGCACGCTTAGCAGTGAAATACAGCCCTTGGGACATGGCCCTCCTGCTTCAGGTTTCCTATAGACATTACTGTGGTTTACTGTGTCCTTTCTTCCCATTCAGCAATGGACAGCCAGTGAAGGAAAATAATTTCATTTGAAACCAAAACCAAGCATTTCCCTGTATGGCTCCTGAGCAGGGGAGACAGAGGCCGCTGAGGCTGGGGATTATGGGAGTTGTAATCCAAGAACAACGTGGGGCAGATTGCACTGCTCTCTTTGCAGATTACTATCAACATGCATTTTGATTGCACTGCCTCTTTCACCTAGTAGAATTTTAATAATGGAAATACCATGTTGACACAGATTGTCAAGTCCTTGCAGGTAATACAAGCCAAATGCATACTACCAGTACTTAAAATATGCACTACCACGTTATGTCAGAACATAAGGATTGCCTTGCTGCATCAAGTCTAGATTTAAGGACTGGTACGCAAAGCAGACTTCCGATGGTGGGAAAGATGTATTGGTGTGAGGGAGAGCTTTCCTAGTTGTACTGGGGCCACGTAGCCTCAGATCCAGTCCCCAGCATCTCCAGGCAGAGCTGGGAAAGACTCCTGCCTGAAACCTTGGAGAAGCTGCTGCCCGTCAGTGCAGACAATACTGAACATAGGAAGCTGCCGTATACAGATTCAGACCATTGGTCTATCTAGCTCAGTATTGTCTTCACAGACTGGCAGCAGCTTCTCCAAGTTTGCAGGCAGCAATCTCTCTCAGCCCTATCTTGGAGAAGCCAGGGAGGGAACTTGAAACCTTCTGCTCTTCCCAGAGCGGCGGCTCCATCCCCTGAGGGGAATATCTTACAGTGCTCACACATCAAGTCTCCCATTCATATGCAACCAGGGCAGATCCTGCTTAGCTAAGGGGCAAGTTATGCTTGCTACCACAAGACCAGCTCTCCTCTCTGAGCTAGCTGGACCAATGGTTGGACTCAATATAAGGCAACTTCTTATGTTTTGTATAGGTGCATCTGGGCACTCACAGGCAGAGCCTTCTGGTTATGCCTAACATCTGACCATTCCAGCTCAGTGAACTGAGTGAATGAGATTCAAACCTGCACCTTCAGGGATGTAGACAAGTGTCATAAAGCCTAGAGCCTAATGGTGGAACCCCAGAACCTATTTCTCAGAGGCTGGTGCAGATTCCAAGGTAAAAGCAGTTTTTCCCTTTTTGACCTGGTGAACCATGGAATTCTAACACAGAGCCCCATGAGCACAAACCTAGCCTAGAGGGCCTGGCCTACGATTAGAGGGCCATTTTTTTTTCCTGTGCTAAAAATGGGGGGGAGGGGAAGAGGGTCACAAGTATCCAATGTCAATACACGTCATTTCTGACAGCAAGAGAATCATACATTTTGTTTAAGACAGAACAATTTTTCAAAACTAAAGTTTAAATATCAGCTGAAATTTAATTCTCAAATAACTTCCATATATAACAAAAATGCTATGGTTTTGTTTTACTTTCGTACTAGATAACTTGCTCTCCACAAATATAGTTATGGCTATGGCAATATTGGCTCTCTCAAAAGCAGGAAGAAAATGGGGGGGGGGAGATTTCACTGCACCATAATGGCAATATTGGCTCTCCTCTAATGGGAAGAGAGCTAGTCTTGTGGTAACAAGCATGACTTGTCCCCTTAGCTATGTAGGGTCTGCTCTGGTTGCATATGAATGGGAGACTTGATGTGTGAGCACTCAATCCCTTAAGGGATTGAGCCACTATGGGAAGAGAAGAAGGTTCAAAGTTCCCTCCCTGACATCTGCAAGATAGGGCTGAGAGAGATTCCTGTCTGTAACCTTGGAGAAGCTGCTGCCAGTCTGTGTAGACAATACTGAGCTAGATGGACCAATGGTCTGACTCAGTATATGGCAGCTTACTATGTAACATACTGACCAGTGAGCTATCCTACTGATACTGTTGAGCTCAAGTCTAGTTTCCCATTTCAAGAGTATCAAAAAGTACTGAAATCAATATACAGTAGAGGTTCCAACTGATTTCCCTCTGGCTTGGACCAGGAAGTAAAACAAACACCCTATACTCATATTCAATTTCCAGCCTCTCAGAATTCATTGCATTGCAGGCTCCTATTTTAGAACCTATTTCACATTCCGCATGGATTACACAGATGGTTGCTTCGCCTTCTTACATCATGTGCACATGGAGTGGATCCCATTCATTTAAATGGAGACATACGCAAGAGAGATTTCTGAATAACTGTGGATTCAGGTAGTGTCTAATCTACCTAAACAACAGGTAGTGTTGGAAACTGGACGCATTACTTCTGTTTGCATTGGAAAACTGAGAAACATGTGTAGGAAACATTCAATGGGAAGACTGTATTCTGCAGACTATTACTTGCTGAAAGATTATCTGAACAAAAACAAAACCAGGAGAGAGACGCAAACAACACTTAATCTTATCAGTATATACACAGCAAAAGAGGAACAAAGATGTCTTGTCTGGAAGCCACAGCACTGACATCAGAGCACAGCTGGGGATTTTTAGTTCGTTGTTATCAGAAGGGTATTTTGCACTTTTATATGTGCAAACCGCTTAGAGAGCTTCAGCTATAGAGCGGTATATAAATGTAAGTGCTATTGCTATATACTGTTTCTGCTGCGATAATTTCCAAGCATTTTATGCTGTTCCAATAAATAGCAACTATTACTTCCACTCGTTTCATAGAGTGGGAATTGTATATAGCATGGTTTGTGAATAATCAAATTCTGTCACTTATGGCTAGTATTTTTGCATCAAGCCCCAAAATAAGCAACCACCAAACACACCTTGTACCTTTAATAGTGAAGACGTAAATGTATTTATGTATGGCCTTGAGAAACTCATCAGTTCTTGAAAGACACAGCAGGACTTTGAAAAGGCAATATTATAATCGGGCCCATGGTAATAAAATTCCTGGAAAGGCAGCGGGGGATGGGGGGGGAGAAGAGAGAAAGACTGTACTAAACAATTCGGTTTCTTTGAAATAGTGGCTGAAAACAACAGAGCAAAGAAGCATCAGTGAAGAGAGAGGAGCGGGCTAAGGGCACTTCTCAACTAACTGCCCTGGTGTCCTGAGAAAAGGGCAATTTTTGGCAAACTCCTCTGCTCTGTGCCAGCTGTGTAGCCCTCAGGGACATATTGTAGTCCTCAGGGACATATTTTCGGGTAGCACAGAAGGCTTCTGGGGGAAGGGGAGGTTGTAAAATATTGCCCCTTCCCCAGGACACTGGCGCAGTTAGTTGGGAAGTGACATTAGCCTGATCCTCTCACTGCACTGATGCTTCCTTTCTCTGTAGCTCACCCAATAACTTCTACTTGATATAAAACATACTTAACACCTAATAGCACAATAACACCCCTTATCCCCCAATAACACAATCTAGCATTTAAATATATATATATATTTATTAATGTGATCTTAGCATGTTTTTAAAACATTATGTTCCATGAAACAGGGTCCTCTGTTAAAAAGCAATCGTTTCCAGGTAATCAGGTTGTTCTGCTCACTTGCAATATGGTCCAATCAAGTCCTTAACTAACATGTTCTGAATACAGACATAGGCAGCAAGTTAAAGTTTTCCCAAATGGTTGCTGATGTTGACCAAAGGTAACTTTGCAAGTAATTTGTTAGAAACAACACTGACAGCAGCCTGTACATAATTAAAGGGAGACAACATATGAGATGATATCAATCCACTGTGTTCTGGGTTTACTGATGACGTTGACATGCAGATTGGAATTAATAATCAAACACCAGCTTCCGTGGAGTCATGAATTCTTTCACCATTTCGTCTGTGATCTGCTTTCTCCTTTGCTGGTGAGCTGCAATCAGAGGCTGAAGTGTATCAATCAGCACCTTCTTGAGTTCTCCTGTCAGCATTGCTCCACTTGTATAGGCCTGCCAAGAGAATGTCAACGGTTATATCTAGTAACATCTGGAAAAAAGCCCTCCCCAGGCTCTTGAAAGGCACAGCTCTTGGCATGCAAAGCTTCCTGCATTCATTAATTAGAGACATTGTTGCCTCTAGTTTCCTCCCTAAGATCTTCAGATAGGGCTGAGAGAAACTCCTGCCTGTAACCTTGGAGAAGCTGCTGCTGCTCTGTGTAGACAATACTGAGCTAGATGGATCAATGGTCTGACTTGGTATAAGGCAGCTTCCTATGTTCTTAGATACTTTAGGCACAAGTAACAACAACAATGATCTATATATTTAATTTTCTAAGGCATACCCTGTGGCTAATCCCATGTGTGGCAACTCGCGTGAGAGTTCAGAGAGCTGCCGGAGAGGCTAGCCACGGGACGGGTGGGAGAAAGAAAACTGCAGTGGCCGGCCGAGCGGGAGGACAAAATGGCGGTGGGCTGCATGGGCAAGCAAAACGGTAGGGGGCGGGCAAAACAGCAGTGACGGCAGCCAGGGAAGAAGGTGGCGATGATGGCTGGCGGGCGGGCCAGCAGGCAGGGAAAGGGAGAAGCTAGGTGGATGGGAGAGAAAACGGCAAGGGGGTAGGCGGCAATGATGGGGCAGGCGGCTAGAGGCACAGATGCTCTGCACCCAGCCCAGCTAGTAGTAATTTATTAACTGCCCCATAACAAATTGTTCTCTGAGCGGCTCACAACACAGTATTAAGACATCGAGTAAAAACCTATTACACACATGAAATCACAACCCACCAAAAAGAAAAAGGGCATCTTGCCTTAGGGCAGGCAGCTTGATTAGATGAACCATGGAGTGCCTTTTAACCTTAAGGTCACACACTCAGGGACACTTTGCACAGATTAGCTACCTCTTTACTGATCACAACATATAAAGTGGGCTGGGTGGGGAGGAAGTTTCCATGTGTTTAATGCATGCTCGGGGGTGAAGGGTGAATTCAAATGCTGTGATGAGAAGTCTGCTGGTTTGCTGAGGAATCTGCATACTGGCTGTACAGGGATGGTGCTGTAGCTCAGTGGCAGAGCATCTGCTTGCATGGAGAAGGTCCCAGATTCAACCCCAGGCTTGTCCAGGTAGGGCTGTGAAAAACTCCTGCTTGAAACCTTGGAGAGGTCAGTGTGGGCAGTACTGAGCTAAATGGACCAATGGTCTGTTTCAGTATGAGGCAGATTCCAATGTTCCACCCCTTCACCATGGAGATTTTCAGAGTGTACCAGGAATTCTCAAATCACTACCAACCTAGCCAAACCCAGAGCCAAAAAAAATGTTACAGTTTCCTGCACAAACAGGATCAAACAGCAAGAGTACAATGGTTAGATTTTGCTGTTGCTCGTTCTTTGCTTTGTAACGGTGCCAAGTACAGCCTAGGCCTTCCAAAGCCACTGGCAGCCCTGTTCTACACTCTTGCGGTGGAGGCCGGTTGGCAACAAAGCTCATGATCTTCTTACAGAGCCTAAAACCCTTTATATCACCATGTTTTGGTAAGCCCCAAATCAAGCTAGGTCAGATCTCTTGGCCAAGACACCACAACGGTGCAGGAGGTGCCGAAGAAACAACAATAGTACATTACACCTAGATCCAGGTATAATGACAGTGAGGAAAGAACTGGAGCATAAGATGCAGGAACATCTAGGGCTGCGATAGAATATAATGAAGGGAGTGGGGCTTGCAATGAAATGGAGTCTGGGAGAAGATCTTTAGACTAGATGGCAGCTTCACAGCCGCAGGCCAGGAGAAGGTGGTAGCCAGTGTTTCCTGATGTGGTTCACTACAACTCCCAGCATCCTCTGCTGCAATGGCCTTTGGCTGGTGATTGTGGGAGTTGTAGTCAACAACACTTGAGAATCCCTGTTACAGGGAACACTGGTAGTAGCTCAGTGGTAGAGAATCTGCCACTTTGCATGCAGAAGGTCCCAGGTTCACTCCCTGGCAGCATCTCCAGGTAAGGTTAGGAAAGACTCCTGCCTGAAACCTTGGAGAGCTGCTGCCAGTCAGTGTAGACAATACTGAGCTAGATGGACCAATGGTCTGACTCAGTATATGGCAGTTTCCTAGGTAAGTGGGGATCAAGAGAGAGTAAGAGGCCCAGAAGAGTGGCAGCAGAAGAGAAGGGCTAAGATATATGGAGGAACAGAAAGGTAAAGAGATCCAGAGCGATCATACTACCACCGACAGGGCTGCACAACTTTGGCCATCCAGCTGTTGTGGGTCCACAACTCTCATGATCCTAGACTATTGGCCGCTGTGGCCAGGGATGATGAGAGTTGTAGTCCCAAACAGCTGGAGGGCCAAAGTTGGGCAGTCCTGGCCTAGGACAGGAAGTGGTGTGTTTTCAATACACTCTATCAAGTCATAGCACTGTAAATAGTTAATGGAGCGAAATACTATTCATATTTCTGGTGCAGCTACATAATATGCAGAATAGGAAGCTTATTCAATATTCTTATTCATACAGAAAATGGCCCCAAACTGAGAACTGGAAGGAATTATCAGTATCGGGGCATGTATGCATGAGTGGATGTCGCATGGGGAACCACACTATACTCCAAACATTCTTCAGCAGCTGATTGCCAATGTCCCAAGGAAACTAAATATTTCCCTACACATACCCCTTCCTAGTTCAAGTAGATGAAGTTGTTGCAGGTTTATGGGGGAGTTTTTCACTATTGGCTTTTTCTGCAGTTATTTTGAGTGGGATAAATGGGCACATTTTCATTTGGGAGGTTTATGGTTACCATCTCGGCAACTATGTAGTTTACAGCTCCTAGGCAGCTTTCATTATTTCAGTGCACACAAGAATTTCCAGTAGATGTGACCCCTTCCCGCAAGCACGAGAGAGAGAAACGGAAAATAAAACTGTTGAATGATAACTGCAAACTGGTGGTTGCCTTTGGGTTTCTCTCATGGTGGTGAAGCATCCCTGCCAGAAAAAGGCAGCAGAGCACAATTACCTCCTTGATTTGTTCAAGTTTGTCATCATCTTCAAGGAAGAAGGTGAGGTACATGTAGGACACATCCACATCACAGTTGCCCCCATATTTCCTGTGCTCTTCAATTGTGTCTTTGCCACCAGAAAAGGCATGCTTGTTGATCTGGAACAAGATGCAAGGTACAGATCCATAATTTTCTGTAGCACTTTTCAATGCACTACAGTTACAGCTGTTGACTGTAAAGTGACTAATCAACTCATATACAAAAAAACAAATTATGTAAATTCAGTCAGACAGAGCCAATATATCATGTAGCAGTTAAGAGTGATGGACTAACACTGGGGAGTCCCGAGTTCATATCCTTTTTTAGCCATGAAACTCATGGAGGACGCTGGACTAGATGGGCCTTGGGCCTGATCCAGCAGGGCTGTTCTTATGTAAGTCCTCTGCTCAGTGCCAGCTTAAGGTATAGGGAAACATATTCAGCATATAGGTAGCAGTTTGTGAAGTATCCTGAAGGTATTTCACTACACACCTAAGAAGCATGTTTTGTCCTGCCAAACATTTGTTTAGAGATTCAGTCTTTCTCCAAAATCTACAGTGCAACACACCCAAGTACAGTATGAAGGCAAAGAGTCATGCCAGATCTCCTTCGAGATGCACAGACCTCATGCTGGAATACTCTATACAAATCATGGATCAATGGGAGGGCCACTGTATCTATTCACAGCCAAGCAGACTGAGAAGATACCTTGTGAGCATATACTGTGTCTGGGGCACAGTACCTGAATCTGGCCTAGCAACTGTCACATAGAACAAGTGATCTCTGGGGCCCTGGAGAGGCATTCAACAGCAAATAAGATGTCTTAGCTCGATTTACATCACAGCTTGTCAATCTCTGAAACCATGGAAACCTACCATGTATTTTTAGAAAAGGTGACATCACCAGGCCTTACACTTATGTCAGCGCCTAGCCTGTGCCAGATGGAACAAAACAGGATGTTTAGTACATTAAATAGTACTGAGTTCAGCTGGCAGTGTGAGGATCATGGCATCCATGTGTGTGATCCAGCCAGGTTCAAAATATGTTTTGGTACATATTATTCAAAGAAAAAGGGACACAGTGAGAAGAACATTTCAGTGAGTGATCAGAGTAATGGCTGATTGCAATCCCAGTGCTGTTTACGATTGTTGTATATCATGTTGGTAGAGATTTCTTCCCTTACCTTTGTTTTTATTTGCTTGGGTGTATCCGTGAGAAAGATGGAAGAAGTGGGGTCACTAGCACTCATTTTTGTCTGTGCTCCTTGCAAGGCTGGGAAGAAGGTGGAATGTAGCAACGCTGGCTTGGGACAGCCAATCCGAGGGGCCACATCTCTCGTCATTCTGAAATAGGGATCCTAAAACAAACAGCAATGGCTTTGTGTGAAGATGAATGCAGACAACTCACAGGTGTTGGGACTGTATTTACTTGAATCCAAGACTAGGGATTAAGGGAGGAGAGCTGGTCTTAGGAACATAGGATGCTGCCATATACTGAGTCAGACTATTGGTCTACTGGCAGTGGCTTCTCCAAAGTTGCAGGCAGGAATCTCTCTCAGCCTTGTTTTGGAGATGCCAGGGAGGAAACTTGAAACTTTCTGCTCTTCCCAGAGCGGCTCCAGCCTCTGAGGGGAGTATCTTACAGTGCTCACACATCAAGTCTCCCTTTCATATGCAACCAGGGCAGACCCTGCTTAGCTAAGGGGACAAGTCATGCTTGCTACCATAAGACCAGCTCTCCTCCACCTTGTGGAGTCTTGTGGTTGCAAGAATCAATTGTCCTTTTTGCTAAGCATGATCCACCCTGGTCTGCATTTGAAGGGGAGACTACATGTGTGAGCACTGCAAGTTATTCCCCTTAGAGGATGGGGCCACTCTGGGAAGAGCTCCTTCCCAGAGACGCGGCTGGTCTGTGTAGACAATACTGAGCTAGATAGACCAATGGTCTGACTGAGTATAAGGAAGCTTTCTATGTTTCTAGGTCCCCCCCCCCGGTTCTTTGATGTTAGAAATTGAGGGGGCCATCTTAGATTCAGGGTCTTCTACCTTTTGGGTAAATACAGACATAGCCTACATTTAACTTGCATTTTCTAAGGTGGTTGTCTTAAATTTTGGTAAATATGGTAATAACCTCTGCTGGCTGGGCAAGGGGGCACCTTTTGAAGTGGCGATTCTCTTGTATTTAGCAGAGAGAGAGCAGCTATCCATATCTAATTGTGACACAGCATCTTTCCCATGGCGGTTGCTGGTGTCTCCTTTGTGTTTCTTTTTAGACGAAGTCGTTTTAGGACCAGGAAACAGCTTATTCATTACTTATTTTTCTGTGTCAACCACTCTAAGCAACTTTGGTGAAAAGCAGCATATAAATATTTGTTGTAGTAGTAGTAGTAAGCTGGTTCAGTTTTTTATCTGCTTGCCTTTATGTGAACATCCCATTGTCAATCACAATAGTCACCCAACCCTCTAAAATTCTGCAAGGTTTTTCTACTTTCTTAAGCATCTCCACAAGGAGAGAGAAAGAGTGTGTGTGTGTGAGAGAGAGACAGCCATGGCTTTCTGCTTTATTAAAATAAAGCCCAAATTATGCACCAAGAAAACTGAGCATTTGGTGTGCATGTGATTTCTCCTCCTTTGCTAAACAGCAGTTTGAACATGGGGTGCTCTCCTCTCTGCCCTTTAGGTGGCAGGCTCTTTGAAGAAAAGGCTCTGTTGGGGGGCGAATGAAGAGACAGCTTCCACATCTGCATGAAGCCAGTTATTGCCGATGAAGCAATTTCTAACCATACCTAAGCAATTAGCAATAAAACTGGGCTGAATCCCTTGACTGGCAAATATCTAAGTCACTAATCCAGTTGATGGATCACTGCTTTGTGGAAAAGTGGAAGGAGAAATCACAGATAAGCCAGATTCTCCATTCTCTTATATTGCTGGCTGTTGGTCTAAACACTGGGTCATTACACTGAAGTGCCCCACACTTCTAAGGGGGAGATAGTATTGCCTGAATGTAGTACTCCAGCACCCCCGAGCAGACTTTTCCTGCAGGTGAGCTCAGCTGAAGCAAATGTAATTCTATAATGCATTGTGAAAGTGTTCAGACACCACCAGGTGGCTTGCCCTTTCCACTTCTTATTTATAGCTTTAGACCAGGGCTGCACAATTTCAGCCCTTCAGCTGCTGTTGGACTGCAATGCCCATTATCCCTAGCCATAGTGGTATTCATTCATTCATTCATTCATTTGATCTCTATACCGCCCTTCCAAAAATGGCTCAGGGCAGTTTACACAGAGAAATAACAAATAAATAAGATGGATCCCTGTCCCCAAAGGGCTCACAATCTAAAAAGAAACACAAGATAGACACCAGCAACAGCCACTGGAGAGATACTGTGCTGGGGGTGGATAGGGCCAGTTACTCTCCCCCTGCGAAATAAAGAGAATCACCACTTTGAAAAGGTGCCTCTTTGCTCAGTTAGCAGGGGTAACTATAGCCAAAGTTGTGCCACCCTGCTTTAGACAGAACTGGCCAGGGGTCTGGAGACTCTCTGGGAGAAAGTTCAAGAACACTCGCCTGTATCCAAGGTGTTTGTGTGCTGTGATTGAAGCCTTATAGGTTCCTGCAATGCTCACCTTAGATCAAAGACTCAGAGAGGTTTTAGATGGCTTCCTGTCCCCGCGCCCCCGATCCCATGTATTACAAAAGAAGAACAGAAGAACCTCATCCTCTAGAACGCAATTTTATGAACTTTTTTATTGTCAAGGCAGTGCCAAGCCCTTCCTTGAGAATGTTTACAGTTGAAGGCCAAAACTGGGCTGGATTAACCCCAGCTCTCTATTCAAATATGTATTAACTTTTGATGGTAAAAGAGGAGTTGAGGCAAAGTATAACCCCTATTCTTAAAAGATGAGAAATATTTCTAAGGAACTAAGGTGCAGGTTAATCATTTATGAAGATTTCCAGTGGTTATTTGCCATTGCACACAGAGAACAAAGCTTTGTCAATAGTTATCACTTTGTGTGAACCATGATTACAGTGTGCCAATTGATTCAGTGAAAAGGGATGCTAGCAGGGTAGAAGACACTGAATGACGAAGGCAGGGGTTGAGGGAAGGGAGAAGACCTTGAGTCTCTAAAAGAACCTTTGAGAAGCAAGCTCTTCAAGGAGCTCAACTAACTGTTCCATGAGCTGAAAGTGCCTTCGTAGTTGACCAGGAGATGGTCAACACTCAAAGCAGAGTGTGTTTGAACAACTGCCACTTATTTTATTTATTTATTTTATTTACTTAACGTATTTTTATACCGCCCAAAACTTGCACCTCTGGGCGGTTTACAATTAAAATCATTTAAAACATGAGTATCTCTGTGACTCTTCTGCTCCAAATGGTTTTAATTTTTAATCTTGGTTTTAAATGATTTTAATTATTTTAATAAAATCATTTAAAACCAAGATTAAAAATTAAAACCATTTGGAGCAGAAGAGTCACAGAGATACTCTCCAAGAGTCACTGGCATAACTCACTTCAAGATGGGAGTCTGAGGTTCCAAATGGAATGCAAGAGACGTGGTCCTGTGTGGCTAAATCCCCCACCCCGAAAAGCCAGTGGCAAGGACCAATCTTTTCAACAGACTCTCCAACCATGTTGTGTTAAAGCTTATCCCTACATGACCCTGTGCCTTTGCAGAAAGCTGCAGCCTACACCTTATATAAGACTCCAAATTAGGAGAAGTTAAAGATATGCAGGATATATCTAGCCCTGGTAGTTATAAAACTCTTTTTGCCAGCTGTGGTAGGGTTGATGGATGCAGCTTTAGCTATCTTAAGAACAGCTTCATACCTGATCAATGGCACATGGGATCAAACACTGAATGTCCTCCTTATTGTTGAAGATGTGTGGAAATGATGAGCTAAAGGATGGAGCAGCTTGAATGGCAGGGAAACTTATTTTTCCTAGAAAAGAACACACATATATACTTGTGATCTTGCTTTAAGTATTGAATAGATTGCCTACTCCTGACATATAGCACCAATGTAGAAAAATTGTGGTTTTTTTTTTTTAATGTTCTCCAATTTCAGCTACTGTTGGTGGCAGTTTGTAAGTGGGCAACATGGTTCTTAAATAGCTGATGAAAAGCAATAACTTAGCTACAAAGAATACTGAAATATATTATTTCTATATAATAATTTTCCTTCAGAATGCACAGGATTCTTCTAAGGGCATGCATGCCCTTACAGGCATAATTGAATTTCATGCAAAAGGTGCACATGATATTTTAAGGCAAACTCTCTTCAGGACACAGAGGAATCCCTCTTAGGATAACCTTTTAGGCCATTTTCAGGAATATGCACTCCCTTCTCCTCCTGATGCTCTCCTCTATTGTCAGACAATTCCCCACTCCTGGAGTAACACATTGGATATTAATTTAACTATGGTTAGCACTAGCCAGAACATTAAACAGCAGGTTAAATTGTGACTGAGTGCCAAGTTGAAGGCTGGTTAAAAACCAAAAATTCTGGTTAATCACAGTTCAGGTTTGTGCCAATCTTTTCCTTAATTGCAGTTAAGCCAAGTTGAATGGTGATGTGTGTGTGAGGTGGATGGTGACGTGTCTGTGTGTGTGTGTAGATAGCAGAATTTGGTGCTAGAGCAGAGGGGTAAGTGAGGAAGGAGTGCAGGTTTCTGAAAATGGGTCTTGATTTCTTAACTGTAGTTAGGAGAGGGAGCCAGCATTACAAGCCCTTAGGCATACCTATAAATACTACTTAATTCACAAACCCTTTTCACTAGGAATTAAGCACTTCAAATTCATTTAAAGCCAGCTGGAAATGTAACATTGTGGAGAAGAAAGCTCTTATTTCAGCTGGAGATATCGATACATAAGACACGCGTGCATATGCGTACACACACAGACAGAATTCACTGCAGGGACACACACACACACACACACACTTTCATTAACTTATCCTTGAAGGGAGCACCGTGCCCGGAAGAGCAGTGGAGGAGCACGTAAGGACCTGCTTAACTGGTTTTTAAAGGAACCGAGCCCTGTCCTGCCAAATTGGTTCGGATGTGGGCACCTGAACTGGTTTGGTGCTTCCCTAAGGAGGCGACAAACCAGTTCGGGCACATCCCTGTGGGCTTTTTGGTAGAAGCAATCAGAGAATAAGGACTTTCACTTGGTGGTATCGGGAAACTCCAAAAGATGGGAGAAGCAAGAGGTTGGTGTGCTTGCCTTCCTCTAGCGGTGCCATAGTCAAACTCTCCAAATCCAGGCACTAATTTGCATGCTATGCAAATTAGCCTACAAATTTGCACATTATGCAAATTAACTGATGCACTGACTCCAAAAGACTTATATTTGCTCTGTAGACATTGTCCTCGTAGTTGAGGAGGATCTCTTCTCCTGACCATTAAACACCCAGACTTTATATCCCAACACTTTCTAATATACAAGTTCAGTTTTTAACCTTGTCTAATTAGCTGTGTACAGCCACCCAATGGTGCAGCGGGGAAATGGCTTGACTACCAAGCCAGTGGTTGCCAGCGCGAATCCCCACTGGTACCTATATCGGGCAGCAGTGATATAGGAAGATGTTGAAACGCATCATCTCATACTGTGCAGAAGGAGGCAATGGTAAGAGCCAGCGTGGTGTAGTGGTTAGAGTGCTGGACTAGGACCAGGCGTGGTGTAGTGGTTAGAGTTCTGGACTAGGACCGGGGAGACCCGAGTTCAAATCCCTATTCAGCCATGAAACTAGCTGGGTGACTCTGGGCCAGTCACCTCTCTCTCAGCCTAACATACTTCACAGGGTTGTTGTGAAAGAGAAACTCAAGTATGTAGTACACCACTCTGGGCTCCATGGAGGAAGAGCGGGATATAAATGTAATAATAATAATACTGTGCAGGAGGAGGCAATGGTAAACCCCTCCTGTATTCCTGCACACTTTACCTTTAATTAGTGCTGTCATGGATTCCTCACCAACTGCAGACTACCAACCCACTCCATTTCCCAGTATCTGAATATGTTATTTATTGGCAAATAAATATGCTATTTATTGGTGAAGGTGAAGATAACAGATAGGATTGGTGAAGATACAAAATCAAAACTCATGCTGAGGAGCAGTGCTGAGTGCATTTTCATCACACTAAATTCTATAGTTGATCCTAAAAACTGGTGCTAGAGATTAAGGCTTTCATGCTTGAGCCGTCATGGCCACCATTTACATCCTGAGATAAGAACATAAAATGTAACTCCAAATTTGACACCTTTTGATTTAGAATACTAGTATAGGCTAGAAAAGAGCAGGGGGCAGAGAGAATTCATGGTGGCTTAAAGCAAAATTAAAAATATACAAAAAATAATACCTATAGAAAAATGAAAACTACACTAAGTTTGGAATATTAATAGCAGCAATAGAATAACAACAACAAAAATTATACCGAGTTCAATTGTACTTACTTCTAAGTATAGAATGGAATAGAATGGATTGCACTATAAAGCCCCAAACCTTAAACATTACATTACACGGGCAGTGATTTACATCAAAATCAAGCTCAACTGCCCTACAGAATCTCCTGCTGACAAAAAACAAAGGCAACATTCCTCAGGGGAGTTACTTATTGTGTGAACCTCTTCCACCCAGCCTCCTGTGCTTCATCTGCCTTTCTCCAAGTCCAGCGGTTGAACAGACCACACATTTTGCTCCTTAACTCCACTTCTACAAGGGCTAGAGCTTAGCTTTTTTAAAAAAATGAAAGCTGGGAATCCAGGCAAGTTAATGTGCTAACCAGCCACCAGAGAACATGCTTAAAATACAGTAAATAACCAGAAATCCAGGGGAGATGGCAACCTTGCCCTCCCCTCCTTCAGTTGCAGAGGGAGGCCAGCAGTGGCCTGGGCTCAGTCCGGCACGGCCCCCCCCCCTTCTGCATCAGCATCTGATGTTAGATGCAGGGAGCAGTTAGCCATGCCCCCAGTGTCGGTGGCGGGGCAGTGGCCCGGGTTCTTTGAACCCGTTTGCTCAATGGTGGCTCCGTCCCTGCCCTCCTTACTCACAGGGCTGGTTATTACCAGGCCATGACACCATACTAGATCTACAGACTGTATTCTGTCCTATTCCAAGTATACTCTGCTCTTCAGCCAACAAGACTTCCAGAGTGGCTTACATAAAATCAATGAGATAAAATCTACTATTTGCTTACAACAGCAAAATAGTTAAGCAGGTTATTTAAAACGCTAAATACACCTTTTACTATTTTAATTATTTGTCATTGTTTCAAGAACTGGCAATGATTACACTTCACTTTGCTGCTGACTTATTTTCCTGCCTACAGACAGTTTGTTTTTAATTGTGAGGCGAGGAGATGGCTCAGCCCCAGCGGGAGAAGCAGCAACAGGTGGAGAAGGGTGATTATTCTACACATGGCTATTTCAAGCAGCAAAAGTTAACACTTCTAGATAGGAATCTGAGACACTGAAACCTGTGTTTCTTTATGAATGGTTGATGCCTTTTATTTTGTGTTGTGGTCCAGGAATACCTACATGTGTGGGACAGTCGGATTATTGCGGACTCAACAAATTGTATATTATGATGTCCAGATTTCTGATACTTCCTGTGCTGCATAAATATGGATTGTTTTCCTTCTATCATTTCAGGAACTATATATATTTTTAAAAATCCATTTCTCATCCTAGGTTGGAGCACAAGTATTCTAAGTTGAAAGCAGGTTCCATGGACGCCAAAGCACCCCCATGCAGTTATTTCCATGTCTGAGATGTTGAATTATACATTGTTGTTTTAAGTTATTTTTAATTATCCGGTTAGCACCCAGTTTTATAAGACATCTCTTAAAGGGCCCTTAAGGGAGGAATGCGATGCAATACATATAGAGTATAACTAGGACCTTCAGTACCTACTGAAGTTAGTAACAGCTCCGTTTGGAAGGACAAAATTGCCTGCAGTTTGAGACAGACCCTCCACTGGGCTTCTGGGTCCAGTACCATGGGGCACAACTAGACAGGAATGTGTGGTGTCTTCACAGAGAGGAGAGCTGGTCATGTGGTAGCAAACATGACTTATCCCCTTAGCTAAGCAGGGTCCGCCCTGGTTACATATGAATGGGAGACTTGATGTGTGATCACTGCAAAATATTCCCCTCAGGGGATGGAGCCACTCTGGGAAGAGCAGAAGGTTCCAAGTTCCCTCCCTGGCAGCATCTCCAAGATAGGGCTGAGAGAGATTCCTGCCTGCAACCTTGGAGAAGCTGCTGCCAATCGGTGTAGACAATACTGAGCTAGAAAGACCTTTGGTCCGGCTCAGTATATGGCAGCTTCTTATGTTCCTATGGCGATGGGGCCATAGTAGGGATGCTCTTGAATTGAGGTTCGAGCACTGATTTGAAGCCAAACTGCTTTGAACTGATTCAATTGGTGGAGTATGGCGCTGGTGAGCGGCACCCTTAAGAGTGGGGAGAGCAGGTCCTAACCTGCTCCACTGCCACTCACGCAGCTTCCTGTGGTGGCACAGCAGCGACACGCAACCATGCTATGGGTGGTGCACTTGCGTGGAGGCCATGTGCGTGCCACAGCGGTGGCGCAAGGGCTCCTGCGGGAGTGCCGCTGCAGCAGGAAGCTATGTGCAGTGGTGGCGGAGCAGGTAAGGACCTGCTCTCCTCACTTTTAAAAGGTGCTTGCTGTCGCCCTCAGTGCCACGCTCCACCGGTTGAATTGGTTTGGCAACCCCACGAACCAGTTCGGCTTCGAATCAGTGCTCGAAGCTCAATTTGTGCACATCCCTAGGCCATAGCTCAGCGGCAGAGCTGCTGATCTGCATGCTGAAGGTCCCAGCTTCAATCCCCCAGCATCTCCATGTAGGTCTAGGAAACACTTCTGCCTGAAACCTTGGAAGGCTGCTGCCAGAAAGGGCAGACAATACTGAGCTAGATGGGCCCATGGCAGGGCCCATGGAATAAGGCAGCTTCCTATGTTCCTGTGTCCTCCGTCCCCGTCCTGTCCCCCCCCCCCCAGAAAACAGCAGCTTGGGCAGAGGCAGGATTTCAAGCTTGAAAATGTCATATAGCAAAGACTTAGCCCTCCCTTTCTCAGCACTACAATCCTGAACCAGTTTGGACACCCTGTAGATGCTATTAACTTTTTAAAAAGATGTAGGTGATCCTGGTCAAGGATCTCCCATGTTCTGCCTGGTTCATGAGTTACTAGGAACATACCAGGAACTCACCAATGCAGTCACTGTCTGTAAAGCCAAAGATTCCTTTCACTTGGTTGAATGTCACGTGCTTTTGAATTTTAACAATATTCTTGTAGAATCCTGGGCTCAACCTGGGGGAAAAAGGAGGAGAGGGCTTCAGAGGGGAGGGGAGTCAGAATCCACAATTTAGATAGGGAGAATAATCTGGAGAGTATTCAGATTGGACTTCTGATACATTGTATATTACTATCTTATCTTGATCTCTGCCCCCCCCCCCCGTAGTGACATATGTTAACACTGTAAGTCAAATTAATTCATGTACATGAGCTTAATGAGAGAATAGGTCTACAAATATCACAATAAAGTATGGAATCTCACGGTTATTAAGGTGTTTATTACAGAGAAACGGAAAACCGAAATATTCCAGGACAATTAGAATCCTTAACTAAAGTAGTATTCTTAGAGGTATACATGCTAAACCTTTGCAGCAGCAAGAGACAGAACACACGTAAAGCAAGTAAAGCTTATTTGTAAGACTTGTGCTTTGCCTTTATATTAGGCGTTAAATGTTTCACAGAAGCCCCTGTAAATAAATATCTCTGATTTTTAGCTCTGCTCCGCTAATTGCAATTAAGACAAAACAAACTCAGATGGTGAGTGAGGAAATTTGCCTAGCTGAGATTACTCTCATTCCAGACCAACATCGTCAGAAAAAGGACAGTATCAGGGAGTGGAGCCTTGGACTCAAGATAACTATGTTTTATAGTTCCTGGGCCTGCAATCCCTGGAATGCTAAAACTCAACATAAAAACAAAAGGCAGCTTCCTATTGGGCTGGCCAAACCATGAAATAGAATCACACCCCACTCCCAGCAAAAACTGAAATAACCTCAAGGGATTGCTGTAGCACTGCACCCCCTACTGGAATATAAAATAATTCCATGCTTTATGACTTTCACTTCTGATTCTTCTTCAGTAGAATTCCTTTTATTCGCTTTACTTTTCTCTCAAAAAAAGTTTATTTTGCCATGTCAAACATAGAGCTAACATACCTCTTGCTATATATTGTGACCTGAAATGAATTAAGGTGTTGTTTTTAAAGTGTGCTCTTGCTGAATGCTCTAACAAGCAACTAAAGACTTTTGATCTTGCAGTTTCTCAGAATTCCTAGAACCTTACCCAATATACTGGAGATCAGAAAAGATGAAGGTTTTATTGATGTCAAATCCACAGGCTATAATGTCCTTGATGTTTTCTATAGCATACTGGTGAGCTTTCTCAATTGTCAGATCTTTCCAGAGGTATTTCTCATCATCAGTCAACTGAATGACTAAGGGAACATTAAATGCTTCTTGTAGCCACCTAACAAAAAATGAAACAGGTTCAGTAGTTTAGGGTGGGCTCTTCAGCTAACTCATGAGGCATTCTCGAGCTGAGTTCAAATAATATTAATCAACCAACTCGCTGGGTGGCCTTTGGAACATCATTTTCTCAGCTTCAAAGACATTTATAATTTTTCTTTCTTTTTTAAAGATAGCATGTAGTAAGTTGATGTGCACAGTGATAAGAGACATGCATCTATTTTATCCAAACATGTTACTCCTCCTGCACAGTGTTTGCTTGCATCTAAAGACACAAGGTAAATTGGTAATGCTGGAAGTGGTCTTCATTTCTTAATCTGAATAGCACTGCAGTTGAACTGTGGGCCTTATTTATCGGAACACTATTGAAAATCTGATTTTAAAAAGTTATAGTCTCATCCTAGTAATACAGTGTGTCTTGAGTACTAAACACATTGTTTTAGATTCTCATATTTCTAATATCAAAAAACTTGGGGGAGGGGGGAAACCTAGTCTTGGATTCAGGTAAATACAGTAACATCTTCTGATTGTCACATAAGAATATCTACAAGCCCTGTTCAGACATTACACTGTACCTATTTTCAGATGTCTGTACCCATGGACATGTTTGTGTGTGAATGAGTGTACCTGTGTTTATTTTAAAGTGAACCTGGGTATCAGCCTGTGCAAATCGGTAAAGTGGGGAGGAGATGTTGAAATGCCAGCCCCCACCCTTCATGAGGCGGCAGTAGAACAGGGAGCAATTGCCTCTGGTAGTGTGGTGGTGGTGGTGATTCTTTAACTGCTGACTCAGCACTGGCGCAGGGGTGACTGAGGAGAAGCTCTGGAGCAGCGACTTAGGAGAGGCGAGCCCGGGCCATGGAGAGACCGGGCGAGCCCGGGCCATACCCAGCCATGGAGAGACCGGGTGAAAGCAAGGAGACCCGGAGTGAGACCAGAGCTGCTGAGCCTCCAGCTGGCCTATTCCCGAGACCTGGAGTCTGGTGTGAGACCAGACCAAGGAGAGACCAGGCCAAGGAGAGGAGAGACCAGGCACAGGGGCGACTGAGGAATCTCTGGAGGAGTGACTGAGGAGAATCTCTGGAGCGTCTGGAGGCAGGCAGGGAGTGACTCAGGGCTGCCTGGGAAAGTGCATTGGGCGGCTGTGAGGAAGTGCAGGATGAGAGAAGCTCTGAGTGGAACTACAATACTCAGTCATCCCATGCTCCCAGCCATCCTACATGCTTTTCCAGGCTGCTCCGAGTCCCTCCCTGCCTGCTCCTGGATGCTCCCAAGATTCTCTTCAGCCATCCCTGTATCAATGCTGGGTTGGCAATTAAAGAGCTTCCAGCACCACCGCACTACCAGGGCAATCGCTCCACATTCTGCAGCCTCCTCATGGTGGGGGCTGGAATTTCCAACATCCGCTTCTGACTTTACCGACCTGCATAGCCCTGCCTGTGTACAAGCCTGTAATGCAGGATGCAAATAGGAAACGGACTGCTGTACTGGCATGCCACGTAAACCCTGCTAACTTGGCAAAGAGGCACCTTTTAACTTGCTGATTCTTTTTATTTTTACAGGGATCCATCTTATTTATTTATTATTTCTCTGTGTAAACTGCTCTGAGCCATTTTTGGAAGGGCGGTACAGAAATTGAATGAATGAATGAATAAATAAATAAATAAAACGTGTGAATATCTGTATCTGCATACAGATCTGTACCTGTGTAAACTTTACAGGTTGTACGAGTGTCAAACATATTGTGCGAACAGGGCTACACTTATCAGTTTTGTTTTTTTTTAAATGGTGGGGCGGGGGGGCAGAAACTTGCCCCAACTGTCTGAACATTTTAAAGAGGACATCAGCCGTTCTGAAAAAGCAGAGGAGAATAGATGGTCTGGTGGCAAGAATCTCAGAGAAAGGAAGGGATTCACATTGAGTAAGCTCTCCATTACCCTTCCCATTAACAAGCAGGGATGTGCATGAACCTGTTTGGTGTTCTATTCTTAGAACGCCGAACAGATTTGGAACCCCCGCGTTCGAAGCGGTTCAAATGTGGGGAATGGTTTTAAGGACGCAGGAGGGTGCACTAACAACCCCCCCGCCCCGGCCACACTTCCTCCTCCGGTGTTCTGTGTATAAATAGTCTGGTGGGGCGGCAGTGTACCTCCTTGCCACCTCGTTGTTTCACTGACTGGAAGTGCTATGTGCACCCATGACACACACATGGCACTTCCAGTCAGTGAAACAATGGGGCGGCAAGGAGGTATGCCGCTGCCCGGCCAGACTATTTATACACAGAGCGTCAGAGGGGGAATTGCGGCGGAGGGGGAGGGAAGTGCACCCTCCTCCGTCCTTAAAGCCACCCCTGCCCCACCACTGGCTCAAAGGGAGCCGGTTCCATGCACATCCCTATTAACCAGTAACAGCTGGTATCCTGGCCATAATTCTGCAACAAGGAGAACTCATGGGTAACTGCGCATCCTGAGTGGAAAAGTCCTTTATTCAGTAGGAGTCCATTTTTGCATCTATACATCCACAATAGCAGAAAATGGCTGCATATTAAACAAAATTGGTACTTGCTTACTATGCAATGACTAGCTGTTCTATATTTAACAATCCATTAGTTTACAGCAAGGACTTTTCCACAGGAACACCTAGGATGTGGAACTCCTAGACTGGAAGGTTAGGTTAGCCTCCTCCTTGCTGGTGTTCTGCGGCACTCTGAACCTTTTTGGTCCAGCAAGTTTTCAGTTCCTCTTTTGTATCATTTTTTGTCCCTGTGATCTTATTCGAATTGTTTTATTGCTGCTTTCTGCAGCTTGTTTTTGTTGATTTTTTTGTTCTTATTTGTTTGGTCGTTTGTGCATCTCCTTTTTGGAGAGAAACAGCAGGATAAAAATACGAACCAAACAAAACCAGGCTGTGCATACCATGTCATAGTTCAGGAAAAGCACAGAATACACAATCAGGTTCAGAAAACAACAGTTCTCCCCCACTCCCCGCTGCATTTTAAAGGGCAGCAAGTTCCTCGTCTTTATGATTGACAAGCTAGGTTCAAAAATGTGTGGGCAACATGAGCTGAAATATCAAAAAAAAGGAGTGACTAAATAAGATCTAGTATATTCAAGGTGTGGGGTTTCATGCCCAGTTTAGCTGCTTGCCTCTGCCATGACTATAAGAGAAGCAGAATAAATTCTGCAAAGTGAGAGAAATATGCAAAACTGCTCAAAATGCATAATTCAGACAAGTCACAAAATGCACTTTTCTTCACACATTTTTTAAAAGCACAGAGTATGCACCGTTGCAAAACTGAAATCATACCGTTCCCTAAATTACAGCTACTGATTGTTCCGTACAATGCAAGTGTCTGTTAGCATTAATTGCTTCACAAATAAACAGCAAATAAATAACAGGGAGTGAACAGTTAAGACCTAAATGACTTACTTTGTGAAAATGAATGGAGTAAGGTGGCCAACATGCAATGCCTCAGATGATGGGCCTCTGCCAGTGTAAAGGTAAAATGGCTTCTTATTTTCATATGCATCAAGGACTTGGTTCATATCTCTAAAGAAATAAGAGGGGAAAGGGAACATGGCATGTTATGTCTTTTTCAAGAAGAAACTGATTACAGGAAGAGGAATGAGAACAACTGCCAAAGGAAACACATGAAATATTTGTGACTATTGGGCAGTGGCTGACATAGAGACTAATGTTTTGGGGAAGGGTGATTTCTGCTGATCTCCTCATCCTTCTGCAGCTTGCTGTGCCTCCCAAAAATATGTCCCAGAGGGTCCTGGAACTCTCAGGGACATATTTTCAGGGGACACAGTAGGCTGCAGAGGGATGGGAAGATACGGGAAAATTCTTCCTTCCCTGTTGTGTGCGTGGAATGTGTTTTGGCGTCACATTAGTCTGGATGTCAGCCACTAACCATAATTTAAATGTAAGTAGCGTTTGTGTAAAGCTGTAGCAAAATGACACACTCCTCCAGGATTATACCACTCTCCCCCAAAGAAAGCTAGCTTATGCATTTTTTTCTGAGGAGATGAGCGTGTGGAACAGTAAGAAAACATGTAGAATGGCTTTTATTCATGTGAAAAACCAAGCCAAACTATTGCTACACATAACATAGCACCTCAGGTTCACGCGAGGTGCAACAGCTCCAAGAGTGCATGTGACCCCTTCTTCTGGTGTAGATTCCAATATGCCAAGTTTGGTGGATTTGCACAACATTACCAATCTGAGCATATCAGCACCTCCACAAAACGTAGGGGTGGTGTGCACTCTTGAGATGCTGTATTATGTATTAACTCAGACTATCCATGAAACATACCTACCTATGGGAAAAGAAAATGCCTCTGCGTAGGAAGTGATGTGGCTTATGCCCAGTAACTCTCTCTATTCGATTGATGAGGTCTTTATCAATTTTGCTGCTGCCAAATCGAACTGGAAAACAAAACCAAATTGGAGGATAAATTATAGTGATTGAAGTGGCAGAGTTAAGAATACACCACATAAGCATGATCCCAAAGAAATAAAATACAGAAACATGCCTTAAAAATATGTAGAATTGTCATCACTCTTGAATTTTGAGATGCCTACAAAATGTACAATCAAACTTCTACTCTTCTGTAATTAAAGGGCTCAGATTTGCTTTTTAAAATGAAGCTGCTTCATCTTCACTTCTTGGTAAAAACCTCCAGATTTATAGCATGATCCTTAGCATGTGTATGCTAATCGAATGGCAGACCCACTATGGTGAAGAGGTCTTAATTTTGGACTAGAACTGGAAATTAAAAAACTCCACTCAGCCATGAAGCCCATCAATGACCTTGGGTCTAACCTACCTCACAGGATTATTGTGAAAATATAATGGTGGTGGAATAGCCACCCTCAGCTTCTTAAAGAAAGGATAACATATACAATTAATAGATTAAAAAACCAAGAAGTTCTGCTAAGAACTAATCTGCCTACTTTCCTTTCACTATAATCTTAATTGGGAGTTACCATTTTCACAAATTAGCCCACTTCCACCTCAAACGTTCATGCATCCTCCATCTTGAATCGGGCTGGATGACATCATCACAAGCTATGCCATTAAAGTGTCCCTATAATTGTACCCAATTTGGTTCAAATCGGTTAGGTGGGTCTTGTGAGGAGAGCCAGTTTTGTGGTACCAAGCATGAATTGTCCTCTTTGCTAACCAAGGTCTGCCCTGGCTTGCCTTTGAATGGGAGACTACACGTGGACACTGCAAGATATTCCCCTTAGGGGATGGGGCCGCTCTGGGAAGTGCAAGAAGGTTCCAAGTTCTCTCCCTGGCATCTCCAAGATAGGGCTGAAGGAAATTCCTGCCTGCATCCTTGGAGAAGCCACTGCCAGTCTGTGTAGACCAGGGATTCTCAACGTTGGGTCCTCAGATGTTATTGGACTTCAGCTCCCATAATCCCTAGCCCCAGTGGCCTTTGGTTGGGGATTGTGGGAGTTGAAGTCCAATAACATCTGGAGACCCAATGTTGAGAATCCCTGGTGTAGACAATACTGAGCTAGATGGACCAATGGTCTCACTCAGTAGAAGACAGCTTCCTGGGTTCCTAAATTAGCCCACCCACTCCTGAAATGTTCATGCATCCAACATCTTGAATTGGGGTGGAGGACATCATCACAAACTATGCTGTAGAGTTGCCCCTATGTGTCACTACAAATGTACCAAATTTGGTCCAAATTGGTCCAGACATTGGAAAGTTGAGAGAGAGAGCAAGAGAGAGAGAGAGAGTGTGCTGGGTGATCTCATAAGCTTACTTTCCTTAAGGAAAATAGGCTTTAAGAAAAAACAAAAAAGTAAATGCCCCCTAGTCAGTGTGCGCAGAATTGCAGCCCAGAAACAAAACATCTTCCACTGAGGTTCTCTTATTATGTCAGGCCTCAAGAGTCAGCTCAAAATATAGGAGCTGGACTGCCCTCTGCTCCATGGGGAAAATTTACCACTTGCCACCAGCAATGTTCTCTGCTCCACAGGAATGGGACAGGAGGCAAACTAATCACCCCCAGCAATACCTCTGCTCCAGGATGGGGTACACTTGCCACTTGCCCCCAACAATGCCCTCGGCTGCATGGGGGCAGACTCCTCATGTTGCTTGCTCACTGTCTGTTCATCGACTGCCTGAACCAAACGGAAGGAATCAGAAGGAGTGAGCAAGCAAGGTGAGGCCGGGTTGCTCCTTCCTCCTGGTCATGTCTGTCTGGCTCAGGTAGGTGATGGACCAACACAATCAAGTGGAGGAGGAGAAACGACTTGCATCTGCCTTGTTTGCTCACTCATTCCTCCTCCTGGTCGCATCTGTCCATTGCCCAGTTCAGGCACCATGCTTAAGTTTCCAGGAGCCATGGCAAGCTGACTCCTGGGAATTGCTGAGCCCTGCATTATGTCACCTTTCCCTTGCCAGCAGGAACGGTCTTGCAACACCCTCCCCACATTTACATGGGGAGGTTTCATGAGAGAAGCACTCCAGTCACCAAGATTTATGGGAAGCACCAACAGTTACAACATACTCAAATTGAAGATTGGTACTGCTTGATGGCATGGCATTGCCAATGGATACATTAGTTGGGATCCAAACAGTCCAGTGTGCTAGCAGAAAGCACTTCCTCATGTGCTTATGATGACAGGGTCAATTTCATCCCTCCGGTTGATTCCCCTTCCTTCCTGGGTTTTCCTGGAGCCACAGGAGAAAGTGGGATTGGAAATGCTCCCATGGTCACTTCCACTGACCATTGGATCCTGACCACTGTTCTTTTGTATAATATATTTTTATTAATATACAGACATTAATAAAGTCTTAGATTAAACAGTAAAAGGACAAGAGAACAGATTTTTTTTTAAATTGATAAAGTGCCACCAAATTGGTGTCGACTCTTAGTGACCACATAGATAGATTCTCTCCAGGTTGGTCTGTCTTCAACTTGGCCTTTAAGGTCTCTCATTGGTGCATTCATTGCTGTCGTAATCGAGTCCATCCACCTTGCTGCTGGTCATCCTCTTCTCTTTCCTTCAACTTTTCCCAGGATTATAGATTTCTCAAGGGAGCTGGGTCTTCGCATAGTGTGTCTGAAGTATGATAGTTTGAGCCTGGTCATTTGTGCCTCAAGTGAGAATTCTGGATTGATTTGTTCTATGATCCATTTGTCTGTTTTCCTGGCTTAAATCACAGCAGACACCTGTGGATGCTTCAGCATGTTGGAAAGTTTTTATGGTGTGAAGACTATGAGCAATGGAAACGGGTTTATTCCAATGTAAATTACCAACACTCATCCTTACCACATTAAGATATTGACGTTCTTTAAAAATGTACGTCGAAGGCACCACTTGAACTCTGTAATTCTGAGCACTTCAAGCTCATTATAAAAACGGAGCAGACAGAATGAAAAAAGTCCTCAAGAAGTCTTACTAGATAACATTTCAAATAACAGAATGTAAAAAAGGGATAGAGCAGCACATACCTATAAGTTTTTCATAATCCAACCCTTTTGCATTGGAGGTTTGTACTGTCCAAGGGTCTACAAGGTCTTCGCCTTCAGCATCACCAGAATCATTGTTGACTGGAGTGAAATCGGTTGGAGGGGAACCTGCTTGATATTCTTGGCCTGTTGCTGTTTTATAGCTCAATTTTAATGACAGTAATAACTTAACTGCTGCATCAATTTCATCCTGGTGTTAAAAAAAGCAAAAGCACAACAATGTTCAGGTCAATAAACTTCAGAGAGCTCTGTCCTTGTATCTACCTGCATTACACAGAAGGAAGTGTTTAATATGGCTAATGTCAAGTATGCATATAAAAATGTTTACAAATTACAAGTGAAGGCAAGGGAAACAGTGAGAATTACTACTTCTCCAAAGTCTGTGCAAATAAGCCAAATGACTTGCTTACGCAAACTTGAAATTTGAGGTCTCTGCTTTACTTTTCCACTTGCAAAAGGAGTACAAATATTACTTACTTGCCGGGGACTGTGGGACTCAACATGAAAGTTCTGAAAAAAGTACTTGTTTGAAGGTGCTATTAATGCAATATTTCCTCCATAGTCTAATCCTTACTAACCACATCTTTCTCAATCTCATCAAATCCTCTCAAACCAAGTTTTTTTTACAAAGCTTTTGGTGTAGCCCTGCAGTCTATATTTTAAATAGTAAACCAATAAAATATTAATCACAGTGGCAACATCAGCTCTGGTCCATTCAGTGACTCAGGGCAATGCATTTCCAAAGATGTGCTATACTAGAAGGTGTTTCTAACTGGAACATTAACATTGATAAAATTCTCTGCTAATGAAATAAAATGTTACCTTTGGTGCTTTCGCTGCTTTCAGTGTTCTGACTTGTTCTCCTTGTACAGTTACTTTCTCAAACAGTTCAAGAGGATTAGGAGAGCAAAAGCCATGGTTCTGAACACTTGCCATTTTCAGGAATGTGGAGGGTTGTTTGTATGTACAATTTTAAGTGTGTCTTGCGATGTCTTTTTATCAAGAAACTTCAAGATAGCCTGAGAACTCTAGAAGAAAAAAGATGACTGGTTTTAATCCTTTGTTGTCAGGCTTATAAATAAAGCACTGTTAAAATATTGTGTACAAGCACAAATAATACATTTTAGTTTTAATTTTTTTAACAAATCTGACCACCTCAGTTTAACATCTCGCATCCAGCCAGCAAACCCAGCCAACTACTAGAACATGCAAATATTTCTGAAATAATACATCACAAAATGTTATTTCTCCTTCGCTATTTCCCCAACAGAAAATTATTTCTGCATGCTCTGATTTGAGTCTCAAAAATTTTCTGCCAATAATTATTGCTGTTTTACTTTTTCAACCAATAAGAGAAACAGCAAACTTACCTATATGACACTTCTGCTTTGGGGAGTGGGGGAAAGAGGCAATTTACAATTTTAAACTCTGCTTTGTTCTCCAGATGGACTTGCACAGCTGATACAAAATTCTGGGGGCTTTATCACTATAATTTCCCCAAAGGTCAGGTGGGATGTTATCACTTTCTGGACTCTTTCCTTTATCCATTCAATTCTCAGTTACGCAATTAAGGTCGATAACAGTGGGTCTTTTAGACCAGTAATCTGCAAGCTTTTTAAGATTTTGAGCCCAAATCTGCAACATTGGATTTATTCTTAATTTTTTAAAAACAGTATCTTTTTTTCCTTTTTCCTATTATGCCCTATGCCACAAAAAAGAAAAAGAAAAGCCAAAAAAACACACAAAAAAACACCACGCATCCTTGGCAAATACCTGGCCAGCCTTCCCCTAAAAACCTGGAAAAAAGGAGTTTCTACAGCTTGTTGAGGGAGTTGTCCCATTGCTGAACTGCTCAAATTAATTTTCAGCATACACAGTTTCTATACTTCAGAAGACAGAAAGGCTACCAATGAAGGATGTAATCTAACTTCACAGGTGCTCACTTTCTCTAGTTTGTTTGTGCTCACTTTCCTGGTTTGTTTGTTTAAAAATATAATAGCACAACAAGGAAGCATCGAGGTCCCGAATGACCTTTTAAGCTTACAATTAATAAAATAAATTATAGAAAGTAAGCAGCCCTGCATTAGCATTACAGTGATCATTACATTACAAAGTCCTTGCAATGTAAGGCCAGCGTGTTAACATGACCAATGAATGAGAGTGTATTGTTACATCAGGAGCATAATGAAATCCCCAATTCTTTTGGAGTGAGGAAATAGGGCACTGGCTTTCACACAAAGTTCTGGGGGGGCCTGGAGCCCCTTGGAAGCTCAACTGAGGCGCCTCAATGAGAAAAATGAATAAAGGCAGAAAAGCTGAGCTGAAAGCTTCAACAGGCAGTAACAGTGGAAGAGAACTGGCCTTGCGGTAACAAAAATGAATTGTCCTCTACTGAGCAGGATATGCCTTGGTTTGCATTTGGATGGAAGACTACATATGAGCAGTGTAAGATATTTCCCTTAGGAGGCCACTGCTCAGTAGAAAAGCAGAATGTCCCAGGTTCATTCCCTGACATTAGGGATGTGCATAGAACTGATTTCATACACTCCTGGGAGGTGGTGCTTTAAGGTATGGGGAGGATGTCCTTACCTCCCCCAACACGTTTTCCTCGCTGGCGCTGCTACCAAAACCGCTGACACGGGGCAGCTGAGTACCTTCTTGCTGCCCTGGTCAGTGTAATACTAAAAGTGGACGGGGACGCGCGCACACATCGCACACATGCACCAGTCAGGGGCAGCAAGAAGGTACTGAGCCACCCTGCATCAGTGGTTTTGGGGGCAGCAGCGCCGGTGGGGGAAACGCAGCGGGGGAGGTAAGGACACCCTCCCTGCATCTTAAAGCAACCACCCCCGTGGACCGGCTTGAACGCTGGCATTTTGAACCGGTTCGGCACTCCAGAAAAGGTGCTGAACATCCCTACCTGGCATCTGAGGTAGGGCTGAGAAGGACTACTGCCTGAAAGCTTGGAGAGCTGCTGCCATTCAGTGTAGACAATACTGAGCTATATGGACCAACGGTCTGACTCTGTAAAAGACAGCTTCCTATGAGTGTAGGAAGTGTTCTAGAGCACATTCTTAGTTCATGTTGGGTGATTACGAGGCCTGAAGCCTGGCTACCCCATGTCAACCAAGTGCGCCCTTGACACCCATCAGAATCCTCGGCAATGCACAGGGTTTCTATGGTCAATGTGTAGGAATAGACTGATAAAGGAACAGTTCCTAGAAGGCTGAAAATATGAAAACTACAGCAACACAGCTTCCACAAGAACGGTCAGACCAAAATTCAGCCAATGTAGCTGTAAAATGAAGGATATGTTCTTGGAGCTTCTCACCCTTTAGCTAAAGGAACTGGACAAGGGATTCTGGAAGTGGACAAAGTCAACAAGGTCTTGGTGGATACCATCAGTCATCAGGCTGTGTTGCTTATTATATGGAGTTATCATGTTGCTATGTTTAGATCTAGAGAATTTCTATAGATAATTTCATCATCTGGTCCTACAATACCATAACTGATCATTAGAATCTGAGAACTGTGGCCAGGAAGCTCCACTTGCAGTCAAAAGAGCAAAATGTTAGTGACACCCTAAAGCAATTTGCAGGTCCACTCTCCATGCTAATCTCAATTGTGTGGGGGGTTAGTAGTGATGGAAGGCAGATATGTAAAGGCATCACCTTTCTCCTCAGTGAGATTTGTTTTCGTTCAGTATAACTGGATTAGGAATTGATAGCCCAGTAGGGATGTGCACGGAACTGGTGGGGGCCAGTTCAAAGGCAAGGGAGGGTGCACTTAAACCCCCCCCACACACATTTTCTCCACCAGCGCTCGCTTAAAGACTGGTCTGGAGGGGCAGCAGCGTACCTCCCTACCACTACGTCCGCTCCTCGGACCGGAAGTAGCCTGTGCACGTCGTGCTCGCTCGTTGGGCGTGTGCGACCCGCACACGCTGAAGGGCACATGTGCTACTTCTGGTCACTTTCGGTCTGAAGAGCAGATAGGGTGGCAGGGAGGTATGCTGCTGCACTGCTGGACCAGGTTTTAAGCGAGCACCAGTGGGGGAAAAGCAGTGGCGGTGGGGAGGGGTGTGAAGTGCACCCTCCTCCACTCTTAAAGTTATCCCCCCACACCTTCGAACCGCCCGGTGTTAAAACCTGTTTGGAAGCTCGTAAAAGGGCCTCCAGACAGGTTTGTGCACATCCCTACAGCCCAAGTGAAAAAAGCACAGATGTTTCAGATCTCAATAAAGGGACCCAGATCTTTCCATATATAGGTGGCTCTGAAATTCACCCTTGCCAAATTATGTCCAACGAAGCAATCTGAAAAAAAGATCACAACTACTGGGAATTTATTCCTTTAAAGATGTATAAGCCACCTTTCAATTAAACAAACAACAGCCGAGGCAGTGTACAGTCATGCAAAGATATTACATACAAACACAACATAATAAAAACAACTTGTAATGATCAAAAAGAGGGGATAGCTGTGAGGAGTACTAGGAAGGCTGCCACCATCCACTTTTTAACATGAGCAGAGTCACCCTTCCAAGGGAATATTTTGGGAGAGAAAAGTGGAAAACCCCTCCCTAAAAGAAAGGCTTGAGTAGTCTTAAGCCTTCAAGAGCATGTGACTAGGGCAGTACCCAATAAGGAGTGATGCTCTTTAACAACAAGGATTTATTAATAATTGGTTGATAAAGAAAACTGTAGAGCAGGCATCCCCAAACTGCGGCCCTCCAGATGTTGCTGAACTACAACTTCCAGCATACCCAGCCACAAATTGTGTCTAGGGATGCTGGGAGTTGTAGTTCAGCAATATCTGGAGGGCCACAGTTTGGGGATGCCTGCTGTAGAGGCATCAACAATCACTGCTTCCATTCAAGTAACCCCCTCCCCAGGAAGTACAAGAACCATGCAGTCAGATCCAATCACTGAAACAAAAATAAATTTCCTGAATTGTCTTGATAAATTTGAAACATAGACCAAGGAGATCATCTTTTCTCTCTCTTTCTTCTTCAATTGATGATTTTAGTGTGTATAACAATTACTTTAAATAAACAAGAAGAATAGAAGTCAAACAGAAAGATCTGCTATATAGATGGAGTGCTGCCTGATCTGAACAAATGTTCCTTTGTCGACTGCTTGTGACTTTCTAGGATAAACGGTTTTATTGGAGTAATTTGAACTCTTGACAAAGTCTTGCCGGTGAGGGTGATGGATTTTATTCTTTTCTTCCCATTTGGATATGCCTTAAGGATTATAATGTTCTTTGGAGTATATACAAACATTTTGACAAGATGTTTTTTTGAAAGGTTTAAGGAATGAAACCGATTTTTGAAAGACCTATTGCTTTACAATAGGACTTAATCACTATGCCTGTTTGGAAGGATTTTAGGTTCTTTGATTCTGGATATCTTCAGAGTTGTTTTTCAAGGTGGAAGGTTTTATTTTCCCTTGTTGGAAAATCCTTGTTGGGACTTCTTTTGCTAATGACTGTTTTTAAGTGAACTGTTTCTTCCCATTCAAGGTCAACTGTTTCTTTTTGTTTTGTCTGCTTATCTGCCCAATGGAATTTCTGTGGATTACAACTTCAGCCTGTTTTTTACAGGAAGAAATCAGAACACTACCAAGCACTGCCTTTACCTGGACTATGGTTGATAATTTCATAATTTGTTTTTGGTTTAACTTTTGTGTTTAAACCACGCACAACTCTCTACAGGGTTCTGGCTTGGTGTACTTTGAATATGCTCTTGACAATGATTTTATTAGACATTAAGGTTATTAGACATTAAGGTTTATTACCTTTTTGAACTTTGAACTGCCTCCCAGGCCTTCACTGGACTATAGTTTATAATCTTATAATTTGTTTCTGGTTTTCCTTTAGGTTGACAATTAATTTAGGGATTCCTATTATGGCTTCCTCTCTTTTCTTCTTGCAGCGATTATATATTTTAATGCAAATTTTACAGATTGAACAGTGACATTCTCTGTATATAATCACGTAGCAATGCATGACATAGGGATTTTGGATCGAGAAGTCTTACTTAGTTACATAGGGATTGGTGGCATTCCCTGTAATATAATCATTAACAATGCATTAAATAGGGATTTGGGTGAGAAACCTTACTTAGTTATATCCCAAAGGTAAATGGCTTGTTTATCATTTGCCTGCTCTTGAAGAAAGACCTACAAAAAAGAAATTATTTCAATACAATTAATACACCTTTAAATAATAACCAAACCAATCAGGTTTTCAAACTCAAGGAGAATTCTTCCATGGAGGAACTTAATGTGGGAGAATCAAGATCAGAGATTAAGTCTTTCTACCATTTTTTACAGGTTATTACTATGGAAATTAATGAGATTTTTTTCATGACAAGAAACCTAGGTTTAAGACTTTAACATCATCTCCTGGATAAGAGATGATTGAGAGCTCCTCAGATGACCTCAGCAGGAGGGCAGACATATGGAGTAAGGTGGTTCTTCAGGTACCCCAGGCCCAAGTGATATGGGTCAAAATCAGAACCTTGAATTGGGCCTGGAAGCAAACTGGGATATAATTCATTCTGATTTGAGGCAGCAGATGATACATCCAAACTGCATCCCATATCCTCTCATCCTCGTGACAAGCCATCACTTCTCACAGCTTCAGAAACAACACTCTTAAGTTGTAAGGGATATTTTGGATGGCTGAGAGACTGATTCCATGAGTTACTTAAAGGGAGGATGGGTGGCTGGAGGGCAACTTCATTCATCAACCATGTTCTCTCAGAAAGGAAAGGAAAACAAGCAGCCCACGATCTCCTAAGCATATAACATAACTAGGCAGCCAATGCTGTCTGGTAGACAGTAAGTACAACATGGAATTGCGAAACATAAGATACCATAATACTTAGCATTTTTATTACACCCTTTGAGTGTTCAAAGCAATTCACATCCATCATTTCAGTAAATCTTACAACAAACCAAGGTAGGTTAGGATTCCTGTTTTTCAAAAGGGGGAGAGCAAAGGCTGAGAAATAGTAGCTTGTCTAAGTCCACCTAGTGATTTTGTGGGAAAGATGAAATTTGAACTGCGGACACTCCAATTAGAACTTAAGAACAGCCCTGTTGGATCAGGCCCAAGGCCCATCTAGTCCAGCATCCTGTTTTGCACAGTGGCTCACCAGATGCCACTGGAAGCCTACAGGCAGGAGTTGAGGGCATGCCCTCTCTCCTGCTGTTACTCCCTTGCAACTGGTACTCAGAGGCATCTTGCCTTTGAGGCTGGAGGTGGCCTTTAGCCCTTCAACTAGTAGCCGACCTTAGACCTCTCCTCCATGAAGCTATCCAAACTCCTCTTAAAGCCATCCTGTTTCACACAGTGGCCCACCAGATGCCTCTGGGGAGCCCACAGGCAAGAGGTATGTGCATGCCCTTTCTCCTGCTGTTGCTCCCCTGCAACTGGTATTGAGAGGCATCGTGCCTCTGAGGCTGGAGATGGCCCACAGCTTTAATTTCTATACCGCCCTTCCAAAAATGGCTCAGGGCGGGTTACACAGAGAAATAATAAACAAATAATATGGATCCCTGTCCCCAAAGGGCTCACAATCTAAAAAGAAACATAAGATAGACACCAGCAACAGTCACTGGAGATACTGTGCTGGGGGTGGAGAGGGCCAGTTACTCTCCCTCTGCTAAATAAAGAGAATCATCATGTTAAAAGGTGCCTCTTTGCCAAGTTAGCAGGGGCTAACTAGTAGCCATTGATAGACCTATCCTCCAGGAATCTGTCTAAGCTCCTTTTAAAGCCATCCAAGCTGGCGTCCATCACCACATCCCATGGCAAGGAATTTCATAGATTAATTATGCACTGTGTGAAAAAGTACTTCCTCTTGTCGGTCCTAGATTTCCCAACCTTCAGTTTCATGGGGTGACCTCTGGTTCTAGTGTTGTGTGTGTGAGAGAAAAATTTCTCTCTGTCTACCCTCTCCACTCCATGCATAATTTTATACACTTCAATCATGTCTCCCCTTAGTCACCTCTTTTCCAAGGTAAAGAGCTTGAGATGCTGTAGCCTAGCTTCAAAAGGAAGGTGCTCCAGGCCCCTGATCATCTTGGTTGCCCTCTTCTGCACCTTTTCCTGCTCAGTCTCCAAAGGCAGTCCCATACTTTATTAAGCAAACATTATTACTGTGCATAGCACAGTTCCTTCAGCAAACACAAAGTATGGATAATATCAACAGGAGAACCTTGGCTAGGTGTTTGGGGTCCATGCCTGAAATGGAGTCATATCATCCAACCACTGGCTCAGTATTGTCTCTGCTGACTAGCAGCACCTCTCTGAGGGATCAGGCAGAGATCTCTTACCAGCCTTGCTACAGATCTGGGACAGTGTTCCCTTGAACAGGGATTCCCAGATGCTGTTGACTACAAACCCAGCATCCCCAGCTGCAACAGCCTTTGCTTGGGGATTATGGGAGTTGTAGTCAACAACATCTGGGAATCCCTGTTAGAGGGAACACTGATCTGGGAATGCCAAAGAGGACATTCCCAAAGAGGCAGGAGTGGAAAACGTCAGATTCCAGCACCAAATGAATTTGGCTTAGGGAGGCCCAATAAAACCAACCCACTGTGTGTGTGTGTGTGCCCACCCAGTCTCGGGAGTGGAGAAACAGACATGTGTCTTCTAATTTCTTTTGCTATGTAAACCACTTTAAGCACTTGCGGGCGGGCGGCTGAAGAACACTATATACGTATTCTTCATAATATTTAACATGTGACACGAGGAAAATAAAAGGGGAAGGGAAGCTCAGCTTCACGCCCAGGGGATGGAGCCAGGTGCTGCCTCCTTTCCCTCTCCCTATGGATGGGACTCCGCTGCTGGCTAGGACTCGTCATCACCAGCTCTTTCCTCCCTCCCTCCTCTGGCTACCAATCTCAGGGGAGGAGGGAGGGTCGCCCAGCTGGGCTGCCCCCCCGCGAGCCTCCCCTATTCCCCCTTCCCTTCCTCCTTCCCCCTCACCTCTATTCTCGCCGCAACTCTTTCCTTGTCTGCGGAACCCACCGCTGCCCTCAATGCCGCTCATGCAGGCATCAATTCAGTTGCATCAGCACAGCAACCCAAGTCCAGTGCGCGTCGCTCATTTCCTTCCGGCCGGGAACCAAAGACGACTAGGAGGAAAAACAGGGGGAGCAATATCCACGCCAGCCACGACGGGAGGAGGCAGGGTAATAAGAGTCGCGAGACGTAACCTACTAGGAGCTAAGGGGAGAACGGCGTTCCCGAAAGTGACCAAGTCAGACAGAGCTATTGTAAAGGGAGGACAGGAGTGGGAACGGTGGAGACTGGGTCGCGTTTCCAGGAGGGCTTCTATGAGTGGAGGACTTGTATCTAAATAGAGCGGTGTAACCGCGAAATAGGCCCGCCATGTTTTCTGCAAACGCAGCAGGAGGAAGATAACTTGCTGTCTTACCGGGCTGCCGCGGCCCGCCAGCACAGACGGCACAGCTGCGTCCGAGGGTGGGTGTGCTGCTTCGGGTTCAAGAAGTATCCTTGCTTGAGGCGGGGAAAGAAGGTTTCCTAAACCACGTACTCCAAATAATCCATTTTAAAAGGTCATATTCCATAGGAGCTTGACAGATGCAGTACATACTTATTTGACGGTTTATGCTGGTCTATGACCGTAATAAAGATTGATTGATTAATATGTATGTGTCCGATACTGGCGCATACCCAAGAGTTCTGTAAACAAACCAACCAACCGAGAACAAAACAGAAAAACGACCCTTTTCGTGTTTTTGATATCTGATAGAGCAGGTTTTGACATTCTAAAAGTTTCTGTAACTAAGAACTGAATTTGTCTGCCTCACTGGAGAAACAACAACAACAAAAAACCAACAACCCCAAACTCCAGTGTAGCACCTTAATATAGAATCATGTTCTTAAAAGTTGCATGTCTTCTAGATATCAGGAAAATGTTCACTTTGAACATGTAGGATTTCCAGAATATTCTGGTGAAACGTTTTAGTCTTGGAGATGGTTTGCGTCTTAGTTATTATTCACTCTTCAGGTGCATCTGTTTAATCAATCAAATGTCCCTGTATACCACTAAGTCCTATCAGGTCTTCAGGTTCACTTAGTGTTTATAATCATAATTTAGTAATTAATAAATGCTTGCACTGAAGGCTCAATTTCCCAAACAAGCATGTGCTACAAAAGGTTGCTACATTGAATTCAGAGCACCTTTCTGTTTAAAAATTGTATGTATATGTGTGTGGGGGTATACTTTACACACACATGCATATGTGACCTTGGTGTTCTGATTCAATTGTGTGTATATATAGTTCTCATTTAAATCCATCTGATAATTTCTGGTTTTCTGTGAAACTTGGCCCTGTTCTTACTTTTCAGAAAAACCAATTTGGTATTCTGGTAGGAACCAACATATTTAGTTAAGATATAGGTGTTTGGTGAGTTGAACTAGATAACTCATTAGGACTTTGCAGTTCAGTGGTTCTGTGATTCAGTGCTGACTCAATAACAGCTTGTAGTTTTTCTTCTGAGCAAAGCTTATCCTAAAATATTGTATAATTAGCAGATTTGTTTTAAGAGTGGCGTTGTAGGCCAGTTTACTATTTACATCTTAGTATTTATAACACAGTATGAGTAAGGTTTGTAAATTGAGTCATGATGATTAAATGAAATACGTCATTGTGACTAGAGACAGATATAATATAGATGTTTTACCATTAAACTCTGAGGTTCAGTTTCTCAGATGTTTGTAAATAAGAACTATATTTGTTTGACTAAAACCAGAGTTTTTTCAAAGTGAAACCATTTTTGAATTATCAATTCTTAACATTCTAGAAACTATTCACTGGTCAGGAGGATCTGAAGGCAGAAGTCAAATAATTCTACAAAAGCTGATTGAATGAATTACTCACTAGTTGCTTATGATGATTCAGACTCTGAGGCAGAGGCTGGCAAGACTGAAGATGCTACCAGCAGTGACATGAATCTTGTAAATTCTATACAGAGCTCTGTTCAGTCCCATAGTGGGAAAGACACAATTTCTGAGAGTAAAATCCAACCAGTGGAATACATGGATAATTCTAGAAGGAACATATTTCAAGAAGATGTCCTCTTACAGTACCCACAGGCTAATAAAAACTATTTAGTAGCAGTTAATCCCAAGAAAACATATTCTGCTATACTGAAAATACCAAATAGTGATTGCAACCAGTCACTGAGCCCTTTGCTGAAACCTAAAAGACTTCCTGGGAATGAGAGTTTCTCTCAGAAGAGAGCCTGTTCTGACAGTGATGCTACCATACAGGGGCTGAGACCATATATTCCTAAAAGACTGAGACAGGAAAAAAATACACTGCTGCATGAAGCTGAAGACCATGGAGGGAGCACAAGTTGTGTGACCAAACTTGGTACTGGAGGGGATCAAATATCCATTAAAACTTCTGAATATATTATGCCGTACATAGGATCCAAATACCGGGTAACTGAAATTCCTAAGAACCTGGTGTTTCAGATGTCTGAACATAGTGGCCCAGTTAATGCTGTCAGATGGTGTCCTGTGCAGAAGTGGAGCCATATGTTACTTTCTGCATCTATGGATAAAACTGTTAAGGTAAGCTATCGTTGATGAGCTTGAGTTGTTTCCTGTTTATAAAAATGATTGAATAATTTTTATGGAGGAAAATGGATGGGAATTCTGGGATGTTGAAAGCTTCTTAACATAGTGATCTTCATTGCAAGGCCCAGGGGCTAGTGATGGCTCTCATAAGTGTGGCTCCCTGACTAATTACGAAGTTGAATACTTTGCGCAGCCCCCCAGGTGGAGGTACTTGTATTCCAGAGTGTCCTTGGAACATGAGCCCCTCCTCCCCCTGGGGCACCCCTCCCCTGCTTCCTGCTCCAGTTGGCTGTTCCCGCTATTGCTGCCTCTCCTGCCGCTTTGTGCATGCCTTCCTGCCTGCTTCTGCCTTTGCCTGCCTGCCTTCCCTACCTGCTTTTCCCTGGAAGCAGTAAGCAAGGGCTGGCAAGGAACGGCAGTGGCAGGAGTGGTGGCAAGGTGCCTCTCGTCAAGGTGTCACGTGCCAGGGCAGCAAACACAGGCGCTCTTGGCACTAGCTACATCAGTGGTACACATGGAACTCTGGGAAGTGTAGTCCTTCCCAGCGCTTTCCCCATAGAGCTCTGTGGGGAAAGCACTGGACAGGGCTATACTTCGCAGTGCTCAGTGTACACTTTCTGAAATGGTGTTGGGGCTTGGAGGGCTCCACTTCTCTTAAGGAGCATCCCCCATACCACCCCGTACTTTGAAAAATGAGCACTGCCTGAATGTCAGTGTGGTGGGAAATAGCTCTTGTATTGGAGGATTTTTTTGCCAGAGTGGCCCCTGCTTCAAAAATATCGAAGGCGCTGCTCTAACATGCTGTGATGAGGCTTTTTATGTAGTGCAGCTTATTTTATGGCAAAGTGTGTATTCATATTTATGTTATACTGTTGCAGGACAGTTTGCATTTGCTCTCTGTGAGGTTCTGAAATGATGAAAGTTGTGGGCTTTTCTCCTGCCTATGAAACCTGTGCATTGTAGGAGTGGAAAAGGTACTCTGCTGAAGCCTGTCACCAGTTATCATCTAAATCAGAGAGAAACTATAGATTGGGCCTAGGATTAGGGGCAATGTAACGCATTTCCACCCCTGCTTTGAAAAATTGGTATATGCATCTGAGAGAAGGAGAGCAGCAAAACTTCATTCTACAATATTGCAATAATACCAGCTCAGCTCAGGTTTCAGTGGATCTGAACCTAGCTAGCATCAGTGGTAATGCTAAGGTTGGGTAGTTGCAGCACTCTTTCCTGAAGTTCCTCCTTGCTCTCAGCTCTGGCCCTAGAAGGAGATCTTCCAGAACTAGCTGTATTCCCTATTTATTTATTTATTTATTTATTTATTTATTTATTTATTTAACATATTTTTATACAGCCCAAAACGCAAGTTCTCTGACAATAAAAACCAATAAAAAGATTAAAACATTTCAACAATTAAAACTTAAAAAGTTAAAACTATTAAAATGCAATTAAAACACAATTAACATCCCTAAGGATGGCAGGGCCTGAAAGGAACACTGTACTGAGAGCAGGTGAAGTACTTCGTTCAAGAGATGCTAGCTTGTGTGTGTGTGTGAGTGGTGATGGTGTTTGAACTTCTTATGTGCCATAGTTGCTATGCCGCTACTGCTGAATCTGCTAGTAAATATGGCCCAACAATGCGTGGGATGACATGGTCTCGTGGAAAGTGGACAGTATTCCTCTGGCTTGCAAGAGTCTTCATACTGCTCTTGGCTTTGTAGGAGGAAAAGTAAAGATGCATTTATTTTCTTTCTCTTTCTCCCCATGGAGCAAACAGCAGCTTGAGCAGGTTGAGTTATTAGAACAGGAAAATGGTATGAGGGGAGAGGGTTAAATGTCCTCGCCCCCTGCACTATTTCCCTGTTCAAATTAGTAGTGTTTTCTTTGCTATGTGGAGGGGGGCGGTGTTGGGAGATCAGTTCTGGATTGCTTTTTGTAATGTGTAGTTTGGTCCTTTTTAGTCGTTCCTTTCCAGTTATATAAATGACAGGAGAACTTTTGGGAAAGTGACTCAGAACTGATGTTGGCAATTCAATCAATTGAGCTAGGATAGTTTTAGACTGCAGTCCTCTGTGCACTTACATAGGAGTAAGTCCCAGGGGTGCAGACAGAGGGAAAGCTTGAAGAACAACTCACTTAAGTTTTTTTCTGTGGGGAGGGGGAGAGAAAAGATGCTTTTTTTGAGTGGGGCGGGGAATGTGAAGATATGGATGATCAGATTTGGTAGCAGGTGTTCAGTCAAATAAGAGGGGGTACTCAAATGCTTGTGGGGGAGGGACCTACACCCTTGGTGACACTCAGAGAGGTACTTCCAAGTAAACATGCTTAAGGTTGCACTGCTGAATTTCTCTGTAATAAGAACCCTTTCCTTTCAGAAACATCTTTCCATTGCAACTTCCATTAGAAGCTTGGAAGTCTCTCTTCTTTTCTTTTTAAAATAAACTCTCCTTTTTAGTGGGTTTCCCTTAGCCCTGAGTTTAATTTAAGTATCAAACTCAGGTGAAGTAAAGCTGGGTTTGCGTTCCTTAGTGTTTTCAAACTTGGTTTGAAAACACTTGGTTGGGTTTTCAAACTTGGGTCCCCGGGTGCTGTTGGTCTACAACTCTTAGAGATGAGAGCTGGTCTTGTGGTAGCAAGCATCATGTGTTCCCTTAGCTAAGCAGGGTCCATGCTGGTTGCATATGAATGGGAGACTAGAAGTATGAGCACTGTAAGATATTCCCCTCAGGGGATGGAGCCGCTCTGGGAAGAGTAGAAGGTTTCAAGTTCCCTCTCTGGCTTCTCCAAGATAAGGCTGAGAGATTGCTGCCTGCAACCTTAGAGAAGCCACTGCCAATCTGTGTAGACAATACTGAGCTAGAAAGACCAATGGTCTGACTCAGTATATGGCAGCTTCCTATGTCCCTAACTCTCATAAGCTTCAGACACAATGGCCAAAGGCTGGGGATGGTGGGAGTTGTTGTCCAACAACATCTGGGGACCCCTGTTTGAGAACCCCTGTTTTAGTGAAAAATTATGGGTATGGCTCTGGGCACCTGTTAGATGGTTGTTTGGCCTCCCAACCTATTGAATTTGACACTCTTGCCCTAAGCCTTCCATTCTTACACCCCTTGCCTCTCCCCACTGGTATTGTAAGTTCCTGAAGTAGAAGACAGGATTTCAGGGTTTACTTTTGTATGGTGATGCATGGTGAAGATATAGCAGTTAGAAAACTGGGTGGTGGTGGGAAGAGAAAGCAAAATCAATGCTGAACTGTGGTCATGGACTTCATTGTGACTGTCACTCAAGATGTCAGTGAGCTACAAACCTTGCTTAGTCAGTTGCAGCTTGAAGTGCCAGGATGGTCCATTTGCAGAATAGTGGCCTTGGAATTGGGAGGCCTCTAGATTTCATCTTTAAAAACAAAAATAAAAACCCATTTATATTCCACTCTTCCTCTAAGGAGTCCAGAGTAGTATACATACTTAAGTTACTCTTTTACAACAACCCTGTGAAGTAGGTTAGGCTGAGAGAGAAGTGACTGGCCCAGAGTCACCCAGCAAGTCTCATGGCTGAATGGGGATTTAAAATCGAGTCTCCCTGGTCCTAGCCCAGCACTCTAACTACTACACCATGCTTGGCAATGAAATACTCCAAAGAGCTGTGACCTTGGGCAGGCCACTCTTCCTTAGCCTCGATTTCTCACCTGTAAAAGGGAACAATAATGATCAATCTTGCAAGATGGATATGGCTGGTATGGGGTGGAATTATAATAGTTGTTTAGCTTAAACTGCTTGTTACCTGCACGGAGCCTAAGTGGTGGCTGGGATTAAAATGCACAAATAGCCCAAGCCTGCTCATGTTTACTCGGGTGTAAACCCAACTGAATTCAATGGTGCTTACACCCAGGTTAAGTAGGTGCTAGATTATGACCTAAATAAATGTATACTGAGTTGGATGCTTTGTTTCTTCTAGCCCAGAACCATCTAATCTTTGTGACAGCAGCTCTCCAAGCTAGAGGCGAGGTCTTTTTCAGCCCTGCTTCTAGGGATCCTTTAGTTGACTGTGCCAGGGATTGAACCTGGGATCTTGGAAACTGAGGAGACCTGCCTGCTGCAAGAAGAACCCAAATGGAACTTAGGTCTGGTCTGCATATGCCATGGGATGAGATGCTCTGCTTCAGACTTCATGTGGGAGATGACCTTTTTGAGAGTTCCCTAGCAGGGGAAAATCCTCAAAAAAAGCCCCTGCAAGTGCTGTACTGCTAGTTTTTTTCCAACCTGTGGGGAAGATGGTTTGTTTTTTAAATGCAAAGGAATATTTTTTAAAACTCTTCCCACACAGTCAGAAGTGGCAGAATCCATTCTGCCACCTCATTCTGCTGTTGCTGCATATGTGGACCAGGCTGCTTGAACTGTCTCCTGGTGTATGGTATAACATGTCCTAGATGCCACTGTGCTCTTAAAAACTGTACCCTGCCTAGCCAGAGCCTGCCAATGCTCCTGGACAACTGTGTACCTGGATCACAGAAAGGAAAAACAGAGGCAAAACTGTGCTACCTTATTTAGAGCCTCAGGCGTGACATCCACTACACAGACCTCCTTGTGGAATTTCTTTTCTTCTTCTTTCCCACTAGATAGTATTGTTTTGAAGACCTCCATATTTTTGTATTGTTTCATTATTATTGAGCGTTGCAATATAGATCAAAAGACTATTTCTCGATGGACCATGCTAGATTTCTGCAAGCTGTTCTACAAGCCATTTTGGATGCATAAACACTTGCATATCTGTTTTGTGCCTGTGCAGATTTCTGCTTATCTTGCGGAACAGTCTGTAGTTTGGGGCTGGTAGTTCCCCCCATGTAGTTAAGGATGATGATGTCCAATCGGCTTGAGTGGTTCATAACTCCCTCTATGATTTCTTTGGAAGTTGACTGGGAAGTACTCTGACACTTTTACTTTGAGGACCTCTGTAGTGGGAGGATACATGCCCTGTTATATTGATTCGGTGGTAAAAAAACCCTGCCAGTTTAAGACCAGAATGAAAGCTATCGCAATCTAGCTCCACCTCCACAAAGCATTAATACAAAGGGTTGTAAACAAGATCCATTTTCCCTCTTGTGAACTGATATATGGTAGGCCATATATCCCATATATGGTAGGCCATACATCCCATTTGGAGTGGCATCAATAAGCTTCCAGACAATAGGAACATTGCAACAACAGTTTCTTCCAAGAAAGACCAGTCCTCACCTATGGGGTGACAGTTCTACTTCAGGAGCATTTTCAGATAGCGGACTTTACTGCGAGTTCACTGTGAGGCTTTACTGTGAGTCAAAGTTGATGCAAAAAACTAATGCAAAAAGTGGATTTTTTAAAACTTCCGGATATAAATTGGGCTACACTTTAATGCAGGGCCGCTCAACTTCGGCCCTTCTGCGGATGTTGGCCTGCAACTCCCATAATCTCAGCCGTGATACTTGCTGTGTGACTCTGGGCCAGTCACTTCTCTCTCAGCCTAACCTACTTCACAGGTTGTTGTGAGGAGAAACCTAAGTATGTAGTACACTGCTCTGGGCTCCTTGGAGGAAGAGCGGGATATAACATGTACATAAATAAAAATAATAATCCCTGGCTATTGGCCACTGTGGCTGGGGATTATGGGGATTGTAGTCCAAAAACAGCTGGGGGGGCCTAAGTTGAGCAGGCCTGCATCTAGCGCAAAATGAAAAACCTGAATCGTGTGTGAAGTGTTCCTCAATAGCTTGCAGGGACTTCAGGGTAAATCTGGCCAATATGTTAATGCACACCCTCCATTCTGGAGGAGATGTGAACTAAAAGCCCTGTGTGAAAAAAGTTCTGGGTGATAGTTCTTGATATGCCATGAAAGGTGCTGAGCGGTCAGTTACATAGTTTAGATAGGCAACCTTGGCTCTCCAACTGTTCTTGAACTACAATCCCCATCATCCCCAGCCACAATTTATTGTTTAATGATTCCCCTCCATGTATGGAGGGGAATCATTTGGATTTCCTATCTCAGGTGCCAGCATGTCTGAGTCCTTCTCTGCCCCCTCTCCTTCATGATTCATTTGGAGTTCAACCTCACACACTCTCCAGGAGGCAGTTAAACAAAGGACATTATCCTGCAAAGGACATTATCCTGCAAATGGGAAGGAGCTACCTGTTAGAATTGCGCAGAGAGGTGTTATACTGATATGATAAAATTAAGGAAGGAAAAATGAAGGTCATGCTATAACCTTAAATCATTTTGTAACCTTTTGTTCAGTCTCACAGGAGAAAGGGGGAAATGACTTTGAAGCCTTTTAAATGCCCTAGAACACTGGTTCCCAACCTGGGTCCCTCCAGATGTTGCTGAAGTCCAGCTCCCAGCATCCCCAGCAACAATTTCTTATGGCTGGGGTTGCTGGGAGTTGTAGTTCAGCAACATCTGGAGGAACCACTTACCTAGAAGTATAAAATACCCTGCAAGGAGCAATCAGGAATGCCTGCAAGATGAGTAGATACTTGGCTTTAGGAATTTTTCCTTTCTGAATTTTCATGCGCCTCTGCAGGTAATAGAGTTTGTGACTTCAGTACCTTTGTCAGGCAGTCTGGTGTGAGGTGTACATTGCGATAGCTAAAGTTGCACTGTTTCTCAGGTAGCTGAGAGTCAGTGGTGGGCACATGGGGCTTCCTTGGAGTATTGGTGTAGCAGTGCTTGCTGGTTGCTACAAGCAGAGACATGGGGCAGGTTCCAGTGGCAAGTCAGGCTGGCATGTACCTGGTTCTCAGTGAGCATGGGTTCCGGCACGATCCAGTACTTCTGCCCCTTCTGTGTTATATGAACCCACCACCAATATCAGGTTCCCAAGCAGCACTTCCCAGCAGGAATCCAACATCTGTAAATCAACTCCAAATCTTGGTTAGAAATTGGGTTCCTGGCAGGAAGTGCTGCTCAGGAACTTAACACTGGCAGGTTTGCACAATGCAAAAGAGGCAGATGTACTGACCTGTGCCAGGAACTGGCAGTACACGCCAACCTTACTTGCCACCAGTCATGAGAATATAAGAACAGCCCTGCCGAATCAGGCCCAAGGCCTGTTTATTCCAGCATCCTGTTTCACAGTGAACCACCAAATGCCTCTGGGAGAGGTGAGGGACTCTCTCTTTCTCCTGCTGTTGCTGCCCTGCAACTGGTACTCAGAGGTGTCTAGCCTCTGAGGCTGGAGGTGGCCTATAGTCCTCAGACTAGTAGCCATTGACAGACCTGTCCTCCATGGATTTTTCTAAGCCCCTATTAAAGCCATCCAGGCTGTTGGCTATCACCACATCTTGTGGCAGAGAATTCCATGGGTTAATTATGCACTGTGTGAAAAAGTACTTCCTTTTTTGGCCTTAAATTTTCTGGCAATCGGTTTTATCTAAACCCGCCCATAGGGTCTGGGTGTAGTGGCATGATCCCCAGACGTCATAGTTACCACTGCCACAGACATATGTGAAGATAAGGAATTGTGTGATACTGACCTTTGTTTCATCCAGCCCAGGAGTTTCTACTCTGATTGGTAGTTGCTCTTCAAGGTCTTAAGCGGAAATCTTTCCCCAGACATTTCACACTGCATATGATTTGTTGAGATGCAGCTCGCAGGACTCAGACATCTTTCCTACACCTGATCCTTAAGATCTTTTAACTGGAGATGCAGCGATTGAACCTGGGACCTGTTGCATGCCAAGCATGTGGTCTAACACTGAGCTATATTCCCATACTGAGCAACTACCTCTAGGGACCATCTTTCACAGACCTCAGTTATTTCATATTGTGCAGAATTGGTTGAGACATCTACAGTTGATAGCCCTAAGCACATACTTTTCTATCCTGGAGACTTCTTCCAAATCCCAAATCCCTGTGCTGCTTATGTGCAGAAGTAAGTGTAAAGATAAAGTTGTGCCCTCGAGTCGGTGTCGACTCCTGGCGACCGCAGAGCTGTGTGGTTTTCTTTGGTAGACTGCAGGAAGGGTTTACCATTGCCATCTCCCACGCAGTATGAGATGATGCCTTTCAGCATCTTGCTATATCTCTACTGCCCGATATAGGTGTTTCCCATAGTCTGGGAAATATACCAGTGGGGATTCGAATCAGCAACCTCTGGCTTGCTAGTCAAGTTACTTCCCCGCTGCACCATTAGGTGGCTCTGGAGTAAGTGTAGTCAACAGCAATACCTGCTCTGTTCATTCATCTGTTGAAGCAGTTGAACCTCAAACTCTGAAAGTTAAAGTAATTTTTAAAAATCCATCACCACCCAGAGTTATATAAAACATCTAATTTGGTCCTGACTTTATGTGACCTATTATAAGCTATAATTTTCTTTTAAAAAATCCACCTCCCTTTTTTCTATTGATTCTAAATGACTCTTCATAAGTCAGCCTTATAATTAAAGCACTTAGATGCTTCCTGGGTTTGCTATAATGACTTTGCTATGCATTATAAGGTTTTTGTAGAAGGCTTCTAGGATGTCCTGCTGTTAATTCAGTAGGTGAATACTTTTTGTTTTGCTGATCATGATATACAATTTCTAACTTTTGTAGATTGAACTCTTATCCTGAAAGAATATGACTGATTGCTTTGAGTGATACGAGACCAGACTTTCCCACACTACCTTTCAAAGTGCTGGCTTTAACCTTTAAAGCCCTAAATGGTTTGAGGCTGGGTTACCTGAGAGAGCTTCTTGCCTCATATGTCCCAACTTTGGAATATGCTCCCTGCTGAAATAAGAGCATAAGAGTAGCAGGGGTGGTGGTGGGGTGGTGGTGAAATACAATACAAAACAGTTTAAAAGACATTTTTAAAAAATCAGTTAAAATCGGATCAAAATTTTAAAATTTAAAAAGCCTTAGTGAACAAAAAGGTCTTCCCCTGGTGTCTAAAAGAACAAAGTGATGAAGCCAGGTGAACCTCACTGGGGAGGCTATTCCATAAACGAGGTGCAACCACAGAAAAGGCCCTCTTCCTAGTTGTCACCCACCTCACATTGTTTGGCAGGGGCACTTGGAGGAGGGCCTGCGAAGAAGATCGTAAGGTCTGGGTTGGGACATATGGGGCAAGACACTCTCTCAAACAACCTGGTCCCAAGCAGTATTCTCTCTCTTGCTTTTTTCCCATCTGTGTGCGGAATGAGTTTTGTTCTTGGCAGCAGTATCAAGGCAGTGCGTGCTCACATGCATTCAGAGTGGGGCCTTCTTGAGTCAGCCTGAGTGGGATCTAAAATTAACTGAGTGGACATCAAAAAACGTGTCAGTGTGTGCACATGCCTTAGAGGGAACACTGGTTCAAAGCCATTTAGGCCTTTAAAGGTTAACACTAGCACTTTGAATTGTGCCTGGAAATGGCCTGGGAGCCAGTGCAGCTGACAAAGCACTGGCATAATGTGCTCAAAATGTCCAGTCCCAGTCAAATCTTGCAGCCCCATTTTGTATCAGTTGCAGTTTCTGGACCGTTTTCAAAGGCAGCCCCACATACAATGCATCGCAGTAATCTAAGCCAGCGGTTACTAGAGCATTAGTAACTGTGGCCAAGCTATCTTTGTCCAGGTAAGGTCGCAGTTGGCGTATCAGCCAAAGCTGATAAAAGGTGCTCTGAGCCACAGAGGCCACTTGAGCCTCTAGTGACAGTGCCGGATCAATGAGCACCCCCAACCTGTGAATCAGGTTCTTCAGGGGGAGTGGAATCCCATCTAGAACAGGCTGAACATCATTCACTTGGGCAGAGGAACCACCAACCAGCAGTACTTTTGTCTTGTCTGGATTGAGTCTCAATTTGTTCACCTTCATCCAATCCATTACTGCATCCAGGCACCGATTCAGGACAGTCACCACCTCACCTGCATCTGATGAAAAGGAGAGATACAACAGCTCAGGCCAAATTTCCAGATGACCTCTTCCAGTGCTTTCATGTAGATGTTAAACAGCATAGGGAAAAGGATGGAACCCTGCGGACCCCCAAAGCGCAACTGCCAAGTGGTTGAGCAGTAATCCCCTAGCACCACCTTTTGGGAATGGGCCTCGAGGTAGGAGCGGAGGCACTCCATTAGTGCCTCTCACACTCAACTTGGCCAGCCTTATCCAAAAGGATACTATGGTCAATGGTATCGAAAGCTGCTAAGAGATCCAAGAGGATTAACAGGGTTGCACTCCCCTCCACCTCTGTCTAGGTCATCCCACAGGGCGACCAAAGCAGTTTCTGTTTCAAAGCCAGGCCTGAAGCCTGATTAAAATGGATCTAGATAGTCCGTTTCCTCCAAGAGTGTCTGGAGCTAGTCAGCCACTGCATGTTCAAGCACCTTGCCCATTAGGAAATATTGGCCACAGGCCTATAGTTGTTTACTATATAGAGAGCCAGTGTGGTGTAGTGGTTAGAGTGCTGGACTAGGACCGGGAAGACCCGTGTTCAAATCCCCATTCAGCCATGTAACTAGCTGGGTGACTCTGGGCCAGTCACTTCTCTCTCAGCCTAACCTACTTCACAGGGTTATTGTGAAAGAGAAACTCAAGTATGTAGTACACTGCTCTGGGCTCCTTGGAGGAAGAGCGGGATATAAATGTAAAAATAATAATAAAATAATAATAATAATACATCCTCTGGTTCAGACTAAAATGTCCCTCCCTATTAGATTTAATAAACGATGAAGTGCAAGGGTCAAGCAAGCATGTGGTTGGCTGAATTCGACTAAACACCCTGTCCATATCCTTGGGGACCAATAATTGAAACTCTTCCAGCAAAACAAGACCCAGTTTTACTCGGGGCACCTTTCCCAATGATCCTGCATCAGCCGTAGTGTCCAACTCATGGCGAATGCAATCGACTGTATCCTCAAAGTGCTGTGCAAATGCATCAGTGTGCTACCGAGGGTTCTATTACATCTTCCTCAGGGCCAGATTTCCAAAGGTGAAACAAAAAAAGCATTTCTTCCATCACTGTTACAGAGTAGGCTCGATAATGAGCTCTAACCTGTGTTTGCTCAGACTCACCCCAAGTATTCCTCCACTTCCAGCCTTCTCCCAGCTTGCTTCATCGCCTTCAGCTCAAAGTGTATACCAAGGCACTGCTTGGGCTTTGCTTGGTAGGAGAGGGCACTTGGGAGCTATCATATCAACCATCCAAGCCATCTCTCCAATCTAGAGAGCAACTAGAACTTCGACAGGAGCACCTGCCATACCAGTTGGAAAATCCTCCAGAGCCTTTAGGAATTGATCGGAGTCCATCATTCTCTGGAGGTGGACCATTTTTATAGGTCCCCCACTCTTGCAGAGAAGGGTAGCCACTAAGACTCTAAACCTCAGAAGGAAGTGATCTGACCATGACAATGGAATCTATGACATACCCCCCACTTTCAAATCACCATGAAAAAACCAGATCCAGAGCGTGCCCCAGTTCATGTGTTGTGCCAACAACATGTTGGGATCTCCCCATGGTTGTCACGGTGGCCATGGAGTCCTGAGCTGCCCCAGACAAGGTAGCTTCAGCATGGATGTTGAGGTCAGCTAGAACAATCATTCTGGGAGTCTTCAACACCAAATCTGAGACCATCTCCATGAGCTCAGGCAGGGAGATCGCTGGGCAGTGGGGTGGGCGGTACACCAACAGAACCCCCACTCTGTCCCAAGAGCCCAGCACCAGGTACAAACACTCTGAACCAGCACTCATTTGGACAGGGGGCCCAGAGAGGAAACTAGAACTTTTATAAATTACAGCAAACCCCACTGCCCCGGCCCTCCAGCCTATGCTAATGCTTCACAAAATATCTAGGTGGACACAACTGGGCGAGACTAATCTTTCCCAGCTCCCCCACCCAGATCTCTGTAATACAAACCAGGTCGGCCCCTTCCTCAACAATTAAATCATGGATGAAATTTTATTCTGGACTGACCACAGTAATGGGATGGATGAGGGATAATAAATTGAAGCTGAATCTAAACAAGACGGAGGTACTAACAGTGAGGCCATAATTCGAGGGATGGGATAGAGCTTCCTGTTCTGGATGGGGTTGCACTCCCCTTAAAGGAACAGGTACACAGCTTGGGAGTGCTTCTGGACCCAGGCCTCACCCTGGTGTCTCAGGTGGCAGCTATGGCCAGGAGCGCTTTCTGTCAACTTTGGTTGATACAACAGCTGCATCCGTTCCTTGAAGACGATGATTTCAAAGCTGTGGTGCACTCACTGGTAACTTATCGGCTTGACTACTGCAATGCACTCTACGTAAGGCTGCCTTTGTATGTTGTTCGGAACCTTCAGTTAGTTCAAAATGCAGCAGCCAGAATGGTCTCCAGGGTTTCTCGGAGAGACCATATTATGCCTGTTTTAAAACAACTGCACTGGCTGCCGATATGTTTCTGGGCAAAATACAAAGTGCTGGTAATTACCTTTAAAGCCCTAAACGGCTTAGGACCGGGTTACCTGGGAGAGCGCCTTCTTCACTGTGATCCCCACCGCACTTTAAGGTCATCAGGAGGGGACCATCTCCGGCTGCCGCTAGCTTGCCTGATGGCGACCAAGGATCAGGCCTTCACTGTAGCTGCTCCTGGGCTCTGGAATGTGCTCCCTATGGATATTAGAGGCTTAAATTTTGTAGCAGCCTTTAAAATAGCCCTAAACACATTTTAGTCTGGCCTTTAGTGAGTACTGAAATGATTTTAAACTGGTTTTAATTTTGTTTTAATGAGTTTGTTTATTTTTAATCTGTTTTTAAGGGTGGGAGTATTCACTGCTGCGGAGTGTACAGGGCGCCCTGTAGGTGGGGCACACCGGGAATATGCCCTGTTGCCCTGTGGGCCAGTCCGAGCTTGTGAATGAATGGGGATTTGAACTCAAGTCCCCTCAATCCTAATCTGACACTCTAACTATTACACCACACTGGTTAATCTAACACATAGTGATCTATCATTTTAAATTTCTCCTCCTTTTGTGTCTGGTAATTTGTCATAAAGTTGAAAGAGAAGCTGATATTATGAAATAGTTAGAAGCATAAGATTATTCAAGTAAAGAAGGCTTAGGTGAAAAATCAGTTTCCTTTTTTGAAACTCTTTTTATTAAAAAGTAAGCCTTGTATAAGACAAATAACCAACAATAATGCAACAATTTAAGCATAATAGGAAAGAAACAAAATCAGTAAGACACTGTAATGGGACTTAATTTAAAACTGAATCACATAACGCTCAGCTAAATACTACATCATTAGGATAGCTGACCAGAATGACACAGGAAGATGCTTAACTAATGGCTCGTTATTTACAGGTGAGATGAATGGATAACAATCATCCATAGAGGAGTCTGAGTCATATACTTGTTATAGGCACAAATTTGTTTTTAGTTTTTTTCATTAATGGCAATGATTTCTTGCCTATTTCTAGAGAAGGGAAGATGCTACGTTTCTCTGAGTGCCATAGAAGTGGTGAGTCATGCAGAACTTGCTTGAAACCAGTTTGGATCCTGCTTTATATTTTTTTTAATAAACGCAGCCTGAACACTGCGTTACTCCTCTGATGCTGATGGGCTTATCTCTGGCCCTGACGTTAAAGCTGGTTTGAGCAATAAGTTTGTGGAAATTGCTAGAAGAGAATGGGTTAAGCAGCCTCCTGCCCCCACAACCACCTGCTGTTAAGAAAAGAAAAAAGAAGACCAGAGGAGGAAAATATGTCTGATTGACCCTGACAGGATGAATCCAGTATTTTTCTTTCATTCTGGGATTTGGTGTATGGTTCTGTACCTGCATGGAAACAGGTCACAGTGTTCTTGTAATAGGCAATTGTGTTCTGTTACACTATGTAAGAGGTCATAGTGTTGCAACTTGCCTATCCAACCCCAGCAGAGCATCCTTCCTGTGGCTGTTGGGTATCCACCTTATGTTTCTTTTTGATTGTGAGCCCTTTGGGGATGGGGGACCATCTTATTTATGTGTTATTTGTTTTTCAGTGTAAACCGCTTTGAGAACTTTGGTTGATGAGCAGTATGTAAATATTTGTAGTAATAGTAATATAGTTCCTTCCCAGCTCTTCTTCAACTGGGAAGCCATTGTTAAAATCTGGTAGGTAAAATCTCCTTTAGCCCAAGACATCCTTTTCCCAGTTGGCTTCATGTGGTTCTAGGAACTGCTGGAGATGAGTGAGCTTTTCCACCCACATCAGGGTTTCTCAAACTGGTGGGTTAGGATCCTCTAGTCCAGGGGGTCCCAAACAACTTCAAAGGGGTTGGGAATCAGGAGGGACCTGTCAGGAGTGCAGGGGCCTTACCCGATATCTCTGAAGTGTGGAGATGGTCAGGGATGACTATTGGCAGATGGAGCCAGAGGCCATTTGGCTATTTAGAGAGGCTTTTAAATATCTTATCCGCTGCTTATCTCTGGCAGGTTTCTTTGTGTTCAGCTTTTTATTGATAACTTTTAATTCCAAATGTTTAAAATTTATCATTTTAATTGTGGTTTTAGCCTGGTCTTTTAACTTTTTATCTTTTTTAAAAATTGTTCTGTATTTATTTATTTATTACATTTATATAATAGATAATATTATATCTATTTTATTAATGTTGTAAGCTGCTCTGAGCAGTAGTGCACTGGAGGGGTGGGGTATACATATTATTAATAATAATAATAATAGACTTCTTCGCTGCTCACAAAGCCTAGGGGAGGGGCATCAGTGGGACTTCTTCCACTGTTTTGTCAGGGGAGAGTTCCCTTTCAGAAGACACTTCATTCATTCATTCATTCATTTATTTAATTAACATATTTGTATACCACCTACTACCGAAGTCTCTAGGTGGTTGACAGCAATAAAACCAAGAAATTCCAACAATTAAAACATAAAAAATCAAATTAAAATACCCATTACAACTACCAAGCAGCTAAAAAGCATGGCTGAAGAGATGTGTCTTCAGTTGTTTCCTAAAAGCCAACAGGGATGGAACAGCTCTAATCGCAGCAGGAAGTGCATTCCACAGCCCTGGGGCAACTACAGGCTGGAGCCTTTGGAACCAGGCAATATATAAATAAAATAAATAAAAATAAACTACAGAGAAGGTTCACCTTTGATTTGCCACTAGACGGCACCCTCAGATGAACCTCCCCTGAAGATCATAATAGGCGGTGGGGTTTATAATGAAGAAGTTGTTCCCTTAAATACCCTGGGCTGAAGCCATTAAGGAATTTATAGGTAATAACCAGCACCTTGTATTTTGCTCGGAAACCTCTTGGGAGCCAGTGTAGTTCTTTTAAAACTGGAGTAATATGGTCTCTTTGGGACGTCCCAGAGACCAATCTGGCAGCAGCGTTCTGCACCAATTTCAGTTTCAGACTACATACAAAGGCAGAATCTTATCTATGTACTACGTACAAAGCTCTAGAAGCTTGTCTAGTGTGTGGCCAAAGAAGTGATGTTGCTGTGCCTGCCCTTTGGAGGAACTGGGTGGTTTTTAGCCCCGAGAAGCCAGAGGAATAGGAAGTTTATCTCTACCTAATCAAATCAGTGGCTGATATCCTGACTAAGAACCTCTGGCTTACATGATTTCTGTAAGTCCTTCTGCTTAAGATCCAGGGCAGTATTCGTTCTGTTCTGAATGATGTTTTCAAGCAGATATGAGGTCTGGTGGCTAGAATCTGTTGAAATGGTGGGACTTGCACTTGTGAAACTCTTGTTTGGTTGGTTCGCCTGGAGCTTTCAGTGTTATCATTTAGAAGCCCAGCCACCCAATTTACTTGAGTTTTTAATGGGGTTTAGAAAACAGCACAATCAAGCAGAGCAATAAAAATAAAGGAGACATTGCAAGAAAGATTAAAAAAACAGACACAAAGATGTTTCGCTCCTGCTGTTAATGTTTGTTTCAATGTCTCCTTTGTTTTGATTGCTCTGCTTGATTATGCTTTGTTCTGCTGTATTTTTAGGCTACTTTCCTTAAGGGAAGTAAGCTTATGAGATAACCCGGCATTTTGTGTGAGTGTCTGTGTCCCTGTATCAACTTTGCAATGCCTGGACCAATATGAACCAGATTTGGTACAGTTGTAGGGACACCTCAGTGGAATAGATTGTGATTATGTCACCCTGTCTGATTCAAGATGGAGGTAATGCAAACATTTGAGGTGCCAGAGGGCTAACTTGTGAACCACCTGATTTGAATCAAATTTGCTACAGCTGTAGGGACACATAGGGATGCCTCCGTGTCGTAGTTTGAAATGATATCATCTGCCTTGATTCAAGACGGAGGGCATGTGAATATTTGAGGTGCAAGTAGAAACTGATTTGGACCAAATTTGGTACAGTTGTAGAGACACATATGGACATCTCAACAGCATAGTTTGTGATGATGTCATCCACTCCTATTCAAGCTGGCGGGCGCATAAACGTTTGAGGTGCAAGTGGGCTAATTTGTGCACCATCTAACTGATTTGATCCAAATTTGTTGCAGCTGTAGGGATGCCTCAGTGTTGAAGTTTGTAATGATATCATCCACCCCAATTTAAGATGGAGGTCGTGTGAACGTTTGAGATGCAAGGGGGCTAAATTGTGAACCACCTAACTGATTTGGACCAGATTTGGAGCCATTGTAGGCACATGTATGTGCATGCTCGATCCAAGATGGTGGACGTCTGAACATTTGAGGTGTAAGAGGGCTAACTTGTGAAGATAGTAATTATTAATTTAGATTATTGTGAAAGGGAAGTATGCAGATTAGTTTCTACCAGAATGACATGTTAAATTTGGTGAAGTTTGTTTGTTTGTTTATTTATTGAATTTATATACCACCTAGTATAAAAATCTCTAGGTGGTGTACAGAATTAAAACACAAAATATAACACATTTAAAATTCATAAAAAGATAAAAATCATAGATAAAACACATTAAAATTTAAAAATGGCATCTCAGTTGAAGGTCTGGGAAAACAGGTACGTCTTCAGGGTCCTCCTAAAAGCAAACAGAGAAGGAGATGCTCTTATTTCAGCAGGGAGCGCGTTCCAAAGCCCTGGGGCAGCCACAGAAGAGGCTCGGTCCCAAGTTGCCACCAAACGGGTTTGTGGCACCCGTAGTTGGACCTCTCCAGGTGATCTTAATAGGCAACAGGGTTTACGAGAGAGAAGGCGCTCTCTTAAATACCCTGGACCTAAGCCGTTAAGGGCCTTATAGGTAATGACTAGCACTTTGTATGTGATACAGAAATCTATAGGCAGCCAGTGCAGTTCTTTTAGAATCGGTGTTATATGGTCCCTTCTGGTAAACCCAGAGACCAGTCTGGCTGCTGTATTCTGTACCAATTGTAGTTTCCAAACTACGTACAAAGACAGCCTATCATAGAATGCATTTCAGTAGTCAAGCCTAGAGGTTACCAGAATATGTACCACCGTTTTAAGTTCACTAGTCTTGATGATGATATGATGCCTAGATACTAGTTATGATGCCTAGATACTAGGCATCTACAAATCCTCTTGACAGTTCACTGGTGGCGAGTGCTTCCAGCCCTCTGGTGAGCAGGGCACCCAGCACTACCCAAATCTCCTCAACAGAGGTCTCATTTGCACTGCCATTTTTGAGAAGATAAGAAACAGCCGGAATCCTTTATGAGCAGAAGAAGATGGTTCTCACTGTTTCTTATCTCCATATTCCAGAGCAAGTGAGAGAAGACCTGCTTCTCTCCTAAGCAGAAAAGGATCTGAGGGAAGAGAGTGAATTGCTGGTGACATAACAACTATAAATATTTATATACCACTTGTTAATAAAAGAGTTCAAAGTGGTTTACATAGAGAATAAATAAATAAATTAATTAATTAAATGAAAAGATGGATCCCTGTCCCCAAAGGGCTCACAATCTAAAAAGAAACATAAGACACCAGCAATGGCCTGGAGAAGTACTGAGCTAGGGGTGGATAGGGCCAGTTGCTCCCCCCGCCCCGGCTAAATAAAGAGAGTCACCACATTAAAAAGGTGCCTTTTTGCCTAGTTAGCAGGGGTGAAATAAAATAATGGTTCTGGATAGTGAGCTAAGCTTAAATTTGTGGATCCCTGCTTAATACCAACTATCACCCACTGTCAATGGTTTTCCTTGCTCCTTCCCTCCCCCTTCTCCCAATTCTTCCCCCCCCCCCGCCAATAAATTTTAAAAAACCACAACTTCCAATGTTTTTGGCTGTGCCCTGTTGGAAATGGACTTTGGCGGGTTCGGATGATACACAATGAACCACACTTGTGGCTCACACCAGGAGCACTCATTCATCAGGAACTGGAGGTTCCCACTACTTACTTTCGGGTGGTCATGTGAACCTGCCCTATGACATATGCTAAGCTGATGGCAACTAGACATTTCTGCCTGTTCAGCCTCATTGTCAGAGGTGCTCTTACCCCTGGACTTCCGGGTGGAAGACCAGGGCCTCCACATCCCGTGGGGCCCCCCAAATCCTCTTTAGTCTGTCTCAGGTGGTGTGGCCGCTGTGCCATGCCACTGGACCACACTGTACTGGGAGACCGAGTGTGACAGTGACCTGCGCTGGGCAGCTGAGCATGACCTTTGCTTTAGAGACAGAGGCGGGCAGTGGGGAAATAAATATGTGGGATGGGAATATGTTAGGTTGCATGTTGGAACGTTTCTGCTAATGCATACTGTATTTGCATAAATATATCTGTTTTATATTCTTACATTCTTGTGAGTTCAATTGCTGTTTGTGCCCTCAAGAACCCACATGTTAAAAAATACTGCATGTGTCACGATGTGTGTGTGTGTGTGTATGTGTAGGGGGATGATGCTTAACTTGCAGGGGGGGGGCTCCAAAGGCCTTTAGGTCCTGGCTCCAAAATTTCCTAGGTGCACCTCTGCCCATTGACACAACAGTTCAAACACTTCCTGCCTCATTGCCTGTGGACTGGGACTATATGCTAGCTTGTAATTGCTGAGGGATGCAATTTTCCAATTACTCAAAATATTGTCATTAAATGTACAAGGCAAGCATTTGCAGCACCACAAAATGTGCTGAAATATCAAGCCTCCTTTAAAAAAAATTGAGGCTCAGGTAAGCTCAGACAATTAGAATGTAAAAATAATGTAATGGGCTCTGAGAGGCCAGTGTTCACAATGAGTCTGCTGCCAAGGAGGCAGAGAACTTGAATATTTGGTTGAAACAAATAATCTCTAGCTGTGAATAATGTTTAGAGTATCATAGGCTTTTAGAAATCCCTAGCTGGTCGACTTTGAGCCCTCTTGCATGGTAAACAGCTACCGAGAGCTATTTCATGCTTATTCTAAACAGCTGCAGGTTTTTATTTTTGTTCTATGAAAAGAGCCGTTTGTAATGTTAGCTCCTTCCCTCTTTGGGCGTACCTTTCAAGCCAGTAGAGGGCACAGTTAGATTAAAGATGAATACTGCGAGGGTAGGATAGCAGCTGTAGTCAACTTCTTCATTTTGGTCAGTCATTGCCAAAAGGCTGCTTTGCCATTCAGATAGCAGCTTAGGGCAGGGAGCAAGAAAGCACTTAGAGACTGACTCTAGTCCCAATCTGGAAGAGCATTTCCACCCTGGCCTGTGCCATGCTGGCCCCAAGGGGTATATTGGGACACAGCAGCAGTGCAGGCTTAGCCAGATCGTGGGAAAGGATGTTTTTGGCAAAACTAGACATAACATTAAATCAGGCTTTGCTGACATTTCTTTGGATCTATTATTTATTATTATTAATTTATTTGATTTCTGTACTGCCCTTCCCAAAATGGCTCAGGGCGGTTTAGACAGAGAAGTAATAAATAAATATGATGGATCTCTGTCCCCAAAGGGCTCACATTCTAAAAAGAAACATCAGATAGACACCAGCAGCAGTCACTGGATGTCCTGTGCTGGGGGTGGATATGGACAGTTACTCTCCCCTTGCTAAATAAAGAGAATCACCGTGTTAAAAGGTGCCAAGTTAGCAGGGGTTAACCAGCCCCAAAATTTAGGAATTAGGGAATGGACACTTGACAAAATTACTGGACTAAGTGGATTGTGGAGGTGGGTGGCAGTGTTTTCTCTCTCCCTCACCCCCTCCTTCATCTGTGTGCGGAATGAGTTTTATTCTGGGTGGCAGTATCAAGGCAGTATCTGTGCATGTGCATTCAGAATGGGGCCTTCTTGATTCAACCTGAGTGGGATCTAAAATTAACTGAGCAGACATCAAAAAATATGTGAGCGCATGCACACGGGCACATCTTAGGGGGAACCCTGGTGTGTGGGTAAATCGGCTTCTCTTTATCCCCTTTACAAGTAGGACACTTAGAACAGAAACAGGGCTGCCTGTGACAAAGATTTTATAAAACAATTCTTCCTCTGAATATTTTAGTCAAGGTGTCACAGTTAGATTTCTAGGCACCATGACTCCCTGGTGCTTGCCAACCTGCTGGAAGGAACAACAGGCCACGGAAGCCACTTGGGCCTCCACTGTGCCAATGCAGGATCCAGTAGCATCCCCCAAGCTACAAATCTGGTCCCTCAGAGGGAGTGACCCCATCGAGAACCAGTTGAACAGGGCTGATGGAACACCTACCCTCAGAGCCTCTGACTTGTCTTATCAGAGCTTCAGTTTATTGGCCCTCATTCAGTGCATTACTGATTCCAGGCATCAGTTCAGCACATCTACCACTTAACCTGATTCTGGGGACAAGGAGAATCTGGAAGAATTCAGATTTTGCTTCTGTTCTGAGGGAGCAAGTTAGTCTGGCTGAGATCTGGCTCCAGTCTGAGCCCTTATTTTGAGTGAGATCTGAGCCCTTATTTGAGTTGTCCTTAATTTCTCCCTCAGGTTCCACCCCTCTGTTTCAGAGTGTACATCCTTACAGGGAGAGCCCCCAGGCCTGGAACCACCTTTCACTTCATGCTTTCCCTGCACTGGTGAGTGATCACTGGAGGGTGAGAAGTTTGTGGTGTGTTCAGACCCTACCCCTTGGGTGCATCCAACTTAGAGGTGCTGTCTTTGGGGGTCCAGGACCAGGCTCTTGTGGCTCCTCATTGCCTGTTTCATCCTCGCCACTGGATCCTGTGGCTTGGCAGCTGGTGTCAGGAATAAGGTTTTCATCCATCCATATAGTACCGTTAACAAATGGGGCCAAATGTTCTACCCATGCTTGCTAACTGAGCAAAGAGGCACCTTTTAAAAATGGCGATTCTCTTTATCGGGGGAGAGCAACTGGCCCTATCTATTCCCAGCACAGCATCCTTCCAGTGGCTTTTGCTGGTGTCCATCATATGCTTCTTTTTTAAATGGTGTGCCCTTTGGGGTCAGGGAGCCATTTCTGTCTGTCTATCTATCTATCCATCCATCCATCCATCCATCCATCCATGTAAACTACTTTGGGAATTTTTGTTGAAAAGCAGTATATTCATTGTATTTGTATCTACTGTCCTTTAGTTTCATGTACTCAGTAGTTTTAGACATTAGATAACAATATATTTGTAATGATCAGGTTGGTTAACAATAAAACAAAATATAAAAATAAACAATAAAATAGACATACACGTTTGTTAAATTGTGAGCTTTGGGCAATGCCTGCCTTAAGCTTCATACTTAGTGCCTAGCTAAATGTAGTGCTTCTGGGTAGTGTGGTAAATATAGTGTTGAACTATATATGAGTTCATCGTTCAAATATGGTGTTGAACTATGTAGAAAGACCTGCACTCAAATCCCACTGTAATGAAGCTCACTGGATGCCAGTCACTCTCTCAGTCTGACCTAAATTACAGGGCTGTTGCGTGGACAGAAAGAGGGAGGGACCTGTGCCTCTTGGCAGATGAGACACATAAAAATAAAATAGCCACTGACTGCATAATAAATGCTTAGTATCAAAAAAGTGGGACCTGCAACATACTGTCCCCATCCCCAGCCTCTAAGAGGACAGTTTCTTTTCAGGGCACCAGCAAGCCTGGGATAGGAGACTTGAAGGGATGGGAGTGGTTAGGGGAAAGGGACTCTATTTTATTCCCAATCTTTTGATGCCTGCCCTTCCCACAGTAAATTATGGCTGGGGGTGATGGGAGTTGTAATGATCAGGTAGTAACAGCCTCTCCTTTCCCCTAAAGAGTGAACCGGAAGTGCACCCTGCCTTGACTGACAGGCTGTGACCTCTAGGGATCAGCCACTCAGCACAAGGTGGGTGGGACCTAGAGGGCCATGAGGCAGGAAGAGAAGCATTTCTTTGTTCAGTTGGAGCTAGGCTGGGCTGGGCAACAGGACGTTGGCCGGGCAAATGGCTGCAACACGGAGGACTGAAATCCTGGGAAGTTAGGACTGCAGGGGCTTCAATTCTCTACCATGGATTTGATGATGTTCAAAAAGGAAGCCAGCGTTTTGGCTCCGGGGAAAGGTTTAGCCTAGGGAACAGTTAGTTAGTCAGTTTGCATTAGAGTTTTATTTTCCTTTCTTGTGCCTTGCATATCCCTACAACTGTTCTATGGTGTGTTATCTGTAATGCAACTAAGCTAAGAAACGCTGAGCCTGCACCATTCCAACAGGGCGTTGCAAAAGTCTCTTAAAGGTGCTTTTTGTGTTTTCTTACATCTATGTTCTTTGCAACTGGGTAACCACAATTTTTAAAGTATGCTGCTCCAATATCACTGAGGGTGCTTTTTGAAGTATTCTTGTAGCTACTGAGTGTTCCTTTTACCTGTAACTAAAAGCTGAGAAAGCCTCAGACAGAAGTAGTCCATAGTAGTTTGAATAAAGTTTCTTTTTCTTTTTTTCTTTTGCAGTTTTAACCAGCCTTTTGAGTGGATTTTTAAGTCAGGAAATGGAGGCAGGGAAAGGGCTTCCTCTGGTGCAACACACGTCTCAAGTTTTATTGCTCAGCAACTCTACCAAGTTTTCTCATCATGTGTAGGCTTGCATATGGAAGGTTTTGTTTGTACTTTTCCATTGATGAAGAGAAGGAGAGTTCCCTGGAGTTTTGCCCATGCCAGTGGGAGGATTAAACTCTGTTAAAAAGCTGGTGTGGTGACAGCGGCTAAGCTACTGGGGAAACAGGAAAGTTTTAAAGGGACAACCTTTGTGGGTGAAAGCAAGAGAGAGGATGATTCGGCATTTTTCTTCCCCTCATGTGGGCTTGCTTTGAGACAAAGGCTGGGTTAAATTTGTTGCAGGAGTTGTAGTTCCAGCATTTTACTGTTTTAAATTTTTATTATCACTATGTTTTCAATTTTGTTAATTTTTTTTAACTAATTCTAATTTCAACCTGTTTTAATTATATACACTCAATTTATTGTTATATAATTGTAACCTTTCTCTTCTGTTTTGGCTTGTGGCTGTAACATTAAAGAACTTGAACTTGAACAACATTTAGAAAGCCAAGTTTATCTACCATTGCACTAAAACATCAGACTCGGAGTTGATGTCCAGACCTAGACCTCAGCATTTCATTGCTATATATAGAGCAGTGGTTGTGGAGATGGGAAAGGTACCTTTTTCTTTCTTTCCCATCATCTTGAAACATTTTTATAGTATACTGCAGGGAGGCGAGAGTTTTAACCTTAGGCATGCATTCCTTCAACCCTAACTCCCCCAAGGGTACGTGCTGTAAGCTTTTAGGGGTTTGAGTAGGCCAATTCCTTTCTCATCTTGCCTTCCATTTCCCTCTTTCTCTTTCAGTGTGCATCTTTAACATTCTGAATCCCAGATGCCCTCAACCATATGCCCTTAACATTCCATAAAGTTCTAAAAGCTCACAGAGTCCTGGACACCCACAGGGCTGTTCTTTGGAGGTTGAAACATGTATTTTTCCTTTAATTTACAGATCTATATACTTCTCTATACCTAGGAAATCCTCTCAGTATGTAGAAATCTTCTCTCTCTCTCAGATAGGCACTTGGCCACCTGAGTTTGCTGTCAGTGTAATGATACCACCTCTGACTAAAGAGCCCCCCCGCCCAAGCACTTTTTATTTTTAAAGTAGTGGAACAGGTTGTGACTTGGATCCTTTCTTTCTATGAACAGAATGAAATGGGCCTTTTCTGACTCTACTTTTCCGTCTGTGCCCCCTTCCAAACTCCCCTGAGAGCTGGGAAATTTTCTGAAACAAGCTGGTACATCTGCAGCAGGAGTGGGACTTGTGAAAATATCTCCCCCCCCCGCCTTGTGTGAGCAGAAGTGCCTTCTGTTCATGCAAGAGCAACCTAGGATTCTAGCCTATATAATTTTCTTGGTGATTGTTTTTTGAAAATAAAAAAATCCTTTATGGAAGGATTGCTTGTGGAGTACAAAACCTTCCCCCCCCCGCCCCAAATAACAGAATAACTAAGCTCCCACGGAGGGTTTTTCAGAAAAGTCCTCCCTCCTGCCACCACTCTGAGAAATTAAATTAAGCCTCATGGTGAATGCATCCTTGTGCTAATAAATCCTGATGTTACTTATAATTCATTACCCCTCCACCATATTGTTCCAAATATACTGTATATATAAAATTAAAAAGTTGGTTTAACATCTGCTCACAGAGCACACACTCTTAGAAAATAGTTTTGTTTTACAGAGTTAGCTGGTATAAGGAGAAAAATGCGTCTATGGTTGAAATCCACTAGTAAGCCATTATTTATGAATGAGCGACTTACTATAGAGCACTTTGCGCACTAAAAAGTGCGATGAAAGTGATTAATAATACATTGATAGCTTAAGGGTTACTGTTCACTTTTTATCATCTGCCTTCTCTACCAGTAGGTGAAGCTGTTCAGCACCTTGGAGAGTTAAATAAGGCAAATCTGTCTCTTAAAGGAGGAAATGTAATGTTGGGCTACTTTATGGCTGAAATAAAGAGCCGAGAAACACCTTTCCATTTGTACTGTGTGCAGTCAAATGGTGAATCATGTCTGAAAAATCCTTCAGAAAAAGCAAAGAGGCTTATGAGAATCTGAAGGCTGAAACTTCAGAGAGGCTAAATTATTTCAAAATTGTACATAATGTAAAGGGCCATCTTTTGAGACTGGTGCTCTGAGTGAAACACTAAGATGGTACTGTTATTTCTGATTTCTTTTAGGCTCTTCTGCCCCATCTCTTCTGTCTCTGTGATTGATTGAACTCTTTCAAATCTTCCTTGCTCACCCACAACATTTCTTTGGATTGTGCCAGTCAACTGTCATCACTTGGGGACCCAAGCTCACTCATGCTTTTAGACCCCAGTGAACTACCACATAAACCTCAAAGAGAGCTCAGGATTGCTGAGTCAGTGCATCTTCTTACCTAGCCCTTTCTTGTCTCTTCCCCCTCCCCACTCTTTATCTGGTTCCTGCTCTTCCTTGGTAATAGAAGCATGCATGGTGCACCATGGCAGGGATGAACTCCTCCCATCATAGGAACGTAGGAAGTGTTATACTTAGTCTGACCATTGATCTATCTAGCTCAGTATTTCTACACTGATTGGCAGTGGCTCTCCAAAGTTTCAGTTAGGAAGAGTCCCTCCTAGCCTACCTGGAGTTACTAGGGATTGAACCTGAGACCTTCTGCATGCAGGTAGATGCTTTACCAATGAGCTGTGACTCCATCCCCTAAGGGGGATATCTCACAGCAGACAGTGCTCACATGTCATCACTCATCAGATACAAACTAGGGTGGACCCTGCTTAACAAATTCATGTTCGCCATCGAAAGACCAATTCATCTACAGCAAAGCTCTTACCCCCCTATAGTATGCTACCGTTAGAAAGAATCTGGGGTTGGCAAGTGGTAAGAATTGTGTCTGGTTATTAGTAACTTGAGAGTAACCCTTAGAATGAAATCCTTCTCTTCCCGATGTTCTTATTTTCAGAATGAAAATTCTGTGGTGCCCTTGCTGTCGCCAGGTATAAGGAAATGTAAAGGAAGTTTTAGTTGCAAAGGAAAGCAGTTGCTAATGGGAAAGAGACAGATTGGAAGGACAGGAGGTGGTAAGAAAATGGCAAATACATTTCAGATTAGCCTCTGAACATTTCTATGGATGACTTCCCCACTTCCCCAAATTAGTAAACTTTAACCTAGTTTTATAGCTAACTGCTCTGATTTACTTCTTGTTTGAATTCTAGACTTTATGCCACCCTATTGATGGGACATACTATTTCTTCTATCTTCTGTCATTCAGTCATGTAAATATTGTACATTTTCAGTGGAGGAGCGGAAATACCAGCTTTACTGTGGTTGGGTAAAGATGTCACCTCACTTTTGAATTTCACTGAAGCCAGAATAACACATTATGTGCAACACAGAGCTGCCACCTCAAATGGCATTTTCATGCTGAATTCTCCCCTCTCCCCATAACACTGGTCTTTTATCATGTTTTGTGGCATCACTGAGTTTCCCCACCTCTGCTCTGAATAATTTACTGTCACTGGTGGGGTCAAAGAAACTTCCAATGGCAGATTCACATGATCTGCCACAAATAGATCGGCCTTGGTTGGCCTGATGGATGATCTCCAACTGGATACTGACAGAGGGAGTGTGACTCTGTTGATCCTTTTGGATCTCTTGGCAGCTTTCAATACTATAAATCATGGCATCCTTCTGGGTTGCTTGAGGGAGTTGAGATTGTGTGGCACTGTTTTACAGTGGTTCCATTCCTACCACTCTGGCAGCTTCCAGATGGTGTCGCTTGGAGACTGTTGCTCTGCAAAGAGTGAGTTAATGTTTGGAGTTCCACAAGGCTTCATACCATCTCTAATGCTTTTTAACATCTATATGAGATCACTGGGAGATTTGGTGCAGGGTATTATCAATATGCTGATGACACCCAAATCTATTTCTCCATATCAGCTTCATTAGGTAATAGCATAACTTCCCTAAATTTCTGACTGGAGGCGGTAATGGGTTGGATGAGGAATAACAAATTGAAATTGAATCCAAATAAGATGAAGGTACTGACTGTGAGGTGTCAGAACTTGAGAGATGGTTTAGATCTGCCTGTTCTGGATGGGGTTGCACTCCCTCTTAAAAAACAAGTACGTAGCTTGGGAGTGTTCTTGGATCCAAAACTCTTTCTGGTCTCAAAGCATGGGCTCTACAACTGAGCTATGTAAGTGAACTCCAGGGATTCCCAGATGTTGTTGACTACAACTCGCAGAATCCCCAGCTACAATGGCTTTTGCTTAGGGATTATGGGAGTTGTAGTCAACAATATTTGGGAATCTCTGTAAGAGGGAACCAGGGATGCTTTTTATTAGCTACAGCTGATACATCAGCTATGCCCATTTCTGGAGAAAAATGACCTTAAAACTTTTGCCATTGGGGGTTATGGGAGTTGTTGTAGTCCAACAACATCTGGGGGCCCAAGGTTAAGAAACCCTGTAATAGAGTATTGAAGTTTGTCTAAAAGATTGGGGATGGTGCCTAGCATGTTGAAATATGTTCCCAGCCTTGAGACTGCTATGATCTGTAGGGCCTCCTTCATGAGCTTGGCTCTTTCCTTTCTAGAGTGGTCTCCATCAGGAGGCATTCAACCTGGCTGCCTCAGAGGGAGGCTTGACTTACCACAGAGGGGTAAGACCATGAGAGCTGATAATAGTAGAAGATTATACATTCTGTTTTCATCTCAGAAACTATGTTTCTACTGGCCCAAGATGGAATAATGTTTAAACATCCATGACTTTTCCTAAACTAGCTGCCTTGTTTCCTAAAGTGTGTGCCTCAGAAGACGGGCTGGAGAAGAGAAAATTCAGGGAAGACATGATAGCAGTCTTCAGATACCTGAAGGGCATACATAGAAGAGGACAAAGACTTTTCTCTGCTGCCCAAGAAGGCAGGATTGGATGTAATGAGCTTAAGTTACAGAAGGGCAGATGTTGGTTGGACATTAGGATAAACTACTTAATGGGAAGAATGGTTTGTCAGTGGAATAAATTACCTAAGGATTGTGGTGGTCTCTGCCCTGCTGAAGGTCTTCAAGCAGAGGCTGGACAGCCATCTATTGCAGATGCTCTATCTCTGCATTTCCTGTTGATTGGACTAAATGGAATAATAACAGGAGTTCTGAAATTTGGACCCCCAGATGTTGTTGGATTTCAACTCTCATAATGGCCTTTGACCATTTTGGATGGGGATTATGGGAGCTGAAGTCCAGCCACATCTGGGGACCAAAGTTTGAGAATCACTGGCCTGCAAGGCCCACTCCAACTTTATGATTTTGTAATAATCACTCTGGGAAAAGAAAACCAAACTTAATACATATGTACTATTATTTTCCCCAAATTGATTTTGTGTGAATAATCTTTGGCAGCAAGTAGATTTTCTGTCCTTTGGATGTATATATCTTAAAAATATTTTCAGAGCATCAAATTGACAGATACTGTTTTGGGAGGCAATGTTATGTTGGAAACAATCACTTGAACATGCCTTCTGTGGAGACTCTGTGGAAATCAATGGGAATTGTGTTTAAATAATTCTTGGTCATATTTCTTACAAAGACTTTTTAACCATTTTTTGCTTCTTTCCATGCATGCTGTTTCCAAGGAAACTGAAAGCAGTCATTACAAAGTATAGTTCGTGTGTGTGTGTGTGTGTGTGTGTGTGTGTGTGTGTCTGTCTGTCTGTCCCTAGTTGGAACATATTTCTTTGTAATTGTGTTTATCAGGGCACTGAGTATTAATGGAGATACTTTTCCCCCCTTGCCTTCTAACAGGACTTGACAAATTTTCTTTGGATCTTGGAGCCAGTGCCAAAATGTAGGAGCTAGACAATGGATACTATACAAAATTTCCAGACTTGGTGATGGATATTGTGGAGTGGGAGGGTAAATGTTATAATTCTCTGCCACAAGATGTGGTGACAGCCAGCAACCTAGATAACTTTAAGAAGGGTTTGGATAACTTCATGGAGTAGAGGTCTGTCAACGGCTACTAGTTGGAGGGCGAAAGGCCAGCTCCAGCCTCAAAGGCAGGATGCCTCTGAGTACCAGTTGCAGGGGAGTAACAGCAGGAGAGAGGGCACGCCTTCAACTCCTGCCTGTGGGCTTTCTAGAAGCATCTGGTGCGCCACTGTGTGAAACAGGATGCTGGACTAGATGGGCCTTGGGCCTGATCCAGCAGGGCTGTTCTTATGTTCTTAAATGAGCTTATCTTTATCCTTTTATAAGCAACATACTTAGAACAGAAACAGGGCTCTCTGGGACAAATAAAGATTTTATTAAATAACTCAAACGTTGGATCTCCTAGTCTAGGTACCACCTAGGCATCATGGCTCTCTGGTGCCAGGTGTTTGTCAAGCCCTGCCTTATAATGTTCTTTTTCCTAAGGAGCTTGTAAACTTGCTTTTGTAAGTACAAAAAAGATGGATATTTATACAGTATATTGCTTTTCAACCAAAGTTCCCAAAGGGGTGTGTGTGTGTGTGTGTATGTATGTATATGTATATGTGTATGTATGTATGTATGTGTATATGTGTATGTGTGTGTGTATATATATATATATATATATATATATATATATATGAGACAAACAACATGGCTCCCTGTCCCCAAAGGGCTCACAATCTAAAAAAGAAACATAAGATACATACCAACAACAGCCACTGGAGGGATGCTGTGCTGAGGATGGAAAGGGCCAGTTGCTTTCCCCTTGCTATATAAAGAGAAAGACCACCTTAAAAAGGTGCCTCTTTGTTCAGTTAGCAGGGATTAAGTAGCACCATCTGACCTTTCTGTGGAAGGCCACACAAAGGTGTCATGTAACTTAGAAATATATAGCAGTGCTAGAATGGCATATTTAGAGATCCTTTGTGACTTTAAAGTCTATGCTATCTATATGGCAATACAGAGGCAGACCTTAAGAACGTAAGAAAAGCCCTGTGAGGACAGACTAAAAATCTGTCTAGTCCACCTCCTGTTTCCTACCGGGGCCAGCCTGATGTCTTTTGGAAGCCCACAAGCAGAAGATTAAAAAAACTCTGTAAACCATACAGAGGTCATGATGGCCACAGTGTCAGCTTGCTGATGGATCTACCTCGTTCAAAATAGATATCTAACTAGCAGCACTATGTTTTACCTGTGTTTCCAAGAAGACGAGAGCTAATCTTGTGGTAGCAAGCATGACTTGTCCCCTTAGCTAAGCAGGGTCCACCCTGGTTTCATATGAATGAGAGACTTGATGTATGAGCACTGTAAGATATTCCCCTCAGGGGATGGAGCCGCTCAGGGAATCACATCTAGGTTCCAGTTTCCCTCCCTGGCATCTCCAAGAATGGGCTGAGAGAGATTTCTGCTTGCAACCTTGGAGAAGCCTCCAGTCTGTGTAGACAACACTGAGCTAGATGGACCTATAGTCTGACTCAGTGAAACTATTCCCACGATCAGTAGAAAGTGGGCTAAGGGAGCTTAGCCTGCTTTCTACTGATCATGGGAACTACCGGGCGAACCTGATGGTTCCAAGGTGGCTAGCTCGCCTAATTCTCTCTCCGCTTAAATGAGGTTAACGGAGCGAGTGCTCCATCAACCTCATTTTTTTGCTTGTGTGCTGCTGCGGTGTTCAGCAGCATATGAGTAGACCATGTGTAGACAAGTTGACACTACTCCTTTCACTGATCATGAGAAGAGTTTCAGTATAAGGCAGCTTCCTATGTTCCTAAGTGTCTTCATGTTGCTATTTTATTATTGCTTGCCCTTTCACTTTGCTTTGTTACTATTAGCTGGTTTCAGTCTGTAATTGCTGGGTTGGAGATGATGCTGGAGCTCAGTGGAGAACATCTACTTTGCATGCAGAAAGTCCCAGGTTCAATTCCTAGCATTTTCAGGTAGGGCTGCAAAAGACCCCTGCCTGAAACCTTGGAGAGCTGCTGCCAGTCAGACAATAATGAGCTAGGTGGAAAAATGATCTGATGGTATGGGGCAGCTTTCTGTGTTGGGTTGTGATTTACAGGTGAAACTCGGAAAATTAGAATATCGTGCAAAAATCCATTAATTTCAGTAATGCAAATTAAAAGGTGAAACTGATATATGAGACAGACGCATTACATGCTAAGCGAGATAAGTCAAGCCTTAATTTGTTATAATTGTGATGATCATGGCGTACAGCTCATGAAAACCCCAAATCCACAATCTCAGAAAATTAGAATATTACATGGAATCAAGAAGACAAGGATTGAAGAATAGAACAATATCGGACCTCTGAAAAGTATAAGCATGCATATGTATTCAGTACTTGGTTTGGGCCCCTTTTGCAGCAATTACTGCCTCAATGTGGCGTGGCATGGATGCTATCAGCCTGTGGCACTGATGAAGTATTATGGAAGACCAGGATGCTTCATTAGCGGCCTTCAGCAATTCTGCATTGTTTGTTCTCATGTCTCTCATCCTTCTCTCGGCAATGCCCCATAGATTCTCTATGGGGCCAGGTCAGGCGAGTTTGCTGGCCAATCAAGCACAGTACACTGTATACTTTTCAGAGGTCCGATATTGTTCTATTCTTCAATCCTTGTCTTCTTGGTTCCATGTAATATTCTAATTTTCTGAGATTGTGGATTTGGGGTTTTCATGAGCTGTACGCCATGATCATCACAATTATAACAAATTAAGGCTTGACTTATCTCGCTTTGCATGTAATGCGTCTGTCTCATATATCAGTTTCACCTTTTAATTTGCATTACTGAAATTAATGGACTTTTGCACGATATTCTAATTTTCCGAGTTTCACCTGTATAAGCTGCTTTGGTTTGGGAAAAGAAAGCGGGATATACATATTTAAAATTGCTACATTATTTTAGTATAAGAATAAGTAATGTGAGAAATTGCTGCCATAATCTTGTAGCGAAGGGAACTTAAAATTTAGCTGTATCTTTGGCCTGTGTATGTGAAAATGTTCCCTTTTTCATTTTAGCTGACTGGAAGGGTGTCTCTTCTTGGTCCTTCATTGTTGAAGAACCCAATAATTTGTTCCTGGCCAAAAGCTACCTGAATTGTTTCCTTGGATTTTTGAGCTGGATACCTTGAAGATAATGTTGATGTCTGCATGAAGTCAGAATCTGTATAAATGCTTGTTACTGATATTCATCTTGGCATTTTTTTTATTAGAGAGATGAGAAAATGTGCACATGGGGCTTCAGATATTTTTTTCTACTGTTTTGAAAACCTGAGAAATATCAGTTTTTGTCATCATGCTGCATTGGAAATCTCTGCTGGAGATCTCCATGGGAGTGCTTTCAGCCTTTGAGTGGAAGGCTCATGATCTGGATTTTTAGTAGAAACAAGCCTGTTCTCCCCTCCCAAACAGTCTGTGTTAAAAATCTCAGTTAAGCAGTTGTTAACAGAAACAAGAGCAATAATGAGTTTTAAAATAACCTGTATGAAACCTTCTTCTCATCATTAATCAGGGGGTCACATCATTAGTGTCTGTCCCACAAACCTATTAGGAGATGCTCTGAATTTCCGTTTGAGAGAATGAACACAACAGAAGAGAATATATGCATATAGAAATGGGTTTCATTATTTTCAAGGGATTTATTCATTCTAAACATACTAGCTGAGTAGTAGTAGTAGTAGTAATAGTAAATAATAATAGTAATAGATGCCTTATTGTCACAGGTTCAGCCACATTTGAACATAGCTAAAGTTGAACTGTTCCTGAGCTAGAAGTCTTCTTCTTTTAGTTTCAGGTTATCTTGTGCCTTTATTGAAGACTTGTTAAACATCACTCACTTAATCTCTTGTGGCGACTGGTGAGTAGAGAACTGCTTCCAGCTGACCAGACAGAAATGCTGTATAGAACTTCATTCCTGCCCACCCGCTTTTAGTACCTATTGATTAGCATAGGTATCAATGGGCAACCAGTTAAAAATTTTTTGTTGGCTACAGCGCCTACATTTTGGGGCTGGCTCCTAGAGCCAAAGAAAATTTGTTAAGGCCTGTACTAGCCAAAGGCCTGAACTAGCCACTGGCTAGTACAGGCCTTGAAAATTTTTCTTTGGCTATAGGCGCTAGCCCCAAAATGTAGGAGCCAGACTGCTCTCTGCCTCATGGGGAGGGATGGGCTTGCTGCTCACTCTCAGCAGTGGCTCCACTCCACGTGAGGGTGGAGTGTCTTGCTTGCTCACTCCTCCTGATCATGTCTGTCCGACTTAGGCAGGTGATGAGCGGACATGACCAAGGGGAAAAGTCCTCCTGCCTTGCAAATGGGGCAGGTTGTTCTCTCTCCCTCCTTCTGGCTGCCTCCATCTGGCTCAGGCAGGCGATGGACCAATGTGACTGCCCCTGCTTTGCTTAATCATTCCCCCTGGTCACATCTGTCCATCCCTTGGCTCAGGGGCCACACTTCCATTTCTAGGCGCCATGGCAAGCTGGCGCCTGGGAATTGTTGAACCGTGGACTGGTAACTTTTGACATAATTACAAGGCTACCTTATTGTATCCCAACTTACCAACTTGCATTTTTAAAATTTTTGAAACATGCTGACTTTTGTTCTGTGGGTCACTTCCCCTCTATAGCAATAGTTTCTGGGCACAGGAGTGTTAGTGTATTCCCCATAAGAAGCCGCACCCTGCTGGATTAGTTTCAGGGTCAATGGAGTCACACACAGTGGTCAGCTAAACGCTTCCAGGAAGGCTACAAGCCAGGCTTAAAGGCAATAAACCTTCCCCATTGTTGTTTTCCAGCAACTGGTATTCAGTGTCATTCTGTCCTCTGCTGGACATGGAGGTTGCATAGTTATTATGAATAGTAGCCACTGATTGGCTGATTCTTAATGTTCCAGGTTGACTTCTCCACTCTTTTCAATTAAGGAGGACAGTCCACAAACACAAATTTCTTTTTGTGCAGGCAGAAAAGCTTCCTTCATTAAAATTAATGGGAGACCTCCCCCGCCCCCTTATGTATTTGGTCAGGGTTTGAACTGAGAACTCAGCAATTTCCAAATTGAGTTGCATGTCTTGAGGAAATGCTCAAGGGCTGCAGTCCTGGATAAGTACAAGGCAAAGAACAAAACAACAACTATCTGCTATTGTAACCTTGGCTGGCAAGAAGTAATGCATCAAAGTTGGATTCAGTGAATTGTAGCTGGGGATGATGGGAGTTGTAGTTCAACAACATCTGGGGGACCACAGAGTGGGAACCCACAGGAACCCATGTGTTGGCTATACACAGAATTGATGCAGAATCATTTAAATGGAAACAAATTCAACAGGTGAATATTCATGATTGTATTATTTTGCATTTTCTCAATCTGGACAAATACATTATTTAAAATCTCAATATCTGTGGATTTACATCATGGTTTTTTTGTTCCCATGGGGACCCCCTGTATGATATTGGGTAACCATTGTACCAAAGCAAAATCAAATGGTTACTTCCATGTTATCGGCTAGTGCAAGTGTTTAGTACTGGGGTGTTAATATCTGTGCAGGAAGTAAAACACAGACATACAAATCTAATGAGAATAAAGCTTTCCTCCCCCATGACATTGGCTTATAAATAAATGCAATAGATACACAAGAACTGTAAGGCATTTTCACAGAAATGGGATAGGAACCTGACAGATGGCAGTAATGAAGATGCAGATTGTATAGGAGTACACCTAAACAATTGCTAGGCAAACATTAAAAAAATTGGGGTTCTTTACTGTTTGTGATCTGTCTCTGCTGTTGTCAAGGCAACCAAAATAGCTGAGAAGCTTTGCTCTCCTTTTTCAGTTTCTGCAGTGTGACATCTTGGTGTTTAGCCAAAGAACAGTTCTGCCTAGATTTCTGTTATTATTATTTTTTTAAAAAACACACAATTTTAAAATATGTATTTAATTTGAAGTTACCTACACGTGTGGCGGTATATGCAGTAACTTAAAGACCTGTAGCCGGAATTGTTATGTAAAGGAGGTTGAAGCATACATGGGAGCTGGAAGTGATACAGGAAAGCCAGAATCTACATGTAGGCAATCTAATTTGTGTTATGATCCCCACATCCAGACCTTCCCAACTGGGAGACGAGGCAGACAGTTCAGGGGATGAGATGGGTTGGGAAGACCCTGCAACCCAGACTCCAGATGACCCCCTGTCATGGGGACCCCCCCACAGCAGGAGAACCAAGGGACCCCAAGTCAACACCCTCACTTGACCTTAGAACATAGCTCCTCCTTTATCCTGTGAATTAGAGGAGTCCCCTGAGGGACATGCCAGCCCTCAGACAGGCCCCCGACAGTGTTCTCTCTAATTTCTTCTCATCTGTGTGCGGAATGTGTGCACATGTGCATTCAGAGTGGGGCCTTCCTGATTCAACCTGAGCAGGATCTAAAATCAACTGAGCAGACATTAAAAATACTTGTGAGCACGTGCATGTACACACACCTTAGAAGGAACGCTGCCCCCCCCACCCCCAGGGCTTAGAAAATTTGGCAAGTCTCCTTTAAACAACAGAACTTTCCCTAGGGAAGGGGCAGGGCCAATTCACTCTGCCTGGGCTAGCTGCTGTAAAAAAAACCTCACCGTTTGTTTTAAGAAACTGCTGGAGCAACATTCCTTCAGTAATGGAAAATCCAGCTCTCTCAGTTCCCCTTTTGGAGCTAACCAAGGCTCTGACCCTCAGAGCTCTCTGAGGTCTGTGTCCCTCCAGGATCCTTTTCTTGGCAGAGACTCCAATTTGACTTAGGATGGTATAATATGTTTAAAGCGAATTAATTATATTAACAAAAGAGAAATTTAATTTTGTGAGATTTAAAATAAGTACATAATGCTTTGTCAGTTGTCCCAGTGTTTCTGTGCTCCAGACACTGGAACGTGGGAGTAAGTTTGCATCTTGGTGGCCGTTTGGGTAGGACACTACTTGCACACTTGCCTTTATATCTTACTTTTTAAGTGATAGCAGAAAATTCAGGGAAGGGGCCTAGAACATCCCTGGGGTGAGCAGGTTCCCACAGCTGCATGTGGCTGCGGCCCTTGCAGTAACTCCATGCCTGATTTAGCATCTGCTGGGATGTGTGTTACTAGTGTAAGGAAATTGCATTTGCATGTGACAGGGTTGCTGCATGTGGTGTAGCCCTTCAAACATTATGTTCACCACAGAGAGCTTTATAACTGAGCGGGGGGAGGGATCCCTGTGTCCAAATTTGCCACTGCACCCCAGGGCATTACAGTAACTATCTTTGTTCTAGGCCTAGCTGGGGTCTTCATCAAAGCAGGAGGAAGACGGGCCTCAGACACTCTGGGGGAAGGAGGTCGAGACCATGGCTAGCTCTGAGCAGGAACCCACGTGAGCTGGGACTAGTAATTTAAGAAGAATATTGCTCTAGTGGCTGCTTGGAGCAGACTGCTAGCTTTTATGGTTGCTGCCTGGGCAGAGTGAATCGGCCTTATTCTTCTCTAGGGAAAGTCCTGTTAAAAGAGCTTTGCCCGATTTTTTAGGTGTTGGCTTTGGCAGTGTTGTGGCACCTGTACTAGGGATGGCAGGTCCTGGGGGGACTCCTCATCATCAGAGGATAAAGGCAGGGTTGTGTCCTCTGGTGCTTGTTCAGGTTCCACTTCCTGGTGTGGGGTGACCTGGTGGCACTGGGGTTGCCCAGGAGTTGGTTCGTAGGATCTTCCCATTCTGTCTCATCCTCTGAAGTGTCTGCTTCATCCCCCATTTGGGGGTCCCAGTTCTGGGACCATAATAGTAACTTAGAAGGCTTGACATGGTACCACAGGGAGTAGGTGAGGGCAAGGAAGGATTGTTCAGCTGCACTTGTATTGCTTTAACAGGCAGTGCTGGGGATGGGTCTTTTCTTCTGATTAAGCACATCAGAATGGCCCTGTTTGATCAGACCTGCGACCTAGCTAGTCCAGTGCCCTGTTGCATGCAATTCTCATGCAGTGGCCAAGCAACCAGATGCTTCTGAATAGGTTGCGTAGTCAGTAGCCCTCTGTCACTGCTGTGTTCTAGCACTTGATGCCCAGAGGTTCACTGGTGATGAACCTGGAGATAGCATATAGCCAGCAGTAGCCTTCGATAAATGTCTCCTAGATGACTTCATATAGCATGACCAGCCATGCTGTATCAGGCTAGACTTATCTAGTATAGCATCCTGTTTTCTGCAGTGACCAGTCAGATAGCTATGGGAAGTCCACAAGCTGGAGATAAAGGCTTATCTCCACTCCCACCATTGCTTCCCTGCAACTGGTTTTTGGTGACATATAGCCATTATGACTAGTAGCCGTTGATGGTCTTGTCCTCTATGAATTTATCTAATCCCCCCTTTGGAAGCCATCTACAATTCTGGCCACTTCCATGTCATATGGCAGTGAATTTCATTCATTAATAATGTATAGAAACTCTTTTTCCACCGTAATCGGAGCCCATCCTTTAGATAGGGTATTTCCTTCATGCTATCAGAATCGACAGGAAGTTATCACAGCAGAGTTTTCCTGGAGGCTAGGTTGATCGCTAATCCCCGTTCCATTCCTGTCGCCTTCAGGATCGGCAGCAGAGAGAGAGTTCTCCAAACTTTGCTTCTTTAGTTTCTTTGTTCTCTTTGTTTCTTTCTTTGGTCGATACCTGCTGGGTCGTTTTCAGTCTGTCGCTTTCAGTCTAAGCTCCCCCAGCCATTCTATCTTTCTTCAGCTGCTAAACTTCTTTCCCTCTCAACTTTGAATCTTCTGCTCCTCCCCAATCTTATCTTCCTAAACTCAGCAATGGAGCGCGCTCATGCTGTCGCCGCCATCATGACTTCAATGTCGGAAGGGGAGACAAGAACCTCAAGCGCCACCCTTACAATGGGGGCGGTTTGGAGTGCGGGGCAACAGCATAGCTCAAAGTGCCACCCTTTCTATGGGGGCCGCCGCCGCCGTCATGACTTCAATGTTGGAAGGGGAGACAACGACCGCAAGCGCCACCCTTACAACGGGGGCGTTTTCCAGCGTGGGGCAGCAGAGCATAGCTCAAAGTGCCACCCTTTCTACGGAGGCCGAGGCCGTGCAGAGGAAAAAGACCAAAAAAGCCCTAAAGGCAAAGAAACGAGAGCATGGGGCGGCGGAGGAGCTGAAGGCTGCTGGAAGCCGCCGGAAAGCTACAAAGCCCCCGATCACGAGGTGAGCGAACGCCTGCCTTTGCGGGCGGTCTGCAAGCAGCGGCAGCCGCAGCAGATTACTTCCCCAAGGCTACTGGACCACCAGGGAGCGGACCAGCTGGGGAAGGTGGCAGAAGCAGCGACAGGCGCCACGATACTGCCCGGGATCGCGCCTGTGGGAAACCAGGGCAAGGGAGCCCTGGAAGGAACCACAACGGCTGCCGCCATAGAAGCCTCACCTGCAGATGCCCAGGGGCCCAGCCCACCATTACTCGTGAGTAATCCCCCGTTCGGGCAGGGCGGTGCGGAACAACCCATATCAGAGGAGGTGGCCGCATGGCCGAGGGGTTCGATAGCCAGGGAGTTTTAAAACACCTTTCCCTGCCCTGGCTTTGGAAGCGGGGATGTCTCCACCCCCAGTTGGAGTGGGGCATAGGTATGATCCCTCGAGGCCGTTTTGAAAATCAGAAAGAGGAGGCGATACCGTTCTCCCTCAACTCCCTCCTCAGAGACTGAGGGCGCCTCTCCAAAGAAACCATCTAGAAAGCTCCCACCTACAATCCTAATCCCGCAGGGGCCAGGGGACAAACCATCCCCAACTCCGCAGGGACCAAGGGGCCACCCTGAGGTATCCCCCACCTCCCGGGAGGCCAGACACCCCAGACCGCTCCTCTTCTGGGACTGAAGAAGGAGAGATATCCGAGGAGGGAGAGCCTACTCTCTCAGGCAGGCAGCAAGTTCAACCTGCTCTGGTAGAGAACCCCTCTTTTCATTATAGAAGAGTGCACAGAGGCACAACACAGCAGACTTAGTTGGGCATGCGTGTATGCTGAGAGTAAAGTAACTTGGAGCCAGTTCATAGTTTCAAATCAATATATAAGGCATTTATTAGAGAACTTCATTCTAGATAGGAAAGTGAGGAGTTGGGATTTCCCGTCTGTCTGTCTGGCTGGATGCAGGTGGATCCTGCAACTCTGCACACATGGTGCAGGGAAAAGAGCTTACTTCCATGTTGCAAGGTAGAGGAACAGGAAGGGAAGAGAGAGAGGAAGGAGGAAGTGTCCCTGAAATCAGCAACCTACATTCCAAAGGGATTGTGTCAGAGCAGTAGAGAAGGGATCACCAATGTCTTGACCCTCTAGCCCTCTGACTCACTAGTCTGTCCTATGTTACGGAGACAAGAGACAGTGCAAAGCCCTTCACTTCCAACACCCCCTCTCAATGTCTAGATTCATTTTCTCTCTCAGCTTTTTGAAGCAGGGTCTTGGTAGTGGCTTAGTGAGTAGATCTGCAAGCATTTCATCTGTTGGGCAGTAGATCAGCCTGATTAGTCCATCCTTTTGCAGTTTTCTCACTAAATGATACTTCACTTCAATATGCTTGATACGCCTCCTTTTACGTCTGCTTGTCTGGAGAGTTGAATGCAGCTTTGGTTGGCTTCATACACTGGTATGGGCTGTGGTACACCCATAACTAGATCTCTCAGTAGTTGACACAGCCATTGTATCTCGTGACAGCCCTGTGCAGCTGATACATTTTCTGCTTCACTGGTTGATGAGGCTGTTATGTCTTGCTTGGTGCTTGACCAGCTTATGGCTCCATCTCCATAGAAAATTATGTGACCGCTGGTGGATTTCCTTTCTGTTAGGTCTCCACCCCTGTCTGCATCTACATACCCTTCTAGTTTTTGGGTGAACTGTTAGCTGGTAGCTTGAGCTCAAAGTGTGCAATACCCTTTAGGTGCCTAGCAAGTCTCTTAATTGCATTCCAGTCCTTGACTGTTGGTGATGCAGTTTTTTCTGAAAAGTAAGCCAACGGCTGTACTAAAATTGCATTCCAGTCCTTGACTGTTGGTGACGCAGTTTTTTCTGAAAAGTAAGCCAACTGCTGTACTAAGATCTGGCCTAGTGAGCATACTAATGTATAAAAGCTTACCCAATGCTTCACGATATCTGTGGTGGTCAGATAGTGGCTCAGTTTGAGCTTCTTGTCTTATGTAGTTCACTTCCATTGGAGTTGGTGGGATTCGCGTCTTCCAGTCTGAGCAGGTTTATTAAGTCTTTACGTTTTCTGTTCTTGGGTGATGAGGAAACTTCCATCTTTCTCTCTTTGTACTTGAATGCCCATGTACTGTGCAATGTTGCCAGGTTGCTTGACTTCCACATCTCTGTTCAGATGATGCTTTATTCCCTTGATATCATCTGGATTCTCATAGGCAAGAATCAAATCATCAACATACGCCAAAAATGTAATACCATTGCCATTTATGAATGTCATGTACAGGCAGGGATCTGCCTCACTTCTTTTGAAGTTTGCTTGAAGCAGCATATCATTTAGTTTTATGTTCCATGCTCTGGCAGCCTGTCATAAACCGTAAATACTCCTTTGCAGTTTGCATACATAGTCCTCTTTGCCTTTCTCCAAGAAACCTGGTGGTTGTGGCATGTAAATGTCCTCTTCTTGTTTGCCAGGCAAGAAGGCAGTTTTACGGCTAGGTGTTACGGCTAGGTGTTCAACAACATGCATTCCTTTGCTAGCAGCAATACTTAACAGAGTCCTTACTGTGGTATGTTTAACCACTGGTGCAAAGGTTTCATCTTAAGCTTCTCCATTTTCCTGCAAATATCTTTTTGCTACTGATCTGACTTTGTAGCGCTGAATCTTGCCATCAGCATCATGTTTGAGTTTGAGGACCCATTTACAACCTATAACTTTTCTCCCTTGAGGTAACTTAGTAAGAGTCCAGGTTTTTGTTTTTTCTCTGTAGAGCCTCAGTTACAGCTTGTATCCACTTCAGAGCTTTTCGTTGTGGTAGCCGGAATACTTTCTCCCATGATGAGGGTTCTGGCTGTTCCGCTGTTCTTGTGAAGTAAGACAATCTTGGGGCTGGAACACCTCTGTTTGAGCGCGTTGGTCTCATCACCTCACCCTCTGTGGTCTCTCCCATTACCTCAGGTGCGTGGTTGGATCTGGATCTGCTCTCTCCTCCTCCTCAATTCTGCTGCGATCAGAAAGCATAATCCAGTCATCAGAGTGTTTGTTCTAGTTGCTGGCTTCGCTGAAGAAGGAGCTCTTTCATTCTCATCAGAATACACCAATCTGCTTATGGCTATCTGGTTGGTGTCAGGAGCCAGAATTCTGTAGCCTCTGGATTGCGCTGAGAGCCTACAAAAATCCCTTTTGTGGCCCTAGCCCCTAACTTAGTTCCTTTGGGGTATATGAGTGAGCCATGCTTCCAAAGACACACAAATGTATCATGGATGCCTTATGACATAGATGGCTTATGACCATGCCAAAATTCATATGGTGTTGTGCCTATAGGCTTTGTGTGCATTCTGTTTTGTATGTATGTAGCAGTCATGATGCCTTCCCCCCAGAGTTTCCTGTGGGAGGTGCGCGTCAGCAAGCATGCATTTTATCAGGTCCAGGAGGCTTCTGCTTTTTCTTCTGAGACTCCATTTTGGGACAGATTGTAAGCTACCGTGGTTTGATGCACGATTCCATGTTCTCTCAGGAACCGTGGGGTGGCACTGGACATATACTCTTCTCCATTGTCTGTGTGCAGGATCTTTGGCTTCCATCCAGATTTGTTGCTTACCATGGTCACGTAGTCCTGGAGGTACTCGTGCATCTGTGATGTCTCCTTTTCCTGCATGTTCTGGATTGACTCATAGCTCCTGTGTCCCAGACGTCTATGCCACAGTTGTAAGCAGTTTTCATGCAGGCACGACTTAGCAAGGTTAACTTCATTGGACTGGTATGCCTCAGTTTTGAACCAGGCTGGTCTTTCTTTGGCTGTCTTTGATACAGGTTGCTTTCGGCACGCTGTACAGGCCTTTGCATTCAGAGCCTACAAGGCAAACTTATCCATTCTGGGTAACAACACATTGTCCATTTCTAATATACAGCTCAAAGCCTTGTTTTCTCTAGCTTGGATGTTGAAAGCAAGGAGCCTGAGAAGTCAGGGATATACAAGACATCTCTCACAAAAAACTCATTAATTGATCCATCCTATGAATTGCAATACAAAATTCCTTCGCCTTTCTTCCTTGCTTTAATTGTAGTATTATTGCCCAAATGAACAATCTCTTTGGGAATATCAAGCAATTCAGTATAGAAATCCAAATTTTTTGAGAGATGAACTGAGGACCCACTGTCTAATATGAATCTTCCATTTCCTTGAAACAGTGAGGCACTAAAATTCTTATTGGAATTTGCATGCTTAAAGTTCTTAGTTAAATTCCTCTCAGTAAAATCGACTCTGCTTATCTGATTCTTGGGACAGTTTGCCACTTTGTCACCAAATTGGCTACACAGAAAACATCTAAAGGGCATTAGTCCCAGTTGCCCTCATTCGAGGAGCAGTCTCCCTGGTCATGTGACCTCTCTATCTGGATTGAGTATCCTTGGCATAAAACTCTACAAGATCTCAGCCTCCCATGGGGAGCAGGCGGCCTTTGAATGAACTGTCCTTCAGCAAGTTGTCTAGCACACTTCCGCGACCCACCCAGGCATTGCTTACTGTTCATCCGGCTTGGGTGTGTCCCTATCTAAAGGATGGGCTCCGATTACGGTGAAAAAGGACCCTTCACAGGTAAGATCCAATGTTCCTTGCTTTCATTGAGTTTTGTTAGATGACCCCCGTTTTTAGTTGTGTGTTTTCTAAACTAAAAAGCCTGAAATGTATTAGCTTTTCCTCCTGGGAAGGGTGCTCTAGACCCCTGATCATACTGGTTGCCTTACTGTGACATCTGTACAGAGCAGTGCTCAAATTATGGGGGGGAAAGCAACATGGGAGTCCTTAACGAAATTCACAGGCCCCACCTCCTGACATGTAGCCAAATCGTGGCACACCCTATGGTGTTCTCAAAATAGTAGCTAAGAGGGCTAGCACAGAAGGGAAGTGTGGTGGGCAGTGTTCCCAGATGTTGACCACAACTCCCATCATCACCAGCTGCAGTAGTCTTTGGGGATTATGGGAGTTGAAGTCAACAACATCTGGAAATCTCCCTTACAGGGAACACTGGTGGTGGGCCCCCTGCAATGTTCCCTGTAAGAGGGAATCCCAGATGTTGTTGACTACAGCTCCCAGAATCCCTAGCTGCAGTAGGCTTTGGCTGAGGATGCTGGGAGTTCTAGTCAACAACATTTGGGATTTACACTGGTCCCTTTACATTAGACTTTGGTGCTGCTGATGTGGGGAGAGAAGACTGGGATTGTACTAGGGTTACGTTTGTTTGTTTGTTTGTTTGTTTAACACATTTTTATACCACCCAAAACACAAGTTCTCTGGGTGGTTTACAGGACAGCATATGTATGCACAGCATAAGTGTGATCCTACTTTGCCTGAGAGATTAATGGTCTTCCCTGCCCTTGAACGCTCATGGTGGATAAATAACATTTATAAATGATTGCCTTGGTTGGAAGTTTTGTTCTTTAAGAGTCGTTTATTGTTGATTTTTTCCTTTCCCAATATAGACTAATTTTAATACCCTGAAGAAGTATAATTACTATACTTAAAGAGCAATCAGAACTAACGTCCAGGGTCCTAGCCATGGTTGGGAGGGCTACATTAGTGCCTCTCTTTTAAACATTCCTTCAAACCACATTGGGCCATAAGTAGGGAGCCAGCTTGTGTCAATTCTAGCAGTCGGGGCGTCAAGGCATGAAGCCTAAGCCAGGCTGTTTTTCTCGTAATTGCTTCCCCTCTCTCTCAGCAAGTAGTTTTGATTGAAAGTTGGAAGGTTAATTGCCACTTGGTAGACTTAGAAATGTATTGTGTAAATATACTGCCCTGTGAGTTACTGTACCAAAGCTGATAATGACTAAACGCATGGCAAGCAGGCACAGCTTGCAGTAATTTCTGTGCAGCATTCCCTTGTGATACTTGGGTTGCCAAAGTTTGTTCATAATTTTCTCTTTTTCACATTCATTGAATAATAATCAGACAGCCCAACCTCGCCCCCAAGAAGTTTAGAGAATTTTTTAAAACTCTGTGCTTTCAAAGTGGGTAACGTAGCCATGACTTTTATAAATTTTTGAAAGGGAAGTTGGGTCATTCTTAGGCGTGAAGGGAAAGATCAAACATCTGGATTTTCAGTCAATCTGTGCTCTGAGCTGTAAGGGACTTATTTGTTGAGGGTGTTATTTTATAAGTCACTTTCACAAGGAAAAATTTGAATTTCACACATCAGCACAATAACACATTGCTATGCCCAGACTATGGGAAGCACCTATATCAGGCAGCAGCAATATAAGAAGCTGCTGAAGGCATCATCTCATACTTCGCGGGAGGAGGCAATCGTAAACCCCTCCTGTTTTCTTCCAAAGACAACCACAGGGCTCTGTGGGTGCTAGGAGTTGAAATAGACTTGACAGCACACTTTACCTTTAACATCTGCAAGAGTTCTGGTTGCAGCAGCATAGACCAGGTGCAGTGGTCCTTCTAACAGGGACTCCCAGATGTTGTTGACTACAACTCCAAGAATCCACAAGCAAAAGCCATTGCAACTGGCAATTCTGGGAGTTGTAGTCAACAACATCTGGGAATTTCTGTTAGAGGGAAAACTGAAAAACACTGGGGAAGTCACTATGGTCTGTCATAATCACATCTCCTTGTTCAGGTACTGCCCAGCAATGTTCCGATTTTCAGTATCTTATCTGGTGCAGGGTCTTAGAGGTATGATAAGGATTCTCTTAGTGTACCACCCACCCCACAGCCTAAAAAACTCCCTGCCTGAGCTGGCAGAGGTGTTCTCGGAATCCCCCAGGTTATTTTTTGTCTTGCGGGACTTCAGCATCTACACCAGGGCTGCAGAACTTTGGCCCTCCAGCTGTTGCTGGACTTCCACTTCCATCATCCCCAACCACAGTGGCCAATAGGGGTGATGGGAGTTGTAGCCCAACATCTGCAGCCCCCCCCCCCGATTTACAGTGAGGATCCCTCATCTGGGATTGTTCAGGAATTCATGACTTCCATGGGAACCTGGATCCTGTCTCGGTGTCTGTCACTAATTATTTAGGAGGTCATACCCTTGTTTTCGTATTTTGTACTGAACAGGAGGTAGGCAACTTATCATGAGAGAACCTGAGATAGTTCCCTTGTCATGGACAGACCAGTCTCTCAGAACTGCACGGGTGAGGGAAGCATTAGGATGGTCTATCCTTGGAGGCAGATGGATCCTGAAAGTTTTGTGCAAGGTTCCTGCTTGCTTGCTTACTCTTACACTTACTTAGTGTGCTGTCAATTTGGTTTCAACTCCTGGTGACCACAGAGCCCTGTGGTTGTCTTTGGTAGAATACAGGAGGGGTTTACCATTGCCTCCTCCCGTGCAGTATGAGATGATGCCTTTTAGCATCTTCCTATATTACTGCTGCCTGATATAGTACCACCGGGGATTTGAACTGGCAACCTTCTGCTTGTTAGTCAAGCATTTCCCCACTGCTCCATTACTTACTTACTTACTTACTTGTTTATGTATTTATTTATTTATTTATTTAACATTTATATCCTGCTCTTCCTCCAAGGGTCCCAGAGCGGTGTACATGGTTATTTTTTATCCTCACAACAATCCTGTGAGGCAGGCTAGGCTGAGAGTTAAATGACTGGCTCAGAGTCACCCATTGAGTTCCATGGCCGAAATTGGACTTAAAACCCTGGTCCTAGTCCAGCTCTCTAACCGCTACACTTCACTGGCCTATGACTCGTGGCTGTTTCAATGCCTTTGTTGACTTCTGTAACTGGGAGATGACACAGACAGTTTGTTTGTTTATCATCTGTATATACCACCTGATATGTATATCTCTAGGTGGTGTATATAATCAAAACTACAATCTATAAAACTAATTAAAAATAAAATAAAGACAGGGAGGGGAGCTGGTCTTGTGGTAGTAAGCATGACTTGTCCCCTTTGCCAAGCAGGATCCACCCTGGTTGCATATGAATGGGAGACTACATGTGTGAGCATGTAGGTTATTCATAGGAAGCTGCATTATACTGAGTCAGACCTTTGGTCCATCTAGCTCAGTATTATCTACACAGACTGGTAGAAACTGCGGACCCAGAAGGGTGGACCCTGCTTAGCAAATGGAACAATTCCTGTTTGCTACCACAAGACCAGCCCTTCTCCCCTTAGGGGATGGAGAAGAGTACCTGCATGCTTGCATGCAGAAGGTCCCAGGTTCCTTCCCTGGCATCTACAAGATAGGGCTGAGAGAGATTCCTTCCTACAACCTTGGAGAAGCCGCTGCCGATCTGTGTAGGCAATACTGAGCTAGATGGCCTGACTCAGTATATATGGCAGCTTCCTATGTAATAGTTTCACAGAATTATTTTTTTTAAAAAAACAACCATCACAAACAATTTAAATAATAAAACGTTAAAACATTTTCACAGAGTACAAGAAGTTGTGCAGCCCTGTCCCAGAACCCCCTCCTGATTAGTTGACCCTGAATAGCTTTCTGTGGTTACTGAGGAACTGGAGGCAATGAAACAGTTGGACTTAAAACCAGCTTAACTTGGCCTAGAGTGTGGCAGTGGCAAAGAAATTTATTTTATTTTATTTTAATATTTATTTATTTATTTATTTAACATATTTTATGGACATGGTTTTCCATCATAATTGCACTTGCACAATGCCATCCAATGGACCTATTCCAGGCAATGAATCCCCTGCTAACTGAGCAAAGAGACACCTTTTTAAATGATTACCTTGTATTTAGCAGGAGGAGAGCAACTGGCCCTATCCATCTCTAGCACAGCATCCCGCCGGTGGCTGTTGCTGGTGTCTTATTTTTCTTTTTAGATTGTGAGCCCTTTGGGGACAGGGGGCCACATTATTTATGTATTATCTATTTTTCTATGTAAACCGCTTTGAGAACTTTTGTTGAAGAGCGGTATATAAATATTTGTTGTAGTCATAATGAGCGTTGTGTAACGTAGCCTCCAAGAGGAGTTAGATAAATCCTTGACTGCCTTCTGTGACCACTTTGCAAAGTACTTGTTCAATAAACTTGCTTGAATAGGTGGCCCTCGTTATTCGTGGGGGTTCCATTCTTACCTATAGGTGCAAATATGGAAACTGCTAATAACGGAACCTTACCATTATGGGAATCTAGGGGTTAGGTTCATAACACCCACAAAAAGCCACAAAATTTACCTTTATTGTAAAATGGCAGCTGGAAATGATATTGGAAGTCATTTTTGTGTCATTTCTGGCCTCTCAAAACTGCGGATAGGCGAATTTTGCCTATTTTTCTACCCGCGGATAACGAAACTGGATCTCTAAGACTTAACCGCGGATACCTGAAACCATGCTCTGCAAGTCTGTGGATAAGGAGGCCACCTGTATCAATCCCTGCATGTGCAGAATCTGTTCCAAATGTTTCTATAGTTTCCTCTTGTCACCTTCATTTGGATACTGTTCAGTTTGTGCAAATTAAGGATGTGATCTCAAGGACCAACCCAATGCACATGGATGTTCCTGAACGGTCTGGTCAACATCGGAGGCCCTGCGTTGAGTCCTACTATCTGAGGAGCAGCAGCAGACAGGCACACACACCGAGACAAGGCCTTTTCAGTAATGGAATGCCCTTCCAAAAGATCCCCATCTGTCTCCATCATTGCTTGCCTCACAGCAGGCAGAAAAAGCATGTGTATTCTTAAAGGTGCTTGGATTAGGGAATGGGCTGTAGTTAAGTGTCAGAGCGCACGCCTTGCATGCTGAAGGTCCATCCTCTCCTGGCAACTCCAGGTAGTTTTATGAAAGCCCCCACCCAAACCCCTGGAGAGCTGCTGCCAGCATAGATAGTGCGGAGCTACCTGAACCACTACCACTACCAATATTTATATCGTGCTTTTCAACAGCCACCTTATGGAGCATCATGGAAATGATTGTCAAGCCCGAGGTTGCTGGTTCGAATCCCTGCTGGTATGTTTCCCAGATTATGGGAAACACCTATATCGGGCAGCAGCGATATAGGAAGATGCTGAAAGGCATCGTCTCATATTGCGTGGGAGATGGCAATGGTAACCCCGCTCTTGAGTTCTACCAAAGGCAACCACAGGGCTCTGTGGTTGCCAGGAGTCGACACAGACTCGACAGCACTCTTTACCTTTTCAACAAAAGTTTGCAAAGCGGTGTATATAGAAAAATAAATAATAAATAAGACTAGTGGACCTGGGCGCAGAGCATCTGTGCCTTTAGTTGGGCCCAGCCGCCCCCCTACATGCCGCCACCTCACCCCAGGGGGCCAGGGCCGGGATGTCCCGCCTCTACCTCCTTCCGCCTCGCCGTCCTCTTAGGGCTGCGGGGCTTCACCTGCTGCCTGTCCTCCTCCCCCCGCCCGTTGTCCTCTCACCCTCCTCCTCAGCCGCTGCCTCCCTCTGCCTTGCCGTCCTCCTCCTTGGGGCGGCGGAGCTTTGCCCTCCGCCCGTCCCCCTCTCGCTGCCTGCCGTCCTCTTGCCCTCCTCCTCTGGACGGCGGGGCTTCTCCCACTGCCCCAACTGGCTCCTGGCACGTGCTTCTCCCTCCCACCCTTGCAAGTGTCCCCCCCTATGGGCCTGCCATTGGTCGTGGCTACAGCGGGGGCGGAGCTTGAAACATCCCCATGCATCCCCTCTACAGGAATTAATTATATAGAAGATGATTCCCTGTCCCAAAAGGCTCACAATCTAAAAAGAAACATAAGGTAGTCACCAACAAGAGCCACAAGGGATGCTGCGCTGAGGTTGGAGGCGGCCAGTTGCTCTCACCCTGCTAACTATAAGATAATCACTACTTTGAAAGGTACTAACTGTGCCTCTTTGTTCAGTTAGCAGGGGTCATTGAACCAATGGGTTGACTCAGTATAAAGCTGATTCATATGTTCCAAATGATGGCAGCTCCCTTTTTGTTGATCTGTTTCCTACTGATATTTGCTACTGTGGATTTTGGGCAGTGTTGTCTCTTCTGATTTTATGTTGGTTATAAATTGTTTATCACTTGGTTTATTTCTGCAAGTTGCCCTTGGACTTTTAGATGGAAAGGCAGTGTTTAAATGTTTTTAAATAAATTTTAAACAGCCATGGATTTGAGGGAATTCCCTGGTGTCACACACAATTATGCTCAGTGATGCATGTTTATGGAATCAAAGGACGCATGAGTGGCACTGTAGCCTAAAGTTTGTTAGGTTGTTCAGGAGAAACAGAATGTTAGAAATGAAACAGAACTTTGATTTCAGGAAATACAACTGTGGTGCATACATGAATGGAAGGGGAGAAGACTGTTTTAATAGTTGGTTTGGTTGAAGTAATGTAGCTAATTACCACTTCCAGACCTTTGATGTGTTCTCTTGCAAGCCTGCCTTTATGTCTGCTGGCGGGTTATCAAGTACACTAGAGTTTTTAGGCATCAGGACGATCTGCTGAGAAGTGCCGCTATAATTATACCAACAGGTCCTCTGAACATCATCTTATGTTGCTGCTAATGCTGTCAATGAATGTCTGTCTCCTTTTCTGATATTAGAAATGGAGAAGTTACTAACCCTTTAAAAGTCATTCGTAGTTGAGCACCCTGCAGGTATTTATGTAAAATTTCCACCTCTGTTTTTCCATCTCTTTTTCCATCTCTGTTTTTCCATCTCTGCTTTCTGCAGTTTTGGACTATGGGATAAATAGCATAGGTGCATACAGAAAATTATGTCTATTGTATTTGCTTTGCTTATTTAGGAGATCTGTTTTTCAGTTGAGGTCCCCAAAGTGGCTCACAATATTAATAAAATTCAGTGGATACGTTGAACACAAAATCAGTTTCTTTGGAGCAAGAGCAGGCGTCCTCTCTCTCTCTCTCTTTCTCTCTGAATCTCTCCCTATCTCTCTGATTCTTGCCTGTAGGGCAGTTGGCTTTTTGGTTTTGTTGTGGAAGAGAAAGCAGTCCACCTGGAGCAGAGACAGGTGTCTCTCCCCCCCCACCACCCCGAATATCCTCAGTGGGATTCCCTACTTGTGTAAACATGGACTATTGTTTTCTGAATAAAAACCCAGAATCAACAAGATTTGGTATTCCTGTAAATGTTAGTAAGCCTTGGGTGAGTAGCAGTACAGTCACGCATTTTGCATTCAAGGAAATGGTTAGCTAGAGCTTCATTGAAAGTTTGAGCGCATATTGCTGTATTTTCAGGTAAGCAAGCATGCCTAATTTTCCAGAGCAACAAAATACTTGATTACAGTTTTAATGATAGCTTAAGTGGTGTTTTCAGATGTGCAGGAATCAAGGCCTTGTAGCAGATGAGCTGAATTATCCTTGTGACTGTTCACGATCACATTAAGGTGCTTTAAATGTCAGATTTGGAAATGCTGCCATATTGCTAGTTAATTAACAGTAATTACTGAAGGCTGTACTTATGCTTTTGATGTTTCTTATTGACTGGCTCAGTGGTTGGAGTTTTTAACCCCTTTCCCACAATTGCTGCAGATATGTAGGTTGGAACTAGATCATTTGGAGGCAGAGATGTGCAAAGCACAGTGGATGGGGGAGTATTTGCTTGGGTGGGTGTTCTTGAGTCACCTCGCTCACCTCCCTCCCCCCCGCCCCGCTTGTTACTTTCCCCCCTGCAGTCATTCCCCTGAATTGTTTTTCTCACTTAACTGGGAAAAATGGACCTTGGAGCCTGCTTGGGGAAATGCGGCTAAGGGGAGGGATTATAGAAGAAAAATGGCTGATGTCAGAAGCGATATCACTCTCTCTCCTACATAAGATGCCTCCACCTTCTTCTGGACAATTCTCACGTCCAACTCCACCCTGCAGTTTCCAAAGTCCCCCCACCCTCAGGAGAGGCTTTTTAGGCAGCCCCAGAGATGGATGGGAAAAGGGGAGGAGAGCTGGTCTTGTGGTAGCGAGCATGAATTGTCCCCTTTGTTAATCAGGGTCTGCCCTGGTTTGCATTTGAATGGGAGCCTACATGTGTGAGAGGCTGCTCTGGGAAGAGCACCTGGATGCTTGCATGCAAAAGGTTCCAGGTTCGCTCCCTGGCATCTCCAAGATAGGGCTGAGAGAGACTCCTGCCTGCAACCTTGGAGAAGCCGCTGCCAATCTGGGTAGACAATACTGAGCTCGATGGACCAATGGTCTGACTTGGTATAAGGCAGCTTCCTATGTTCTTAAGGGACAGGGGAAGTTTTCTTGTAGGAACTTCCTTCTGCACAAAATACTTAAAATCCAACCCCATTGTTTCATTATAGGTTTGCACTTGTTTATAAAGGTTTAAAGCCACATTGGGCATGTGGATGTGGAGTTAGCACTGTGGCTCTCTGGATTATGACCCAATGTTTCCTTTTGTTGGATAAGCGTTCTGTTTCAAGGCAGAAGGGGGCCTGTAGCTCAGTGGTATTGCATCTTCCTTGAATACAGAAGGCCCCAGGTTCAATCCTTGGCATCTCCCTCTTGCCTAAAACCCTGGAAAGCTTCTGCCAGTCAGTGTCACTGTTCCCTCTAAGGCATGTGCATGCGTGCACGCTCACAAGTTTTTGGATGTCCGCTCAGTTCAATTTAGATCCTGCTCAGGTTGAATCAGGAAGGCACCATTCTAAATGCAGGTGCACACACACTGCCTTGATACTGCCACCCAGAACAAAACTCATTCCGCAGAGAGATGAAAAAAATTATAGGGACCACTGGTCAGTGTATTGAGCTAGATAGATCAATGGTTTAGGAACATAGGAAGCTGCCATATGCTAAGTTAGACCATTGGTCCATCTCGCTCCATATTGACTACACAGACAGGCAGCGCCAGGGGCGTGACTACTACTAGGCAGGGGGAGGCGGCTGCCTGGGGGCCCCCACGCCTCGAGGCCCCCCCCGAGGCAAGTCACATGACTACATATTGTGAAGTGTGTGTGTTTGTATCAGCGAGGGTCCCATTTTAAAATTTTGTCTCCGGGCCCACTCCAGCCTTGTTACGCCCCTGGGCAGTGCCTTCTCCAAGGTTTCAGGCAGGAGTCTCCCTCAGCCCTGTCTAGAGATGCTAGGGAGGGAACCTGGAACCTTCTCCATGCAAGCATGCAGATGCTCTTCCCAGAGCGGCCCCAGCCCCTAAGGAGAATATTTTACAGTGTTCACATATAGTCTCCCATTCAAATGGGAGTCTCCCATCCAAATGCAAACCAGGGTGGGCCCGCCACTTGCCTCCTGGGTGCGCCTCAGCCAATCAGGTGCCCCCGCCGCCCAGCCAATGAGCTGGGCACCGGGACGCACATTCTAAGGCACACCCAGGAGAATTAATAATATAGATTATAAACATTAAAGGGAAATTACAATGGGTGGGCCGTAGGCAGTGGCATAGGTCGGGGAGAGGGGGCCTGTGTTCTCACTGCTCCCTGGCTGCCTCTCGGAGTGAGGGAGATAATGAAGAAAATAGGGAGGAGTGAAGCTGAGGGGCCCTCAGGATCTGGGGCCCCTGGGTTCTTTGAACCCATCTGCTCAGTTATAGCTGTGCCCCTGGCTGTAGGCTGACAGACTGATAATTGGGATGAAAAGATGACTATTCTTCTTACCTTGATGTTTTTGCATTACCTGGATGAGTAATGAATGAGTAATTTCAATTGAAGTCTTATTAATTTATGTGCATAAAGGATTTTTGAAAAAAATAATAATCACCCTCTCTTTTAGAAATATGTACTAGGCTAATGTTTACAGAAAGCTTGTTGAAATTCATGGCTGTAGTTGCAGTCTATTGAAAAGAAGAAGATTAAAATCACAATATGCCTGGGAATTCAAAGCAGTAAATTCAGCTAAGAGTAAGAGAAGTGATCAGATAAATAGAGAAATAGAGGTTAAATGTGAAGATTAATATTACCGCGAAATGTTAGCCAAGACGCAGATAGACAGTGATGCTCCTAGGCAATTTAAAAATATAGTCAATGGAGGTGAAATGGAGAAGTTGGAATTTGGCTGAAGAGGGCTAAACTATTTCTGTGTTGTAGGATTGGACTTAATGTTCCCCGTGTTAAAAAGGTGACATTTTTGGAGCCATGACATTTTCTCTGAAAGAGCAGTGTTCCTTGAGGAGGGGGTAGGGGTGGGAATTAGAATTATTTCCCCTCTCTTGGCAGAGTAGTCTACTGAGAGAAAGGGAAAGATGCTGCTGGTGCTGTATATGGTTGTGGTGTGCCTCTTTTAAAGGGCCTGCTGCAGCTAGTTTGAGGGAGGCCAACCACTTCCATGTGGGGAGCATGATCTATCCCAGGCTTGCACAACGTAAGGCCCAGGGGCCAGATCTAGCCCTCAGCTAGATCTTTGCTGGCCTGCAGGTAGGATTATCCTGCAGCAATAGCAGGAGCCCTGAAGAGCTCTTGGCCTGTCCTGCTGACCACCACCACCAGCAGTTTAATGCAGATGGCCACTTGAGACCAGATGCCCCTTGCCCCGGGTTAGAACCCACGGACACCACCCCTCTTTCCCCTCGCATTTTCCCTTACTCCAACCCTCTGCCCCCTCACTTTAGTTAATTTTTAAATCATTTTAATGTAATAATGTGTTGGAAATTGACCTTGGCCCCTGCACATCATGGTTGGTTCCGGCCCACCAGGGATCTGAGTTGTGCATTCCTGACTTATCCCCTCTCTTGGCAAGGGAGCGGAAGGGTCAGATAAGGCTCTGTGGATGACTTCATTTAAGAGAGGCCAATGCTGCTGTAGAGAGCAATCTGAGCTTTCTCCTCTCTTGCCAGAAAAGGGCTGGATTGTATTTTCCATATCTCTGGGGATAGCTTTACAGAAAGAGCCTGCAGCAGCCACATTTAAGGAGATACTGTGTTTATTAGCTAGAAATTAATATTCAGAATTTTATTATATATACACATTAATAGGCAGTAATTTACTAAATATTCATCCAAAATAAACACCTTGAAAATGTTAATACAACATCCACTTGCTTCTGAGCCAGCAATTGAACACTGATCCGTGAGAAGAGCTTCTATCGGGTCTGCGGGGAGAGCGGGCTTAGCCCGCAAACCATCAAAGGGCAGTCCTGGGGCGGCCGGATTGGCCGTCCACACAACTGGCGGCTCTGTCACAGAGCCGGCAGGGGCTGCAGGGATCGGGGCCACGTGGCCCCTGGAAGTCCCAGGATTCCCCATGTGAGCGCACGGGGCATCATAGATAGAACCCTGACCCCCCACGGAGGTCTGCTTGTGTGTTGCCGTGGCATGCAGCCGTGGCGCGGCAGCACATGATCAACCAAATGGGGTTCATTTAAGGGGAGGGGTACTTTTGGTGGTTTGCTGCCGGGAGCTGTGTGGCTCCCGTGGCAGCAGATGATCAGGAGAAATTGGGCCAGGCTCCCTTAGCCCGATTACTCCTGGTCGTGAGAACAGCTTCACTATGTATCTATGGGATTATTGGACTTTGTATTAATGTTGTCAAGGCATATATTTTGAATGGCTATTTCATGGCTTTCTACCTACTAATATTTATATATTATAATATGAACATTTCTTTCTATTTAATAAACACAATTTTTGTATATTGTATTCCTGATCTTCCTCATTCTGTACAGCTTTTGTTCAGATCAGGTAGGCTATAAAACATGTTTTGCCACTTGTAAGGAACCTGGTCCACATATTCCTTGTGGATCACTTGCTAAGAGAAATGGTGGATCATACTTTGCTTAGCATGATGTAGATGGTTTTACCCTTGATCAATGTCTCATCCCTGCTCTGAAAGATTGCCAAAATGAGAATGCTTGGGGTGTGTGTGTGTGTGTGTGTGTGTGTGTGTGTGACTTACTTCATGAAAAGAGCGAAGGGTCGGGGGGGCTCTCAGGGAGGCTCAGAAAGCAGCAAGGCATTTTGTTATTTTCTGTGTGTCTTGGAGGCTCAGTGAAACAGGGAAGAGCTGCTACTCAGAGCTGGGAGGACGGGAGGCCCCACTGTTGTGCTGGGCCTCAGATATTACCTCTGACTTTCAGTATGACATCACAGGTAAGACACTGTCCTTTCTTTGAGGGGTAGGGTTAGTAATGAACCCAAATCTTGGCTGTCAATGCCAGCCAAAATATGTGAAACTGCAAAGGGTCCAGTATTGCTACCTACTGGATGCCGGCAGTTGCTTTGGGAATGGAGAGCATGTGAGCAGGATGTGATCATGGGATGGTGGTGATCAGTGGTGTACAAGAGAACCTCATTATTAGTGGAACTGCTATTCACTGTTCTGCATATTTGTGGAGTTTCTCATTGACACCCCCTTTCAGTATCTGCGGATATGAAGGGGTTAAAACCCATGTATCCGTGGGTTCTAGAGGGATGGAAGTGACTGTGGAGGTCACTTCCGCCCGCCATTTTGTCTTGGGGCTGCTTCCTTTCCTTACAAAATGGCTCCTTTTCTTACAAAAATGGACCTTTAAAAAAAAATTGTTTCCCGCAATTTTTCACAGTTCTGCGGGGCATTTCAGGGCATTTCTGGGTACATGGGGGGATCATGGCAACATACAGACCCCTCAGAGCACACCACAGCAAGCTTTTGCTTTGGGTTATTTTGCCATTTTTGCCATTTTTAAATGTTTCCTCCCATTTCCCCTCCACTCCCTAACCCCCCTTTCCCCATAGCAATCATGACTCATTACTCGCAGTTCCGTTACTTGTGGCAGTAGCCGAGGAACAGAACCCCTGCGAGTAATGAGGTTCTCCTGTAGTTGCCAATTCAGAAGTGCAGGTGCTCTCCATGACAGCCCCCATGACCATGCCCACCCCAACAGCCAGTGAATCCAAGAAGTACCAGCATACCCCTCACTCCACCACACCCGTGCTGGTGATGATTGGGCTCAGAAGAAGTTTTCCCAAATGCCACTCATCATTGACTTGTTTGCTCTGAAACTGGAAAATCCTCCGGGGGGTTGTCAAGCACCTGCCAGACTGCAGTGCATGGCTGTTGGGCAACTTTCAGCTTGGTGGGTCATAAGTTGTGCAGGCTTGACATAAGCGGGGTGGGGAGAACCCATAGTCTATCAGCAAAATGAATGCTCCCGACAATAGGCACAATCTCTAGGTTGTATGAAATGAGCAAATAGGTAACAACCAGTATGGTGTAGTGGTTAGAGCGTTGGACTAAGGACCAGGGAGACCCAAGTTCAAATTGCCATTCAGCCATGAAACTCAGTGGGTGACTTGGGGGCCAGTCTCTTATCTCTCAGCCTACCCTACCTCATAGGGCTCATGTGAGGATAAACATAACCATGTACACTGCTCTGGGTTTCTTGGAGGAAGAGCAGGATATAAATGTAGTAAGTAAATAAATAATAAATAATAGACCAGGTCCAATTAGGTCATGTTTTCCATTTATCACTTTATAGCATCCTCATAAACAAACTTGGGAGGAAAAAAATGAATGAGACCACAAATGGAAACTTCATCCAGCAATCCTCCACAGCGTTTTTGACATGTGGAGTTGGCATCAGATAGACCTCTTTGTGAGTGTGAAGAACCACCAGTGCCCAAAGTTCTGCTCTTGAGTGGGGCTAGGAAGAGGCCCTATGGGAGATACAGTTGAACTGGAATGGAGCATGTTTTTTGCTCACCTGTTTCTTCCGATTCCACTCCTCCAGAGATATTAGCAGTTTTGTCAGCATCCAGAAACCCCCCCCCCACTATTTCTTCCTATGCAGCAAAGTGGAAAAGGTTTAGTTTACAGTATATACTGCAGATCATCATTCATGGGATCCTAGTTCAGTCCTCCTAACCTACCACTGATATTGTCTTACTTGCAGCAGTTTCGGCATACTGGGTAAATCAGTACACTAACTCTGTTTTCATTGTAAAGGTAAAGTGTGCTGTCAAGTTGATTTTGACTCCTGGTGCCCACAGAGCCCTGTGGTTTCCTTTGGTAGAATACAGGAGGGGTTTACCATTGCCTCTTCCCTCGCAATATGAGATGATGCCTTTCAGCATCTTATATCGCTGCTGCCCGATATAGTACCAGGGGGGATTCGAACCAGCAACCTTCTGCTTGTTAGTCAAGCATTTCCTTGCTGTGCTACAAAAGTGAAACACTTCCTGAGAAGTTTGGCTCACATTCAAATGTCCCCTTGGTGTCATCCCCATGGGACTTGTCCTTGGTCTGGGCAAGTCTAATGCACAAGCCCTTTCAGCCCATATCAACTTGTGACTTCCGATTATTGACGCACAAGATGCTGTTCTTGGGAGCTATAATCTCTGTATGCAAATCGGGAGAGTTAAGGGTGCTAAGATGTGACCTCACTTACCTGATTTTTCAGACAAAGTTACACTCAGAACTGATATTTCTTTTCTACCCAAGGTTGTCTCTAATTCTCACAGATCCCAAGTTATCAATTTATCAGTCTTCTTTCCAAATCCAACCTCTGTTGAAGAAAGACTTTTGCATACTCTTGATGTTTGCAGAGCTCTAGCCTTTTACATTAAGAGGACCTCTTCTTTTAGAGCTTCAAAGGCCCTCTTTGTTACCTATGAACAACCGCAGAGGGGTCAAACTTCCAATCAATCCATATCTAGTTGGATTGTACACACCATTATTCGAGCTACCGGCTGGCCGGACATGATCCTCCTTCCAGCGTTGGAGCACACTCCACTAGGGCCCTAGCCATTTAATCAGCCTTTGAAGAGCTATGCCCCTAGAATTAATCTGTCCAGCTGCCACATGGGCCACACATTTCTTTTGTCAGACACTATGCCTTGGATGTCAAAGGTAGAAGCGATATGGCTTTTGGCCAAGCAAATTCACACCTGCTATTTACAACCTCTGTTCTATTCACCCCCAAACAAAACCCCTTAACATCATACTGGGACTCTTGACCAAACATCCAATTACCTATTTACATAAAGGAGTGCAAACTTAGTATACTCATGCTGGAACAGCGTAGGAAAGTAAATCCTTAGTGCTGCATGCTTCGGGTTAAAACTTGTGATCTTCCAGCATTTTGATGAATCGTATTTTTTGTCTTACTAGCAAAACAGTCCATATTTACCTCTGCTAACTGAGCAAAGAGACACCTTTTAAAAGTGGTGATTCTCTTATGTTTAGCAGGGGAGAGCAACTGGCCCTATCCCGTCCCCGCACAGCATCACTCCAGTGGCTACTGCTGGTATCTGCCTTATGTTTCTTTTTAGATTGTGAGCCTTTGTAAGACAGGGGACCATCTATGTATTACTTATTTTTCTATGTAAACCGCTTTGAGAACCTTGGTTGAAGAGCGGTATATGAGTATTTATAGTAGTAGTAGTATTTGTCTGAGGCTACGACCCTCTCCTGTTGCACTTACTGCTCTGCTACTTGCCTCCATTGATGATAGAGCTTGTGATACGCCCAGAAGTGTGATGGATAGAGACCACCCAGAAGAACGTCGGGAAGGAAGTCACCAGGGATTGTCCATTGGGCCTGCCCTGGACAATTACAAAGTACTTGGGGAAGGGACTGGATTGTATGCTCACTGAATTTGCAAAGTCTCAGTTGCTAAGCTGCATCTGCTTTGGGACCTCAGACAGAACGTTTTCATTTCCCTGTTACATTTTCTTTTTCATATTGTTCTTTCAAGAAGCTCTTTTCTGCTTTATTTCAGAATGCTTTACTTGCAAGTGTGTTTACAAGTCCACTAAATCTTGACTTTCTATTTGACAAATAAGTGAACTGCTGGGGGAATTGTTGCTAAAAGGCTTAGAAAGGAATCAGCGGTAAAGGCACTTTATCACCCACTCAGCTGCCCTACAGAAAGAGTTTGGGAAGAATTTTAATAATGGGAAACATAATGTATATTCAGTTTAACCCCGAGTTCCATAGTTTGTGCTACCATTAGGGTGTACTTCTGCAAAAATTCACCCAGATTCCCAGAAATATTCTTGAATTAAACTGCTTTTTTCCTGATTACGTCTCTACTGAGCAGCCAGTGCTCTGTCCCAGCACCCCTAGTGCACCATCAGCCCTTTGTTCTCATAGCCTCCTTTCCCCACTATGCTCCCCGAGGCCAGAGGCAGCCTCCCTTGATTCCTTCCCTTTTCTGTATGCCTTGTGGCCATGCCTCTGTCCCAACATATTTCCCTAGAAACTCAGTCAGGGTGGATAAAAATCAATGTTTTTTTTTAAAAATAGGATTTTTGAAATTTAAATTGGATTTTTAAAAATCTAAATCATTTTAAATTTAAATCAGATTTTTTAAAATAAAATTCTTTTTGAGGAAAAAAATCTATCTAAAGATAGTTTTCTGTTTAAGATACATTATAGTCCAAAGGTTATTCATCATGAAATAAGGATTCGTTTTTAATTATGTAGCATGAGGCTGTATATATGCCATGTTTATATTTTTTGGTAAATGAATTCCATTAATCCATTCAGAATGTCATGCTCTTCCAGAGGTTTCTGTAAGATTATTTTGGGCAATTTTTCTATCTAGAAAAGGACCAAAAATGAAACCTTCATCTGGTTGTAAATATTAAGATTATACCAGCAAGAATGAGTCTTTATGTAAAAAAAACACCATGATTTAAATCTAGTCTTACTGACTAGTGATTTAGATCATGATTTAAATCAGTTTGATTTAAATCAAATCTACCCTGCACTCAGTCCCTCTAAGGTAAAGTTGTGCCGTTGAATTATGTCGACTCTTGGTGACCACAGAGCTATGTGGTTTTCTTCGGTAGAATACATGTTAATTCAGTCAGTGCATCCCAAAGCTGCAACAAACACAGGAAGAGCCTTGCTGGATTTAGCATTCTGTTTTCCTCAGTGGCCAGCCAGATGCCTCCAAGCAGCCCACAAGCAGGGTATGAAGGCTATAATACACCCACACCCACCCTGCTGTTAGAACAGAAGAGCATAAGAACATATGACAGGAGTGGGGGAAACCGGGAGTTCCATTCTGTCGCCCAGTCCCCCCAATTTGGAGAGATCTTTTTGGAGCTCCTCACAATCTGTGTATTTCACTACCCTAAATAGTTTAGTGTCATCTGCAAATTTGGCCACTTCGCTGGTCACCCCAACTTCTAGATCATTTATGAATGAGTTAAAGAGCACTGGTCCCAGTACTGATCCCTGGGGGACCCCACTTCCTCCCTCCCTCCATTGTGAAAACTGTCAGTTTACTCCTACTCTCTGTTTCCTGTCTTTCAACCAGTTACCAATCCACACATGAAACTGTCCCCTTATTCCTTGACTGCTAAGTTTCCTCAAGAGCCTTTGGTGGGGAACTTTTATCAAAAGCTTTTTGGAAGTCCAAGTATACTGTGTCAACCGGATCCCCTTTATCCACTCCACATGCCTGTTGATACTCTCAAAGAACTCGAAAAGGTTAGTGAGGCAAGACTTGTCCTTGCAGAAGCCATGCTGGTTCTCCTTCAGCAAGGCCTGTTCTTCTATATGTTTAACAATTTTGTCTTTAAGTAAGCTTTCCATCAATTTACCTGGCACTGAAGTTAAGCTGACTGGCTTGTAATTTCCCGGATCCCCCCATGATTTCATCTTGAAAATTGGAGTCTCATTGGCTACTTTCCAGTCCTCAGGTACAGAGCCTGATTGTAGGGACAAGTTATATATTTTTGTTGGAGATTGGCAATTTCACATTTGAGTTGTTTCAGAAATCTTGGGTGGTTGTCATCTGGCCCTGGCGATTTGTTAATTTTTAGCTTTTCAGAACAGCCTCTGCTCCGCATCGCCATTTCCCCTCCCCTTTTCATTCCCTGTGCCTCTCATCCCCTTGCTTTTGGCTCATCTAATACGTAACCAGCCTCTCTCCCCCTCCCATCTCTCAGCTCTTTCCATCTCACTCTATAGATGATAGGTTGAACTTTCTCTCTCCCCCCTCCTGCACTCGTGCTGTGAACTTTGGCTAAGAAAGCCAGCGGAGGAAATGTTTTCATTGTGCTGGGGAATAAATTGTAGATAACAGTCTAGCTAAGAAGACAAGCTTTTCTTTAACTGGCTTTAATGAGAAGAACTTAATTTAAAAACTATTCAGCATTTAGTAGATTGCCTGCCTAAAAAGTCAGAAAGGAATGCTCTTTTCCTCTTAAGAATAGGAATTGCCTTGCATTATATTCTTGGTATGATTTAACTGTCATAGAAAGCATTGGATTAATTGAAGGAATGCCCTTTTTTGCTAGAACTGGGCTATGTGGGAATTGTTTTGGTTTGTTGCTATGTAGTAGAAGAGATTCGATTGAGTTTGGCCGCTAGCCCAGACCAGACAGGAATGTATTTTCAATACATACATTAGAGCAGAAGATGCCTTTAGCATGTTAACTGTTTCCAGTGAGGATGAATGATTCTAAAATGTTGTTGAGAACTATACATTACAATGAATAAGTATTTTGCTTACATGCTCGTGTGCTTAGTTGCCTGAATGTAATCATCATAGTTTCGCCATTTTAAAATTGTATTGATTTTTACAATATCTTAACAATCAAGTTACACTTAAGTAAATGTTGACTTCCCGCTTACCAGTCTGCGTGGTTCTTGTTAACTATACATATAAGCCATTGCTATAATATTACAAAACATATATACTCCGCCTTTCAATTCGATTTTACCCTACCCCAACCTGCTGTGATACTAAATTTCAAACCCTGCTGAAAGGTCCATGTTAGAAAAATAGTTCTTTAAGTAAAGTAAGAAAGGTTTCCAATCTTCTTAAAAAAATTCCAAGTTTTCGTCCCTTATAAGTGTTGTAAGTTTTGCCATCTCCGCATATTCCAAAATTTTTATCAACCAGTCTTCTTTTGAAGGCATTTTATTATCTTTCCATTTCTGAGCATATACTATTCTAGCCGCCGTGGTTGCATACATTAAAAAAGTTAAATTTCTTCTAGAGAACTCTCCTTGAGTTATTCCCAACAAGAAGGATTCTAGCCTCTTAGGAAATGTCATTTAAAAAATTTTCTTCAGCTTGTTATATATCATATCCCAAAAGGCCTTTGCTTTCCTGCATGACCACCACATATGGAAGAAAGTTCCTTCACATTGTCCACATTTCCAACATTTGTTTGAAACATTTTTATACATTAATGCTAATTTTTTTGGTGTCAGATACCACCTGTACATCATCTTATAACAATTTTCTTTTAAAGTATAACATGCAGTGAACTTTAAATCAGTTTTCCATAATTTTCCCCAAGCTGCCATCTCTATATTATGACCCACATCTTGAGCCCTTTTTATCATAGTCGTTTTAACCACTTCATCACTTGTCTCCTCCAAAAGCAACAACTTATATATCTTAGAGACTAATTTTTCATCATTTTCACACAACTCCTTTTCAGATCTCGACATCTGATCCTCAAATCCAGCTTTAAGATCCTTCTTATAAATTTCGTTTAGCTGATGGTACTGAAACCAGTTACTAACCAAATTTTGAACTTCAGTTAGATTTTTAAATTTACTGCCCTTATCTTGAAAACATAACAAATCTCTATAGGTACCCCATTCAGACTGCATATTTATCTCTTTAAGTGCTAAAGCTTCAATTGGGGATACCCATAATGGAGTTTTAGGTTCCAGCCATTTTTTATATTTTACCCACACTTGCATTAGACTCCTTCTTACATAGTGATTAAGAAAATCTATATGCACTTTAGTTTTATCGTACCACAAATAGGAATGCCATCCAAACCTTCTAAAAAATCCTTCCAGATCAAGTATTCTGGGATTTCTTAATGTTATCCATTCCAAGACCAAGAATTAAATTTAAAAAATTAACAGATGCTAAAGAAAGAGGTGGTCTTACCCTGCTGGATTTAAGGTTGTATTTTGATACTGTTTGTTTGACGTGGTTAAAGGAATGGGTAATCATCATAGTTTCAATAAAGCTTTTTAAATACTAGTCTGTGTGGGATGCTTGTTATCTCTCTCTTTCCCGAATGCACGTGATCTCATGGATAACAAATCTGAAGTAGTCTGGTAGACTACAGTTGTGTTAGTGACAGCCAGGCTGTTCACACCACTCAGCCACTAAACCTGAAAAACTCAGTTCTGGAGAGGGTATATGGTCAATATCCTCCGCTGTGAAGACAGATGCAAAGAACTCATTCAGTTTCTCTGCAATCTCCTTATCCTCCGTAATAATCTCTTTAGCACGCTCATCATCTAAAGGTCCAACTGCCTCCCTGGCAGGTTTTCTACTTCTGATATATTTAAAGAAGCCATCGTGTCTAATGGCTATAGATTGACTGGTTCTCCATGAATTTGTCTACTGCTACTACTACGATGAATATTTATCTAGCGCTTTTCAACAAAAGTGCTCAAATTGGTTTACATAGGAGGGGGGTGGGGAAGATGGTTTCCTGTCCCAAAAGGGCTCACAATCTAAAAGGGAATATAGGGAAGACACCAGCACAACCCTGGTGGGATGCTTTGCTTGGATAGAGACAAGTGCTCGCCCCCTGCTAAATAAGAGAACCACCATTTTAAAAGGTAACTTTCAATCTGAGGTGGAGCTGGGCCCTCCCGCCCTCCCTCAGCTGTCACCACAGATAAATCGGGGACCATTTAGCGCTGAAGGGAGGAGAGAAGAAAGTGTGAGCCATGTAAAGATCTAAACATGTTGCTTGATGTATGGTTCTTTATTTAAGCTTCCATGTAAACTGTTTTGGGAGGTTCTCCTGAAAAGTAGTATATAAATGACCAAAATAAAAACAACTCTGTCCTTTAGCCAGTGGCCGCCACCACACTGTGGCAGTGAATTCCATAGATTAATTATGCATGATGTGAAGACATTTCCTTTTATTTGTCCAGAATCTACTGCCAATCAAGTTTCGCTGGGTGAGCCCGAGTTCTGTATTTTTTATATATATATGAGAGAGAGAGAGATATCCACTTTCTCCACACCATACATGATTTTATAAACTTTGATCCTGTTCTCCCTGGTTACTGCTTTCTTCCCCTAAACCCTACAGCCCCAAACGGACTGAAATGCTCCCTGCTAAGCTAATTGACCCTTAGAGTGAAATAAGATTAGTGAAGCAGAGTTGAAAGCAATCAGACTGGCTGCTGAAAGCAACTTGCCTGAGGGCGCATTGCTGCATGTGGAAGTGAACAAGGCTTTCTGGAGTCATATTGCAGAGGGGAATTGGTGTGTGTGTTTGTGTGTGTGTGTGGTGGTGGTGGTGGGTGGGGGGACCTTAAGAAGCAGAACATTTGAGTCCAAATAAGGCAGTTGAGAAATATGTAGAATGGCATTCTACCTCCTGTCCCAATTAGCAGATGTACAAAAACTAAGCTGAGAAGTGGGGAGAAGAGCAGGAAAGAGCTTGTGCTCTAACACCTAGTAATTGTCTGTGCCTGCTGGAAGACCAGCTGCACGCATTGAGGATCATATTTGTATTCTTTTTGTGTTGCTATTAAAAAGAAGTTCAAATTCCTTCTCCAGTCCCTTCTGCAAAGAGTGCCAGGAACTGGGAAGGGAGGAAGTTGGAACTTGTAGTGCCTTTAGCTTGCCCCCGATGCAACTAGACGCATGCCAGGGTGAAAGTGATTTTATAATCAGCTGTGTGTTTAATATGTAGAGAGCTGCCTCAACTTAAGTGGAAAAACACAATGACCTTTGAATATGTAAAACAGCTATTTTTGAGAATGCTGTTCTGCTTTGAAGGAATACTTCGAGAAGAAATGGTGGAGATAATTCTTTAAGGTATTTGGAAGAGAGTTCCTCTGCATTTCCAGTAAAACAGGAACTAGCCAATATTTTCAGGTAGGTATGGGGTCATAGTGATTATCTAGATCAGGGATTCTCAATGTTGGGTCTCCAGATGTTATTGGACTTCAACTCCCATAATCCTCAGCCCCAGCGGCCTTTGGCTGGGGATTATGGGAATTGAAGTCCAATAACATCTGGAGACCCAACGCTGAGAATCCCTGATCTAGATTATCTAGACCCATTTCAAACTAGCTTTAGAGCGGGCTGTGGGGCTGAGTCTGCATTGGTCGGCCTGATGGATGACCTTTACCAGGGAATCGACAGAGGGAGTGTGACTGTTTTAGTTCTTTTGGATTTCTCGGCGGCATTCGATACCATCAACCATGGTATCTTTCTGGATTGCTTGGGGGAATTGAAGATAGGAGGCACTGCTTTGCAGTGGTTCCACTCCTATCTCTCAGGCAGATTCCAGATAGTGGAGCTTGGTGATCGTTCCTCTTCAAAATGGAAGCTATTATATGGAGTCCCTCAAGGCTCCATTCTGTCACAAATGCTTTTTAACATTTACATGAAACCGCTGGGTGAGGTCATCAGGAGATTCGGTGCAGGGTGTTATCAGTATGCTGATGACACCCAAATCTATTCCTCCTCAGTAATAGGCAGTAATAGGCTGGATGAAAGATAACAAATTGAAGCTGAATCCAAGCAAGATGGAGGTGCTCATTGTGGGGAATTGGAATTTGAGGGATGAGTTAGATCTTCCTGTCCTAGATGTGGTTACACTCCCCCAGAAGGAACAGGTACGCAGCTTGGGAGGGCTCTTGGGTCGAGGCCTCAACCTGTTATCTCAAGTGGAGGCTATGGCCAGGAGCACTTTCTGTCAGCTTTGGCTGATTTGACAGCTGCATCCATTCCTTGAAGAGAACGATCTCAAAACAGTGGTGCATCAGCTGGTAACCTCCAGGCTTGACTACTGCAACGTGCTCTACGTGGGGCTGCCTTTGTACATATTTTGGAAACTTCGAGATAGTTCAAAATGCAGCAGCCAGACTGGTCTCTGGGTAACCTGGAGAAACCATATTATGCCTGTTTTGAAACAGTTGCACTAGCTGCCAATATGTTTCAGGGCAAAATACAAAGTGCTGGTTATTACCTTTAAAGCCCTGAATGGCTTAGGTCTGGGTTACCTTAGAGAGCACCTTCTTCGGTATGATCCCCATCACTCTAAGTCATCTAGAGAGTTCTGTCTCCAGTTACCAGCAGTACTTCTGGTGGCGACTCGGAACCGGGCCTTTTCCATAGCTGCTCCTGGCCTATGGAATGCACTCCCAGCAGATATCCGTAGTTTGGGCTCGCTGTCGGCCTTTAAGAGAGCCCTAAAAACTTACTTGTTTGGCCTAGTCTTCCAAGGTCTTTAAATTTTTTTAAAATTCTTTTAATTAGTTTTAAATGGTAACTTGGCAAAGAGGCACCTTTTAATGTGGTGATTCTCTTTATTTAGCAGGGGGAGAGTAACTGGCCCTATCCACCCCCAGCACAGAACCTCCAGTGACTGTTGCCGGTGTCTATCTGATGTTTCTTTTTAGATTGTGAGCCCTTTGGGGACAAGGATCCATCTCTATCTATCTATCTATCTATCTATCTATCTATCTATCTATCTATCTAAACTGCCCTGAGCCATTTTTGGAAGGGCAGTATAGAAATTGAATTAATAATAATAATAATAATAATAATAATAATAATAATAATAATAATTTTTGAATTGTTTTTCTATTGTTTTTAGCACTGTGTCTTAAATGATGTTTGTTTTTATGTCTTTTTAAATATGTTGTACACTGCCCAGAGCTTCTGGATGGGGCAGTTTATAAATGTAATAACTAACTAACAAATAAATAAATAGTGGTAGAGCATCTGCCTTGCACACACAAGGTCCCAGATTCAGTCCCTGGCATCTCCAAGGAGTGCTGCAGAAGGCTTCTGCCTAAACTTTGGCATGTTGCTGCCACTCAGTGGAGACAATACTGAGCCAGATTGACCAATGGTCGAACTCAGTATGAGGCAGCTTTCTGTGTTCGATGAGTCAAGTTGCAGGCTAGAAGGAGGTGGCCAGGTCTGAATTTTCTTGAAGACTCCTGCTTTGGCAGTGTAGAGGATTGAACCATGTGTTACCACTGTGTTATGGCTTACAGAGTTCTTTTGGCTACCTATACTTGCAGTGCCAGATTTAGGCACCAGCTAAGTAAGCTACAAGCCACATAATGGTGCAGCGGGGAAATAACTTGACTAGCAAGCCAGAGGTTGCTGGTTCGAATCCCCCCTGGTATGTTTCCCAGACTATGGGATTATGGGAAACACCTATATCGGGCAGCAGCAATATAGCAAGATGCTGAAAGGCATCATCTCTACTGCACGGGAGATGGCAATGGCAAACCCCTCCTATATTCTATCAAAGACAACCACAGGGCTCTCTGGTTGCCAGGAGTCAACACCGACTTGATGGTACACTTTACCTTTTATTGTTAAATAAGCTTCAGCTTAGGGCTTCACATTATGAGGGCCCCTTAAATTTTAAAAAGATGATGATGATGATGAAGATGATGAAGAATTCAATTTCTATACCGCCTTCCAAAAATGGCTCAGGGCAGTTTACACAGAGAAATAATAAATAAATAAGATGGATCCTGTTACAGTGCAGGCCTGATTTATATACTAAATATGCTCATTAGCTAGCATACAAAATTAGGCCTGTCTCATAGTGTTACCAAGTGACCAAGTTCTTTTATATAGTGACCATGTAGGATCTGGGCGCAAGGAAGAAAGGAGATCAAGCCAATCCTAAATGATTCAATGGGCTTTATTGAGTATAAAAGAATAACAACATCAATCAAGCTGAGCAGAAAACAGAACATCCTATCAGTATTACTAACAGTATTTCAACCCTAGCCAGCAACAATATTCACCCAGTGTTCCTAACTAACATATGTGTGTGTATTAAATCTTCCTAGAGCCTAATACAATTCAGATATAGATGGAAAAGGGGGAGGGGTAAGGAAGGCTGAGGGCTGGCATGGTTTGGGGAGATCAGGAATTAGTAGAGGGAAGGGGGGGGAGGAGAAGAAGGGGAAGGGATGAAGGGATCCAAGGCTTGTAGGGGCAGCATATTACCAGGATCAGAGGCTTTGAGAGCGCAGGATCTTTCAGCTGAAGGAGCGAGGCTTTTGGCTGGAGACAGGAGCTTTTGGATCAAGCATGCGGTTTGCTCAGAGCACGGCTGAGAGTCAGAGCAGCATGGCTGGGGAAGTCTTGACTTCTCACTGCGCAGTGGAAGTCACAGACAGCTCCTGTCCATGGACAGAGTTCCTGCTTGTTGCCCTGCAGCTTAGCAGCAAACTCTGGGATTGCTTGTGAGCAGATCTTGCATGTAGGCACAAGATTGCTGGCTCTCTGTCCAGTAGCCTCATTTTTAATAGTTGTATTTTCCTTTGATCTCTCATAGAGTCTATTCAAATCTCATCTTTTCCTGGGTCCTCAAAAAGGGGTGACAATGCTGTTACCTTCTGGATAATGTCTTTTAATTATTCAGGATATTGGCCAGTCCAGAGAGATCTGAATCTCATCTTCTGTAAACTGTGCACTTAGAAAGGGGGGGGGGACATTGCCCAAAGCAAATCTGCATCTCTGAGCTGCAAATGGGCATCTTCCCAGATTTGCCAGCCTGACCCAAAAAGGTGTTAAAGTGTTAGTAAGGTAAGAATTAAAGTCTATAGGTGTTTTCTTTGTATGCATCTACCTATGTTGAATTTCTATAGAGAGCAATTGAGTCAACCATTGACAAGGATTAACATGGACTTCTTGCAGCAGGAGAGGGGAGATCAAACTCTGGCCTCTTCCACAGACCTTATCTGATAGTGAGTCACATTTTAGCATTTGGATTGTTCGGGCCTGGCTTTTGTGCTTCCTTGAGTACCCATTTCACAATACAGTGCTGGAATGCCTCTTCCCTCACAGACCAGTTGAGATCTGGGGTGTCAATTCACCCTGAGCCCAGGCATTAATTCCTGTCTTAATAAAATGGAACCAGACACAGGCCTGAATTCCACATACTTCTGGGTTGGTACCTTTAAGTCTAAGGCTGGGGTACATGTGCCCATACATGTGCCCCAACAATCCCTGTCCCCAAAGGGCTCACAATCTAAAAGAAACATGACACCAGCAACAGTCACTGAAGGTACTGTGCTGGGGGTGGATAGGGCCAGTTACTCTCCTCCTGCTAAATAAAGAGAATCACCATGTTAAAAGATGTCTCTTTGCCAAGTTAGCAGATTACATTTCAAGTTTTACATAAGATATTTTCATTTAAAGGTATTTGTAATGCAAATAGGCTTATTGCAAGATAAACTGTTTTTTTGTTTTTGTTGCATCTTTGCCAAGTAAAAACAAAGCCTTATTATTCTATTTTCATTGCATTGTCCCCTTTGCTAAGCAGCGTCCACTCTGGTTTGCATTTGAATGGAAGACTACATGTGAGCACTGTAAGATATTCCCTTCAGGGGATGGGGCTGCTCTGGGAAGAGCATCTGCATGCTTGCATGCAGAAGGTTCCAAATTCCCTCCCTGATATCTCCAAGATAGGGCTGAGAGAGACTCCTGCCTGCAACCTTGGATAAGCCACTGCCAGTCTGTGTAGACAATACAGAGCTTGGTGGACCAATGGTCTGACTCCATATAAGGCAGCTTCCTATGTTCCTTTTAAGCTTGACATAGCTTAGGGCCTCAGCATGTCATAATTCGGCCCTGTGTCTGAGTTTTCTAGGCTGCTGTGATGGCATTTCTGCGACAGCAGCAGTATGAGCAGTGGGTAGGAGGTGGGTGCCTAAAAGACTCTTCAAACCACGCAGACAACCTACATCAGAAATATTAGTCAACAACAGAAGTCTAGCCTCATTCATAATGGATGCTCTCTCTATTGGGGACTGTTGTGTTGATATCACTCCCTGCTTGTTCCATTGTTAACACATGCCAGCGTTAAACTGAAAACCGCCATTGGCCAACACTTGCTATGGAACAGAGTGGCGTTGCTTTACGCATGTGTATCTCTGCAGCAAATGCTTTAAATACCTTGCAGTGCAAATTAGAATGGCAACTAGTTCAATTAAATATTTTGCAAGTGCCAGTAAGGACTGCACTGGGACTTTACTCCTTGCTGTTCATATGGTCAATTTCTGTTGCTATTGACTGCTGAAGAGCCCTGTTATTGAGAGCAGAACCCCTTGACATAATGAAATTGGATAGCTTGTAGATTTGGACACTTGCTTCTGTGAGAGAGGCAGATTGTGTACTTCAGTCTGTTGGGACTGATGGGTGAATGGTTCTGCTGTTTATAGGGGAGGTTGGATCGGATAGACTTTGATCCATCAAACACTTTCTCTGAAGTAAAAACAAATAGTGTGGTGTCTTAAGAAGGTAAAGATAGAGCATAAGCTCTAAAGCAGGGGATGGGGCCATGCTTAGTGGCAGAGCATCTGCTTGCACGCAGAAGGTCCCAGGTTCACTCGCTGGCATCTGCTGGGAGAGACTCCGGCCTAAAACCCTGGAGAGCCTCTGCCAGTCTGGATAGGCAATAATGAATTAGATGGATCAATGGTCTAACTTGGTATGAGGCAGCTTCCTTTGTTCCTAGGGGTTCTCCACTTGGGTCCCCAGATGTTATTGGACTACATCTGTCATCATCTCTAGCCACAATTGCCATTGGGCACTGAGACTGGAGATGATGGGAACTGTAGTCCAAGAATATTGGGGGCACATGTTTGAGAACCCCTATACCAGAGAATACTTTCACTTGTGCAAAGGGCCTTTGAGTGAGTGGGTGGTTCGTCGTCTTCTTCTTTTAATTTTTTTTGGGACATTTTATATTTTACATCTTTCCCAGTCCCCCACCCCCAAGCCCAACCTTCCCTTCCCCTTTCATCACTGGTTGCGGAGAGATGGAAAGAGAAAGAGGGAGAAAGAAATCAGACTAACGGCAACTATGTTTCAAAGGTGAGCCAAAGTGGGTACTGGGGCCAGCATGGCAGAAGAAAAAGAATAGCAGGGGAGGGAGGTTGACAGCATCTTTCTCTATTAAGCGGCTTACAGTTTTAACAATAGTAGCATATCCTATGTGTGTGAGGTCCCAAATTAGCAATTGTTAAAAGTATTAAATCATCCTAGAAACCTTTCCTAAGAATATTAGAGACAGAAATATAACTAGCACATTAATTGCAGGCAGTTTTCCGTTCCAGCCTTAAATGAGGATCCTCCCCCCACCCCTGAGTTATTAGCTTTACTTTTAAATCAAATTAAAAGTAATATAAACTGAATAAAAGCAGCAGAGGGATTATTTATTAAAGCGTCTGGTTCATTTTATGTATTAGCAGCTATTCCCCGAGGCTTGAATTACTTAGGGATGGAATAGTTTGTAGCCACTTGCAGCATAATGAAATAGAGCATTTAAATTCAGTGCAGAACTTCCTTCATTGCACACAAAGTCCTGAGTTTTGCTTTAGTGACCTTGGTTTTCATTTTCTCTCTCTTTTCCAGTGGATGCTTATGTCTGTTGTCTTGTAACCACTATTATAGTTGGGAGTGGGGAGGGGGGGGATGCTGTACTTCTTCAGTGGGTTGTCAGGTTTGCTCATTGACCGAAGAAAAGGGAGAGCAAGCCAGATATGGTTCAGCTTCCTTATTTAAGCTTAAATGAACTTGCCTGAGCAGACTCTTTTAATCTGGCAAGAACACATTGGCCGGCCTTTTCAGATCTTTCTCTTAAGGCAGTGTTGGTGTACATTGGCTAATATTTCCTTGCTGGGCCCACAGAGCTTTTGATCATGCTTGCGGAAACATTTACTCAACCCAATATTTCCAAAATTAAAGTTAATTCTCATTTGGTTCGGAAGCAATTGTTTTCTTCTTGCAGAGGATTTATAGAGGTGCTGAAGCAAGCAAAGAGAAATATACATAGATAAAAAGTTGAGGATCTTTTAAAAAAAAAGTTTTGACTTCTGTTCAAGACAAGAAGAATCAGTTATGACAACTCAGTCATTTTCAATGCATTTTCAGGGAAGAGAATGTGGAAGACTGCCCCAAGGTTATATCTGTGTAGAATGCTAATTACTTAATGCAAACATGTGTACAAGAAAAAAAGGGTGAACTTTATAGAAATTACCTTTTTATTGTTTTAACAAAAATTGTATAATTGGTCATTCTTGCGGTTTTTATAGATACCCAAAGGTCTTGCTTGATCTCAAAGGTCTCCATTTCATTATTTTTTTAATAAAGCTGCCCGTAAGTGGTTGAAGTTGCACATGTGGTGATCTTAAAAGCTGGAGTTTTTAGCACTCTCATCCTCCTCCATAAATTGTGCTGACAGAAGCATCTGACTTGCTCAAGTCAAATAGGACTTTTAGCCTATTTTCCTTATGGAAAGTAAGCTAATGAGGTCACCCGGCATTCTGTGTTTTGTGTCTGTGCCCTCCACCCATCAACTTTGCAATGCCTGGACCAATATGCTCCAAATTGGATACAGTTGTAGAGACACCTCAACAACATAGTTTGTGATGAAGTCATCCACCCCAATTCAAGATGGTGGATGCATAAACATTTGAGGCGCAAGTGGGCTAACTTGTGAACTGCCTAATCTATTTGAACCAAATATGCTACAGTACAGTAGTAGTGAGTGGCACATAGGGGCACCTCAATTGTGTAGCTTGTGATAATGTCATCCACCCCAATTCAAGATGGTGGACATGTGAACATTTAAAGTTGAAGTGGGCTAATTTATGAGGATGGAAATTATCAATTAAGATTACAGTGAAAGTAGGTAGATTAGTTCTTACCAGAACAACTTGTTTTTGTTGTACTTGATTAATTTAGGAGATTTGCAGGATATGCTGAGAGGCCATGAAACTTTAGTTCCCTTCCAGTCCAACTCTCAGTCATTATGTTTCATAATGGATGTGACTTATAATGAATGTTAGCAAGGGGATCAGTTACACGTACTGTCCCTTCTGGTGTCTGTTCCTTGTATCTCCTTTGTGTTTCTTTTTAGATTGTGAGCCCCTTTGGGACAAGGAACCCTCTTCTCCTTCCTTTTGCTATGTAAATAGTTTTGAGAACTTTTAAAAAATAAAATAAAATAAAAGCAGTATATAAATAATAATTATTTCAAGGTCTTTTTCCCCAGATAATGTCTATGGTAGGGATTGTCAGCAAGGGGTAACATTTTCTCTACTTTCTAGACACTTTGATAGTAACTCTTAAAGGGGCCTCCCAGCACTGAGAAAAGCACAGTACTGTGTGGTGGTCAGCACAGTAGAAAGTGGCTCTCGCATTCAAGGTTTTTGTCAAAATGCCCCCCTGCTCCAAACCATGGTGTGAATTACCTATGGCGAGCCTTACACTTATTCCTTGCTTCCTTTGTGCCTTCTTTCTGTATGGATAGAGCAGATTAGACGTTTGCAATTATAGTTAGCAGCAAACAATAGTTTGCTGTTGCAGCTCAATATGACAACTGTGGTTTCTTCAAATCAGAATTCCAATGATTTATACTGGCTTCTCGTTTGAGCAAACCATAGTTTGCCGCAACTGTGTGCAACAGGAGATGATGGTTTGCTGCTAAGCAGAAGTTGCTAATTGGCTGCCATCCTGCACAGAGGAAGAGAAAAGAGAAAGAGAGACCATATGAACCTAAGGCTTGCCACGACTCATCTACAGTCCTCCAAACCATGCTTTGTAAAATAATGTCTTCTCATTATCCAATGGCTGATGCACTTGATCAGTAGCAAGTCAATAGCTATGTGTACGTGGGACCTAAGAAGCAGAATATGTCTGTTATTGTCCAATCCATGCATCCCTCAGGAGGAATCTTCTTAGTAGATATGATGCCTGAGATATTAAATGTAAATGGACACCAATTTATGTTGAACAATCATGATAAATATTCAGTCTTACAAGGCAGCTCAGTTTGCAACAGTTGCACAGAAACAGAGGCTTGCTTTTTCTATAAGTGATTGTGACAAACTGGCAAGGGATTTTCTGTCTTAGCGGTTGATGCATAAGCTTTATTATTTATTATTGGAGTGACCTTTTGGATGAACAGTATTTTGTCAACTAAATATTAACATTTGAAGAAAGGGGTAGAATATAAGGCCAAAGATCACAATTCCAGTTGCCATGGTGAGTGTCCCACTTCTCTCTGGCAAGTGTGACCAATCCCAGCCTCTTCCTGACTCTGATGCTGGAGGTATGGTGTCATCATTGCCACAGCTGTGCTTTTGGTGGGGGGGCATACCAAGCACTTTAGGTGCACAGGCAGAAGCCCCAGCCCTTCCTTCTTGAGTCTGGAGCAGGAGCAGAGATGAGGAATCATCTCAGCAGTTCTGCTGTGCTTTAGATGCATGCAAGGGGCCTTCAAAGCACAGCATAACTGTGGAGATGATACCTTACTACCCTCTCACTTGCCAGTTCCAAGCTTGAGGGACTTGTACATGGTGTGTTCATGCTGTCCAACGGCGGGGACAGTCGCATGTCCCTTCTCTAGCTCCAAGCTTGGAGCTGGGGAAGGGAATGGAATTTATGGGGTTCAGCCTGAGGTCAGGGACAAGATCCCACTCCTTGAGAGGGGGCCAGGGTTTTGGCACCACAGACGGTTGCTTGGTTGGGAAGACCAGCCAAAATTTGGCTGGAGATGGAGAGCTCATAAGGAGTACTGGAGGGGCAACGTAAGGAGGCTCAGACTTTCCCAGCTACATCTCCCTGGCTTAGACTAGGAGATTGATTGCAGCCTATCAGCCCTCTGCCCCCGGCCTTGAGCTCATAAGGAGTACTGGAGGGGCAACGTAAGGAGGCTCAGACTTTCCCAGCTACATCTCCCTGGCTTAGACTAGGAGATTGATTGCAGCCTATCAGCCCTCTGCCCCCGGCCTTGATGGCTGGAAGATTGGCTTGGCTTGCTCTGCGGGCCTCATTACATCTGTGGCCTTCTTGCGCGATTGCTGGACAGTTTCCATCTGTGGGCATGACATCAACCAGGTTTCAGAGTCTCTCGTAAGAGAGGAGGCTCTGGAGTTCTTGGGCCTAAAAGAAAGGAGGCGTGCCAGAGCCCACCGAAGCCAGCCACCAAAGAAGTGTATTTGGGCTCTCCTGTGGAGGAGGGAGTGAGGGGGTGAATTCCTCAGCTCTGGGGCAGCTATTGCTGTAGTGGTAGGGAATAGAAGAATCAGCATTGACAGGACAGCAGGCTGTTAAAGGGAAAGGGAAATGAGTAACTTAATTCCACTTCCAGCTGCCCTGAGAGTTCTCAGGCCTCAGAGAGCAATCTTAACTACCCATAAGAACCTAACCGTGCTCCTTTGCAATGCAGTGCCAGGTTAGTTCAGAATAAGACCAAAATCATCCATGACTGGATCATGGATGAGGGAACTGACCTGGCTTCTATTACTGAGTCCTGGTTGTGGCTGGGCTAGTGGCTCAGTTTGGGTCCAACTTCTTCTACCAGGGTACTCTGTTGTGGAGCAGGTTAGCGGGGAGTAGAGTGGCTGTGGTCCATAAAATAACATCTCCATTACCAGGGGCCCTGCGAAAGAACTAACTTAAACTTAGTGTGTATTTCTCAGGCTGGGGACTAGAGATAGATTTTATTTTATTATTTATTTTTATTTATCATATTTTTATACCGCCTGATATATAAATCTCTAGGTGGTGTACAAATTTTAATATTAAAAATCACAGGTTAAAACACAATAAAACAATATAAAACAAATTATTAAAATTATTAGAATTCTAATTAAAAGCTTGCAAGAACAGGCAGGTCTTGAGGGTCTTCCTGAAAACAAACAGAGAAGGAGATGCTCTTATTTCAGTAGGGAGCATATTCCAAAGCCTTGGGGCAGCCACAGAGAAATCCTGGACCTGAGTTGCCACCAGATGAGCTGGTGGCAACCATAACCAGACCTCTCCAGAAGATCGTAAAAGGTGGGAAGGTTCATGACAAAGGAGGCGCTCTCTTAAATGGTCCCAAGCTGTTGAGGTCTTTATAGGTAATAACCAGCACTTTGTATTTCACCCAGAAACATATCGGCAGCCAGTGCAGTTCTTTCAAAACTGGTGTTATATGGTCCCTTTGTGATGTCCCAGAGACCAATCTGGCTGCCGCATTCTGTACCAATTGTAATTTCTGGACAATGTACAAAGGCAGCCCCACGTAGAATGCATTACAGTACTCAAGTCTGGAGGTTACCAGCATATGTACACTACAGAGGCTAAAGCGGCAAGGTAGGTGACTAGAATGCAAGTGGAGGAGAAAATGCCTTGAATCCATTTGAAGGCCTATACGGTGGTAGTGCATGCAACAAAGAAACAATTCTGGTCTGTGTGCATTGCATCTGCAGGCTCATGTTCAGCAGAGTTACTGTGAGGAGTCTAATTCAGACTCCTGTTTTAAATCTTATATCTCACTATAATGTTTAAAAAGTTCTTTGTGGGTAAAATCTCTTGTATTTGGCTGATTTGGCCTGCACTGTTTCTGCAGTCTGTTATGAGAGTGTCCATCAATCCCACTTGTAATATTAGATTGGATCAGGTTCATTCTGTGACTCCTGAGAGTGTGGACAATCTGCCTGGGGTGGTGTGACCTACCACTTGTTCTCTGGATGTTTGCCCAACATGGTTGCTTTAATCTTGTAGGAAGATAATTGGAGATGGCCTAGTTGACATCATTAATGCATCACTGAGGGAGGACAGGATGCCTCCTTGTTTGAAGGAGGCAATGGTCAGATCTCTTCTTAAGAAGTCTACCCTGGATCCCTTGGTGATGGATAATTATTGGCTGGTCTCCTGTCTCCTGTGGTTGGTCAAGGTTATTGAGAGGGTGGTGGCTAATCAGCTACAGATGGTTTTGGAGGAAATTGATTATCTAGACCCATTTCAAACTGGCTTTAGAGCTGGCTGTGAGAATGAGATGGCCTTGGTCAGCCTGATAGATGACTTCTACCAGGGAATTGACAGAGGGAATGTGACTCTGTTGGTTCTTTTGGATCTCTTGGCAGCTTTTGATCCTATCAACCATGGTATCCTCTTGGGTCGCTTGTGGATTTGGGGATAGGAGGCAATGGTCAGATCTCTTCTTAAAAAGTCTCCCCTGGATCCCTTGGTGATGGATAATTATAGGCTCGTCTCCTGTCTCCTGTAGTTGGTCAAAGTGATTGAGAGGGAGGTTCTTTGCAGTGGTTCCACTCCTGTTGGGTAGATTCCAGATGATGGTGCTTGATGACAGCTTCTCTTTAAAACAGGAACTATTATATGGAGTCCCTCAGGGCTCTATTCTGCCATCAGTGCCTTTTAATATCTACATGAAACCGCTGGGTTTCAGGAGTTTTGATGCAGGGTGTTATCAGTATGCTGATGACATCCAAATCTATTTCTCCTTGATGTCATCATCAGAAAATGACATTCACTCCCTAAATGCCTATCTACAGTCAGTAATGGGCTGGATGAGGGATAATAAACTGAAACTGAATCCAAATAAGATGGAGGTGCTCAATGCAGTGGATCGGAACTTGGGGGATGGGATAGATCTTCCTGTCCTGGATGGCGTTACACTCCCCAGAAAGAACAGGTATGCAAATTGGGAGTGCTCTTGGATCCAGGCCTCGCCCTGGTATCTCAGGTGGAGACTATGGCTAAGAGCATTTTCCATGAGCTTCACCTGATTCAACAGCTATGTCAATTCCTTGAAGAGATCTGCCTCAAAACAGTGGTGTACGAGCTGGTAATCTCCAGGCTCAATGGGGCTGTCTTTTATGTAGTCTGGAAACTTCAGTTAGTTCAAAATCCAGCAGCCAGTTTAGTCTCTGGAGTACCCAAAGAGACCACATTTTGCCTGTACTTAAAAATTGCACTGGCTGTTGACATGTTTCCAGGCAAAAATCAAAGTGTTGGTTATTACCTTTAAAGCCCTGAATGGCTTAGATCCTGATTACCTTAAAGAGAACCTTCTTCTGCATCATCTCCACTGCACTGTTTTGGTTCATCTGGTGGTGACTTGGCATCGGGCCTTCTCCACAGCTGCCCCTAGGCTGTGGCATACACTCCCTCAGAAACCTGTGGCTTAGCAATATTACTGGCCTTCAAGTGAGCTGTTAAGACTTACTTTTTTGGTCTGGCCTTCCAGGGTTTTAAAACTGCTTTTAATGGTTTAAAGTGTTTTTAAATTGTTTTGGCTTCTGATTGTTTTGTTGCTTTTTGTTGTTGTGAACTGCCCAGAGCTGACAGATAGGGTGGTATAGACATATAATGAAAAATAAATTAGTAGTGGAATGGGGCAAAACAAAGTGGATGAACTTTTACATGTTGTAGACCTCTCTGAGTGTATACATTAAGGTAAGATATACATTCATATAAATATATTTTTGTTGTTGTACTGGGTTGTTCCATGTCATTAACACAAGAGGTTAGACAAGGGCTGATATTGACTCCATGTATTCCTGCTTTCTGAACATTTGGTGAGATTTGGATGAATTTGTCCAGTTTCCAATACTTGGCTTTATTACTATCCAAACATCATTTCCCTGAGCAGTTCTTTTTCTGTTTATGACAACTATGACTAAAAATATTTATATAACGCTTTTCAACAAAAGTCAAAGCGGTTCACATCAAAAAACGAACAAAGTTGCTTCCCTGTCCCCAAGGGGGTCACAGTCTAAAAAGAAACACAAAGTAGACACCAGCAACATCCACTGATGCTGTGCTGGGATTGGATAAGGACAGTTGCTCTCCCCCTGCTAAATGCAAGAGAATCACCACTGCTCAGTTAGAATTCTGAGCATGCCCAGCTGGCATTCAGCAAACTGGTGCCCGAAGTCAGCTACTTGGTAGGTTCGTGCAGAGTGGTTCTGTGATTTCAATCCCTTACTCTCAGCAAAACACTCATTGAGCGCTGTCAGCCCTTATACACTGACGTTATGAGCCAGGAGTGAGCTTTCAATGAACAGACGAGGTTTTTCTGAACACTCCCTGAAAAAGTTAACAAACACCAAATTGATTTCAAATTGAGTCGAGAAGTTCATCCATTACTACTACTCCTACTGCTGCTGGATGCGGTTCAGTGTCAAGCATATGCAAAGCACTGTACCGAATGCAAAAGTGACATTGTGTCTTTTGCGAGAGTGTATAATATGTAATAGATGAGCAGGACAGGGATGGTTGTAAGCAGTGTTCCCTGCACCATGTATTCCTAGATGGTGTTGACTACAGCTCCCATTATCTCCAGCTGCACTGGCCGTTGGCTGGGGAGGCTAAGAGTTGTAGTTGTCAGCATCTGGGGATCCTTGTTCCAGGATACAATGGTGGTAAGTTTATGGTTGGCAATGGCAAGTCCATAGGCAAGGGGTAGTCAGGTTGCGGGGTCGGGGGAAGAGAAGGAAAGGTAGCAGGAGAGAGGGCATGCCCTCAACTCCTGCCTGTGGTCTTCCCAGAGGCATCTGGTGGGCCACTGTGTGAAACAGGATCCTGGACTAGATGGGCCGGCCTTGGGCCTGATGCAGCAGGGCTGTTCTTAGGTTCTTATGTGGCTTCAAAATTGGGCGAGTTCAGGCCTGGGTGGGCAGGATGTATTTTAAAGATGGAAACAACTCACCCGTGAAGGTTGAGCCACTGCAATGTATGCATATTTTATGTGCAAGGTTAGGGATTGTGACCTGCATCTTTAAATCACCTTGTTGTGCTGCATTGCTCCCAACACCTACTGTTGGCACCAGCCCTAAGTCAAGGTGCAAATTTCTAAAGAATCAGATCCTAAAGCATCCATGCTTCTGGAGCACACAGTTTGTGGGGTTGGTGCTGTGTGGCAGCGGGTGTGAGAAGCGCCAGTGGATTATTGCTCTGGATCTCAGCTACTCCCCCGCCCCCCGCCCCCAGTCTGCTGGGCTCAGTTCAGGATTCTGGAGATGACTTTCAGACGGGTGCAAAAAAACCCTTCCATGTTAGGTTTTCCCTACTGTGCTGATCTCCACACCATACTGTGCTTTTCTCATTGCTGGGAGTACCCTTTAAGAGAGATGGAGCCTTCTCTTAAGAGCTCTATGGGACAAAGTGCTGGGAAGGGCTACACTTCCCAGCATTCCATACACGCCTTCCAAGATGGCTCATTTTCCCTTAAAGGAGCACCCACAGGTTCTGGGCAAGGCACAGCACCGCATGGTGAGAATGGTCTTCTCTGGATGGTGCCAGGGGGATTGTGCAGCCCAGTAAACAGGTTGCCGCACTTGGGGTTGATAGGGACCACCAATGACCCTTGGGCCTTGCATTGACAAAAACTGACCTAAACAGTCTGGGCCTACTACAGGTGGACCTCGCTATATGCGGTTCTAATAATCGTGGTTCCACGTATTCGCAGTCCACAAAAAGGCACCCTTCCACATATCCATGTTTCCTAGAAGGCAAAAAATGATCGTGGAGGCTGTCTGCCATTTTGTGGTTCATGTCATCAGAAAAAAAAAGGGGGGGGGGAGAAGGAAAAAATCTGCGCTCCCCCATTTGGGACTAATGGGGGCCATTGCTGGATACCAGGAGACCCACGGAGCATGGTAGGGTACTTTATTTGGCCCATTTTCGCATTTTAAGGTGATTATCCAGCAATTATTTGAAGTCTGGTAACCTCACCCCTGTGATCCCATAGACGTCAGTGATCTGCTGTTTCATTGCCCGTGGTAATCTGCAGGAATGGAACCCCCGCAGATCACAAAGTCCACCTGTACACATGAGATCTCACCCCCACTCTTCTTCTAAGCTCCTCCACAACCTTTAATTTAATTTAATTTTTTTCCATTTTATATCCTGCTCTTCCTCCAAAGAGCCCAGAGCGATGTACTACATACTTAAGTTTCTCCTCACAACAACCCTGTGAAGTAGGTTAGGCTGAGAGAGAAGTGACTGGCCCAGAGTCACCCAGCAAGTATCATGGCTGAATGGGGATTTGAACTCGGGTCTCCCCGGTCCTAGTCCAACACTCTAACCACGACACCATGCTGGCTCTTAAGGATGAGCTGTTCTTTAATTGTGCAATTTTCTTCCGCTGCAGACTTGAGAGAGCCTGAAACTGCTGTAAGGCTGGTCTTTGGTGGCCAGGGACAGAGTTGAAGAGGTAGCTTATCCATATATGCATCTACTGAGATGGGATAAGATATTGGTCCAGTTAAATAAATATATTGTAGACCTGTTTGTTTCTGCAGGCAGGAGGGTTTTTTTGGCCAGAGTGCCTTGTTTTGATTTTCCCACTTGAACATGATGCAGAACAACGCCATGCATGTGGAGGAGATTAATTTTGCTTACCTTTATTTGGAGTTGCCTTGGTGTGTCTTCTGAAAGCAATCCATTGTGTCTTGTTAACTGGTAATAGAGCTTTCAGTACAGGAAGGGTGAGATGTAATTTGCAAATACAAGATGCTATTTGCAAACGTGGTAGCTAAAATCTAGTCTATATAAGATCTCAGTAATTCTTTGTAATGTTGCCCACAGTTTGGAAACAGGCAAAATTTCAGCTGTCTTAAACAGAGAAAATTTTCTCCCGGACCCAATTTTCTGTGGCTCAGTTGAAAAGCAGACGTTGTGTATCTGTGTTGTGCATTACAAAGTGCTAATGATTTTTAGCAGCAGAAAGTCTGCCTGCTTTGTAGGTTTTGAAGTTGATTTGTGCTTTCAATTTAACTTTGCTGAAAGGCTTTTTCTTTGTTGAGTTTCAGGTTAGTGTTTAGACTACTGAATTATTAGTTATTATAGCTTCCCTGAACAGATGGCCAAAAGCAAGCAACTTCATTTAAGGGTAATAGTTTATACTAATTAAAGCTTCATTGTGAACATTGCAGTTGTCTCATGAAACTGGAAGCACAGCATGTCCTGTACTGAAGTTCTTTGAGGAATCTTTGTTTATCTGCTGTTTTTTGTTTGTTTGTTTGTTTTATGCCACATCCTCAGGACCTTCTGGAAAATTCTTCTTTTGGCTTGAAGATGTGTATCTTTTTTCTGCATATGAATGATTTTATATGAATGAACGCCTTCCCTTTGAGAGCACCATTCAGCTCTATTTTCAGATTTGGAAACCAACTTTGATCCTGTGACAGTTACTTAGCAATTTCTATTGGAATAAATCTTTATTGCTGCCAAAGGTGTAGCAAGGTTGAAGTGGACCTTGGAACAAGAAGTAAAGATGGGCCACTGCTGCCTTCTCTCACCTCACTCATGTCTTTGCTAAAGAACTGTATGGACATGGTGAAAAACAAAACATTCTCGCCGTAATCTTCCTCTCATCCCTATGCAAATAATATCACACACACTACACACACACACACACACACACACACACACGTGTGCACTCATTCCCCTGACTCAAAAAACATGTTTTAACTTGTATATCTACTACAATCACCTTATTCAGTAAGCTGGCCCTCATTATTCACAAGGGTTCCATTCTTGCCTATAGGCAAAAAATATGAATATGCACAATTATTATTATCTATTATTATTATTATTATAACATTTTTATACCGCCCAAAACTTACGTCTCTGGGTGTTTTACAACAGAATAAAAACAAAGTAAAACATTCGTTAAGACAGAAACGGGGGGGGGAGGGGCACACATTACAACAATTTTAAAATTTTAAAATAATATTTTAAAACAGCATTAAAACCATTAAAACAACATTGATTAAAAGCCTGGGTGAAGAAATGTGTTTTTAAAGACTTTTTTAAAGCTGCCAAATATGCAAAAAAGGGCAAAAAAGCAAGGGTGGGGGACAGAAATAAGAGTAAGAGAAGAAAAGGACAGTACCTTATTCTCAAGCAATGCCTCCCAAATCCTGAAAATGGTTGAATATTTGCCAAAAAACATTTTAAAAAATGAGCCACAAAATGGCTGTACTGGGAAATAGCGGCCAGAAAATGACATTGGAAGTAATTTCCAAGTCATTTTCAGCTACTCAAAACTGCGGATTGTCAACTTTCGCCTATTTTTCTACCCGCAGATAATGAAACTGGGTCTCTAAGATCCAATTGTGGATACACAAAACTGCTGATATGGAGTCTGCGTATAATGAGGTCCACCCGTATTCATGCAGCCATCTTATTTGCTTGTTTTCTCTTTCTCTCTCACTCTCAGTTCAGACTTTGGGTATAGAATGCAGGTTATTTGAATCAAATAGGTTAGAATAAGCTAGTACTGGTGACCAGTGTTCCATCTAAGGCGTGTGCACATGCCTTAGAGTGCTGGACTAGGACTGGGGAGACCCGAGTTCAAATCCCCATTCAGCCATGATACTAGCTGGGTGACCCTGGGCCAGGCACTTCTCTCTCAGCCCAACCTACTTCACAGGGTTGTTGTGAAAGAGAAACTCAAGTATGCAGTACACCGCTCAGGGCTCCTTGGAGGAAGAGTGGGATATAAATGTAATAATAATAATGATAATAATGATAATAATGATTCCTGCCCTCACAAGTTTTTTGATATCCGCTCGCTTAATTTTAGATCCCGCTCAGGTTGAATCGGGAAGGCCCCATTCTGAATGCATGTGTGCACACACTGCCTTGATACTCCCACCCAGAACAAATCTCATTCCACACACAGATGAAAAAAAAACTATAGAGAACACTGCTGGTGAGTTTGGACAAAACGATCGATCTCGATTTATTTTAGCCTAGAAAGGAAATGGATGCTTGTGTGGGAATGGGAGGGGGTGCATGAGTTCCCAAGACTCAGGGATGTCGTGCAGAGCCTGGCTGTGACTGAGTTTCTTTGTGATGTCTGAACCAGCCCTCCTTATCTATACCAGTCAGCATCAGAACTCAAATATAAAGTCACGTGGTCCAGAGAGGTGTGCAGTTTAAGAATAAGATTCACCAGAGTGCTCTCGGGTAGTTGAATCCAATGTTGTGCACAAGTCAATGAGAGAGCATCAGTCTAAATTACTGCATTATCTTAACACTGTTCTTTCTGATACAAACTGCAATATATTTCAGGGATAAAGCTGTTAGATAATCTTGATGAAAGGATCACATGCCATTAAGTATTTCAGGACATGGACACTATGGTGATCAAAAGCATATAACATAAATATTTAAGAGGGATATTTCTGCTGCTTTTATAGCAAGGTGCTGACAAGAAAGCAGAGTTAACAATGCCAGAAAAGCATTAGGCTAAGAGCTTTTGGCCTTCTTGGGCTGGAATAATAATCAAAAATATGTTGTAAGTCTTCATAGAACATATTCATATTGTGATGCTTTTGTCTAAGGGAAAGCTGTTCTTTTCTTTTGAAATATGAGATGACTCATTTTGACAGACTGTAAAACATAATGATTCCTTTATGGCTGAAAGCCTTGGTATTGTTGGCAGTGTGTTTGAAGCTGTGCTCCTTAACATTCCGCTATACAGCTTTTTTTTTTTTTTAACCATTGGTATCATGATGTTTCCCATCCTGGGCTGGTGGCATCAACTTAGTTTGTATTTCTAGCCATTGAGGTTTTTATACTTTTTGTTGTTGTTTCATCTTGTGAAAGTGCTTCTACTACTACAAATATTTATATACCGCTTTTCAACAAAACTTCCCAAAGCAGTTTTCAAAGAGAAATAAAAATGGCTCCCTGTCTCCAAAGGGCTCTCAATCTAAAAAATAAACATAAGCTAGATACCAGCAACAGCCACTGGAGGGATGCTGTGCTGGGGATGGATAGGGCCAGTTGCTCTCCACCTGTTCAATAAAGAATATCACCACCTCAGAGGTTTCTCTTTTCTTAGTTAGCAGGGGAACAAAGTTAGCAAAGCGCTAACAAAGTTAACACAGCTTTGGCCCAAACTGGATAAATTATGGAACTGAAAGAACAGCCAGGCATCCCATTGGAGACACATGAGTCCATGGAAGGGGCTCCTCAAGGTTAGAACTTCTAGCCGCTCTTGACCTTCAAGCATCCAAGGGTCACATCTGCACAGATCTTATGGGCTTTCTGGGACATCTATTTCCCAGTGTACTCGGTCATGCATATGGGAGCCTTTAAACATGCATTCCTAGATGCATGATCCAGTACCCTGGAAAATGACAGGTTCCCGATCATACATAAGAGGCCAATACTCTGACAGCTGCATTTTGCATTAGTTGGTTTCCAAATGCTCTTCAAGAGAGCCACATGTAGAGCATGTTAATCTTAACATGACGTGACTCAGGCATGGGTAATAGTAGCCAGAACTGTCTTTTCTTTATGTCCTTGAATCTTTTCAGCTGAATTTTCAGCTTCAGAAGAGAACAAACTATGGTGATTTAGTTGGAGTTTTAATTCACATATAATTCCCTTTGGTGGAGTGTTGTGATAGTGCCTTTCTCCATGACAGGATAACATCTTTTGAAGACCAGGATAGATGAGGCATTCCAAAGTATTGATTTGTTGATGGTCAGCAACTGGAAAAGGCCCACACCTTTCGCCTGGTTTAAGATGCTGCGTAACGGCTTGATATTTATGGTATCAATATTGCATTTTAAAAAGGATTTTTTTCAGGTGGGATTCTTCTCAGGGATGCTATCTGTCTATCTATCTATCTATCTATCTATCTATCTATCTATCTATCTATTTATTTACAAAATTGATCCCAACTTTTGGTCCCATTTAAGTTATTTTCAGCAAAAGGTAAAACAATAAATACAAATAATAATGCTGATCTATCAGTTCAAAGCCAGATGAAACCAGAGAGCTTTCCCCTGTGTCCTGACAGCCAACAAAGAGGAGGGTCAGTCAGGCCTCACAGAGATGGGTGTTTCACAGTCTCGGCATCACTACTGGGTAGGCCATGTTACATGTTCCCACCAGACAGGCTTTTGATGGTGGCGGAATGTGGAGCAAAGCCTCCACTAATGTACGCAGCAATATGTGGGCAGGTTCATGCTCCCTTTCCTACTCGTCAGTTTTCATATTGCCGTTTTAATGGGATTCTGCATTCATATAAACATGCAGTCTCCCAGAGAAGTCAAAATTATTTATCCAGAAGGCTGCCTTCTACATGTACCCTCCTGTATGCTGCAGTTAACACTGAGTTTCTACTCTGGGTGCTAAATCCATCTGGGTTTCAACAGATATCCACTAGAAGCAGGGCCTTTTAAATGTTGGCACTGTTTCTTTGAAACACCCCCCCTATGGAGGCCAGACAGGTTCCCACACTTTATACCCTTAGGCATATTTTTAAAATATAGCTCTTTAGGAAGGCCTTCCGTATTTCTTAGTTTTCTGAATGCTGCCTATTTGTATTTTTAAAAATTTAGATTGTGGTCGCTGTGTCATGGTCTGCTGCTGGAATATTGTTTGTATAAATTGAATTTGATATACAGTTTAGTCTTTATTTTGTTTTTACCATAGTAGATTATGTATTGTTTTAATGTGTGGTTTTTTGTGGTCTACTTTGGATGTTATAGAGAAAAACAAGGCACACGCTTTAACATAAATAAACTGAAATATTTCTACTCTGCTTCCCTAGCCATTTAAGGTGGTTTACAAGAACAATTACGATAATAAAACCACAGAACTCATAAAAGTGAACAGCAAAAGCATTGCAGCCTGCCCCCCCACCACAAAAGATCCAGCAATAAAATCCAAAATTGCAATGAAACAGCAAGTGTAAAATCAAAACTCAAAGGTTCATACAGCCCATGACCTCACAGTGAGGAAAAGAATACATGAGCCCAAAACTCCTGATCACCAGGTACAAGATGGCACAAATATCATCTGAACAGTTTCTTAGGCTGTTCTTAGAACAGTTTCTTAGCTTACTCTTCTGATGTTAGTGACTTCTTCTCTGGGGGTTTTCTGGCAAGTGGATACAGTTCTCATGAGGCTGTGGTCTTTTGGATGGTCAAGACCCCTACAGGAGTTCTGTTTTTATTCTGGGGAGGAGTTGGCTGCCCTCCCCATGAGGAAAGGGGACATATCCCTTTCCCACCTTTCCTGGTGAAAAATAGATCTAAAACCCTTCTAGCCGAGCTGGTTGGAACCTTGCCTTCTTGCATTCACTAACACACACAAACATTATTATTTTTATTATTATTTATTCAATTTCTATAACACCCTTCCAAAAATGGCTCAGGGCGGTTTACACAGAGAAATAATAAATAAATAGGATGGCTCCCTGTCCCCAAAGGGCTCACAATCGAAAAAGAAACATCAGATAGATACCAGCAACAGTCACTGGAGGTACTGTGCTGGGGTGGATATTTAGCGTCTCCCCCTGCTAAATAAAGAGAATCACCACATTAAAAGGTGCCTCTTTGCCAAGTTAACATACACACATACTCAGGATTGGGGATGAAAAACAGAAAAACCCCAGGAGCGGGAGGAAGGGAAGGGGCGCTCCCTCTAATTACCTGTTCGGTGTGAATAGAGGGAAGCTGGGTTCTCAGTGAAGAAAAAACAGGGTGTGATGATGGAATAGAGAGTTAGGCAGTCTTTGGAATGGACCCCAAGGACTGCATGTTTGAGAGACAATTTATAGGGTAAAGACACTAAATCTGCAAAACAATGGAAAAATAGGATTAAAAAAGGAGCTAGAGAAAGAGATAGGGTTACCTTAATAATGAAATACTGCTTTGGGAAAGGTATTCTGTGGCCTCCTTTGACCTTAGAAGGATTCAGAGAATGATTCACTGATTTAACACCTAAATGAGAAATAAGAAAAATGTGTAGGGAAAAAGAAGGGCTATGGAGACTTGGTCTGGGTATCTTGGAAATGCCTTAGAGTGGCTATGTGGGAAATCCATTTGGGAGTGTAAGGAGCCTCTGCTAGACTCCCATAGAGAGAGGATGAGAGAGCCATGCTTCCTTCTGAACCTGACTCCTAAGTTACTCTTTAGCTCAGAGGCGCTCTTACCTCTGGATTTTGGGGCCGAGGTCCAGGGCCTCCAGAGCCCCTGGGGCCCCCCAAATCTTCATTAGTCTGTCCCGGGTGGTGTGGTTGCCTGGTGGAGTATGATGATGCTTAATTTGCAGTTGGGGCGGGGCGGGGGCTCCAAAGGCCTTTAGGTCCAGGCTCCAAAATTGCCTAGGTGCACCTCCGCTTTAGCTGTAGCGCAGGACACTGTTCCTTTCCCGGACTCTATTGCACTCTGACTCAGGTCAAGCCATGCCCAGAGCCTCTTGTAGGTGTGCTCCAGGGGGTACACAGACAGTCCCAAATCTGGACCCCATAACAGTTCATCCATTATATCTACAACAGGCATTGAGATGTGTAAGAATCCTAGTTAGAGGCAGAATAGGACAATTTATTAATAGACAGAATATTGCACTGGCCTAATGCTCTGTTGCTAGAGCAACCCAACATTCCAAGTTCTCTAGTAGAACTCTCTGAGACATAAATTTCGCAGCAATATAAACTGGGGTTTTGATGCAATTTTTTGCCAAATTTGAATAACTTGTTGCCAAATCTTGTTGAATGTTTACCATGTTGCATTTTCAGGTTTTAGGGATAATTGGCAATGTGATGAATAGCTTGCTGGTCTGGAACTACTCCGAGTATTACTAGTCAAACTATTTTGGGGTTAATGCTTTATAAAGAAGTTGCTTTACTATATTCAGCTTGTTCGGAAGTCTTTATTTCAAGGCTCTAGTTATACAGGACACCCCTACCCACTTCAAGAACGAGCTTCAACAGTCCTTCAAGCCACTCTGCAGGAGTTTCCTTATTCACTTACATTTTAGTATATCCATTTTTGATCACTGAAATATCCCACTAACTCCTTTGTCTCCCAGTGTTATCATTGCATTATCACACCATAGTTTTCTTTATGTGCTTTGCTCTTAACTGATTTGACCTACTTAATGTTCTTCTCTGCATGAATAAAGCTCAGCACATGTTTAAAACCTACTTCTTACACACTTTTGTGTTGAGGATCATGGTATGGAATGGCTGAGCAATGAAGATTGCTGCCATTTTGTTACTGAAGTGTGCCATAGACATTTGAAAGATATTATTTTAAAATGATGGACATGTGGCAAATGTTTGCACATCAACCTGTTTACTGATTAATTCTCAGCATGCTGGGCATGTATTTTAAATTGCTATTTTAGCCCATATATTATTCATGAATAAAAGGATAACTTGGTCAAGGGCAGTGTGTGTATGTGTGTGTTTTTAAAAAGCCAGTAAAAATTCCCTCTTCAATTGTTATTAAACTCTCCTCATATCATAAGATCGTCCTCACAGCACCAATCTGACCATTCCTTTCATCAGCAGAGGACCACACACTACAAGAAATGGCTGTTCTTTTCTACCAAACCAGCCCAACCTAAGTGCAAGGCTGCCCCCTACCACAAGCATGCATGACTTCTGGATTTTTGGGACACTACTGAGACTCTGGACATGTGGGAGAAAATCACTATGGATAATTGGGTCTACGTTGGCTATGCCTTAGAATTTTGCAAACGCCTGCTGAACTCCGTTCCCAAACTTGCACCCCTGAATCCAACCCTGTGGGATAAGATAACAATTTTGCTTCAAAAAGGAGCAATAGGTGGTATTGGACAACCTGAATGATGGTTTCTACTCACCCTATTTCACCATCCCTAAAAAGGGCGGAAGTCTCCACAAAATTACGGATTTTGGAGATTTTAAACCCTTTTCTTCCTTACAATCTCTTCTGTATGCTAATTGTCTCAGACATCATCACACTCCTGTCTGGGGACATGTGGCTTGCCTCTCTAGATCTTGAAGATGCATATTATCATATCTCGATACACCCACAACACAGGAAATTCCTCCATTTTCGGATAGGCTCCCACAATTTCCAGTTTTGGGCTCTGGTTTCTCTACGGCAACAAGAATTGACAAAAATGCATGGCTGTGGTGGTTGCTCACCTGCAAGAAAGAGGAATTCAGATTTTCCCCTGTTTAGACAATTGGCTCATCGTAGCCTGCTCAGAATGCGTCCTTCTGCTTCACCTATTCATCACTATGCCCTGGATGTCTGAGCAAGAAGGAATGCAGTCTTCGGGTGTGCAGTACTCCAATCAATTTTCGGATGATTCTGCTACCTTTTGCCGAGTTTTCCTTTTTAAAAACCCCCCTTCCCACACATGCTCTAGACCAGGCCTACTTAACTCCGGGCCTCTTGCAGATGTTGGCCTACAACTCCCATAATCCAAGGCTATTGCCCACTGTGGCTGGGGATTATGGGAGTTGTAGTCAAAAAATAACTATGGGGCCTAAGCTGAGCAGGCCTGCTCTAGATTCACCTCCGATGATGATCTAGCTTGCAATGCACCCTAGTAAAAGGTATGCAACTTGTCTGTCTTCTTTGTCCTGTTGGGTGCATTGTAAGCTAGATCATCATTATGGCAGGTTGCTTACCTGTAGCTAGGGTTCTTCTGGTGGTCATTTGTTCATTCACACACACACCCAGCCTCCCTGCTGCAAAATAATTGGCTGTGGTGGGTGTGTGAATGGACAGATGACCACCAGAGGAACTCCTAAACGGAGGAGATTAAGGTGAGACATGTGGTACTAGGCAGAAGAGGGCAGCGTCTAAAAGGGATGAGAGAACTTGGAAGAGTTCTTGGTCCTGCCTTCACAGGAGCATGAAGCCCAATCAGAATGGACAGATGACCACCAGATGAACCCCAGTTACAGGTAACCAACCTGATGTTATATTAATATATTGACGTTGGTATTTTGATATTGACACTTTTGGCATTGGATTGACTTTGCTACTTTGGAGCCTTGTTTTATTGATTTGTGTTATTTCATTGAAATGGCCTGTGGCTAACCCAATAACATTCTATTTGTTCATAGAACTATATTGATCGCTAGTAGTTACTCTAGATTTCTAGTGTTGTTGTTCCAGATGAATTGCTTTACATGAGCTATTGATCACTTAACATTTTTGCTTATATATTGTATTTAAAAACTGTATCTAGTAGATTTCACTTTGTTGCAGATTGGGGCTAATTATACTTAAATATGAAGCTGCTTTATATGGAGCCAGACCATTGGTTGATTTAGCTCAGTAATGTCTACTCAGACCAGCTGGGGTGCGCCAAGGCCTTAGGCAGTTGTCTTCGTGAGCACCTGCTTATCTTGACCCTCTAACTCAGGGATTCTCAACGTGTGGGTCCCCAGATGTAAATGGACTTCAAGTCCCATAATTCCCAACCAAAGGCCACTGGGGCTGGGGATTATGGGAGTTGAAGTCCAATAACATCTGGGGACCCACACGTTGAGAAACCCTGCTCTAACTGGAGATGATAGGAATTAAACTTGAAGCCTTCTGCATGCAAAGCATGTGCTCTGCCACTGACCTATAGCTCCTTAAGAGCCACCTAGTTAGCCACTTAGTTCTAGTAAAATATGGTAAGGAACCCATATTCAACAGATGCATTAAAAATAATCCATCTTCAGGGATAGTCTCCACATTCTGAAAGGCTTTCTCATGCATCCTCATTCTTATGGTTGAAGTAGACAGTGCTTCTCTTGTGCTTGAATGCCTTTATTGGCTTATAGATGATGCATGGAGCGACTGAATTCAGACTCCATGCTGAGATTTTTCTTACCAATTATTGTTCTTTAGGTGACCTAGCAATTTGTTTTCTTCCCATTTTTTCCTTTTGCTTTCCTTTCAAGGTCCCTTGTGCATCATCAGTCTAAACCTTAGGGTGGTGCAGACATTATGCTGCCTTCCTGAAAACCATCATGTGCACATAAACTAGAGATTGAAACCATGGGCACAATCCCTCATAACCACTAACCATTAATTGTGTCTGCTCACACATCTAACGCAGAACCGTGGAGAGGGAAGGAAAGAAGAAATTGCTTGGGAGAGGGAAGGGAAAGGGGTGCATGCTCCCAAAGCTGGCTTTTTATTTGCAAACAGTGATTTGTAGGGAGTCAGTGCTGCATATATATTGGCTCTCTCAGAAGAGTTGCCCCTCTTCTGAGTTGTTTGTTCCCCATTTGATTCAAATGGAGTTAAGACATTCAGTGCTTTTTGATGGGCATCCTACTTGTGGTGCACCTGCTCGCTGCCTGTGGAACTGTGCCGTATGGATTGACTAGGCTGATCAGTGGGGAGCTGCTAGGACAGCAGATAGTCGTCTACTGGGGAGCTGGACTGCATGAGCTCTGATCCCCTCCAAATCTATGGGTCTGTGATAGGGTTCTGTGTATTGATTCCATAGGAAAGATTATGCATTGGACACATACCCCTTTCAGAGTGTCATCTTTGGTTGAGATTCTGCATATGCATGTGTTAAGCGAACTGATTTAAATGGAACTTGAGTAACTGTGTGCAAAGTTGCTGCCTGTGCCAGTAATTACTTTCATTATCTGAGCCCTGTTTTCCACAGGAACCTCTGGTATATTTACTTGGTAAATGCGAATCTTGCTTAGACTCCTCTGCCCTCTGAGTACCATGTTTGCCTCTTGGCATCACTGCCTATCGGTAGATTACCCTCCTGCTACATTTTTGCTACATACCTTTATTGTTATAATTGGTTTCTTCGGGGCTCGCCTTCATGTAATCTCTTTGACAATTGCATACAATATTGATTACTATTAATGCTGGGAAAAGAGAGCTTGTATTTTGTTGCCCGGTAATCGCTGTGGCTAACCTGTTGCAAAATACTCTCTGAGTACATAGTGGTGTATACGCTGTTGAGCCCTGTTCGGATTGCATTTGTGTAGAAAATGTTAGAGTAGTGAATTTTCTTCAGGATCCTGTAGCTGGGAAATGGGAACAAGTAAATGCTTGATGCAAGGCACCATTATGTTGTCCGGTTGGCAAATTCTGGAAGTCATGGGTGTCAGGACCCCCAACCCCAGAGGCCCAGGCACATCATCAGAGAGTATACAGTTACCTTCATATTAACTTGCTGCTAGTAAGAGAGGAGCAAAGGAGTTGAGCTTGAGGACAGGGTGGGTGTGAGGAGTAGGGATTTGCATGAACCGGTTTGGAGGCTCTTTTACGGGCCTCTGAACCAGTTCAAACATCTGGTTGTTTGAAGGTGGGGGGATATCTTTAAAGATGGGGGAGGGTGATCTTATCCCTCCTGCCGCATTTTGCCCACTGGTGCTGCCTTTTAAAATGGTCTGGCAGGGTGGCAGCATTCCTCCTTACCGCCCTGGTGCCTCTTTGGGCCAGAAGTGTCCAGTGCACAAGCATAGGTCGTGTGCGCGATGTGTGCACATGCACCAGGCACTTCCGGCCACTTCCAATCTGAGGAGGCATTGGGGTGTCAAGGACGTATGCTGCCGCCACGCTGGACCATTTTAAAAGGCAGCGCCGGTGGGGGAAATGCGGCAAGAGAGGTAAGAGCACCCTTCCTGTCCTTAAAGATACTCCCCGCCCCACCTTCGAACCAGCAGGCGCCTGTTCCATGCACACCTCTAGTGAGGAGCATTGCTTTTTTTGGTAATTTCAGGTGCCAGTATGGCCACACTCACTGCATGTGTGTGTGGCCATGCCCCCTTGCGTGCTTTCATGGCCACACATGGGGGGTGTGGTGCTCAGAAACTCTCTCCTTGCCAGGGATCACAGTAGTTGGGAGGGCTTTGCCTTTGTTCCTGCAAGAAGGAAAGCAAAACCCTTCCCATCGCCATGATCCACAGAGGGGAGTGAGTTCCCGTGTGCCGCAGCAGGTGCTTCTGGAGCTTGGCCACAATCGCAGTGATGAGGAGGGCTTTGCCCTCATTCCTGCAGGGAACGAAAGCAAAGCCCTCTCCTCCGTCGTGATCCCTGGCAGAGAGTGAGTTCCCAAGCGTGATCTCGGGTGATTTTGGAGTTTAGGGGGTAGGGTCAGATGCTGGTACTGTGTAGTGGTGCATACTGTCACGAAAAAAGCTCTAGTGAGGAGAGAGCCTCAGGTCAGGATGGGAATTGCTGCTCCTTGTGCTGGCCAGTTCAGTTGCCAACCCTCTAGGATTGGTCTAGAGTCTCCAGTAATCAACATTAATTTCCAGGAAATATTGAGAAGCATTCCTGGAAATTTTAAATGGCTAGATATTATGAAAAATATTGGAAACATAGAAAACATTGGTGTGTATGTGTGTGTCTGTGTCTGTGTCTGTGTAATCTGCAGGAATAGCTTCAGTCAGAGTTGACAATCCTACCCAGAGGATTCTGATCCTACTCCCTCTTTTTTAGGGAGGAGAATTAGCATGGACTGAGAGATTCATTTGCTGCATACTAACTCCATTATTTGTCCACTGCTGACTGAGCAAAGAGGCACCTTTTAAAAGTGGTGATTCTCTTTATTTAGCAGGGGGAGAGCAACTGGCCCTATCCATCACCAGCACAGCATCCCTCTAGTGGCTGTTGCTGGAGTCTATCATGTTACTTTTTTAGATTGTGAATTTTTTGGAGACAGTGAATCATTTTATTTATTTATATCTATGTGAACTGCTTTGGGAACTTTGGTTGAAAAGTGGTATATAAATATTCATCATATTCGTGTTCCATACAGAGCATCTCATTCACTCTCAGTATTCTGCAGGTGAACATGGCATGACAAATGACATTCGGCACCGGTTCTTGTTTTGGGGTTGATTTCCCAAGGGCTGAGTGGTGGAAAACTTTGTGGCTGCCTTTGATGATCAGACATTAGTGGGTGACATCTCACAGGATACCAACTTGTCTCCTTCCAAAGAATGGGGAAGAGCACCCAGTACAGCACTCTCTCACACACTTTTGTTGTGGAAATGGCTTTTTCGTCATTAATCTTAAGCATGCTGTAGAAAGACTTCTAAGTAATTTACAAGCTGTCTTTTCAGCTTGACTCAATCAGCAGCTTTCTCAAGACTCCTTCTTCCAGATTCCACCTGGATGTGATTTACTCTCCATTAGTCTAGTAAAATATGACAGGATCATCAAGCCTTTCTGAAGAGTTGTTTCCAAGAGCATTTTTAACACTTCTTTGCGAACAGAACAAAGTAAACCATAATGACAGTGAGACTTGCCATTAAATATATTTTCTGTCATTAACAGTAACTGATCGCCTTGATCCTTTTGAGGGCACAGGAATAGATTACATTAAACAAAGGGCCATCAGTTGCCATGTCAAAGAATGACTTTGGATCTTAATTGTATCCTGGTTACATTGCGGGGAATACGAATGATGTTGACACCAATTTATGGAGGCTGAATCTAACTAAAGAGCCAATTCATGCAATATGTCCTTTACTTATTTATTTTATTTTATTTTATTTTCACATTTATATCCCGCTCTTCCTCCAAGGATCCCAGAGCGGTGTACTACATACTTGAGTTTCTCTTTCACAACAACCCTGTGAAGTAGGTTAGGCTGAGAGAGCAGAGTCACCCAGCTAGTTTCATGGCTGAATGGGGATTTGAACTCGGGTCTCCCCAGTCCTCGTCCAGCACTCTAGCCACTACACCACACTGTCCCTTGCTCAATGCCAGTGGTCCTGACCTTCCCCAGGGAAGTGCATGCTTGGTCAAACATTAGCCATGACCTTCACATTCAGAGATGCGACCAACACTAATTTCTGTTGTTCTCCATGCCCCCCCAGGCACCAGGATCCCCAAAACTGCAGTTGGTTGATGTGCTTGATTGTCCAGGTCGCACATTAAGTTTGTTCACGCCATTGGAACACTAATTTCTTGGCAGCACTAACTCTGGTAATAAGATTAAGGTGCTCTGAAAAAACTAATTGTGGTATGCAGCTTGAAAGCTAAACAGCTGAAAGTGATAAAGCCTAGAAGAAGATAGTAATCTGCTGTTATTCCAGCACTTTTATTGCCATGGGATATTAGCATTATGCTGTAATACAAAAAGTAAATCAACATAATGTTCCATAAAGAGCCATTAGCACGTTAGCTGGATATTACTTTTCTGATACATTTTATAGATAAATTTGTTATCGGAATATGATGAAAACTGGGTATAGAAGAATGATAGTGTATGATGAATGAAGAATCTTGATTATCATGAAACCAAAAGCGTAATTACATAGTTCCCAATATCTGTTAAAATATTGTGGAAATTCAGACTGCTCTCATTTTCACCTTCTTTCTTAAAATGATTGTTTTGTTTTATTTTCTTATATGAGCAAGGTATGTCTTTTCTCTTGGGGGGAGTGTAGAAATACCTAACCTACTTCACAGGGTTGTTGTGAGGAAAAACAGAAGAATGTAATACACCACTCTGGGCTCCTTGGAGGAAGAGCGGGAGATAAAATGTAAAATAAAATAAAAATAAAAAATATACCTCCCATAGCAACTTCCTGCTTTGCCACTTGGAGGCTTGTTTGTGTTCTTTCAACAAACAGCTGGATTCACATTTGAACTCTAGTCTCCAATGAAGTGAAATAATGTGCATGTTTAAACTAACATGACTAGAAAAGTGGTTCAGGATACACCCCCCCTTCCAAAAACAGCCCCTCTTTCTTGATTGTTGTTAAATATTAACTCCCAAGAATTGGGATTCAGCTGCAGGGATCCACACATATAGGCTTAGCTCATTAGACAGTTATTATTTGGGGTTGCAAACAGTCTCCTCTCTGCCTTTAGATTATTTTCTGGCAGACAGACAGAGGTCTCAGGAGAGAAGCAGGTTTGCTGTCATTTGTACTGAGAGATGGAGATGGCAAGAAACAGTGAGATCCCTCTCCTACTGCTCAGAAATGATTCCTGCTATTTCTTATATTTTACATTGGAAATTAGATCTCTGGGGAGGAGTGCTGGGTGTCCTGCTTGCCAGAGTGCTGGGGCTAGTCGCCACTGGTGAGCTGGCAAGTGGATGTGTAGATGCCAGCTCAGCTATTACTGCTGAAAATAAAAGAAAATAAAATGTCTTTGAAGATGTAACTCTATGGAAAGAGGCAATACTGCAGGGCTCAACAATTTGCAGGTGCTAACTCGCTATGGTGCCTGGGTACCTGAGCTGGATAAGGATGTGGCCAGAAGGAGGAGTGAGCATATTGCATCACTCCATTGCTTGCCTGAGCCAGACAAACACAACCAGGAGGAGGAGTGAACAAGCAAGGTGGGGTAAGCATGGTATGGAGTCCACCGTTCCATGGAGCGGATAGCATTGCTGGGGGAGAGTGTTGAGTCCATGCCCCCTCATGGAGCAGAAGGCAATCTGCCTCCTAAATGTTTGGACTGACTCCTAGAGCCAAAGAAAATTTGTCAAGGCCTGCATTACTAGATGTTGGAATGTTATACCCAAAGTTGTCATGTGGTGAGGATAGTGTGCAAATAGTGACACTGCATTATTTTTATAGAGATGAAATGTAAAGAACAGTTGGTTTGTTTAAGTGATAAGACTGGTTATAAATGAACTGGGGATGATAAATGGAACAGAAATCTTTCATGATCAATTTTAGCATTTTCAGGAAATTATGTCTGCCATATACTCATTTATTGCCTGTAATATCTTTCTACTTGGGAAATCATTTTGCCTTCAAAGTGCAGGATACTCTCCTTTTATTTCTATATCCAGTTTTTGGCGTGGGTCTGGGTGAGGTGTCCAAAGTATCCGCATGTTCAGTTTTGATGGGAGGTCTGAGGCCAGCTTGCACATCTTGGCTAGTGAAATTTTCCCAGGTCCGGTTAAGTATCCTTTCAACAACTGTAGCATTGTAGTACCAAGGAGGTGTTGGTGATGATTTGTCAATTTCTGAAAAAGTCCCCAGATATTTGAATACATATTTGTTCCTCCTCTTATTTTAGCAAGGCAGTTGAGTAAGCAGTGGTTGCACACCTCTAGAATATCTTGCATGTGATGGATTTTTTGAATCCATATTAGCTGCCGGGGGTATGGGGGGTGGAGTCAATATAGGATTCAAGACAAAGACCATATTTGTTGCCCTGGTTGACAGATGGACAGGTAGAGAGGGACAGAAGGAATACAACTCCATTCATTCATTCTCAGTGACCTTTGATACAATAATCTAATCTTTCTGGGGACAGGGGGAACTTTTTTGAAACAGGTAGTTCTATCCTCATTGAAAATCAGTTTGAGAAAGATTGTATGTGATATGGAGGGTGTGTGTGTGTGTGTGTGTGTGTGTGTGTGTGTGTGTGTGTGCACACGCGCATGCATGTACATGCAATTGGTTTCTCTCATTTCCTTGTTCTTACTTATGCTGGGTTTATGGGACACCAGGGCATTAAAGGCCTCTTTCACTAGTGCTCCTGAATCTTTCTTTGAACAGAGTAAACTCCCTTTTATGGAGCACCTTGTTTGTCCAGATATTCTGGTGTTCTGAGGAACATAATACACAATGAAGAGCAAGCGGAGGCCTTTCCCCTTCCCTGCTGACAGACAGCTAATGTGACCCACTTTAGGGCAGTTCCTTCATTTTATTATTATTTATTATTATTATTATTATTATTATTATTATTATTATTATTACTATTAATTTGATTTCTATACTGCCCCTCCAAAAATGGCTCAGGGCGGTTTACAAAGAGAGATAACAAACAAATAAGATGGCTCCCTGTCCCCAAAGGGCTCACATTCTAAAAAGAAACATAAGACACACACCAGCAACAGTCACTGGAGGTCCTGTGCTGGGGGTGGATAGGGCCAGTTACTCTCCCCCTGCTAAATAAAGAGAATCACCACGTTAAAAGGTGCCTCTTTGCCCAGTTAGCAGGGGTGTCTAAATTAGACATTTTATGTTCCAATGAGCAACCCTGGAAATATGTACATGTTGCATGCTTCCTATGGATATTCTGATGAGGATGACACTGTAGCTCAGAAGTACAGCCTCTGCTTTGCATGCTGAAGATCCCAGGTTCAATCCCTGGCATTTCCAGGTAGGAGTGGAAAAGACTCTTGCTGGAAACCTTGGGGAGATGCTACAAATCACTGTAGACAAAACTCAGCTAGATGGACCAATGGTCCGACTTGATATAAGGCAGCTTCCTATGTTTCTCTGGAGGTACACTTAGAGTGTCCATAACAACAGCCCTGCTGGATCAGGACCAAGGCCTGTCTAGTCCAGCATCCTGTTTCACACAGTGGCCCACCAGATGCCTCCAGGAAGCCCACAGGCAAGAGGTGAGGGCATGCCCTTTTTCCTGCTGTTGCTCCCCTGCAATTGGTATTCGGAGGCATCTTGTCTCTGAGGCTGGAGGTGGCCTATAGCCACCAAACTAGTAGCCAGATGGCTCTGGGGTGTGTGTGTGTCACAAATCATGATGGTTCCCTTCCCTGCTAAGGGACTGTGACTCTTAATTCATATTTTAATGTTGTATTATCTTTTCTTTTAAGGTTTGGGATGCTGTGGATCAAGGCTGTTGCTTAACAACATACTTTTGCCACACCTCTGCTGTTCGAGCTGTCCAGTGGTCCCCCTGTGGAAGAGGCGTTCTCAGTGGGGGCTTTGATTCTATGCTTCATTTCACAGATATTGAAACAGGTAAATATCTTTGTATGTGAAGGTGCACGTAGGTGAGGTGGGAGGTTCTGACATGGGAGAGTCGTGCGATTCCCCTACCTTCCAGTTGCAGCCGTGGCATGTGCAGCTCCCGTATGGGGTACAGGTTTATATTATCAGCATCTCCACTGATTCCCAGCCCAGAAGCAGTCCTACACGCCGCTGGAGGCCGTCGCATGGTGAGGGCTGCAGGCGTAATGAACTGGCCCTCTGACCAGAGAAACCTTATACACATTTAACTTGGAAGTAAGTTCTAGTGAAATCAATAGGACTTGCTTCCAAACAAGATTGTCAGGGACTGATGTGTAAACGTTTAATTGCCTCATCAGTCTATTTTCTTAGAGACTCTCTCTGCCCAACCATTGCTTCTCATTAATGCATCTCATGTAAGCCTGACCATCACGGTGATGCTGCAGTCCTTAAGTCGCTCATTAATTAATTGAACATTTATAGCCTACTCTGGGGGACATCTACTCTGTCCTAAAGGGCTCAGGTTGGTTAACAGTATATCAAAAACCATAAGGTTTGTTTTTAAATAAAAACAAACCTTATGGTTTTTGATATACTGTTAACCACCCTGAGCCCTTTAGGTAGAAGATGACCAACACTAAAACTCAACCTCCCACTAGTTGAACCCCAAAATGAGCCCCAGTAGAAAGATCTTCTAATGCTTCTGAAAATGTGCAGCTTTTGGGCAGAGCTAAACATTAAGAGAGAAAAACATTCTGCAGCTGCCAAGATTAGCAACTGCATATAGAACTATCCTCTCCCCTCCTTCAACATGTGGAAGAACTTACCTTATGTCTTCACATTAGTACATGGAGTTAGTGGCAGGATGCCATGTTACCTGGTGACCTGTGTGGCCCTGTGGAGGCTGGAGAAGGGCGTGGCATCCCTCCTCTGAGGCTTTTGTTTCCTTTAGGGGGTAGTGGGGATGAGAAAGGCCCAGGCTGGTTGGATCCCAGTGGGGTTGAGAGGGCAAGGCAGGGAGAGCGGCAGGAAACAGCTCCAGGGAGACAGCTCTAGGTTGGGTGGGGCAGGAAACAGGAAGCAAGGTCAGGAAGGGGGCGGGGCTGGAAGTTGGTTTTAAGCCCTGTCAACTCTGCACTGGGGCATTTAAAGACAAGGCAGCTGATGATGAGGAGCTGCTTCTGGGTATGGGAGCCAGGAGTTTTCCAGGATTGGGAATTGGCTGAATGCAGCAAGCCAGGATGGCGGCTCAGGTGACAAGCTAACCTTCTCCCCTGGCTGTTCCTGAGGCTGATCTTTTTTCTTGTGCTTACCCAGTCATTCTGGAGCCCACCTTGTCCCCTGGGAGGTCTGACAGTTAGACAGCACTAGTTGCCACTGGCCAAGCACAGGGGAATGCTGAGCATAGGGGAATGCTGAGGAGAGATTCCTCAGCATGCTGAGTGACATTAGAACATAAGGTAATTTGAAGGTATTTCTGAGGGAGGAGCTCCACCTGCATTTGCTGTTCTGAATGGCAGCTGTGTGATTTTTTAATGCCATCTAGTGGAACACAGGAAGCTATATTATACTGATTCAGACCAATGGTCCATCTAGCTCAGTATTGTCTATAAAGACTGGCAGCGGCTTCTCCCGTTGCAGGCAGGAATTTCTCTGTCCTATCTTGGATATGCTGCCAGGGAGAGAACTTGGAACCTGCTGTATGCAAGCATGCAGGTGCTCTTCTCAGAGCGGCCTCATCCCCTAAGGGGGGATATCTTACTTTGCTCACACATGTAGTCTCCCATTCAAATGCAAACCAGGTTGGACCCTGCTTAGCAGAGGCAACAATTAATGCTCACTACCACAAGACCAACTCTCCTCCCATGAGTGCCAGCCTTTAAGTCTGCACGAAAGAGAGTCCTCCAGTTGTGGGGCTTTCATCAAGCAATCCTATTCCATATTCCTTTGCTATTTGAACTTGGCACATGCTGAAAATAAGAGGGTGGTCTGTGACTTCACAGAAGGGCATACCTTCTTAGGCCTAGATTACACATTGTTAAACATATCAGGCTGTGATCAATTAGATTAGATCAATCTAATGTTCGTTATTATTTATTTATTTTATTTATTTTATCAGATTTGTGCACCGCCCGAAACTTTCGTCTCTGGGCGGTTAACAATAGCATAACAACAGTTAAAACATATACAAAAAACATAAAAACAATTTGACAATTTCAAAATAAACCAGAGATTAAACCCCCCCAATTTTTTAGGGAGCTGAGAAAGCTTGGGCGAAAAGAAGGGTTTTCAGGTGTTTTTTGAAAATTGCCAGAGATGGGGAGGATCGTATCTCAGCAGAGAGCGCATTCCACAATCTCGGGGCAGCGACCAAGAAGGCCCATCTCTGTGTAGCCACCAAATGAGTCAGTGGCAACTGGAGATGGACCTCCTCAGATGACCACAGTGGGGCTCATAGTGAAGACAGATACCCAGGGCCTAAGCTGTCTAGGGCTTTGTAAGTTATAACTAGCACTTTGTATTTTGTCCGGAAACCTATTGGCAGCCAGTGTAACTCTATCAGTAAAGGAGTAACATGGTCTCTCCAAGATGACCTACAGACCAACCTGGCTGCCACGTTCTGAACCAACTGAAGTTTCCGGACTACGTACAAAGGCAGCCCCACGTAGAGCACATTACAGAAGTCAAGTCTGGAGGTCACCAACAGATGTACCACTGTTTTGAGGTCATTGATCTCGATAAACGGGTGTAGGTGGCGTATCAGCCGGAACTGATAAAAAGCACCCCTGGCCACCGCCTCAACCTGAGAAACCAGGGAGAGGTGTGAATCCAGAAGTACTCCCAGACTGCGAACCTGTTCCTTTTGGGGAAGTGTGACCCCATCTAGAACAGGCAGATTAAAATTGTCTCTAGAGTTCTGACCCCGCACAATAAGTACCTCCGTCTTATCTTCAGTTTATTCTCCCTCATCCAGCCCATTACTGCTTCCAGGCAGGCATTTAGGGAGGATATGCCAACTCCTGAAGAAGTTGACATAGAGAAGTCACACTTCCTCTGTCAATTCGTTAGGCGGGAATCTGAGATTGTCATGGTGTATATGGTCATGAAAACTCCTGAGCATGTCATGAAAACTCAGGATTTTTAGTTGACCGCCAATTGGCAATGCAGCAACCCGACATGGTCCAGCTGACTTCAAATCCTGATTACAGATCTCGACTTCATATCGGGTCTCTGTGGGAATCTGAGTCCCACCCATCTAACATGGGATTGATCATGAGAACCAGCCCATAGTTTGACCTGGCCTGCTTGTTTTTTATAATGTAAATAGCAGTGATGGGAAGGGGTGGTCAGGATCACAACCATGGCATTGGGCAATTTAACCCCCCACCCCCGTTACCCACTGCATTCCTGATCTAGATTCCAAACCCCTGCTTCTGGTGCTCTTTCCTTTGGGAGGAAACTCAGAAGTAGCAGCCTTGGGAGGACCTTGATCCAGATTGGACCTGCAGCATAGGGGACTTAAATCCTTTCCCTCAGACTGGATGGGCCCCCCTATGGCTGCTATTTTCTCCAGGAGGGAAGTCAGGAGAAATGGCAACTTTGGGGAGGGGCTCCAAATTGTGTAATTTATTTCATTGTCTAAGTGTCCACAAGCCTTCTCACCAGGGGAAGTGCCTCTAGCAAGAATTATGTTTAGCAGCACACATCCCTACTCACAAGCTCTCATTTGTGCTACAGTTTGGAAAAGGTATGAAATCTCATGAGAGACTCCTGGCCTCTGAACTCTGACCTCACCATTGCTTATGTTACTTCTTTCCATCCCCATAAAGTAAAGGTAAAGTGTGCCATCAAGTCGATTTCGACTCCTGGCACCGACAGAGCCCTGTGGTTTACTTTGGTAGAATACAGGAGGGGTTTACCATTGCCTCCTCCCGTGCAGGATGAAATGATGTCTTTCAGCATCTTCCTATATCGCTGCTGTCCGATATAGTACCAGTGGGGATTCTAACTGGCAACCTTCTGCTTGTTAGTCAAGCATTTCCTCGCTGTGCCTCTTAAGGTGACAATAAAGGTAAAGTGTGCCAATCAAGTTGATTTTGACTCCTGGCGCCCACAGAACCCCGTGTTTCTCTTTGGTAGAATGCAGGAGGGGTTTACCATTGCCTCCTCCCTCACAGTATGAGACGATGCCTTTCAACATCTTCCTTTATCACTGCTGTCCGATAAAGTACCAGCGGGGATTTTAACCGATAACCTTCTGCTTGTTAGACAAGCGTTCCCCCGCTGTGCCATTAGGTGGCTACCATCCCCATATACTACTGCAAATGAGAGAAATCCTTGCCCAGCCACTTGAGCCTGTTGCAGGTGCCAGAAGACTCAGAGGAGAAGGTTGTTGGCAAACACAAATAGAGGATATCTAGTAAGCCACCCCAGTATTTTGTGGACCCAGATAGTCCCTATCTATTCTATATTTTGAAGAGTGAGTTTGTTTGTGGAAAATAAATTCATATTTGGTGATTACCTACAGATACCAAATTTTGCATATACAGTCCTGACACTGAAATTAGCTGAATGCTCTACTTTTTACACTGGAATATGCTGGGTGAAATATTTAAATTTTTTGTATTTTTTAAAGAAGAAATTCTCAGTATAACAACATCTTAACTGTTGTTGTTCTCAACAGATTTTTTAAAAATACTCAATAATCAGATCAATAGAATCAGAATCAGAATCATTTTATTTATGGCCATAAGCCAAACAGAATTAAAACTTTAGACTGTTACCAGGCATAAATATACGACATAAAATAACTAATAATCAGATCAATAGTTTAAGAACGACATGATGCCCAAGAGAAGTAGAAGATCTTTCTCAGGTACAAATGTACTCTGATTCAAATTTACTATGTATGGTAATTTATTCAATAAAATGAATAATGTTTGAAATTGGAATCCTACAAATTTAAAACTTGTCTTTTAGTTCCCTTTTGCAAGCACATTAATAAAAAATTCTATGATATGTATTTCATTGCTTGATTTTTCCTATAAGTGTAATCTACACAAAATGACTGCCCTGTCAACCATGGGCCTCACTTCCTAGTATTATATAAAGATATTGGCTGACATCCTGACTAATGATGATAATTATTATATACTGCTTTTCAACAAAAGTTCTCAAAGTGGTTTACAAAGAAAAAGAAATTTAAAAAAAAAGTTTCCCAAAGGGGAATGTTCCCCAAAGGGCTCACTATCTGAAAAGAAACCTAAGATAGACACCAGCAACAGCCACTGGAGGGATTCTGTGCTGGAGCTGGATAGGGACAGTTGCCTTCCCAGCTTAATCTAAGAGAGCTGCCTCTTTGCCCATTTGGCAAGGGTGGCTAGTGAAGCATGGGCCTAGGTAGGCTCTGCAGGGCTGTGTCCCCAGGAGCCCTTGCGAACTCGCTCTGTCCTCCTGTGCACATATTGTGCAAGAGCATTAGAGACAGGAGCACTCTCCATGTTCTGGATCGGCTCTGCAAGTTCAGAAGCACATAACTGATCCTCCATTTTGTGTGTTCAGTCTTGCAGAGCCCTTCCCGAGCAGAGGGGGAGCTCCGGACTCGAAAGGCTCTTGCACAACAGGACATGCACAGGGGAATTGGAGGAGTAGCTCAAGGGCTCCCAGCACACCCCTACAGAGACTCCTTATGTGCGCATTTCATTAGTCAGGGTGCCTATATCAGCACAATATTATAGTGTTGCGTGTTTAAATTTGCGGCACTAAGGAGAAGAAAAAGCAACATGTAAGAACTGAACGGAGTACTTCTAGATCTTGTCAGAAACTGAGTCAAAAAGAATACTATTCATACAAACAATTAGAGAAGGTGTCTGTCTATGCTGAAATAATCAATTCCTTCAGATTTGTCATGGCATGTGGCTTATTTTTAAAAATATATTCAATTGCAGCTGCAAGGTATTGCTCTGTACTCAGAATGTAAAATCCATTAAATCTTACCTTGGAATATTCACATTTCTCAGTTAGTCAAGCTTTTACATTACTTTTATATGAGTTTTATGTGTCTGCTTTGCTTGCAGTTGGGTAGGAAAAAGGTTTAATGTACCAAAACATTATTTTCAGATCAACCAATTTCTTCATTGTGTCTTCAGGTCATTTTCCTTTCCTTTTTTTTTTTTTTTTTAGCCGTATTTCAGTGATATTTTCTTTCCTGCTGTCATTATAATTTGACGCCAATTGGAACCAAAGCTAATGGACTAAATTCCTAGTACTTTCAGTGGTGTCCCCAGTGCCTTCTGTTGTTATAGAACATTAGAAACAAAGTATATTCATTCAGGGGCGTAGGGAGTTTGCTTGCAGCTAGAGGATGAAGCCCTGCCAGCAGGTCCCCTGCCTGTTCTGTTTGATCACATGCACAGAGCACACATGTACCCCAAGCCATGCTGCCTGCGTCTGAGGGCAGATGCAGGGGGCGTGGCCAGTACTGGGGGCGGGGCCTGTCAGCCCCTGCAGAGCTTTTGCAGCCAGTGGTTTGTGGAACTGCTGAATGGGAGCTCCTTTCCCTTGCTCCTCAAGGGGGCAGGGAAAGGAGCTCTCAGTCAGCGATTTCACTAACCACTGACTAGGGAAACTCTGCAGGGGCTGATGGGCCCCGTCCCTGGTATTTGCCACACCCCGTGCATCTGATTTCAGACACAGGCAGCATAGCCACTTCCCAGGAGAGGGTCTGTTCGGGACCCTATCTCATCCTCTCCAGCTGGCTGGAGAGGAGAGGGGTGTGCCTCATGCTCCTAGCCAGTGAGTGCTTCGTTCGTTGGCTGGGTGCAGGAGGGGGCAAGGGGTGTCCTGGTGCCCCCCCAGCCCCTGAGAGCCAAGGGACGGTCGTCCTTCCTCTGTTCTCTTTCCCTGATGCCCCTGTATTCTTTTTGGTTTTCTTAAATCACTGTGTTTAATATCTGTGGGTTATAAAGCATCACATTTAATGCAGATTTGCTATGTACAAGTTCAAAGTATTCTACAAAAGTTTTTGAATTAACAATGTGAATTAACAATGTGAATTAACAATGTGAATTAACAAAGGCATACCCAGAGCCAGCGTGGTGTAGTGGCTAGAGTGCTGGACTAGGATTGGGGAGACCTGAGTTCAAATCCCCATTCAGCCATGAAAACTAGCTGGGTGACTCTGGGCCAGTCACTTCTCTCTCAACCTAACCTACTTCACAGGGTTGTTGTGAAGAGAAACTTAAGTATGTAGTACACCGCTCTGGGCTCTTTGGAGGAAGACTGGGATATAAAATGTTAAAAACAACAACAACCCTTGCTTATTGTGGTAGGTTATCATCATCTGTTAGTACATAATTGACCAGTCAGGTCTGCACAGTAGTATGCTTCTCTTCTGTATTGGTACTGTACAGCACTGTGTAGATTAAGTTGGGATCTCTGGTTATTACAGTCTGCTTTCTTCGGCCTGCACATTGTCTGGAACGGACTCTATGTGGGAGCACAGTGCTCTTTCCTGTCCCTGCTCATTGCAGTGCAAAGGTGTTCATGGCAAATATTCTTCTTTTATATTAAACTAGGAGGTGCAGTCTGTTGACTGGGAAAAGTCATTTTGCATACATGACATTTATAAGAAAGTTCAAGAAATTAAATAGATGCCATAGTTTTTTTAAATAAATGTGCTGAACATAAGAATAGCCCTGCTGGATCAGGTCCAAGGTGTATCTAGTCCAGGGTCTTGTTTCCCACAGTGGCCCACCAGATGCCTCTGAGAAGCCCACAGGCAAGAGGTGAGAGCATGCCCTTTCTATTGCTGTTGCTTCCCTGCAACTGGGATTTAGAGGCATCTTGCCTCTGAAGCTGGAATAGCCACCAGACTAGTAGCCAGTGACAGACTTGTGCTCCATGAATTTTTCCAAGTCCCTTTTAATGCCATCCAAGCTAGTGGACATCACCACATCCTATGGGAGAGAATTCCATATATTAATAATGGGCAATGTGAAAAACCTTTTCAAACCTATTCTTGGTTGGTCTGAAATTTCCTGGCCTTCAGTTTCATGGGATGACTCCTGGTTCTAGTGTTGTGAGAGAGGGAGAAAATGTATCTCTGTCCACTCTCTGTACTCCATGCATAATTTTATAGACCTCTGTCATGTTTCCACGTAGTCTCCTCTTTTCTAAACTAAAAAGGCCCAGATGCTGGGCGGCAATCCTAATAATCCCTAGCATAGAGTTTGCCTTTTTTTACAGCTGCCGCACACTGAGTCAACACTTTTAATGAGCTGTCCACCACAATCCCAAAATCTCTGTTCTGGTCATCACTGGCAGCTCAGACCCCATTAGTGTATATGTGAAGTTGGTGGGGTTTTTTTGCCCCCAATATGCATCACTTTACACTTGCTTACATTGAACCTCATTTGCCATTTTGTTGCCCATTCACACAGTTTGGAGAGATCCTTTTGGATTCCCTGACAATCGGTTTTGGACTTCACTACCATAAATAGTTTAGTGTCATCTACTCATCTGTATGGGACTTCCTTGGCAGTTCTCCACTTGCACGTAAGCTAAATTGGATCACACTATAGTCTCTGTTCCCCAATTCTTCTACAACTCTGGCATCTTGCACAAGGTCCTGGGAACCACTCAGGATTAAGTCCTAGGTTGCCTTCTTTTTAGCTGGTTCCATGACCAACTGTTCTAAGGCACAGTCATTTAGCATTTGGCCTCTCTGTCAATACGCACACATGAATTACAAAATCTATGTGAGGGTAATTGAAGTCAGCATTATTACAGCTCTGTCTCTTTTTGACACCTCTTTGATTTGCTTCTCCAGCTCCAGCGTTGGAGTTACTCTCAGCGTTTTGATCTGGTGGGTGACAGCACATCCCTAGTAACAGATTTTCTTTTAGTCCTCATCACCCAAAATCGTTTTGTGAAGGACTCGAGTCCTCCTAGGTTTTCTAGCTTGTTGGATTCTGTCCCACCTTTCATATACAGTGCTACCCTACCCCCAGTCCACCCCTCCCTGTCCTTTCTGTACAGTTTGTATCCATGAATAACAGTCTCCCACTGGTTCTCACCATTCCACCAGGTTTCCATTATGCCCACTATATCTATGTTTCGATTAGCAACCAAGCACTCCAGCTCTCTCATCTTGGCTAGGAGGCTTCTGTCATTGTCACTGCTGGAGAGCTGCTGTCATTCAGCGGAGACAATACTAAACTAGCTGGACCAATGGTCTGACTCTGTATAAGGCAGCTTCTTATATGCTTATTTTAAATTGAACTGTCCAGACAGAGAAGACACAGATACTGACTTCGGTATATGTTGTTGGTTTTTATACTGTTTGGGGAGAAGGTTATGGATCTGTCAGTGTTTTATTTGTATAGTGTGTTGTGTGCGTGTATATTTGATTTAAAAAGTAGTTTAGAAATAAATAACATGAACAGATTACTTTGACCTCCTGCTTTTTGATCTTGTTCTTTTTTTCTTTTTCTTTCGTTATCCTGCATTTCTTACAGATACATCAGTCACAATTTTAGCAGAAACAGGTTGTTACTGGAATCCAAATTAGGTGCCTTCTCACTTGAAAAACATGAAGCCAGCTGTACAGATTAGAACTGCATTATTGTTTCACTGAACCATTCATTCACCTCTCCCTCCGTTACTCTTCATCAGCACAGAGCTTTATTTCGTCATTGATTAACTTTGCTTAGATGTCTTCCTGCTGCATCTTCACAAGAAGACATTTCTCTTTTAATTAACTTTCCCCCCTGCAAACTTTGAGGGATTGTTCCTTCTTGCACATCAGGCTTGCACAACGTTAGGCCAATTGCAACCATGATTGCAATTGAAGGTGAGGACTGATCCACCCATGATCTAGGCTGAAGAGGGTCACAGATTGTGGGCCAGTTCCCAGGCACCCAACACCACCTCCATCGATGGACTGCAGAGGAAGGAAGGCAAGATGGCACCATGCTGCTTTTCCTCTTTCCTTTTTAATAGAAATGGAAGGAAGAGGGAGAGATTCGAAAGAAGGAAGGGATTGGGGGAGGTGACTTTAATGGAAGAAAAGAGAAAGGGAAGGGGGCACCATGTGGTGCTCTGCATATGGCAGCAAAATATCATAGGTTGGCAATGTGTAAGGTGCCAGGTCTCTCCTACCAGGGGCACTGGCAGAGATGTCCAGTCACATTATTTGTGCCATGTTAGGCTAAACTGAGATATAGTTGCTTACTGAATATACTATAAGGATGTGCACAAAACAGATTTCGCATTTCATTTGAAGCTCGAAATGCAATGCAGATCGCTGAAACATTTTGAGTTTGTTATGTTGAAACAACCAGCTGTGATGGAACAAACCCGAAACGTTCTGAATGTTCCAGCCATAGGGAATGATGGGGAACACCCCATTGTTCCCCATGTGTAGCTTCTGGGGACACCAAGTGGGTTGGGTGATAGGGCATGATGGCTGCTACCTACCACCTAACCTACAAAAGAAATGGGCAAGTGGGCGGTTAATTTTTTTTTTAAAAAAAAAACCTTTCCCCCAAATCCCCATAGTATTAACCATACAATAAGGTTAAGAAAATCCTACAAAATGATTGATTGATTGGTTGAATCTGGTATACCACCCTTCCCAAAATGGCTCAGGGTGGTTTACACAGAGGATTAATTAATTAATTAATTAATTAATTAATTAATAAGTAAGTAAGTAAGATGGATCTCTGTCCCCAAAGGGCTCACAATCTAAAAAGAAACATAAGATAGACCCCAGCAACAGTCACTGGACGAATGCTGTGCTGGGGGTGGATAGGGCCAGTTACTCTCCCCCTGCTAAATAAAGAGAATCACCACATTAAAAGGTGCCTCTTTGCCAAGTTAGCAGAGGACTTTGCCAAGTTAGCAGGGGAATTGAAAGCAGTCCTGATTCAAAGCTAAACAGAAAAACCATACAAGTGCATTTCCCAGAAAGATGGCTAGCTTATAATCTCTAACAATCTTTTGCACAAAGCCTAGGAAGATCTGCCCTGGCATATCACTTTGAATATTCATTCATTTTTCGGAGCATGTTATAACTGCTTCTCAGCAAAATCTGGCATGCTAATGTTGCTTTTACATTTATATTTATATACTGTAGCATTTTCACAACAGTGAACATTTTAATTAAACTGCCAAAATTTTGTCACAAATAAAACAATGCCACTGCACCTGCAGATTGCTAGCAAGAATCATGTCGTTTGCATGCTGTGAATGGCAATTTAGTCATATTATCAAGACAGAAATGCCACTCTGGGATGATTTAGAGCACTTTATTTGATGCACTAGAGATTGCCCAACATTACAGTTGCATTAGAGTTCATGAATTAAATATAATTAAAATAAAATGCATCTCCATCATGTTGGATCAGTTAATAAGTTGGGTCTAGTTTTAAGGGCGAAATGTAGACTACTTTAAGTTTGCTTTATGACTCTTCTTCATTTTTTAAATTTTTGTTGGTACGCCATTTCCAGCCCCATTTGACAGCAGAGAATGGAGGGCTTATAAATAAATAAATATAAAACTTCCAATTATCCAAAATGGAGTGCTGTACTTTGGATTATCCGAAACATCAAATTATCCAAAATTCTTCTGGGTGCTGAATAGGAGATGTCTAGATTTTTCCTGCCTTTTGGCATCTAAGAAATAAGTAGAGCCAATAGATAAATACAGACTGTTATCCCAAAATGCTTTCTCTGAAGTAACCACATGAATATCCAATGGTGATTGAGATCTTCAGGTGGATCATGATTCATGCCCTATTCTTTATTATAGACTTGGGCTCATATGGCAGGAGTGCAGAATAGTGCTTTGTCAGTGGCAGGAATTTCAGATCTGGTATGCCTTCTGTGAAGGTTCTCCCTGCTCCAGGAGGTCTCAGCTGTTGCCACTCAGATCTAATCTGGCAGGATCCGAGATCAGAAATCCATTTCTTGTCCCTCTTGTCTGTGTAATGCAGGTGAACCCCGTTATCCTTCAGTGCGGATATCGGAACCAGGGATAGCAGGGCATTGTGGCAATGGGAATGGTGGGGTTTAGGTTGCTGGAGGCTGAGAAAAAGGGCAAAAAATGGATGAAAATAGTGAAATAAGTGCCCTATGGTGCTCTGCAGGTCTCCAGCCATCCAGGAATGCCCTCCCTCAAGTCCCAAACTGGTCTTTTGTCCACAAAAAACCGCGGGTGGTGGTTTTAATTTTGTTTTTTTTTAAAGAGTCACAAAATGGCTCCTGCTCCCAAAATGACTGATGGAAATGACTTCAGAGGTCATTTTGGGTCACCACAACAATGCGGATATGCGGAACTTAACCCTTTCTTCTCCGTGTATGTCAGGGTTGGGTGCCTACTATGGGACAGCAAATATGCAGAATATGAATAACAGCACCACCTATAGTGAGGTCTACCAGTAGTATGAGGTTCTCTCTTGGTGACATGAGAGAGGAAAATGTTTTTATTCCTTGATGAAACTATAACAAGGTTTATTGTTAAACATAGGCACTTTAAAACATAATGGTTACTAGGGCTGTGCAATTCAATTTGCCATCAATTTGATTTTTATATAACCAGGAGTGATTTGCACATTTGAACCCAAATCAAATCACCCTCAGAATGGAGGGCTCGATTCAGGATTGAGGAACCGATTCAGGCAATTTGAATACCATTTTTGGTATACAGCCCGTTTTGCTGGGAAAATGGCCCTCAGAATGTCACTTTTCCCCAGGGAGAACTGGTTTACCAATGGGGATTGGTGGGTAGACCAGCCCTCTGCTGGTCTGCCCAATTGGTAGACCCTAATCCCAATTAGTAGAACAGACTCTCCCTGGAAAAATGGTGGTTCAATCGCTTAAATGGCAGGTTTCTCACTACTGCTGCTGCTGTCAGTCAACCTCCTGCACACACGTACACCAACAGTTTACACACAGTTCTTCACATTATCTGTCTATTATATTTATTTTATTTTTATTTATTAACATATTTTTATGCCGCCCAAAACCTACGTCTCTTGGCGTTTTACAACAAATAAAAACAGAAAGTAAAACATTAGTTAAAACAAAAATGAAAAGTTTAAAACATTACAACAATTTAAAATTTTCTAAATAATATTTTAAAACAGCATTAAAACCATTAAAACAATATTAATTAAAAGCCTGGGTGAACAGATGCATCTTTAAAGACTTTTAAAAAGCTGTCAGAGATGGGGAAGCTCTTACTTCACTAGGGAGTGCATTCCAAAGCCTCTGGGCAGCAGTGGAGAAAGCCCGTCCCTGAGTGGCCACTAGACGAGCTGGTGGCAAGTGCAGACGGACCTCTCCAGCTGATCTCAGTGGGTGGTTGGGTTCATGACGAAGAAGACGATCTATTAAATACCCAGGGCCCAAGCTGTTTAGGGCTTTATAGGTTATAACCAACACCGTGTACTAAACATAGCTCCTTCAATACAGGAGTTATATGGTCTCTCTCTTATCTATTGCCTGATATGTACAACTCTAGGCAATATACAAAATGTAAAATATTTAAAAGTTACAAATTAGAATACATGACAATAAAAATAGAATAAAATAGATATTAAAACAAGTTTTTAAAATTATTAAAATTAATTCTAATTAAAAGACTGAAAACAGGAGAGTCTTGAGGTTCTTCCTGAAAACAAACAGAGAAGGAGATGCTCTTATTTAAGTAGATAGCATATTCCAAAGCCCTAGGGCAGCCACAGAGAAAGCCCAGTCATGGGTCACTACAAAACAAGCCAGTGGCATCTGTAACCGGACCTCTCTAGAAGATCGTAACAGGTGGGAGGGTTTATGACAAAGGAGGCGCTCTCTTAAATAGCCTGGACTTAAGCCGTTAAGGGCTTTATTGGTAAGAACCAGCACTTTGTATTTCACCTGAAACATATTGGCACTGGCAGCCAGTGCAGTTCTTTCAAAGCTGGTGTTATGTGGTCCCTTTGTGATGTCCCAGAGACCAATCTGGCTGCCACATTCTCTACCAATTGTACTTTCTGGACTATGTACAAAGGCCCCACATAGTGCGCATTACAGTAGTCAAGCCAACAGTCAACAGAATAACTGTTTTAAGGTCATTTACCTCTAGAAATGGACGTAGCTGATAAAAAGCGCTCCTGGCCACTGCCTCAACCTGAGAAACCAGGGAGAGCTTTGAGTCCAGGAGCACTCCCAAGCTATGTACCTGATCTTTCAGGGGAAATGTAGCCCACCTCCCTCAGGCTGTCCAGAAGAATACCATGGTCAATGGTATCGAAAGCCACAGAGAGATCCAAAAGGATCAGCAGAGTCACACTCCCTCCGTTGACAGCCGATTAGAGATCATCCATCAGGCCGACCAAGGCAGTCTTTACCCTATAGCCCACACAAAGCCAGTTTGAAATGGGTCTAGATAATCTGCATCATCCAAAACTGCTTGGAGCTGAGAGGCCACCACCCGCTCAGCCACCTTGCCCAACCATGGAAGATTAGAAACAGGTCTGTAATATAGCTAACTCTGAGGGATCCTGCGTAGCTTTCTTCAAAAGTGGTCTAATAATAGCCTTCTTAAGACAAGGAGGCATCCTGCCCTCCCTCACAGAAACATTTATAATATTTACCCAGACCCTCTGTGATAATATGATTATCAGATAAGCCAAGTTTGTCAAGGGTCAAGAGAACAGGTTGTGGGATGTACAGCCCAAAGCAGTTTGTTCACTTCCTCAGGAGTCACAAACTGAAAATGATCCAATCTAACCCCATAAGAGGAGTTGCTAGACACCTCCACAATAGACTCTGCAGTTAATGTCCAATTCAGCTCGCCCTGAATCTGAGAGATTTTATCCACAAAAAAATCATTAAAAATGCCACAGCGAGTGACCAATAGTTCCAAGTTTAAATTCAAGGGGGAGGGGGTACATATTATCCCCCTCACAACCCTAGACAGCTCAGCTGGACGTGGATTTGCGGAAGCAATGTGGACAGAAAAGAATCACGTTAACATTAACATTTACACACACATAAATAACTCATGTAACAACCAATATTGGAAAACGCAAAACGTCATACCATCTCTACAGAGGTTTGCCATGCTTATTTAGGAAACCTTAACAGCTTTACGTTTTAAATGTCAGTAACGAGAGCCTTTGAGATCCTTGTAGATAATAAGAGCCAAGTAACTGGGTTTTTAAAATTGTTGATTGCCAATTTTCTGTTTTATCATAGCCATTATGTATTTGTACATTATCTTGGATATTTTTTAATTGAGATAAAAAATTAATTTTTTTAAAAAAAGTTAGTTGTAAGGGTGATTTGTCTGTGCACTATTGAAGTGTCCCCACCACCTTAAGAATGCCTTGTGTGGTTGTGTGTGTAAGAGTGAGAGAGAATGAATATCTCACAAATATCCATAAGGGCAGGCAGGCTGCTGTTTTCAGCACCTCTTTTGTTGCTGATCCTGCCTGTATGGAAGCCACAAAGGGGACTTTCCAACGGCTCAGGGAAAGACTGCAGCGGGTGGCCCCTTCCACTGTCTTTTGTGACTGCATGCACACTGGCCATGCCCCCTGTGTTGGTGTCACATGCACACTTACACAGGAGGCGCACCAAAGAGGAGGGAAGCCAGTTGAGAGTGGATAAGGGGCCACCCCTTGTGCTTCCATGTGATAGGCTCATCGTTTGTTACTGCATACGGGAGATGGGCAAGGGTGTGCCTGGTGGAGGGGGCACCATGATGGCCCCCAGACTCTGGCAACCAAGGGACATTTGTCCACCCTCTTGTCCTATAAGAACAGCCCTGCTGAATCAGGCCCAAGTCCCATCTGGTCCAGCATCCTGTTTCACACAGTGGCCTGGGACACTATGTCCCTGCTGTATGGGCTACTGGAACTGCTCGTTCCCCAGCTATTCTTCAGAATGAAGTGAAGATGTTTGTTGATTAGAAGTTTGTCCCAGTGGGGAATCCTGTGGAGTGAGTGTGTGTGTGTGTGTGTGTGTGTGTGTGCAGTCACAAAGAAAAGTGGGGGAAAGGAGAAGGAGAAAATGGAGTTGTTTCTGGTATAAAAACCTAGATAAACATAAGATGACCTTGTATTTACAACTGAAGCAGCTATAAAACAGGCATCTGAAGCAGTTTACAAACAAGCATATCAATCATAAACCCATGGTCATAAAGCACCCAAAAGAGTAGTATGTGGAAGCAGGAGTGTTTTCTCATGCGGAATATCTTTTGTGGGCAATTGGGAATTGGGTGATGTTCGCTGACTGGATTGTATAGTTATTTTGATATGCCCCCTTAGGGGCAATGCAGTGGCTTTAATGTAGTTTCACTTTCCAGTCTAGATATTAGAATGCTTTGTTAGTTATGCCAGACAGGAGTCAGGAGAGGCCTTGTTTGTGTTCTAATCAAGTTTTCATCTGGTTTTGTACTGGGTGCTTGTGGAATATTTGCGAGGAGCATCTTCTAGACAGCAGCTCAGCCATACCCCAAAAAGCCTGCCCAAATTGTGGCACCTGAGAATGCCATGCCTGCAGGCTGGCATAAATCAGACATCCCTAAAAGAAGACCAGGAGCCCTCAGGATAGTCTAATTACTGGCAGGGATGTTCTATGAGGAAATGCCACAAGGGCGCCACCATAGAGAGCTGTGGTAAATTAGCAACATGTACTCAAATTTTATATGTGCAATTACCATATTTACCCAAATACAAGATGACTCTAAACTTAAGACAAGCCCCCTTTTTAAAAATAGGTTAAATACAGGTATACCCTTATTTACCCCAAAGGAAGATTACTCTGAATTTAAGATGAGGCCCTCATTTCCGACATCAAAGAACATGCAGAAAACCTCATCTTGGATTCAGGTAAATACAGTTCATTTTTAACATATATAATATACTGCACACTTAAAGCCAAATATTTGAAGTGAACCTCACTTTGAATTTAACCTGACATTTTCTAAGTATCACCGGCATACTTTCATCTGTTGTTCCTTTCCATTCTCTTGGGGGGTGGGGGGAGTTTACTCCATATTCCCTCAACTGGGCAGTTGTGATCTGTTAGGACAGAGCTTTTCCCACCCTGGTTTTGCCCATACTTTGGAATATTCTCCTTAGGAAAGTCCACCTGGTGACTTGATTGATCTTCCAGCATCAGGTGAAGACATTTTTATTTAGGAAGGCTGTGTGTGGAACGTTTGCTGGTACTGTAAGATGTTTCAGCTCTGCTGCTGTTCAGTTTTTAAATGCATGTTTCTTTTGGTAATGTCAGTTATTTAAGGCAGGCCAAGTCAAACCATTGCACCACCTAGCTCAGTATTGTCCCTACACTGACTTGCAGTGGCACTCCAAGGTTTCAGGCAGGAGTATTTCCTAGACCTACCTGGAGATGTCAGGGATTTAACCTGGAACCCTCTGCATGCTAGCAGATGTTCTGCCACTGAAATACAACCCATCCCCTAAGGCAGGGGTGGGGAACCTTGGCCCTCCAGCTGATTTTGAACTACTACTCCCACCATCCCCAGCCACAATAATTGTGGCTGGGGGTGGTGGGAGTTGTAGTTCAAAAACAGCTAGAGGGCCAAGGTTTCCCACCTCTGCCCTAAGGGAAATAGCTTCCAGCAGTCAGATGGTTGTCGCATGTCATCACCCATCCAAATGCAAGCCAAGGCAAACCCTGCTTAGCAAAAAGGACAATTCATGCATGTGACCACAAGACCAGATCTCAAACTTGGGTCCCCAGATGTTGTCGGGCTATGGATACTTCAGCCACTGTGGCTGTGGGTGATAAGGTTTTTAGTCCAACATCTGGGGACTCAAGAGTGAGAACCCCTGATTTAAGGTATTTTTACCTTACCTTCTGACTTAAAAAGCCCTCAAAGCAGATTTCAAAAACATAACACTTTGTTTTCTGCTCCTTTCTTCAACCATTGGCATCTCTGATGGAGGGGGCCTGGATTACGGCAGATGGAATAGATGCAGATGGTGCTTTCTGAGGGGAGGAGCCAGATGAGAAGTGGTCCCTAACCCTAACCCTGGCCTGGCCCTCTGACCTCTCCCTCTCCCTCTCTTGAAGCCAGATGGAATGACCATGGTTATTTTATTTACTTATTACGTTTATATACTACCGTATATAATACTTACATTTATAAATGTATATACATTTATAAATTATAAATACATTCATATACTTAACTCGGTCTTATTTCGAACATGGATTGTAATAGTGATGGATTCTGTGGTATTAAAGTATGTGGAAAGTTACCTGGGGAGCCACCATGGCAGAGGGTGTGACTCACAAGTTTCTAAAACAAATATACAGGCAGTAAGAATTTGCTAGATGGCCTAGATTTTATTTAATTCTCCTGTCACTTCACATGAGGAGAAAAGCTGCATTAAAAAGCGAGCATGTTCCATTGTCACTGTTACTATAGCTTATAAAACCCATTGGGAAGGAAAGGGATATTCACCATGTAAAATATGAGGACATTTGATGGTAGTTACTCAATTGCTTCTCATCTGGAAAAAGCTATAAATTATCCGTCAGAACACTGGGTTCACTTTAAAAGTTAAATCGTTTTAATAATGCAGATATGTCTGCTGGAGCTAACAAATAGATGGGGCCTGGACCGACATTGTGCTGAAAGAACAAGTAACTTTGAGAGGGTAAAGAATAAGTCATAGAGGCATCTTTGACTTAACATTCTATGTGCTGAGGCCAGATCAGGGGCATGTATGTGCGGGATGTTTCTTGGAACCAGGGTCATGTCATCTGGGACTGGTTGGTTGAAGAGCCATTGGCAGGAAGTTGTCTTTCTGATTGACCAGGCAAAGAATGAAGGCCAAATTCCTTCAGTCTTTATACTATCCTTGGCCAATCTGAGGGTCTGTTTCTTCCTGTCTACCAAAGAGTTTGACTTTCGTCAATCCCTGCTCCCTGTCCAGAGCCTGAAGTGAGCTATGAAACCTAAGTAGATTGTCCCAGATGGCTCACTAGGCTGGGGCCTACCTCTACCTTCAATGTTGGGGCTGTAGTATCATTTGTAGAGCATCTGATTTGCACGTAGAAGTCCAGGTTCAATTCTTGGCTTCTCCAGGTAGTGCTGGGAAAGATTCCTACCTGGAAGCATGGAGAGCCATTGCCAGTTAGTGCAGACAATACTAAGCTAGATGGATCAATGGTATGCATAGGAATACAGCTTCCTATGTTTCATGTTCTAATCCCAAATTCCCTATCAGCACTTTGGCTGCAGAAATGCATTGCTTAGGACAGGATCACCCCCTCCTCACTATTTTATCAAGACAAGCATCACAAGTCAGCATAGTTGGGTAGCTGCCAAGGCCCACTGCTGATCCTTGGAACCCACTGTCTTTGTGACTCACTACCTCTGTGCCCAAACCCTTTGTGTGGCAGTAGCATCTTTACTTTGTATAACATCTCAGCATGGCTTAGGTAGTGAGCTGAGTATCTAGAGATCTGAGGAGAGTGTAGCAGGAATTGAGTTGCAGACTGAAGGGCTGGATTTGAATGAGAAAGTGGGGGAGAATTTCACAAAGGGTGAAGCACATAAGAAGGGATGTCAGGGTCAACTCTAGAACAACTAGTTTGACAGAGCAGAGGGATGGCAAAGGAAGTAAATAGGAGAAGGAAGATTTTGCTATACATTAAATACTTATAGAGCTTGACTGAATTAACCCCTGCTAACTGAGCCAAGAAACACCTTCTAAAGTGGTGATTCTCTTATATTTAGCAGGGGGAGAGCAACTGGCCCTATCCAGCTCCAGCACAGCATCCCTCCAGTGGCTGTTGCTGGTATCTGCCTTATGTTTCTTTTAGATTATGAGCACTTTAGGGATAGGGGGCCATCTTATTTATATATTTTTTCTTTGTAAACCGCTTTGTGAACTTTGGTTGAAGAGCGGTATATAAATATTCATTATCGTTGTAGTAAAGATAATGAATTTTGTTGGATTATTTACCTTTTTAGTAAAAATTACTTGACATTTTTCAAATATTTTCAGAAAATGGGTCCAGATTCCTCTTAGAAAATACTGAAAATACTTTTGGATTAGGCCAAACCTTCCAGTCTGCACTGCTGGTTAGGAAACACAGTGGTTGAAAGAGAGATAAGTTTCAGGCAAGCTGAAATCTGCTGGTGTGATGACTCTGCACTCATGGACTCATCCAGCCTAGTTACTCACCAGGATGGAAGCTAAGGGTTTGGCCTGGCTCCTGGGAGGCTGAAGGAGTCTCCTACCTACCTGGCTGCACTGGCTTCTGCTGCTTGTTGCAGGGTAGAGGATTGGATGAATGCACATCTGAGATATTTTAAAATGATTTATTCAAACTGTAGGGCCACAATACGCCATGGCTGTGTTTTCTGACACTTTGCTGTAAAGTTTCAGTCTGGTAGATGGGGGAGCAGTAAATATTTTGGGAGGAGCACCCTCTGCCCCTTGGAATCTTCCTTGGTGGGATGGGGTATGTGTGCTGTGGCCAAGAAAGGAATGGGCAAGCTAAGAAACCTAGGAGTCTGCTGCATTGTGGGCAAGTATACTTAAAAAAAAAAGGCAGGGGAGAACAGCAACAAATATTTATGTACCACTTTTCAACAAAAGTTTCCAAAGTGGTTTACATAGAGAAATAATAAATAAATAAGATGGCTCCCTGTCCCCAAGGGCTTACAATCTAAAAAGAGACATAAGACAGACACTAGCAACAGTAATGGCAGTTCTTTGCTGTGGGTGGATAGGGCCAGTTACTCTCCCCCTGCTAATTTATTTGTTGGGTCAGAGTGTTGACAATGCTAAAAAAGCCTTTAATTTCTAATTCAGGTTACAACTATTTTTACAGTAAACTGTGGTGTGAGATGGAGGAAGCTGCCTTATACTGAGTCAGACCATTGGTCCGTCTAGCTCAGTACTGTCTATGCTGACTGGCAGTGGCTCTCCAGTCAGGTATCTCTCCAAGCCCTACCTGTAGTTGCTGCCAGGGATTGAACCAAGGACCTTCTGCATGCAAAGCAGATGCTCTACCACTGAGCTATAGGGCCATCTCCAACCTTACAGCACCTGATTATTATTATTGTTATTATTCTGCTATTTACGCACAGACTTCCAGATGTTATTGACTAGATTTGCTACTTTAATATCGGGCCCTTTCCAAGGGTCTAGGATAACTAAAGAAAAATTTAAAATAGTGTCATAGTATTCGTGCTGTCCTGAGTAGTGTGGCCTTCTGTAGCTGATGTGTTGTAATTTTATCGATGCCCAAGGTGTCAAGATGGTGTTCAAGTTCTTTTGGTACTGTACCAAGGGCACCAACAACTATTGGCACCACTACTGTTTTCTTTTTCCAGAGCCGCTCAATTTCAATCTGAAGGTCCTTGTATTTAGTTATTTTCTCCAATTGTTTTTCGTCGACTCATCTATCCCCTGGATTGCAATATCAGTTATCAGAACCTGATTCTTTTTTTTATGACCGTCTGATCCGGCGTATTGTGCTCTAAATGCCTATCAGTTTGTATTCGAAAATCCCAAAGGATTTTTGCCTCCTCATGTTCTGTGACCTTCTCAATTGGATGATTCCACCAATTCTTGCTTGCTGGCAATTTGTAATTCTTGCCAAGGTTCCAGTGGATCATCGCAGCAACTTTATTGTGTCTTTCCTTATAATCAGTCTACGCGATTTTCTTACAACCACATAACAAGGTGCTCTACTGTCTCATCTGCTTCCTTGCATAATCAACACTTACTGTCTTTCTGCCTCTTATCAATTTTTGCTTTTATAACATTTGTTTGTAGTGATTGTTCCTGGGCTTCAAAAATGAGACCTTCTGTTTCTTTCTCCAATGTCCCCTTCTTTAACCGCCGCCATGTTGTGCTATTGTTGACTTTCGATTGTATGTCACTAAATAACTGACTGTGCAATGGTTTGTTGTGCCATTTTTCTCATTGATTCCTCATCTGCTGGTTTTTGTATTCATCCTTTGATTCCATTATTATTATTATTATTATTATTATTACTATTACTACTACTACTACTACTACTACTACTACTACACACAGTCTACCAGATGTATGTATGTATGAATGTATTTATTTATTTAATGTATATACTGCCTGACTCCAAAGGCTCTATGTTGATCACAAAAATGTTCCCAGATAGTCTCCCATCCAATATATAATCTGGCCTGATCTTGCTTGCCCTCTGAGATAAGACAAAATTGGGCATGATCACGGTATTACTACTGTAAAGGTAAAGTGTGTCATCAAGTCGATTTCGACTCCTGGCACCCACAGAGCCCTTTGGTTTTCTTTTGGTGGAGTACAGGAGGGGTTTACCATTGTCTCCTCCCACACAGTATGAGATGATGCCAGCTGTAGACATGCTGAAATAAGCATTCAGAACACAGGGATTTAAAAAAAAAATTGCATGTCTCTTAAATAAATAAAATAAAATAAAAATTATTAAACATAGCAGAGCAAACATTAAGGAAGAGGTCAATGTGGCTATAGTTGTTAGTCTGTCTTGATGCCCTACTCTTTCTCCGATCTTTGAGCCGCTTACATATGGTTTCCAGATAACTCTTCCATCCAAACATTGCTTTGGGCCACATACTTCTTAGCTGCAGCCTATTGAAATTTATCATATGCCTGAAAACCATTCTCTGGATATAACAAAGCAGGCTTCAGACATGGAATTGGTACAATATTGCAGAGTTCACTAAAGTCAAACGCTGCTGGAAAAGACTTTCCCCCCTTGGGAAGATGCACATTTCACAGGAAGCAAGATTAATGGCTTAATTTGGACTCTTCCTGGGCTATAACTAAGCTGCCTGTATGGCAGGGCTTGGCTGGGCCACGTCTTTGTTGTGCAGATAATGAAAACTTTAGCATTATGCCAAAAGAGTAATTTCATTACTGCGGATTAGCTTTCTGATCCTTAATCTTCAATTTATTACCTACAATCCAGAGCACACTCAAACAGCCCCTGAAGACGGTAGAAATTTTTTGCTTTGGCCAACAGTATTGGTTCCATATTTTCAGATTCAGGCATTTTGCTTCATGTTGTTGCATTTTTGTAACTAAATAAATCTGAGAGGAATATAGATATACTAAAACATGAAAAATATTATTTTTCAGAGGTCTTTAAAAAAAATCTTTTCATCATCTCACAATTTGGCCTTGGTCTGCCTCTTTCTGTCTGTCTTGCTCCCTTTGCCGTCCCTCACCTTGTTTTCTTTTTGAAGTATTTTCTTTCATTGTATTTACTTCTTTATGATCTTCAGGATCATGGTCTCTGCCTGCAGCTTTCCCAGGATATCCCCACAGTTGCAAGGGCTGAGCAATGAGACTCTCAGGAATTTGTATTACATATCAGTTCCAGATTCTGCATCTTATTCTGCAAACGTAGATACAGCTCTTCTGTGTTTTGTACGTGCAGAGTTGCTCTGTGGTGCCTTACAGAGTTACATGTACAAAAATAGACAGTTCTCTGCCCTCAAGGAGCTTACAAATCTAAAATAGACCGGAGAAGTCAACAGAGGGAAGGAAGAAGTCATGCTGAGGGTGAGAGGCATGTAGGCAAATGCCATTACACATACTTTTACATTTGGAAAGGAGGATTCAGAGAGCCCAGAAGTAATTTCTCTCCCTGATCCCCTCCATGGATGCTGTCTGGGAACATAGGAAGCTACCTTATTCTGAGTTAGATCATTTGCCCATCTAGCTCAGTATTGTACACCAGAGCTGCACAACTTCAGCCCACCAGCTGTTTTCGGACTACAACTCCCATCATCTTTGACCTTTGGCCACTGTGGCTGGGGATGATGGGAATTGTACTTCAGCAACAGCTGCAGGGCCAAAGTTGGGCAATCTTTCTTTACACTGACTGGCAGTGAATCACCAAGATTTCAGGCAGAAGTCTCTCCCAGCCCTACCTGGAGATGCCAGACATTGAACCTGCGACCTTCTGCTTGCAAGCAGATGCTCTACCACTGAGCTGCAATCCCACCTCTACAGGGTATATTTTACAACAGTGCTCACAAGTAATCTTACCCAACCAAATGCAAGCCGAGGTGAACCTTGCTTAGCAAATGGAATAAATCATGCTTGCTACTGCAAAACTGGCTTAATCCCGCTTAATTAGTGCACGCTGCTTATCGGGGGCAACAGCCTCTAATAGTGCAGGAGGTTATATTCTCTGTGTCCCCAGCCCTCTAGAAATGGAAGTCCAAGTTTAGCAGCAAGTTTGCTTTGCATTATTTTGGTGAACAGGAAGGTTTTGAAGAGTGGGTGAGGCTGCCAGGGTAGGTCGAGGCTGTCGGCCTGGCCAAGAACAGAGTCTTTCCTGCCTAGCCAGCCTGCTACCACTACGTATATTACTGTACCACTTTTCAACAAAAGCTCTCAAAGTGGTTTACATTTAAAAATGAATAAGATAGTTCCCTGTTCACAAAGCGTTCACAGTCTATAAAAAAATATAAGGTAGGCACCAGCAACAACCACTAATGTTGTGCTGTAGTTGAACAGGGCCAGTTACTCTCCCCCTTCTAAATATAAGAGAAACACCACGTTAAGGTACCTCTTTGCTTAGTTAGTTTGTAGAGGCCGAGCCGCATCTTGTACATGCTGCAGAATGCATTTTTTGCGTAGGGTACAGGGAATGTTGATGGCTGCCTTCCATCTTTTTTTTAAAAAGCCAAAAAGGGCCTAAGCAGCATCTTAAGGCACACATTGAAGGCAAAAGCTTAAATCCTTGAGCATTGCAGCGCACAACCAAGGATGAATGAAGTTCCCCAGGAAAAGAGGGTTGCCAGGGCCGGACGGCATCCATCCTCAAAGAACTTAAATGTGAAATTGCCAACCTCCTTGCTAAAATATATAACTTATCCCTGCAATCAGGCTCTGTACCAGAGGATGGGAGAGTAGCCAATGTAACACTAATTTTCAAAAAGGGATCCAGGGGTGATCCAGGAAATTACAGGCCGGTTAGCTTAACATCCGTTCCAGGCAAATTGATGGAAGCATCCTCAAGGATAAAATTGTAAAGCACATAGAAGAACAGGCCCTGCTGGGAGGGAACCACCATGGCTTCCGCAAAGGTAAATCTTGCCTCATGAACCTTTTGGAGTTCTTTGAGAGTATCAACAAGTGTGTAGATAAGGCTGATTCAGTTGACATAGTATACCTGGACATCCAAAAGGTTTTCAACAAAGTTCCTCATCAAAGACTCCTGAGGAAACTTAGCAGTTATGGGATAGGGGGACAAGTACATATGTGGATTGCTAACTGGTTGAAGGACAGGAAACAGAGGGTAGGGATAAATGGAGAGTTTTCAAAATGGATGGAAGCAAGAAGTGGGGTCCCCCAGGGATCTGTACTGGGACCGGTGCTTTTTAATTTGTTCATAAATGATCTAGAAGCAGGGGTAAGTAGCGAGGTGGCCAGATTTGAAGATGATACCAAACCCTTTCGGGTAGTGAAATCCAAAACTGATTGTGAGGAACTCCAAAAGGAACTCTCCAAACTGGGGGACTGGGCAACAAAATGGCAAATGCAGTTCAATGTTGGCAAGTGTAAAGTGATGCACATTGGGATGAAAAACCCCAACTTCAAATATACGTTGATGGGATCTGAGCTGTTGGTGGCTGATCAAGAGAGGGATCTTGGGGTTGTGGTGGACAGCTCGTTGGAAGTGTCAACTCAATGTGCGGCAGCTGTGAAAAAGGCCAATTCCATGCTAGCGATTATTAGGAAGGGGATTGAAAATAAAATGGCTAATATTAGAGGCCTAGAGCACCTTTCTTATGAGGCAAGGCTACGACACCTAGGGCTTTTTAGTTTAGAAAAAAGGCGACTGCGGGGAGACATGGTAGAGGTCTATAAAATCATGCATGGAGTGGAGAAAGTGGATAGAGAGAAATTCTTCTCCCTCTCACATAACACTAGAACCCGGGGTCATCCCATGAAATTGATTGCCAGGAAATTTAGGACCAGCAAACGGAAGTACTTTTTCACACAACGCATAATCAACTTGTGGAATTCTCTGCCACAAGATGTTATGACAACCAACTACCTGGATCGCTTTAAGAGGGGCTGGGATAACTTCATGGAGGAGAGATCTATCCACCAGCTACTAGTCGGAGGGCCACCTCCAGCCTCAAAAGCAGGATGCCTTTGAGTACCAGTTGCAGGGGAGTAACAGCAGGAGAGAAGGCATGCCCTCAACTCCTGCCTGTAGGCTTCCAGTGGCATCTGGTGGACCACTGTGTGAAACAGGATGCTGGATTAGATGGGCCTTGGGCCCGATGCAGCAGGGCTGTTCTTATGTTCTTAAGAGAGGAAACCTTTCTACCTAGGACTTGCCTGTGATCACTGTAGAAAGCTAGGTATGTAGGATGTTTGCAGGTAGCCTTGCCATGTCCCCTAGAATTTTGTGTAGCCCCCAGATTTTGGGTCCTCCTCCCGGCTGCTAAATTCTACCCTGATTTACACGGACTTCAAATGCGTTGCACAGATTTTACTCTGGATCTGATCACATGAGAGGGCAGAGAAGGAGGGTAAAGTATACAAATCTGTCAAATAAATAAAATTCAAAGTAGTTGCCTCATATTTTGCATAATATGTAAATTAAGCCACCAGGATTTGGGACACTTGAATATGGCAACCCTATTTTTAGGGAACTCAAGCCACGTTCTTGTCAACATGTTGACTGCCAGGGAGCAAATGAAACCCCCTGTGTGGCTAGATGACTAGGACTGGAAACACAGATACCCTACAACATTTCATGGCTGAAAATAGGGGTGTGTTCATCCTTTCTGTTCTCATCTCAAGGCTCAGTTCACAAGCCTCACCTTCTCCATTGCCTCTACTCTTACACGTGGTTGAAATCTGGTCTCTACCTCTTGTACACTTTACTTGTGAGATAAGTGACTTACAGGCTGTCATCAGCAGTTCAGAATAGACCTCAGAAGCTCAAATAGATGGTTCATGCATGTTCATTCACCTGTGCGTGTGTTAAACACAGGATGCATCCACCCACCTAGAGCTTTAACCACCCTAGGAAGGGAGCTGAATCCCGAAGATTGACAGCTTTGGCAACTTTTCCTGAAAATGTCAACAAGGCATTTTCCAAAGGTGAGAATCGGAGCAGTGATTTAACAGGGACCAGAAAGAAAGAACTGTCCTTGGTAAATAGGGACAGTTTGAGCAGATGCACATCGTTAAAATGAGAAGTGGATAAACTACATCCTAACGTATTTTTCACCATGCTTCCAGTATTCACACAGTTAGAATGACTAAAGGATGAACCTTATCTCCCCCCCCGCCTTCCCCCCCCACATGCATACTTATATCTGAAGCCTCTAATCTGTTTTGTTACAAAATGAGGTGTACAGAATAAAAAGGTGTGCTCCTGCGTCTGCTTCCTTAGCTATCAGAGGATTCCTTTGGCACATTCAAAAATGAAGGAGAGGGAGAATATTTTGGAAACAGTAGCTCCAGGTTGCCATAAATAAGGCAACACTTCTCATCCAACCACCCCCCTCTTTAAATTTATAGAAAAACAAGATTTTTTTTTAATGCACAACCCCAACTCATAATGTGTATAATTCATCAGAAAATAAGAGGCAATGAAAATTGTGAGAATGCATTTGGTTTCGCACCTTGGAGTGAACTGTTTATTAACATTATTAATTTGATAAGTATAATGGCAATGAGCAGGAGATAAAATTCAAATCCATGTAGCTGAATTTCCTGTGGCCTTAATTTACTACTCCGGAAGAGTTGTTTACAAAGACGATTGGTATTAAGCCACGGGGTTCTGTGAAGATTACCACATACAATTAAATTTAGAAAAGTGTGTATCCATGGGAACAGCCAGTGCCTTACTTGAGAAGATATGCAAATCCTTATTTGCTTTAAGAGTAAAATTCAGTGGCTCTCCCCCACTGTACTCTCAGTAAGCAACAAAATATGTTCAACTCTGTAGAGGTTTGGTAACAACAGTATTGCGTATCTTACAGTTTTCTTAAAGCACCAACCATCAGAGTGAAGAAAACTAGTGGCTTCATTTTAATGAGAGAGCTTCTGACTCTTGCTGTGGGAGAAATTGCTGAAATATTATTCAGTGGTATGTGCTATAGCCCTTTTCATAATTCACATTTTAATTCTCTCAGATGTGCAATATTCTCCTGAACAGCATTAACACAGTGCACGGCAGACTGAACTAGTGCCCTGCCCCATGTTGCACTTATTTCATTTTGTTTGTGCAGGTTCTGGTAGAAGAACATATTAAGCTTCTTTAGAGCTGATCATGAGTGTATTATTTTTTCTGCCAATATGTGAACCTCCTTCCCCCCCTGCTGCATTGTAATTCTCTTCAACTTACCTATCCTTTGAAAATTGTTCTCTACAGCTTCCATTTCCTCCTTGGACATTGGTGCAATGCCATCTCATTCTCTCTCTCTAACCACTAATTCTGACTCAAGTTTGTGGACTACAAAGGAAGCTGCCTTATAGAGAGCGAGAACTCAGTGTTTGATTGAGGCATATAGTTTGTATTGCTTTTATATGAATGTATCTTTATCTTGCCCACCACCAGCGTTCTGAGATGGCCTTCTTTCAATCTCACATTTCCTAATGCATTTCTGATGCATCTCTGTGTCTCCGATTTAACATTTTATTGATTGATTGATCGATCATTTATTTATTTATAGACCGCCTCATCCATAAGCTCTGGGCGGTGCACAAGAAGTTTTAAAAGACATAAAAATAAAGACATAAAAGCAAACATCATTTAAAACACACTGCTTAAAACAATATAAAAATAATTTTAAACAATCCAAAACCATTTAAAGGTAAAATGTGCAGTCAAGTCGATTTCGACTCCTGGCGCCCACAGAGCCCTATGGTTTTCATTGGTAGAAGGGGTTTACCATTGCCTTCTCATGTGCAATATGAAATTATGCCTTTTAGCATCTTCCTATTTTGCTACTACCCGATATAGTACCAGCGGGGATTTGAACCGGCAACCTTCTGCCTGATAGTCAAGCATTTCCCCACTGCGCCACTTAAGGTGGCCAGTTAAAATACTTAAAAACAGTTTTAAAACATTGGAAGGCCAGGCTGAACAAGTAAACATATAAATGTTTCCAACTGCAAAGTGCTAGAGGATAAGGCAGGGGTTCTAAAACCACCTAATGGTGCAGCGGCAAAGCAATTTGCCTAGGGAGCAAGAGGCCGTCAGGTTGAATCCCCGCTGGTATGTTTCCCAGACTATGGGAAACACCTGTATCAGTCAGCAGCAATATAGGAAGGTGCATCATCTCATACTGCGTTGGAGAAGGCAATGGTAAACCCCTCCTGTATTCTACCAAGAAAACCATAGGGCTCTGTGGTCGCCAGGAGTCGACAGTGACTCAGCGACACTATCTTTCCTTTTCCTTTTCTAAAACCTGAGTCCCCAAATGTTGCCAGACTACCATCATACCTAGCCACAATGACATTTAGCTATTTGGGAATGCAGGTTTGAGAATCCCTGTGAAAATCCTGTTTCCCAAGCGCTGCAGATCACTTTAACTTCTCCCTTTCTTCTCCTCCTTTCCAAAGTGTTACGCAGCCCACCCCCAAATTTCTTTCACTGCTGCATTTCCAAGCCCATCTGCATCTCGTTGGTTAAACTTCATTTGCATACACTCCAACATTTTTGCAAATAAAGACAGAAATGCTCTTGTGTACTTACAGATCATTTGCGGAACATTCCTCCTCCCTGCATCAATCCATTATTACACATTGCTGAAGGGTCTTTTCTATCTGCCAAACACTATATGTGTTTATTCTGCAATACCTTGATCTTTACTGGCTTCTGAAGCAGAGTATGTTAGTAAATTGACCATAATTGTTCTTGTTTTAAGAACAAAAACAAAACAAACATGCAAAATGCTTAATGGAATCTTTTCATCTCAATATGGATCCAGTTGTATTTACTATAGAATAGCTGCTACTCAAACACGTTCATCAACCTTTACTATCTAATGTAAAGGTAAAGTGTGCCATCAAGTCAGTTTCGACTCCTGGTGCCCACAGAGCCCTGTGGTTCTCTTTGGTAGAATACAGGAGCGGTTTACCATTGCCTCCTCCTGCACAGTGTGAGATGAGGCCTTTCAGCATCTTGCTATATTGCCGCTGCCCGATATGGTAGCAGCGGGGATTCGAACCGGCAACCTTCTAATTGTTAGTCAAGCATTTCCCCACTGCATCACTTAATGTGGCTAAATAGATGTTTATGAACATGTGAAACAGCCGTATACTGAGTCAGACCACTCAGTATAAGTGGTCTCAGTATTATATATAGGGCACCTAGCCCTATTTTGTCTGCTCTGAACAGCAGCGACTCTCCAGAGTCTCGGACAGAGTTCTTTCCAACCCCTGCTAAATGATCCTTTTAAACTGAAGATGCCAGGGATTGAACCTGGGACCTTCTGCGTGCAAAACCTCTGCTGTACCACTGAGCTGTGACCTCACCCCAGTGGGATGATACACCAGCGTTTTGTGTTTGGGCAACCAAGAACAACTCATTTTAGCCAAAATCTGGGTCTGGTCATAATGGGGAGGAGAGCTGGTCTTGTGGTAACAAGCATGAATTGTCCTCCGTTGCTAAGGAAGGCCTGCCTTGGTTTGTGTTTGGATGGGTGACTACATGTGAACACTGTAAGATATTCCCATTAGGGGATGGGGCCAGAACTCAGTGGAAGCGCATCTGCATGCTTGCATGCAGAAGGTCCCAGTTTCACTCCCTGGTGGCTTTCCAGACATGGCTTTTAATTCAAACCCACCCCAGATTAGAGTGTGCCAGTCCACATATTTGTTTTGTTTACCTCGAAGGCCCTGCGGGCTATCAGGGATGAGTACACACCCGATTTTGCTTTCCCCTGAATTACTGTCAAGAATTACTGTGCATTCTTGCTTGGCTCGAATTATGTCCAGGGTAAAAAAATCCTCTCTTTTGCAGCAGCTTTTTTCTTTTCCTTTTTAAAAAAATTAAGCTTTCTGGTATTCCCCGCTGCTTGTGTGGAGTGGCTATTGGCAGTAATTCGGCTTTTTTGTTACAAAAAAAAAAGGGGGGGGGTTGACAGCTGTGTTGTCTGCTCTGAGTGATTTGCAATTGCGAGTACTGGGGGTGGGGGGATGCTGGGGGCGGGGGACACAGAGTTCAGTTTGGGTGCCAGCTATCGTTACTTCCCATCTCCCAAGCACTGAGAAAAACGCTGTCTGAATCCAGTTGAAAGCCAAGCAAGGGGGCTAGAAAGGGGGGAAATGGCCCCCCTCCCTCCTCTAAGGATCCGCCGCCACAGAGCAAGAGGAGGAGGGGGGAGCACACGAGATGCTGGTTCTACATAAAGCGGGGTGAACAGCTCCCCTCCTCAGAGGATCCGCTGCCGCCATGGAGCAAGAAGAGGAGTGGAGGAGAATACAAAATGATGGTTCTGCTTCTCTAGGCAGTGTGTGATCACTGGGGCGGGGGGAGGTGGGTTGAATTGGAGACACCAGGGGAAATGCAAGTTTTCTGCAAAAGATTCAGTGGGGGAGCAGCTGCTTCCACTAAAGTCTCTGAGCTCTAAATAATAGATCTTTGTCCAGCCAGGAACTTTGTCCTATGCCGGCTTCTCCGCTCACAAGCAGAAATTTCCTTCATTAAGCTTCTTCCCCCTCTTCCTCCACCACCGCCGCCCGCCGCCTCCTCTCCCCAGCTGCATTCTGCTCCCCTTGCAGTAGCACAGGTAGAGAGAGGCAGAAAGAGAGAAAGCTGCACAAAAGCTTCAGTGAATTTCAGAGGCCCCTTCTCTCCATGACAAGCCACCTGGGACGACTGCTTCTTAACCTTGTGCTGTGGGCCACCTCCAGCCTCAAAGGCAGGATGCCACTGAGTACCAGTTGCAGGGGAGCAACAGCAGGAGAGAGGGCATGCCCTCAACTCCTGCCTGTGGCTTCCAGCGGCATCTGGTGGGCCACTGTGCGAAACAGGATGCTGGACTAGATGGGCCTTGGGCCTGATCCAGCAGGGCAGTTCTTATGTTCTTATGTTCTTAACCTTCAATTTCCTCTGCACGCTCTCCCTCTTACTCCCTCCGTCAAACTAACAACGACGAAAAGGTATCTCACCTGTGATTGGTTGGAGAACCCCCGCCCCCCAAAGCCAGCTGTAGAAACTCACATAGGAAAAAGATCGCAGCAATTGCGGAGAGGAACTGACCCCATGTGGGCTGTTCCATTTAATCCCTGAAGTAAACATCTTGCAAATCTTCTGCGGAGCAGATTCGCTCTTCAGATACCCCAAGGCATAAAGCTATGTGTGAAAAACCTCCTGGCATCTCCAGGAAGGGCTGGGAGAAATCCCTGCCTGAAACCTTGGAGAAGCCACTGCCTATCTGTGTAGACAATGCTGAGCCAGATGTACCAATGTTCTGACTCAGTATAAAGCAGCTCCATATGTTCCTCTGACTTAAAAGCACAGAGGCTGATATCTGAGTTATAGGTATAGTAGGAAAAAGTAGAACCATGATTTACCAGACCAAAACAATCAGGAGTATCTCCCTTAAATAGGTCCTGTTAGAGTGTCCATACCCTAATCATTTCTCAAATATCTATCTATCTATCTATCTATCTATCTATCTATCTATCTATCTATCTATCTATCTACAATTGTCTATTCAATCTATTTGAAGTGTTTTCTGCTGAAAGCATTCTCTCTCTCTCTCCCCCCACTGCTGCTATGATGTCACCCCACTCTTGAAATTCCAGTCACTTTCTGATGTTGATCCAAGCTCTTGGTTTCTGTGTTCATGGCTTCCTATCATTCTGCTTCTGCTGCTTTCCTTACATCCCCACATTCATGTTCTTCCTTCCTGCACTTTGTGTGGGCCCTCTGTTCCCTTGTGGAACTTTCTCTTGCGTTTTATGCTGCTTCCAACATATCGAATGACTTCTCTCTCTTTATTCATAAAGCTGCCTTCCCTTATCCATAATTCATAATAGCACTCCTAATGGGAACTGGCTTTCTAACCTTGTTTGGCCAGCTAACAACCGCTGTGAGAGAGGTTGCTGCTGATCCCACTTTACAAGTAAGGAACATAGGCCTGGTCTGCTGCAGATTCTGTAGAATGAGATGGGGACGAAGGGGCAAAATCATCAGCCAGTAAAATGGGCACTACTGCTTTAGGTTGCAGGTGAGCAAGCACTAATGTTGTGTTCACCAAAAAATGGATGCAGAACATTTAATGTGTATAACAGGGGAGGGACGATTTTAATCAATTTCCCCTTCCCTCTGCCATCCATGGTGGTTCCCAAAAATGTGTTCTTGAGGGTCCCTCAGCCCTCAGTGTCATAATCTAGACGGAGACAATCTGGATGTCAGCCGCTTAAAAAAAAAAATTCCCTTGTTGTTGTTTTTAAAAAAACCTCCTTACAAATAGAAAACCCAGTACAGTAAAGAGCAGGCAAGTCTCCGAATACCATTTGCAGGGGACCAACAGCGGGAGAGAGGGCACCCCTCACCTCTTGCCTGTGGGCTTCTCAGAGGCACCTGGTGGACCACTGTGTGAAACGGGATGCTAGACTAGATAGGCCTTGGGCCTGACCCAGCAGGGCTGTTCTTATGGTCTTAAGTCTAAAATCTTTCTTCTGATTTCTGTTTGCAGGAGGTCCTATTTGTATGGGGATGGCTACGCTCTCAGTAGTAGAACATCTGAATTGTGTCGAGAAGGTCCCAGGCATGGGCGTAACATCCATTGGAAAAGGGGGGACAAATGTACCCCGGCCTGGAGGGTCAGGGGGCCCAGAAGTGGTTTTTAAGGCTGCTGCCAGGTGCTGCTGGGCCATGCAGAGCTTGCCCCCAGCTTCCTCCTCCCAGCCCCTCGCCACTGCTCTGCCCTCTAGCCTGGCTGCCATGCAGGAGCTGCAAGAGGTGGGGCTGCCCAGCCCCGATCTGCCGCCACCCCCAGGCAGAGGACTGCGTCCCCTGACATCAGACCCAGGGGGCGTGGCTTGGGGCTCTGGGGCACATGCATGCAATGGAGGCTCCCTACTGAACTTTGTCCCCCGGCTGCCAGGAATCTTGCTACGCCCCTGGCACCTGGAGTGGCCGAGTGGGGATTTGAACCTGGGTCTCTCCAGTCCTGGCCCAAGACTGTAACTGCTATATCACACTGGCTCTCTACCACCTCATTTTGCTAACTGTGGGGACCAGACCCTAAGATCAAAACTGATAGTTTGCTGAGAGTCATCTTTTAATTAGAAACGACATACAGTATGTTGTTCTGCCTGGGGTCTTTTGGAAAATTCATGACTGAAGTGAAAACCTGCTCTCTCAAACAACCTTTCCCACATACCTTTTTGTGCATGAGTAATTCATGTTTTCTGATTGATTTTTCAGTCATTTTAATGGTCTCTTAGATCTCCCAATCCAGCCACGGTGTGTTTTCATTTTGTGTCTTGATAGCATAGGCATTGGACTGCGGGCACACTCAGTAGGGGCTCTGTTGCTTTCTGTGTTCTGTCCCGTACCTGCTGTACTGCTGGCACTACATAAATGCTGCCTGAAATCTGCATTTTCGTTATCTGACACTATAGGTTCAGTAATGAAAATATTGACTCACAAGTGTGTGTACTGCCAAAGGCAGATGTTTGTAGGAAGCACATATTGCATCAAGTTCATGTATTTTTCAAACACATCTTTTCAATATTTTCTTTGAAAACTAGAAACATTTTTAATGTGGTATCTGAGAAACTCATTGATTGATTGATAGCAAACCTTACAGGCTGTATTAACATTCCTAAGTTTTTCCCCCTTTCTGGCTCAGGTATCTGCAGTTTTTCAGGAGAAGGGAGCGTCTGGGTGATGCTCATCTTGCATAGATGTAACACTCCTAGTCTCCTAATGGGCTCAAGCTTCTCTTTCACCTCCTCCCTTCTCTCTCTTTGTCGATGTACTCCTCATTCTCTTCACTTTCACTGAAGTTTGCAGTGATAATAGGTTTAATTTCAAATCAGAGTTTGCAACCATAGTTAGAAAATAGGTTTGTATGCTCTGGTTTAATTTAACTATGGCTCATGTTTGATTTAACTCATGGTTCATGAAGACATAAAATTGTACCAGAGTTAGAAAATCACCACCCTGCACCAGAGCAGGGTGGAGTTTCATAGGTGGGAGCAGCCTGAGTTTGGAGCTTGGGGTCCAACAATATGAGATATTTACTGCATGCTTAGCAGTGGTACATCTCTTATTTTATTTTTCTAAAAAGCAACCAGTGTAAGGAGGTGAGACTGCCCCATCATGTTTTAATCCCCATGTTTAAGGGGAGACTACTAATTTAAGGTGGAGTCTACTAGCTGAAGCCACCTTAAGTGGCGCAGCAGGGAAATGCTTGACTAACAAGCAGAAGGTTGATGGTTCGAATCCCTGCTGGTATGTTTTCCTATGGGAAACACCCGTATCGGGCAGCAGCGGTATAGGAAGATGCTGAAAGGCATCATCTCGTACTGCACGGGAGGAGGCAATGGTAAACCCCTCCTACCAAAGAAAACCACAGGGCTCTGTGGGTGCCAGGAGTTGAAATCGACTTGACAGCACACTTTACCTTTACCTTAGATAGTAAAGGTTAATGAATCTATTTGAATAGCAGCTATTCTATAGTAAATACAACTGGATCCATATTGAGATTAAAAGATTCCATTAAGCGTGTTCCATTTTTGTCTTGTTTTTGTTCTTAAAACAAGAACAATTATGGTCAATTTACTAACACACTTTAAAGGGGCTGTTTGGTTGGACTTTGTTATTGCCTACAGTATGGAGTTAAAACAAAAAAGTGAAACAGTAAAATCCCTTTTTACACAAACATACACCATTCTCCTGTCTCTCTTCTGTCATTATTTTAGGACTGCAGACCTTTAGCCGTAAGAGTGAATTCCGAATCAGCACTTTGGAGTTTCACCCTCTTGATCCCAATGTTTTTATTTGTGGAGGATTCAGTCCAGAAGTTAAAGCCTGGGATATAAGGACTTGCAAGGTACAAAGAAAACTGAAACAAAATGTTATTTCCTGCTTGATAAGTATTCTAGAAAGGTAGAATGCATGTGAGTAGGTAATGATGCTGTTTTGGAGAGGATAATTGGCATTTTCTTATGAAACAACATGGGAACATGATTTTGTCAATCATTCTTGCTCTATCTTATAGAAGTAACCATCATCTACAGTCCATGATGTACAGTCTCTAAAATAAAAGTGGAAGGAAAAAGGAAAATGTGAACACATCTGAAAAGTTTATTTTGCAATTAATTTTCAGTATAACTCAACTGCTCATAAACCCTTAAAAGAATTCATTATCAGTAGTGTAAGTTTACAAGTACAGAACTGTCTTCCCCAATAAAGTGTGTTTAGGGTTTTCAAAACTGTTTGCTATTTTCCTATTCATTTGTAAGAACCTTTCGCATTTTAAAATTTTATTGATTTTTACAGTACTTTAACAATCAAATTACACTTAATTAAGTAAATATTGACTTCCCGCTTACCAGTCTGCGTGGTTCTTGTTAACTATACATATAAGCCATTGCTATAATAATACGAAACATATATACTCAACCTTACAATTCGATTTGACCCTACTGAACCTGCTGTAAACCTACTAAATTTCAAATCCTGCTGAAAGGTCCATGTTAGAAAAATAGTTCTTTAAGTAAAGTAAGAAAGGTTCCCAATCATCTTTGAAACATTCCAAGTTTTCATCCCTTATAAGTGTTGTAAGTTTTGCCATCTCATATTGTAAGAACCATTTAAAAAAATATTTCTGTGCATCTAATAATGTCTAGGACTGGATCTGGCATCGGAAGGTTTCGCATTAAGATTCTACACAGTATTTGATACTGACATATTTAGAGCCAGCTAGTGTTCCAATACATTTCAAATTGATAAAAAAAATCCTTTGAATATTACATGCTGCTTGCTAGAGCTGCACATTTTTTCACTTGGGCTCCATTTAGAGATCAATTCAAAATGAAACATTTGGTGGGGGAGAATGAATTTGCTGGATCAGAGGTCCATCTGGCCCAGCATTTTGTTTCCAGCAGCAGCCAGCCAGATCAGCCTCTGGATTGCCTGTAAAGTCATAAAGACCCAATGGAAGGGAAGTGCACGAGCCGATTTGGCATCTCCTCTGGGAAGCACCAAACCACCTCAGGCAGCAGCATTCAAACTGGCTCAACGGGGTGGGGAGCTCTTCCCTTAAAAAGCAATGGCCATGCAGGACTGTTCCTCACAGCCTCAGCATGGCAGCAGCACGCACAGAGCCGGCGTGCATGCAGGGAACAGTGCCGCAACCCTGCATGGCCATTTCTAGTGTGAGTGCCACCAGTGAAAAAGCGACGGGGCAGGGACAAGCAGGTAAGGAGCCCGTTACCGGTTCCTTAAGGGAAACGCTCTCCGCCATTCATGCACATCCCTACACAATGGTTCCCTTTTGCAGGGCTGGGCAGAAATGGATGTACTTTGCCTTCAGGAATACCAAAGAGTAGGCCTAAACAAGTATTAATCGAAGTCAAGCACCAGACACAGTAATTATTCTGGCTCAGGGACAAACGAAAACTTTTATTCTGGTGGGTGTGGCCCAAAGAGCAGTTTTCCATTACAGCTAATAATATTTATACTAGTGGGCCCGGATGCAGAGCATCTGCGCCCCTAGTTGGGCCCAGCCGTTTTTTCCTGCTTGCCCGCCTGTCAGCCGCCCCTGGCCAGCCACCACCACCTCCTCCAGTCAGCTGGTGCGGCAGCGCTGAGCCGGTGGGAGGAGGCGGCCAGCCACCTCCTCCCACTGGCCCATTTTCTGCCACTCACCCGCTTCCTCGGCCAGCGCGGCTCTGCCAGCCAACTGCTTGCTCCCGCGGGCTCGACTCCGCCGGCTGGCTGCCTCCTCCCACCAGTGCGGCTCCGCTGCCAGCCTCCTCCTCCCACTGGCCTCCTCCGCCAGCCAGCCACCTCTACCCGCCGGCATGACTCCATCTGCCGCCTCTGCCCATCGGTGGCCTCCGCCTGCTGGCGCAGCTCCACCGGCCACCATTGCTATTTTCTGTCCTGCTCGCGAACTCTCGTGAGATGTCCCCCGCACATTAGAACCGGCACATCTTGGAGAAATAAGTTTATAGTTACTGCTTTTCAACAAAAGTTCCCAAAGCAGTTTATACAGAAAAAGAAATAAATAAAGTTGCTTCCCTGTCCCCAAGGTGCTCAGTCTCAAAAGAAATACAAAGTAGACATCAGCAACAACCACTGATGATGTGCTGCAGATGGATAGGAACAATTGATCTCCCCCTGCTACATACAAGAGAATTGCCACTTCACAAGTTCTCTCTTTGCTCAGTTAGCAGGAACAAAAGGGAAAAGTAATTTCTAAAGTATGCAGTATAGTTTAAAGATGTCTTGATGTCATTGAGTCATTCTGTCAGCTCAACCTGGATGTGATACTTGAACCTACCATTTTGGTAATTAAAAAAAAAAAAATTAAAACAATGTTCAGACATTGGAACTCCATTACAGGAAACGGTAAGTACACAATAAATACAGGTAAGTACCCTGGAACTGCTGGAGCTTAGATGCAGAAACAAATCACAGTTTAAGTACACAGTTAACACAGAACACAGCTTAGTAAACACTAAACCTTCCTTTTGGGTTGCCCCAAAATCTGTTACAGGTGCCCTGCAACAACAACCCATTGAATGTTACCTCTCCTATACTCAGCCTCCCTTCCATGGTTATGTCTTTCTGGGCAATGTTATGCAAGTGAGTGGAAAGTATGAACTTAATGTGCCAGGGTCTCTCACCTGATAAGTACTGAAGATACAGAACACTTTGCCATTCTTAACTCCTCTAGCACCACTAGAACCATCTACATTTATTTGGATACAAGGTTGTAGTGATGGCAGGGCTTCGAGTGAGGACTAGGCCTCACTCAGAGCAACTAACCAAGTCAGTTAAATGCATCAGGGAAGTTAATTTTCTTTGCTTGGATTCTGCGTTGCCAGGTTAATGAAACCTCTCTCTTACAATCTGTTATATGAAAAGACAATTATTCTTATTGCACACCGTTTTATTTTAATCTGATAATAAATCATTGTTGCTGAAGTGTGCTACTCTTCATTTTGAGTCTGCTGTAGTCATACACCTTTGGAGGTCTAGGATTGCTCAAAATCCTTTTGGTGAGTGTCTTTTTGGGGTTTTTTGCCACCACCCCCAACTGGAACCTTACATGGAGAGTGGGTTTTCCCAAATCAAAACAAAGTGGATAGTGAATCCCTTCTGTGTTCCCTACTGTGAATCCCTTGCAGACAAAAATTCAACCCCAGTGAACTCTCCCTTCCTCCTCTGACTCTGGTAGGAGTCATGACGAAGGTGAACTTGCCTTAATCATCTGTCTTGCCGCTGTTGTTTTTTTTCCAGTTTGGACCTTGCATGTCCAAATATATTGTACTTTCCATGAAACTCTTGGCTTGGCTTTAGACTTTGATTGTTTTTTTCGTGGTCATGGATCATTTAAACACTTACAATTACCTGTTGCTATTCTGCATATGAGGGATTTTCTTGAAGAACTGCAGATATGAGAAATTCTGACCTGTACTGTAATACTCAAATTACTGTAGGTAACTAAGACAATATTTTTGAATTTTCTGCATACTTAAAATCAAATATTTATGTATGGATTTATTTATTACATTTATCTACTGCCCCTCCAAACAGCTCTGGGTGGTGCCCAGTGTAAAACAAAACAAAACCAAAAAAAAGAGGAATGCCTTTCAATAGGACTTAAGTATTTCTATCTTTTGATTTATTTTTTTAAAATGATGTGAAACGAGTTAACATTATGGAGTGATTAAAATATGGCCCACTGATTTTGCTGTTAGTGCTCTCAAAATATTTAATTTCAACATGTCACACGGTTTTCTTATGCCTCTCTTGGCAATAATTTTCAGACTCTGTTCAAGGAAGCCAGAGGAAAATGAAAGTCTCTGCCCAAGAATTTGTGTTCATATGACTTAACACTTCCTACTTTCCAGCTGGGATGGTTTATTTCACCCTGATTACTACCCAGATGAGCAAGGCCTCTCTTTCCCATACATGCTAGTGAAAGAACTGTACTAGAACCAATTCTACAAAGGATTGCTTTTGTTGTATTGGAGAACATTCAGTCCTGGGATTCCCCTGCAGTCTGAAGTGAAACAGTTCGGGAATGGCTTTACCAGGTGATGAGCTGTTCAACCAAGCAAGGCTAGAGAAGTCACAGACAGGCCATCTTTCCCACGGATCTTGGGGATCTGGTCCGTGGCCTCTAGTCTCTTGGGGGGGCTCCAAATGTTCTGGGGGGCCTCCCCAGAAGCCTGCTGCCACCCCATGCCCACCCCCGCTCACCAAAAGAGAAAAAAGAGAAGGGACTCCCTGGGCTGCCGCTGGCAATCTTCCCCCCTCTGCCTCTTTCTCCCTGGCTCTGGCTTAACTTTAACCCTGGAACCTTTTACCTTCAGAGGCTTTTCCAAGCCAGTCTTTGAATGGAGGCTTAGCTCTCTCAAAGCCTCATCAACCCAATTGCTGCCATTGACAACATCAGAGGTGCATCTAGGTAATTTTGGAGCCTGGACCTAAAGACTTTTGGAGGCCACACCCACCTACCCACACAGTATTTTTTAGCACATGTTAAATTTAACCACACCACCCAGGATGGACTAAAAAGGATTTGGAGGCCCCGGGGGGGGGGGGGGGTGGAGGCCCTGGACTTCGACCCCAAAGTCCAGGGCTAAGAGTGCCTCTGGACAACATGAAAAGGGACACCGATTTTTGTGGGGCTCTGCAAAGGAGCAGGCACTACAGAGTCTTGATTTAAAATGTAGAGCCCACACTCCTTTCCCAGGCCTCTAACCAGCCCCACCACACCCGTAAGTAGCACAGTACTCCACCCTTAGAGAACATGTGCAGCAAGTCTGCATGTAGGCGCTGCTACCGCACTGAGTCCAACCGAAATGCTGTCCTCCCTCTTTCTGCACCTGGTGACTCCTCCTTCGGGACGGCAGGTGAGGATCTGTGGCTTGTTAGTGCCAACACCTGCCCCCTCTCTTTCCAAGAGCTCAGAGCAGCCAGCGGGTCATCATCCTTCTGGGGCCTGCATTTACCTCTCTGCTTGTAAGTTGTAGCTAATTGGTTGCCATGCTGCTGGCCACCCTGAGGTCTGGGGAAGAGCTTGAGTGAGTGCCTGGCTTGCATGCGGGCATCTGGCCCTTTAAAGGTTATTGTGGAGGTGGCTTGCTCTTCCCAGTAAGCAAAGAGGGTCCGAGAGGGGGCTCTCTCCTCCCCACCCCCCAAATATGACCCAGCTCCAGGCTCTCTTGCCTGACCTGCTTGCTCCTGGTCCAGGTGCTGGACATGTTTTTTGTGTGGTGGTGGGAAATGTAGTGAGTTTGGTTTGTTGTATTACACCGTTGCCTATCCTCCTCTCCCCAGACCAGCCAGCAGCAGTGCTGAAGAAGCCAGGCAGGAAGGTAGAGCAGACTGGGGACTCTCTTGCCCCCTTCTTGGGTCCCTTAAGGAGAGCTGGCTTTGTTCAGCTTCCTCTCCTTCTTCACGTTCACTGTCACCTTCTGTATAAATTGAATTGAGTTGTTTTGGGAGAGCCTTTTCAACCACCACCACACTTCTGTTCAAATCCTGTGCAAAGCTTTGCATTGCAAGAGAGAGAGAAGAGAGAGATTCAGCAAAAGAGGAGTGAGGGCTAAGTTGAGAAGCCCAGAGAGTCAAAGAAGCAGAGAGATCATCTGTCCAGCTAAAGAGACAGAGTTTTGCCCAAAGGTGCTCTTACTCCTGAACTTCACACCCCCTGGGGGACCCCAAATCCTCTTTAGTCTGTCCTGAGTGGTATGGTTTGTGTCCTCAAGAACCTACGTGTTGAAAAAATGATGCTTAACTTGCAGCGGGGTGGAGGTGGGGAGGGGGGCTCCAAAGACCTTTGGGTCCAAGCTCCAAATTATCTCAGTGCACCTCTGGTCACAGAACATATAAGGTTTGTTGACATCCCTGGTTTCTCAGGTTGAGGCGGTGGCCAGGGGTGCTTTCTATCAGCTCCAGCTGATACACCAGCTGTGCCTGTTTCTCGAGATCAATGACCTCAAAACTGTGGTACATCTGCTGGTAACCTCCAGACTTGACTTTTGTAATGCGCTCTACGTGGGGCTGCCTTTGTATGTAGTCCGGAAACTTCAGTTGGTTCAGAACGCGGCAGCCAGGTTGGTCTCTGGGTCATCTCGGAGAGACCATGTTACTCCTTTAGTGATGGAGTTACACTGGCTGCCAATAGGTTCCTAGACAAAATACAAAGTGCTAGTTATAACTTACAAAGCCCTAAACGGCTTAGGCCCTGGATACCTAAGAGAGTGTCTTCTTTGTTATGAGCCCCACCGCCCATTGAGGTCATCTAAGGAGGTCCGTCTCCAGTTACCGCTGACTCATTTGGTGGCTACACAGAGATGGGCCTTCTCAGTCGCTGCCCCGAGATTGTGGAATGCGCTCCCTGCTGAGATACGATCCTCCCCATCTCTGGCAATTTTCAAAAAACACCTGAAAACCCTTCTTTTCGCCCAAGCTTTCTCAGCTTCCTGAACTGTGGGGGCTTTAATTTCTGGTTTATTTTAGAATTCAAAACCCGATTTTGGGGTTTTTAATCACTGTAATTATTTAATTGTTGTTTTAAAATGTTTTTAAATTGTTAATTGTCATGTTGTTTTTTAATTTGTTTTAGCTCTTTACTGCATTAGTGGTGTGTTTTAATTGTAAACCGCCCTGAGCCATTTTGGAAGGGCAGTATACAAATCAAATCAAATAAATAAAAATAAATAATAAATGACCGCTGGCAGGGCAGGAGAAGCACCCAGCCTGGGCAGGAGAGCCAGAACACTCTTGATTTCCGGTTGTGTGCTTGCAAATGCACACAAGGCAGTGGGTGGGAAGAACTGATCGTGTGTTAGGCAGCTGCTGGTTAAGATGAGCATGCCCTATCCAGGTTCCGTCTCCAGCTTTCTACCAAGGTCGGAGGAAAACCTGCCCTACCCAGCTGCTGCCTCGCACACAATCATTCTCTCCACTTCCCACCTTAATGTTTACAAGCACACGACTGAAAATCAGGAGTGTGCTGGGTTTATATATTTTATTTGTTTTGTCAATTTTAACTGTTTTTACATGTGTTGTGTTTTTTAAAATTTGTACACCACCTAGTATCAGGCGATATAGAAATATGATAGCTAAACAAACAAACAAACTAATGAATGAATGTTTCATTTCATTAATGATTCTAAGGCAGGGTTTCTTATCCTTGTGCTCCCAAATGTTGTTGGATTACACCTCCCAGAATCCCCAGACATGGCCTTTGTGGCTGGGGATTCTGGGAGTTGTCGTCCAACCACATCTGGGGGCCCAAGGTTAAGAAACCCTGTTCTAAGGTATATGATAAATGTGAGAGAGAAAAGGTGACTAATAAAATGATAATAGTAATTGTGCATTATGGTGCTTGTAGTGATCATATTCCCAAGACCAGGACTGATAGTTTGTTCCAGCAAGGACCAAAGATTAAGGGATGTAAAGTATTTTAAGAAGTAGAATTCTTTGCTATCCATAGATAAGCGTTTATATCCATATAAACATTGTGTTAAAAAGAAAAAGTGTGTGTGTCCATCCTCTTAAGCTAAGAAGGAAGAGGCATTTGAGAGCTGCACATGCTTTTGTGTGTGTGTTTAGATAGTTTTTCTGTCTTAGCTGCCTGTTATTCCATTTCCCCCAGTGCTGGAAGTTCCAGGGGTTGCAGAGTGCCTTGGATCCTGGTTTCCCTTAGAAAGAGAGTTGCTGCTCACTTAAGGTATCTTTGGTTTATTTACACCAGGGCTGCACAATCTTGGCCCTCTGGCTCCCATCGGCCACAGCTATAGTGGCCAATAGTTGGACTGATGGGAATTGTACTCAGCAGCTGAAGGGCCAAAATTATTCAGTCCTGATTTACACAAATATACAGGTTGAGCATTGGATGAAGTTTGAAATAGAAGAATATCCTTGAAAGCAAACGCTGCATCCTCAGATGCTTCAGCTGTCTTGCTAACTCATTCTGGGGACTTGTAAATTTCTGAGTGCCTTGTCCCGCATATTGCTTCTGCCACTGACACATGATTTCTTGTCCTAGTTCTTTGTTCTATACTTGGCACTGGGCTTTTGCTCAGTTCTGATTCTCACATTTCTCCTTCACTGGGTTCAGTTTAAAACTTTTCTGATGAGAATTGCGAGGCTCCTTTCAAGTTATAACTCCACTCCTCTCTCTCATGCCTCTCTGAAGAAATGGGCAGGGGCCCATCTTCACTTTGTGTCCCTGGGCCCACTCCAACCTTGCTATGCCCCAGTGCAGCACATGCAGAAGAGGTGTGTTGCAGTATTGAGTCTTGTGGAAATTTGGGGTGGTTGTATTTTGTGTTTCAGGGAAGGTGTGTCTGCTTATATGTGAATATGATACCTTGGGGTTAAAATGGTTTTATGAATATTAGTAATCCCAATGTGCATTTGTTTATGTTGCTTCTGAGTCCATTTCAGTATCTAGAATGTAGTCCCTAAAAGATACAAGAAGTTACATCTTTCTTATGTATATATTTTTACTATTCTGAAATTTCTGGCAGTCTTACTAAGAACCAGAGTGGGTCGTTTCATTGCATATTCATCTTGGAAGTTTCAAAAATGTTTTTGTATGACTTCAGGCCTTGTTCTGTATGCTTGTTATATTTCTATCCTGTTTGACTTTAAAACTCCTTTGTGCCATCCCTCCCTCATTCTGTATTCTTAGGACATTTCTGGTTAAGCCCCTTTGCATCAAGCCATCTCAGCTAATCTTGTATAAGTCCCCAATGTCACCATTTTCACTAAGATCCATTTAAAGTTTGAATGTTGTTCAACCTCCTGTCACTTTTAGGGGCAAACTAAATGTGATGCCTGTAGATCTAAGTGTTTAAACATGCATCTCCTCCACTAACACAGAAAGAGCAGGAACATAGCTGCCTTATACCAAGTCAGACCGCTGGTCCTTCTAGCTCAGTAATGTCTACACTGCCTGGCAGTGGCTCTCCTAGGTTTCAGGCAGGAGTCTTCCCCAGTCCTACCTGGAGATGCCAGGGGTTGAACCTGGGAGCTTCTGCATGCAAAGCACTCTACCACTGAGCTCACAGCCCCATCCCGTAGAAGGGTAGAGGTCAGTTTTCAACCACAAAAAATGGTTCAGAGACGGGTAGAGTAGAACACTCCTTCCCCTGCTCTGTACCGCCTGCTGTTTACATGAACTGTCCTTGAACTGTCTTCAAGGACAGTTCACCTAATCAAACATACTTCCACTATTGGAGCTTGGCAGAGGATAAAACTGATGGAGAATGGGGAACAATTTCAGGAAGCAAAGTTGTGAGTCTGGGGATGGTTTATGTACTCCTTACCCAGCTGCCTGTTTTGCTGTTACGAAATGGAAGTGTGAACAGGGCACATCTGTGTCTAAGCATATGAATCCATTGCAGTCATATCTTGTTTGGTTCTTAGACTCAAAACTCAAAGACACAGTTCAACGTATATGGTTTTTTCATGTATAGCAGTGGTTCCCAACCTGGGGGCCTCCAGGTGTTGCTGGACCACAACTTCCATCATCCCCTGCCACCATAAATTGCAGCTGGGGTTGCTGGGAGTTGTAGCTCTACAACATCTGGAGGCCCCCCCATTTGGGAACCACTGATGTATAGTATTGATGTGCAACAATAACTTGGACTTGCATGAAAGTCTTACAGGGAACCATATGTAGTATCTGATTAAATTAATTATAGGCCTAGTTCTTCCATGGAGAATCAAATCCATTTCGTGCTGCTGAGAAAAATGGAAGTGGGAGGTGGAATTCTTTGCAAGAACCCTAAGTGTATCTTCTGACAAGGAGTTTGCATCTCCAAATGGATAGATTTAGAATGCTAAAAGCTGTTTGGAGGTAGCCAGTGTTCCTTCTAACAGGGATCCCCAGATGGTGTTGACTACAGCTCCCAGAATCCCTAGCTGCAATGGCTTTTGCTTGGGGATTGTGGGAGTTATAGTCAACAACATCTGGGAATCCCTGTCAGAGGGAACACTGGAGGTTGCTTATATCAGCTCTCCTTTGTATATTTTCTCTTAAGAATCCATGTTGTTTGATGCGTAGAATTTTTTTGTAAAGCTTTGGCCCTACTGATTTGGGAATATTTAGGGTGTTCAGGAGTGAAATGTTGAGCTTTAATTGATAAGTGCCTCCTGGGAGAATGTAGACAGTCCCTTTAAAGATGAATGATTCCTGTTGGCTATAAGCACCCATTATATCATAATAAAACATTTTTTAATTATTGTGAACATGTTACTGTACAAGTATCCAAATGTTTTCTATACCAGTTTCTCTCCCTTTTGAACAGTATGTTTGATCATAAATCATCAGGGCTTAATTCTTGCAGTTCTATAGCTTCCAATATTTCAATACAGATCTGTTCAGGTCTTCATTTTGTTTTCTTTATGGTGAGATTGTTTGTGCAAAGCAGTGAGCAGATTTCCTCCTCCTTTCTATAATTTTCTTTCCATCCTTCTATCCTTGTGGTCATGTTTGAGATGGGAGAAAAAACATCCAGCCTTGCGTTTTGTTATTTTTGTCTCAGTTAATGGGCTCAATTTACCCTTAACTGGAAGAGCTGGCTGGGGACTGCTTTCCAGTTGTTTGCAATTGTGATACACACATGCTGCATTGCTGTATGTAAGCTGTGCATTTTTAGATGGCACTTCCTCAGCTCATTGCAAGATCCATGGTATTTTCCCTCTTACATATTGCATCTTTGATTCTGTTCTGCCTTGAATTGTTCTTTCAAGTCTCTCCATGTGCCATTTGGCTGAGAAGAGCAACTGATAGCTGCATGGATGAAATGATGTTTTGTGCATGTTTTAATATTTATTGTGATCTATGCATAGGTAATCTTTACCAGGCTTTGGTATTTGAATGTTGTCAATAAAGCAAACTACTGGCAAAAATCCACTGAATGCTGCGATTTTGCAAGAGTGGGGAATGGTGCTGATAAACATCAGTTTAGGCTCAGTTTTTAAAAATAAATAAAAATAAAGCAAGTTTCTAGGGCTTATGGATGTGAAGATTTGCTTGAATGTATGTGGACAATGCTTGCTGAAACTCAGGAGCCAGAGCGATGGTTGAAGTAAGATTCCTGGTTATGGAGTACATGCATCATCCTGTCCCCCTGTCTGCTAGGACCATAGGCCTATGGGGGCCTGCTGGGCTTATCCCCATAGAGATATTTTAAGATCCTCCCTGTACTTCAAACACTTGCTCCTTGGAGGTCCAGTCTTTGTATGCTCCTTACTCAGGGCTGGCCGAGGGTATTGTGGCGCTTGAAGCAAGGCACCAAATGCTGCCTTGCCCCATGACCATTGGTGGGGGCCGCCCCACTTTAAAAAAACTGATGCTTACAAACTTTGAAAGTGGTGTGGGGGGCCAGAAGGAGAGAGAGTTGCTAGCAGCCTCCTCTTTTCTCCTTGTGCTTCTTGCAAGCTTCGCAAGGAGTGTGAGGAGAGATGCTCCTTGCGAAGCTTGCAAAGGTCAGACTGGTCTCATAGTTGCTGCAATAACAGTGGCAAGGAGCATCTTGCCACCCTGCTGGTGGCTTAGTATTCTGCCACCTGGCAACTGCCTCATCCTGCCTCATTGAAGGGCCGCCCCTGTTCTTATTGTGCTTAAATAGCATCCCATGTGACAGTGCATGGCTTCCTCATCCTCCCTGAAGTGGTATATCTGTGACTCAGCTGTACTATTTCCAACTGCCTGGTCATTGCTCGTGTGAGTTGATGTTCTTCCATTTTCTCCACATAGAACATGCCGTGTGAAGCTGCCTTCCACTGAGTCAGACCACTGCTGCACTTAGCTCAATATTGTCCATGGCAGTGGCTCTCCAGACTTTCAAACAGGGGTTTCTCCAGCTCCACCTGGACATGCCAGGAATTGAGCCTGAGACCTTCTGTTTCCAAAGCAAGTACTTTACCACCAAGCTATGAACCCTCACTAAAGGGTTGTGATGTTTGTGATTCACTTGATGTTTGTGAACCACCCTTAGCTATTTTGTAAGGGCGATCTAAAAATTGAACAAACAAACAAATAAATAATAAAGAGGAGGTGGAGGAGGCAGCAGCAGCTAGGTTAGAACCTTTCCTTTTCACATCTGGTATTCTATGTGGAGGAATTTTCTTTGTATGTAGGAGCATCCCATCATGTGGAGCTCACCTGCAATCTAGAGTGGTACAGCCTGGACATAAGTATATCACCAATGAGAACTTGGTTACTCAGGACAGTTGGAGGATCTGGCATAAACCAGAAATGTCATCATATTGTGCTGGCCATGGTAGGTTCTTGCACAAGTGAAATATGGCAACACACTCAGCCTTGCTCCTTCTCAGACACTACTTGGTGGTAGCAACTGGAAATTGCAGACTGAACCACTCCATGAGCTATTGCTGCTGTTCATAACCTACTTTGTAACACTAAGCACTAGGATTTGAGAAAGTGGTCATGCTTATTCCCAGATCTGGTCCAGGGTGCTCCTCTGTTAGTATGACGTACCTGGTCATTTACTGTAAAGCGGGGGGTCTAAAACTTGGGTCCCCAGATGTTGTTGGACTTCGACTCCCATAATCCCTAGCCACAATGGCTGAAGGGATTTTGGAAGTTGAAGTCTAACAACATCTGGGGATGCAAGTTTTGAGAACCTCTTCTATAAAGTAAACCAGCTGAAGGTCAAGCTCATTCTCTATCCAAGAATGGATAGAATGGCATGGATTTCATATGGAAGTTTAAAATATTTATGCACTGTTTCCTTCATTTTGTCAGTGTTGAATAATTTTTTGGAAAGTGATCGCTGATTTCTTAAGCATCCTGTAGTTGTACCATGTTAGCTAAAAAGACCAAAAGACCACACTGAATAGAAGAGGCCCCTGTGAATTCTGTTCACAGCTTAATCTACCCATTGTCTAAAGTCCCAGGAAATGAATATGTAGGAAATGCATGTAAATTGGCTTCTCCAAATCAGACTTGCCATTTATAGGAGAGCTCAGCCATTTATAAAAGCCACTTTAGAGATCTGCTGCTCCTTTATAAGCAATAGCAGCAGATAAAGCTCAGTTTCACTGCTTTCTTTCCTTGGGCAAAGCTTCTTCCGATTACTTATCTTTCAGCTTTTCCTGTTTAAAATGAACAAAAAAAAATGATATTGTGAGCAAATAGTTTCTCGGGGACTGGAAACACTTGCACAGAATAAGAGATTAAAAATCTGAATGATTTTTTGGCTCTTCACCAAAAGTCATTTCAATGTGAGCTTCTTGAAGCTGATATCTATGTTAAATCTTTTTCTCTAAGATTTGTAGATGATAACTGGTAATACACAATGAAATATGCAGCTGTAACAGCAGTTACAACAATTGCAGCCTTAGATGGAGCCAAAGTTGTTGCCATTCAAAAAGATGAATCCTGAGGAACAACTAGACTAGACTAAACTAGACTAGGGCGTGCAATTCGACTAGACTAGGGTGTGCAACTAGACTAGACTAGGGTGTGCAATTCGATTCACACTTGAATAAATTCAGGTCGAATTACAACAATTGTTACAACAAGTATTTATATACCGCTTTTCAACAAACATTTCCAAAGCGGTTTAACATGGAGAAATAATAAATAAGTAAGTAAGATGGTTCCCTGTTCCCAAAAGGCTCACAATCTAAACAGAAACATAAGACAGACACCAGCAATGGTCACTGGAAGTACTGTGCTGGGGCTGGATAGAACCAGTTACTCTCCCCCTGCTAAATAAAGAGAATCACCACATTAAAAAGGTGCCTCTTTGTCCAGTTAGCAGGGATTTGGGGAAGATGTGCAAATTCGACCCTGAATCGAATCACCCTCAGAATAGAGGACCCAATTCAGGATCAAGGAGAATCACCTCCAATTTGACCCAGATTGATTTGAGGCCTGTTTTGCTGGGGAAATGGGCCTCAAAATTGTGGGGTTTTTTCTAGGGAGAGCTTGTCTACCAATTGGGATTGGCAGGTAGAGCAGCCCTCTGTTCCGGACCTAGCCGGACCTAGTCCATCTGCCAGCTTCGGAGGAATTGTCTATCCAATTGGTAGACCCCAATCTGAATCGGTAGACCAGCTCTCCCTGGAAAAATGGCAGTTGAATCACTCAAATTGATTCAAGTGATTTGAGGTTGATTCGAGGCAGCCAGCTAAGCCAGCTGTTCTCAATGAATCAATTTGAGGCTTTTGCAATTTGATTTGAGCTTGAATCAATTCGCAAAAATTTATTTGTGTACATCCCTATAGACTAGAGTAATATTCACACTTTGTTCAACACACATACAATCTGTGTACATTATACACATGTACAATTATTTTACACATGTTCAGAACAAGCACAGTAGTACATTTCCAGCTGTAAAATGCATTTGAGGGGGCTTGAACCCATGTCCGCTTTTAAAAATGAACACAGGTCCAGCTATCCACACACAAACATTTACATGTCTGCAGACACCTGTATGCACATATCACAAATGAGCTTGGGTGTCATGTTCTGATCCAGGACTGCTCAACTTTGGCCCGCCTGCAGATATTGGCCTACAGCTTCCATAATCCTTAACTATTGGCCACTGTGGCTGGGGATTATGGGAGGAGTTGTCCAAAAACAGCTGGGTGCGGGGGGTGCGAACTTGAGCAGGCCTGTTCTAATCTGTCAGGTCTGAGGCTCTGCCTGTTGCTGCCCCTTGTGGCAGCTTGCTACACTGCAACAGACATTTAAGTGTTTAGGTCTTAAGCAAGTCCCACCCCATGGGATCAACCATTGGCTCTCCCTTCAGCAGGAAGAGTATGAGAAGCTTCCTGTTTGAGGTAGGCCTTGCCTCAGTATCAAGGTCTCCTTGTTTCTGTTGTGGTTTTTCTCAGTTACATTTTGATCTGTCTGCTAGGCTTCTTTGACCCCTGGCGCATTCTGGCTACCACTTCACCCCTGACTCTGGACCAGTCGTGAATCTCTCAGCCTAACGTACCTCAAAGGGTTGTTGTGAGGATAAAAATAACCATCAGCTGCAGTGGCTTTTGGTTGGGAATGATAGGAATTGTAGTCAAAAGCATCTGGGAATTTCTGTTACAGAGAACACTAACTTTGGGTACTGGTTTGATCCCTGACTGACTGACTTCCTGGCTTTGTGC